>NC_084964.1:8065946-8754279 GCF_949316205.1 Platichthys flesus
AGGACCTCATTGGGTCAAATACAAAGACCTGACAGCAGCAGAGATACCGATTACTTCATTTTTAACTTTAACGTACTGTTACCCTGCCCTATGAGTGCAGTCCTGTCAAAATAAAGTCTAATGGGAAGGAAAAAATAAACAATGAAAACAGGAAATGACCGCGTTAACATTCCTATTGCCTGCACAGCAGTGAGCTGAAAAGCAATGAATCTACTCGCAGATGACCCCCAGCTGATTGTGGAAGAAACCTGTCCCTGTGGTTTCAGGATAAAAAATTGTGATAAACTGCAATTAACAGCATCCCCACTGATGAAGAGAGGCTGGGAACAGCAAACCAAAAATGAATGGATATATCTTCATTGATATACATAGCCCTGTCTATCGCTGTCCGGTTATGTTGCTGCCTCCAGGATTAATGTTGATGGAATCCAGTAAGGGACGGAGAGCCTGGCCAAATGGTCTACAGAGGAAACACAGCAGAAAGGCAAGGATCAGTATACAAAGAGAGTTCAGCAATGAAGACAGAAAGTAAGGAGGAGAGGAAAATAAGAGCTTCGGTGTTTAATGGTGCTTACTACATTGAGTCAACTCACGTGGACAGTACTTCAGATGGAAGGTCTGTAATGTACGATGGGATCTTTTTGCCTGTTAGGAATTGAGCCACCTCGTTGCTGAAAGTGTTGCAGTTGTGCTCCAACAAGTTGTACTTGTCACTGCTGTGAACTCAGAGAAAGGAGAAGAGAGGAACAAAGTAGATAGGGACATCAATTTTGAGAAAAGAGACCGTCCGGGTCGAGAAGGTGAGTGAGTGGCAAGACAAAAACAAAAAATAGAGACACTCTGGCCGAGAGATCAATGTGTGAGTGTAATAGCTCCTGACTGGCAAAGCATGACGCAAAGAGTTTTACAGTGAGATTTATGCATTTTCTAGATTGTTTTTGGGGGGGGTTTCATTGGGAGGACTAATAATCAAAGTCAGAAAAGGATACGTGAAAAATAGGCTGTAATACTAGGAACTTTTCAAGAGTAGGTGGAGCAGTAAAGCATTTGTGCTGCAATTGTTACTATTATACTTTTTTTCATTTGACTCCTAATTTAATGTTCCAAGTTATGTTAATATATGCATTAAAATGTTTCCAAAATGACACAAAACTATTGCCTTTGACTACAACAAGTACAATATAAAACACATATAAACAATTATTACATTTTACAGACTCACTCCACCGACATCTGGTATGGCAGCACTTGGATTTAAATTTGAGTTTAAATTGCGAGCGGGAGCTTTTACCTGTATGTGGACTCTGCAAGTGAAGTCAGATACTCCATGAAGATCTCTAGAGGAACCTCGGTGAGGCCCAGGTCCACAACACAGTCAGGCCCACCCAAAGGGGTGTCACCCTAGGACACAACACACACCTCAGTGTACACCTTGTTTCCATCACTTTGACAAAAGCTTCTTGATCCATTACATTAGTCATGTACAGCATTAAAAGTCACAAAGAGCAATGCTTGATGCACTTTATAGTTGGGTAAAAGGATGAAGCCGATTCTTACAGGTGAACAACTATTGATGCCTTCTCCGACAAAGAAGAACTCCTTTCCATGGACTACAACCGCTGTGTGCCTGTAACACATACATTCACATTTTCCTATAAAAACCAAACCTATGAATGCAGCGAACCACAGTAAACAGGGCCATTAGTGAGAAGACTTGTGGGAAGACTCTGTTAAGAAATTGGTAAAGTAGAGCCTGGCAAGTGTATTGATTAGCAGATAATATAGAACAATATGAATCTTTAACAGACACATTGATAAAAGAGTAAAAGATATGTCAATTAAATTTTACAGGAGCAATTCAGAGCATATGCAGATTTGTATTTATTCAAAACAATTTGGGGTCAATATATTTGGTTTTATTTGTGTTTTCTTTTTATTTATAAGCATTTGTAATAGAGATAATGGTTATTCAGCAATACATCAATCCTCAAGTACATATATTTGTAGATTGTGCACAGTGTTATATAAAGATAATAATTATTATTATTTCATTATTATTAGTAGGAGTAGTAGTAGTAGTAGTTAGTAATATAAGTAGGAATAGTATAAGCAATATTATATCAAGGATTGTAAAAACAAAAAAAAAAGCTGCTCTCACCATATCCCATCAAGGTGTTTCCCTGAGAAAAAAGACATATTGAATTATTGATGAATACGTGTTTTGTCGTAAATAATGTTTAATTTAGAAGCTTTCCATGTATCAAAGTAGTTATCGAGATAGCAGAAAAGAAAGCCATAGCTCCATAGGCCAAAGTATCATCCCGCTCTTTCCTGCTTTCTCTCGCGGGCCCGGGAGCACTCACGGCGGCGTTTACGAAGGCAACCAGCGGTGCGCCTGTCAGAAACTCACCTAGCATGGCAGCGCTCAGCTGTCGGGCCATTCCTCTGGACAGGTCGTAGACGTACAGCTTCACTGGGAAGGAGTCCGTTTGGTCCATTGCAACAAAAATGACAACTGTAGTTAACTTGTTCTTAACTTTAGCTGACTCACTGTCACCGAGAACGCGCCGGTCAGCTAGCTTACCGGTAAATAGCACACAAAACTTTAATTAAAAAGAGTATGGCTGTAGCTGCTACGAATATAAAACTATAAGATGGAGGATTTGAAGTGAAAAAATATCATTAAAAATAAAGTCAATCCGGCGGTAATACCCTGGTGACGCTGTTTCACTGTGGGACTGTAAACAATAACATCTCCGTCAATGCAGCGTGGAGTCACTCTGTTTACTTCCGGGGACGAGCCTCTCCACAAACGTATCTCCCGCCCACCTCAACACGATTGGCCAGTATCTTTGCTCAGCAGTCAAGCGTCCAATAGACGACGAGACGTCCCGTTCGACGTGTGTGCGTGCGCGCTTCCCCTGTCTGACAGCGCCAGCCATTGAAACTAAACTAGTCCGGACTTGTGAAGTGGCAACAGAGAAGCGCAGCAGTAAGTTTCTGTGCAGTTCACTAAATGCATGGGTTCTAAATCTGTTCAGGCCGTAGATATATCAAGTTAGTGTGCTCAGTTACAATCATACAGATACTAAGGAAGCGACGTCAAAACCTAAAGAAATGAACAGTGGCTAACTAGAAGCTAAGCTAACTAGCGTCCCAGTGCATGGCTTGAAGCTGAACACGAATCACGTATTGACTAAACATAGCAGTGTTTACAGAGTTGTCGTTCTCTTATTAAATAGCACTTCACTAAGTCGGTTTAAGTATTAATGCATTGGCTGAAAGTTCAGAAAGAGCGCAGCAAAGTAGTGTTATTGTCTTATCAATACCGAGAATCATGTTGCAGCTACTAAAAATGTAGCTGCAAACAAAACTTAGAGGCTGATCCTGACCCTGCACACTGGCTAAGCTAACTCATGATGTGCGTCATTACAAAGTAGGGTACTTCATTTGAGGTGGGACATACAAACAAGATGCTTCATTGTTTTGTCTCAGGGTTAATTCAGCGCTGGTTTAATTCCCCCATTACCCTCCCCTTATTTATCCCTTATGTTTAGCCTTGTTTGTGTATGTAGCCAGGCTGCCTTTGCAACGGGAAGTGGATTTCCTGTCAAAATAGTCAGTCAGAACTAACATTGTCCAAATGCTGCAACACAGTTTAAGTATCAAATGTCTGAACAGTATTCAAGCTCTTTCCTGCCATTGCATCCTGTGACAGCAGCAGCCCTAATGGCCGAGTGGAACGCCTACTACCACAATGAGGATGAGGAGGAAGAACAGGAGGAAGGAGAGCAATCTACAGGTGAGATGACAGCAGGGTTGATGTTTCATCCAAGCTGTAGATAATACAGGATCAGCATTTAACAGTTTAGTGTTAAGTGTTAAACAAATGGTGTCTGATATCAACAGTTATCAATATCTGAGCCCTTAAAACTAAACCAAAACAAACTGGGCTCTCTGTTTTTGTTAGGAGATTACAAAATCACAGGAAGAGACAGTTTGGTGTTCTTGATCGATGCCTCCAAGGAAATGTTCATCAAAGGAGAAGACGGACAGCCCTCCAACTTTGACATGACCATGCAGGTAAGGGGACCACTTATCTAAGTCACTTGTGGTATAACAGGTATCCTGTACTATAACTGGTGAAACTATTTATAATTTATTAACATTATTATCCGGATTTTAACATGCATAGAAATGAAAATAAATATGATTAAATCATTTCAGATATTATGTATGCTTAATATGCATAATGAGCTTCTTCTGCATATAATTGTTATCCAATTATATTATTGGTTATTTTTAAATTCAGACATTCCCACTCCATTCATAAGTCTCATGTTAGTAAGTGTCTGTCTTCTCTTCATGTAGGTTGTGCGAAGTGTGTACACCAGTAAGATCATTAGTAGTCACAGGGACCTGGTGGCTCTAGTTTTCTACGGCACAGAACAAAGCAAAAACCCCAGGAACTCTTTCAAGCACGTGTATGTTTACCACGACCTCGATGAACCTGGTGAGACTCTGAATTTTTTAACTAACACATGGTCCGATTTTAGAGTGTATGCGCTTTGCTACAATATCAAATATAACTCAAAGGTGTAGCGATAGAAAATGTAACTTTGTAACCATTAAACTGTCATTACAAGTTATTTTACATAAAATAAGAGAGCTTAAAATTAACATTAAATTGCAGTTCAATTTTGTAAATACATTTATTTGCATGTGAAGCAAATTCTAGTACTGTAAGAAATCAACTAATTCCTGAACTACAATGCAGATTTGTAGCCTTCCTTCATTAATATGTCATAAGCTAATTCATTCCAATACAATGTTGAACTTTTCTACGAAATATCTTTCCTACACACCAACACTTTATTTTTTTCCTCACTCATCTTCTTACATGTTTCCTTTCCATTTCCCTTTTCCGTAGGTGCAAAGCGAGTGCAGGACGTGGACGCTCTGCGGGAGGAGAAAGGTGCAAAGCTCGCAGCAGAGACCATGGGCAGTGGAGATACATCATTAGGTGACGCGCTGTGGTGCTGCAGCAACCTCTACAGTGACATCAAGCTTCGCCTCTCACACAAGAGGCTCATGATTTTCACCTGCAGAGATGAACCTCATGGAGGCGACAGTACGAAGGATCGACAGGCTCGCACCAAAGCCAGTGACCTCAAAGAGACAGGTGGGTCTGAAGTGAAGGCTGCCTTTGATGTACAGTAAACGTAGATGTTTGTCCAACCATATGACAGGACCTGAAGTGATTGAATTGATTTTACATTAAAGGCCACATCCATAAAACGATCAGCCCCTGCTATGCCTGGCGTCCACACTACTCTGTAGTATTAGAGCCGCTAAAATGGAGAAGTTTGGAAACGCTGTTGACTCCGGGGCTGCGTTTCAGTCTGGACGGGCAGAAATTGAGACAACAATTGGGTGTTTTCGGTCCTGACAAAGCCTTCGTTGATTTGTCATGCTTTTATCACATGACCCCCTTCTAGAAGAAAACAACAGGCATTAGCCTCCAGTCTAGAATGTAATATTTGAAACTGGAGCTATAGGCATCTTCTGTGCAATCTTACCTGACTCATCCCTTTTTCCTTAGGTGTTGTCATTGATTTAATGCACCTGATGAAACCTGGCGGCTTCGACGTCTCGATCTTCTTTCGTGACATTATAAGTCCACCAGAGGATGAGAGTGAGTTGGCGCTGCAGCTGGAACCGTGTCAAAAAATGGAGGACCTCAAGAAGAGGGTGCGCGCCAAGGAGCAGAAGAAGAGAGCGATTGCAAGGTAGAGATAAGTGACACATTGATATTCTAATCCTACCCTGCATCCTGTTGTAGTTTTATCTAATCCTTTTTCCTTTTTGTAAAACACACTGATCTGTCTTTTCTTTCCTCCTTTCTTCCATCCTTAGGTTAAAACTGTGCCTGGGTGAGGACATAAAAGTAGCCGTGGGGATTTATGCAAATGCCGTGACGGCCCGAAAACCTGGAGCCATCAAACTTTACAGGGAAACCAACGAGCCAGTCCGCAGCAAAACCCGCACCTTCCACACCCAGACCGGCAGCCTGCTGCTGCCCAGTGACATCAAGAAAGCCCAGGTCAGACCAGACTAAATGTAATGCTAATCTAGTGGATGCTTGCATTACACAACAGAGGATTTATTCAGTGATTTCTCTCATTGCTCTGTTTGTGTGTGTCTGCTGCAGATATATGGTAGAAAGAAGATAGTGATGGAGAGGGATGAGGTGGATGCCATCAAGAAGTTTGATGATCCTGGACTGATTTTAATCGGATTCAAACCCATGGAGAGTCTGAAACTGCATCACTATGTCCGGCCTTCTCTCTTCCTCTATCCCGAGGAGGATCAGGTTAAAGGTGCTGTGTAGTTTTACCATCTTTTCACTGAATGTTCCACAAATGTCCCTGTTGTTGTGATCTGACAATCTCCCGCAGTCTTTTAATATGTGAAAAGAAAAATCCAGAAAATGTCCAGACCTAAATTTCCAAACATTTCCCCAGAGTTCATGAAAAAAAACTGTGCATTTCTGTAGATAAATAGATATAGATGGTTTTTCTCAATATACCATATGTTGTAATCAAGTGTCCTATAGAGCTTGCCCACTAACTTGTTTGTTCACTGAGCTCTTATACATTTTGTTTTCTCCTCCTCAGGAAGTGCATGTCTGTTCTCCGCCTTGCTGACTAAGTGCAGTGAGAGGAACGTGTTCGCTCTGTGCCGTTGCATCTCCCGCCGAAACGTCCCACCACGATTTGTTGCCCTGGTGCCTCAGGAAGAAGTGGTCGACGAGGGGAAAGTACAGAATATACCACCAGGTGATAAACTGCAGCACTCTGTGGGGGTTTAACTATTTGATTAAATCCCACCACTGTGTGGCCTATCTATCTTTTCCATACTCGGTCATTGTTGTGTATCGTTGGCTTCACTACAACTTATCGTCTCTTGACTGTATCAGGTTTCAACGTCATCTTCCTGCCGTATGCTGATGATATACGGACGTTGGATACTCCTCAGTTCCCGTCAGCCTCACAAACACAGGTGGATAAGATGAAGGAGATCGTCTCCAAACTCCGCTTCAAATACAGGTAGCTGCACGTATTCAGTTCTTACAGATGTAGATCAAACTTGTTGCTAACTTTTAACATTAAATGAATGAACTTCCACACCAAGGTCATTTATCAATTTCTTTCTGTTAAATGTTCTGGTTCTTTTGTGATCTTACACAGGAGTGATGCATTTGAGAACCCAGTCATCCAGCAACATTACAGGAACCTGGAGGCCTTGGCTCTGGACATGATGGCTCCAGAAGATACAGATGACCTCATCAGTAAGATGCAGACAAAAGCAGGGATGCTGGTACAAACATTGCTTGGGTCTTCATCTCACACTTTCTCCACCTGTCTCTCTCCATCTCTGTCTCAGTGCCAAAGGTGGATCAGATTGACGCTCGTCTGGGTCCTTTGGTGCAGGACTTTAAAGACCTGGTCTACCCTTCCTACTACAACCCAGACAGCAAACCAGCTGCCAAGCGCAAACCAGGTCAGAACTCAAGTCATCACTGAACTAACTGCTGGCCTCACACTTGAGTATCATCGGACCGCTTAGCCCTCCTAGCAATTGCAGGGCCATTGCCGTCTGGATCTGAGGCTGATCTGAACAGATCATCTGGCCAAACGATCCTGTAGTGTGAGGGGATTACAGAGGTAAACTTGAATCGAGTTGGGGAGAATCTAATCGAGTTTGAGACTCGGACTCCACCAGTCAGAGCAAGCTGACTGGGAAGCATCTCCAACACTTGTTTCACACAAGTTTCTGTGAGTTCCCAAGTCTCTAGAATCCCCACTTAGAAACCGTTTGTCTGACTCATTATGACCTGGTGAAACGTCTGCTGGGGAAATGTAGTTTGTTTGTAAGTGCTCTTAGCCTGCAAAAAAGTTGTGATATTGAAGCAGGTAACAGCAGAGTTTCATTGACAAATGAAAGTAACAATTAAGAAGATAGAGACCCAGGTCCTGCTGACCAAGACTCAGTTGGTAAGAGATATGTCTGTGAGTTTGGGAGTTCATATATTTATTTTTTTTATACAATTTTTACAAGGTTTAGGGAAAAGGCAATGATTTACAATGAAAGCCAAATGTTGAAGATATTTCAAGTGTGCAACAAATTAAATTTGTGTTTGTTTTTCAACATATTTTGAATGATCTTTCCATTGCTTTACTAAAAGCAAACACCGGTGGTGCAGCTGAGAAGAAGCCAAAGCTTGAAGTGTCAGAAGACGAGCTGAAGGCCCACGTGCAGAACGGCACCTTGGGAAAGCTGACCGTGCCGGCGCTGAAGGAGGCCTGTAAGCTGTTTGGAGTTCGAACCACTGGTACCAAGAAGCAGGAACTGATCGATGCTCTGGTGGCCCGCCTGGGTTAATGAACACTCCCTCAGATCTGTGTCTACTGTTAAACTTGGATCGTGTGTAGTAAAGCTTTCAGCCACTAACAACCATGCATGTCCTGGTAAAGTTAGTTTCATCGGCTGCTCATGTCTTTCACTTCCTGTTATGCTTGATAAGATTAAACTTGTTGCTTTACATTTTCCAAAGGCAGCGTGTTTCTGTGCCTCTCTTTGACAATTCCTACACTTCATGTTTCAGTCCCTTATTTCATTACAAATTTTCTGATCATCAAGAACCTTCATATCGACTGATGCTCTTACATTAAACATTATTAACAAATGTATATGTGCTGGAATACACTTTTATATGAACATGTTCATTAAAATATGATCACTAGTTTTGTCGTAAATCTCCCATTTGTATGAATAGAACAGAAACTTAATAACATCCCTGCATCATTGGTTTAAAAGCACATCCTATGTTGCTTTTCCAGTTCTTCTTGAAGCAATGAGAGAGGTGTGTCCTTTCAAAGTCAGAGCACAGCTTTATCAGCGTACCTGGCTCCTCAGTTGTGTTGCTACACAGCACAATGACACAGAGCCAGTGTTCCTGGTGAGGGCAGGCTAATGCTACCAGAGCAGAAAGAAGGAACCACATACAACTTGGAGCGTGTGAGTGTGAGTCATTTCAGGTTTGGACAAAGTACACAGCATTCCTGGAGGAGGTTTGTCAGGCAATACACCAGGTAATGGAACTTTAACGAAAGTTAAAATAGGACTTTGGATTACATTGTACTGTTTGTATAGAGCTATCAATGTTTTATTTTTGTTTACTGTCATGAAAGTTTGCTCTGAATCAATGTAACACTGGCTGAGTCTTGATGTTTTTGTTAGTCTGAAGTGTGGCACAAAAAAATCTACTTGATGTTTGCTCAAACCACAGATTAGATCCAAATGAAAAACACGTCAACCCTGGTGTTACTTTGAACTTTCAGGGCTTTTATTTTGACGGTTGGAAGCTGAAGTGCTGTCGGCTGCTCCTCGCTGCCTTGACTCTGACTGAGAGTCTGGTAACTGCATAGAAAATGGAGTGTCAATGTGACAAGGATGGAGATATTGTGCCAGGTAAGGTCGAATTTTAAAGAGTCACCAAAACCTACTCAGATACCAGTAAAGACGTTAAAGTTGTCGGCAGTTTTCCATAGAGAATATGCAGATGGTTATTAGTGTTTGTACTTCTATTCAGTTAAAGTGCATTCTAAATGAGAACTTAATGAGAAGTTTATCAGTAAATAAAAAGTGTGGTTTGTAGTCTACACTGGTCTGGAAACACACTGAGTGAAGGTTTTTAGAGCGAACACATTTACAAACATATATAGTGTTACATTTCACACACTGGCGATTTTGCCTTGTGATACTATAGCACAAGTGTGGCTTTGGCTCTGGAGGGTGTCCCCCATCCACTCATTCACTAGCCAGGGGTCAGTGGTTCAATCCTAATCTTGTCTGTTCCACATGACAAAGTTTTCTTTGGCAAGATACTGAGCCTTACATTGCCCCTGATGGGAGCGTGTGAGTGTGTGATAGAGGAAGTGCTGAACACTGCACACTTGCATTGGGGGTTTTCCTGGATTTAGAGCATTTAATTCTTAGGGGTCAAAGGTAAATCACTTGATACGTTTTGAACAGCATTGCATTTCTAATGTCCCGCCCCCCTACCTCTCTCTCTCTCTCTGTTCAGGCTGGTGGCTGGGCGGCAACAGCTTCCAGATGGGAGGTTTTGCTGTGGTCGGATATCTTCTCTACCGATTCTCTCAGAGTCAGTCACTCATTGCAGCAGAAACGTTCACACACATTCATAAACACAGAGAGTCAGGAACATAGACTGTGAATAAAGATGGACGACACCTCTCCACTTCCTCCCTTTGCACAAAAATGAAACCAACATTTTAAACCAAGGACAGAAAATATTAGTAGAAATGCTCGCTTGTCATAATGAAAACTAGTGGTCACATTACAGGGTTCAGCCTCTTCACTGGATTAGTTACAAATTACATAAGGACATCATCAGCCTGATATTTAAATTAACAAGAGTCCTCCATAGAAATCAGTTTTTGCTTTACTCCTGCAAAACTCCAGCAGTGCAAAATTGACATATATGAATTATATATAGAAACACGCTGAGAACCACAAGGTATTTAAATCAGGAGTCGGCATCCTGTTGTCCCAGATGCAGCCTTCCACATTTCTAAAGAAGAGAAGTTCCCATGTAATAATATTTCAAATATTCCCTTACTATTAAGATTTTTATATATTTACTTAATATATATATACAAAAGCCTGTGCTCTCAAGGCAGTTTACAGTATCTGAATTTGAATGACTTATGAGTACCTATGATAGTTAGAAGAGCTGCTTCTATCAGCTTCTTCATGTTTATTGTTTGAAGTCCTGAGGCAATTTATACGTTTTTTTTAATAATTATTACTCTATTATCATCCCCTAATAAGAAACAGTATTTTTTCCACCACCACATTCTTATAATCAGTTATGTATCTTGACTCCTGCTGTGACACTGATGTCCTGTTCTCTCTGCAGCGCTCCCAGCTCTGATCCGATGGCCCATTCGTATCTTCTGCTCTTTAACTGGTGAGTTTACTTAAGATCATGTAAGATAAAATAAGAAAAATATTCCAATAGTGTTTCTGTGTGTGTTTCTATGATGTGAAGTGGTAAAAGAAGATAAACATGTGCCATGGTTCTCGCCTCAGGTCTGTCGGCTCTTTGGGGCTGGGTGAGCCACCTCGTGCGAACACTGCGCGGTAAGACACTACGCCCCTCTTATCTGATGGGGGGGAATAAAGAGGAAAAAACACATTTCAGCTGAAAAGACAAGCTGACTTTTCTGTTTGTGTCTCAGGTATCAAGAGGTTTATCAAATTCATGTCCTGGATGTGGCGGTGTATCGCAGGTGAGCTGCATGTTATTTACTCTTCACTGTGGACTGCATATTGACTTTTTAGAGGAAGGTAAACAAGCCACGAGATGTTTACAGTCTCAGTTGGGTAAGTTTGGATATATTCAGAGGAAGTGACTCAATAATTCAAGCAACCACATGACACCAGTGTATTATCTATATATAGGGGACTTTGGCTCATTTAGGTAAGGCCCAGTAGTGGATGTAACAAAGTGCATGTACTTCATCACCGTACTTAAGTACATTTTCCATGTATCACTTATTTACTTAAGTAGATTTACATACATATACATTTATCTGTACTCTGTACCCCATTACATTTTTACAATATGTGTCACCTTGTTTTTTAGATTTTTTTAAATAATCAATAACAAGAGGTTATCTGTCCATTGATCCAATCAGAGGGGGAAGGTAACATGAGACCCCGACCCCTGGTGAAGAGACACATGATATGGACTCTGAAGCAGCTGGGACTCAGGCGTAATGATGAATTAGTCTGTTTAATTAGGGAAAAGGCTGCACTCAGCAAGTCCCCTTAATACTTGAAGTACATTTAAAAGTACTTCCTTACTTTTACTCAAGTAAAAAGGTCGATGTGTTACTTTTCCCTTTACTTGAGTAACTTTTTGTCCTTGTATTTGTATATTTACTTGAGTAAAATCCTCCAACACAGGGCAATGAATGAAGATACCTTATCACAAAAATTATTCAATGTGCTTTACAGAAATAAAAGAAATATTAAAATACAGATCAGAAGCTTAAAAAACATAAAAAATGGTAAAACATTTAAAAACAAATATAGAAACACTATTAAAGTACAAATTATAAAACAGGGGATACAGACTAAATGAAGGCAAATAAATAGAGCTGTTTTTAATTTATTTTTTAAGAAGGTAATGGATGGGGCAGATTTGATTTAGGGACAGATCTACATAATAATCATAGGCCTTTAAGTTAGAGGTTAAACTGGCTTCTGTTTCAGCGGCATCCTTTTTGCATTCAACATCAATTTTAGAATCTAAGAACATCAACACTCCTGACCTTCTTTTGTGAAACTATTTCTAACACTTGTTGATTCCCAATGCAATATCAGTTTCTCCCTGCAAAGTGCTTGATTATTTATCTTAATAAAACATATCCCCTCTATAGGATCATCCACACACGGAGACATGGGCAATCCCAGCAGTAAACCAGGCTTAAGGCTGATCCTCATTGGGCCCACTGGTGGAGGACGGACCACCTTGCTTAATACTTTGCTGGGCAACAGTGACACAAATGCACCAAAGGGTCACCTTTTAAATTGCACCAAGCAAATGACAGTATTGGACGGTAGAGAGGTTACACTGATCGACACCCCGGATATTCTTGGGTCATCACTGGGGATCAACAGAAGAGCCAGGGAGGCTTTAAGGAGCCTTCAGCTTGTGAGTCCTGGACCACACGCCTTCCTGCTGGTGCTCCAGGCTCCAGGCTCCAGCATGGGGATCGGCCACGACGCTAACCAGGCGATGCAAGCCATGCTAGAGCTTTTTGGGGAGGGGGTCGTTGGGCACATCATCCCAGTGCTCACCCACGCAGACAGGCTGGATGGGACGCTCACTGGGGATCAGCTGCTGGAGCTGGACACCGGGGGTCTGAGAAGGGCTGTGTCTCTGTGCGGCCAGAAGCCTGAGCTGGTGGACAACAGGCCAGACTGCCCCCCAGAGGAACAGAGTGCGACGCGCAGGCAGCTGGTGGAGCGGGTGATGGAGCTGAAGGATGTGAGGGGGGATTTCGTCCACGAGCTGCAGAGGAGGGAGGACCGGATCAAGGAGGAGCTGCTGAATGACATGGCCTCTGCACTGGCAGGAAAACTAGGACACATGTGAATGGAGTAGAAAGAGCCTCCGTGTGAAACAGTTACTAGGGCAGTGGGTAAAATAAGGACAAGAGATTAATTTGTGTGTTAAACATTCTATTTTGACTTTAAGTGTAAGGTTGATTCCCTATTTGTGGTATTTTTCTCCCCCTTCTGGTTTACCCTTGTCCAAATGAATTTACTACTCATGGTGGCCGGTTGGTTTTCAACATGACACAGATGCTTGTGGTTGAAACTCATAGTCACACAAACTTAATTTTCCTATTCTGATGTGTTGAAATTCTTGACTGTCTGCATATTGTTCAATGTGAGCCTGTGCCTCATGTTTTCATACTCTGCTCTTGTGCCGAGCCCTCCTTTATCTTCTATAATGTATGAAGGAGATGAAACTTTCAAGACGATCGGGGGAAATAAACCGAAGTCACATTGGGACAAGAGTTCAGCAGCAGTTCTTAGGGCACTCTGGACTTTGTCCAGAAGCCTCTGAAATGACATTTAGTCCAAAAATATAACATTACTCAATTGAATTACTGGTGATACAGACTATATTCATGTAGCTGAGTTCAGCGGAGATTTTTAACATATTAGCAACAGATAAAAATAACAGGTTTGTGTATCATTTACACCTTCATATTTACTTATCATTTGCAGAATTGTCAGATCTTAAACCACAAATTAGAACAGGAAAGTCGTTCTGACTGTGATGGGTTAGGGTTAGGGTTAGCTTCCTCATGAGCCTAATAATATTAATAATAATGATAATGATGAGTATTATACTTTTTATTTAAATAGGTTTAAATGTAGAATGCAAATAAAAGCATTACTAAAACTAATTCAAATAAATGTCTTAGTTGTACAGAATTAGAGATCTCACCAGAACTTTCTTAAGTCTTTATTAATGCTTCACAATAGGCGACCCAACAAAACCTTGGTCAGAAAAAATTATCTCTGTCATACATAAGCAAGGCAAAGACCCAGCTTCATGTGGGGGGTATAGACTTGTTAGCTTGCTCTGCCTAAAAATAAAAATAAAAACACAGTTCATAAATATATAACTAAATGAATCAAACTGGGTCAAACAGGTTTTATGCCTGGCAGACAGGGTGCTAACAATATTAGGAGAACATTTAATATTATATCATGTACCAAAAACACATCCCAGCCCCCTATGAGGCTCAGTTTAGATGCACAGAAGGTATTGGCTGAATCAGTTTTAGGTTTCATCAAACCTTCATAGAGTGGCTGAAAATAGGATATATCAACATTTGATTTGATTGGAAGGTGAAAATTAGATTTTTCTATCACCTCAAAGTAGAGTCATAGCTCTGATCTATGTTGGAGGGGCTGTAGATTGGTTGGGGAGATTTACACACTTATTCTGGGAGTGCCGAAGTTTCCTGGATTTCTGGAAAAACGTTCAAAAAAAGTTTAAACTGATTTTGGGTATTAACTTAACTCTAGATCCTGAACTTTATATATTAGGCACTAATATCCCTGATAATGTGACAGACAGGGACTTGATTTCTTTAATGAGAACTCTGCTCTTAATAGCAAAGAAAATTATAACATGGAGGAAATCCCACCAAGATTACAGCTGAAAACCGACAGGTTTATTGAAAGATGGTCATCTGTAATGCATCTAATGCCAGAGCTCTAGTCCCCTCTTTTCTTTTCTTTTATTTCATGTGCTTATCTCCTTGTTACTATCTTTACTCGTATTTCTTATTATGGATGCATCTATCATTTAAGTTTTTCTCAGGGTTAAACCATAAAATATGTTCATTGAATACTGTAATTATTATATCTGTGTGTCAAGGATGTGTAGGTATGGCCTTAAGAACCAGCGAAGTGATTTCTGCCAACATGTAGAAAGTGTATGGGTATAAGCATCTCCATGTTGTTTGTTGGTTATGTTATATGTGTTGAATAAAAGATACGTTCCAAAAATAAAAGATGCAGTTCTGTAGAGCTGGTTTTTAATGTGGTTATGCAAACACCACAGTAAAGAAAAGAAAAATAACACCCGCTGGGCACAGTTTCTGCCAGAGCAAGCTGGGGCAAGTGGGTAAACTTCTTCTGAGGGGGTGAGCGAAAAAAAGGTTTAAAATACTTGGATACGTAAATACAGAGCTTGATCTTCCAGCTTTTCTCTTTCAAACTTTATTGCGATTTAAAAACCCATTTGATAAACTATCAGACCCGTGTGGCATTACTAGTGGAAGATGCTCCCAACAAAGAAAAAGAGGATTTAGGATTGTCAAATGTATCGGCATCATGGAACAAATGAAACAGCAGCAAATGAATGGTGGTGATGATGACGTTTCACCTGACCCGATATGAACGCCACGTCTCAAGGGAATCCTTTCATATTTGGCACTAACATTCACTTGGAGGATTGACTGATTTGATTTCAAAAGGTCAAAATTCAAGGTCACATGGCCTCACAAATTATCTTTGTTTCACTTGAACATGATTTTTTAATATCAGCTTCAGGGAATGTCTTTAAATTAAGTACAAACCTTCACTTGGACTCTTGTGCCTGGAGGTCAAAGGTCAAGGTGATCAGAACTGTAAGGGAATTTCATTACATCTGGAGCAACTGAGGAGACTTTGGTGATCACAAAACCTCACAAAATGTTTACTAGCCTCTTGAATGTGATATCTCTTGATGTCACATTCAAGAGGCTCGACCAGTCGCCCCTTTCTGTGACATCACCACCATGAAGTCATGTGCTCTCAGTCTCATGATATCCATGCAAAGCTGTAGTAAAAGTCCTGTTGACTAGATTATGTTATAGAACAGGAAATAGACAGAAGCGTAGGTGTCCCACATTACTCACTGTCCCATTTTACCTGGATTCACCCCAGACAGAAACTGCACTGGTTAACGAAGGCATACAGCAGCAGTGTGGTATCCCTAGTTTGTACGAAATATTTCTTGGTAGTTTTTCCTCACTCTTGCTCAGGGTTAAGATAAGATAAGATGGGATAAGATAAGATCATCTTGTATTAGTCCCACAGTGGGGAACTTTGAAGTTGCAGCAGTAAGAGGGCAGTCAAAAATAGACATTATTAATTAATAATAAATATAAAGGAGATATTAAAAATAAATAGACTTCAAGACTTTATTTGTCATGTGAACAACAAATTCATACAAAATTCGCCCCTCTAACCACGCTAAATAAAATAATTGATTATTGATTGATTTGTTTCATCACTGCTGTGGTGTTTACTTGGATGGAAATGTAGTTTATATGTTTTTTTTAAACGGGGAGGATGACGCAGGCGGTGACAGCAACATGGAGCCAGGCGGACGCTACTGCGCATGTGCGCGTCTGAACAGCCAGAGAGAGAAAGAGAGAGAGAGAGAGAGAGTGAGAGAGAAAGAGAGAGAGACAACAGGAAAAAGTGTCAGAGACAAAGGAGTGAGCAGTGTTTGTTGGAGGAGGAGAAGAGTTGTCGCTGTTGTGAGAGTGAAGCTGTGTCCGCGCTGACAGGAAGAAACACCAGGTGAGTGTCCGGAGACACGGAAACCAAGTTGTGAGTCGTGAAGGAGCCATTGTGGTTGTGTTTGGTGGAGACAGACAGACAGAGACAGACAGACAGAGACACAGACAGAGTCACAGACAGGGGGGTCACGTAGAGCAGCAACCACAGGTCTAACACCACACATCTGCCACTGTCATGGATTCATCACGTTAGCACACGTTTGTTGCGAGTCTGTAACACCTCTGCCTCCTCCTGTAGGGAGCTAAATGCTAGCTGGCTAGCATGTGTGTGTTGTCATGTTTTGCTAGCTCCTGCTTCCTCCTGCTTCCTCCTGCTTCCTCCACACAGCCCGAGCTGCTGGAAGGGTTTCCCCTCTGCGCTGTGTGGGGGTCTGCTGACCCAGAGGGGCAGTGGAGCAGCTCTGTCACGTTATCTCAGCCATCTGTTGGTTAGTTTGAGTAGAGTTTAACTAAGCTGTGCGACCAACAAGACAAATATCATGACAGAACAGCTTCTCCCTTCTGCCTGTCCTTCTTCCAGGTGCTTTTCAGGCATCGCCCCCCGGCTCCTGTTGCATCTGTCCCAGTGGCAGGACGCCTCAGGGCCAGCGGACCGGCGATGGGGAGAACTGCAGAGTTTTAGGCTCCTGGTGTCTGGATGGAAGGAGCTGTCATCGCAGTGAGGATGGAGGAAGTGGAAACACACAGAGAGCAACCAATGGCTGTGTGATGGACGACGTGGCTGTCATAATTTTCTTCTGGAGGGTCTTTTGTTTGTGATTTGGATTTCAATTGTATCGCTCTTTCCTGGAAATCCCATCTACAGGTCCACTTCGTCTTTGTGACCTTTCCTCATGTGCACCGTTCAGCAAGAACAGGTGTCGCCGTGTTGAAGCCACAGGTCTCATTTACCTTGCAAACCCCCACCTCCCTCTCGACCACAGACACACACACACACACACAATAGCTCCTCTCTTCCCAGCGGCTGAGAGGTTGCTATGGCAATGGTTGCCACGATGCTGATGTAGTATCCTGAAGGTAGTCGCTGTGGAGGTAGTGGCGGGGCAGAGGAGGGGGCAGCGGCGGTGGAGGCGAACAAGCCGAGATGGGGAGCGCTCCGTGTCCAGCCGGCGAGTGGAAGGGGAGGGGGCGAGGGGGCCTGCAGGAGCTGGGCTGCATGCCCTGGAAGGTCAGCAAGCAGAAGTATGGAGGAGGAGAGGTGGTGGTGGGAGCGGAGGAGAGGAGGTGCAGGGATCCCAGGGACTCTCAACAGCAGCAGGATCTCTCGTCTTCCTCCTCCTCCCTCACCCCTCCAGCACCTCCCCAGTCCTCTTCGACACCTCCAGCCATTTATCATGAAAAGCAGCGGAGGGAGCTGTGCGCCCTGCACGCGCTCAATAACGTCTTCCAGGACGGGACAGCCTTCAGCCGGGACACTTTGCAGGAGATCTACCAGAGGTGAGCTTGAGCACCAGGCTTTTCCACTATTAAACATGTGTACAGGAGCTGTTGTGGATAATCTTTCTTGACAACCTGTTGCAGGCTTTCTCCCAGTACTCTGGTGACGCCCCATAAGAAGAGCATGCTGGGAAATGGGAACTATGATGTAAATGTCATTATGGCAGCCCTGCAGACCCGAGGGTTTGAGGCAGTTTGGTGGGATAAAAGAAGGTACGTAGAGCTGCTAATGAAAACTTTACGAGTGTTGTCGTAGATGTTTCCCTAAAAATCTGATCTTAAAACAAAAGACCAAATGTGTCTTGGGTGACAGGAAGAAATTAAAAAAGCTGGAACATTGGCAGTATGGGAGCTTCCACTTACAGTGTCAATACTATGCTTTTTGTTTTTGTTTTCCTCTCCTTCAGTGTGTCATGACATTTTTTTGCATGTGAAGGGACAAAAAGTCCTCCTACCAGCTTGTTTGGTAAGAATTAATACACCAGAACAGACTTCGTTTTAAGAGGTGTGACATTCTCAACGCACGCTCAAAAATCACAAGAGAACGTGTCATCTGACCAATCAGCACAGACTGATCGGAACTGGGCAAAGAGCTCAAATCTATCATTTCAGACAGAGGATGAAGAAGTGCTGCAGCAATGTAGTGTAATGCCTGATAAAGATCAGTCAATATACGTCTTGCTTTAGCTAAGACATATTGATGTTTATGTTTGCTGGTATGCACCGCCATCACAACTTTAATTTGCAGAATAAAAAATAGAATCAAGACATTTTGTTAAGGAAAACTATTATTTTCTTAATTCAAGTTCTACTTATTTGGTTGTATTTGTGTTGTCTTTTCATTTATATTTATTTACAATCAAGTTTATGGTTAACCTATAAAATGTCAAATATCGATAGCAATTCTTTGTCATAACGGTTGTTTGACCACATCTTCAGCTTCATTGCTGCCAGAGTAGATTGTGATAATGACACTCTTAAGAAACAGAACGAAGCTGCCAGGTTGTAAAGAACGATGGTCCAACTCCTCTCCTCTGTTCTGCCATTGTTGAAACGTCTTCCTCCTTTCCGATGAGCGTTTCGCTTGAACTATAGGCTACACTGCCCTCTACAATTTCCGTTGGTCCTGCTCCTTTTTGTTTGATGTTATGCATTAATGAACCTTTAGGAATCATTGCCAAACTGTTACTCCCTAATAGTCATCAGCCATAATGGCTTGGCTCAAGTCAAATAATGCGTATTCCAGCGCGTAGTACCATTCTAGTTGACCCCCAAACTATAATGATGACCCTGCACATGACCAAAATACAAACACTTTACGTCCTAGTATGTAAACGTTATAAAGAATCTTCCTGTGTTCTCTTTGACAACCCAGCCACCTAATCACAGAAACAGTTCAATCAATAGACAGAGTCTGAGACCATTTTATCAGCATTCCTGCTTCCCCCATATCAGTCTTGCATTACTGTTGACAAGCCACAGACTTGTTTTTATCAGTTTAGCATTCATGTTATCAGAAAAGCCTGTTTCCTTGTCTTGACAAAAACAGGAACAAAAACAAAGCTACTCTTAAGCTTGTGACAAAAACAAGCTGAAGCCAATACGATACAATGTTAACCCCTGCTTTACTATCTCATCAAGGCTTTTGCCTTGATAGTTTGAAAGTGTTTAGTAGTTTTAATTTTAAAGATTCCAACCAAAGAGCCCCACAACTTAAAGATCAACCCTGAAATCTCACAGTGCAATGAATCTCTATGAAACATACTTTAGATTTCCTGCAAAGGTGTAAAAGGAAAAACACACTTATTTGTATTCACCTGGTTTATCATACACCTTAGCTGCTTTCAGACATTTTCCTGAAGATTACCAAAAGGTCTGGATGTGAGAACTCGATGTCTGAATCAGTTACTCTGAACACTTTCTGAAACTTTTTTCGTCAGCTGCCCTATTAATTTAGAATGCAGCAAATAAATGTCTGCAAAATTCTTGTTTCTAACACGCAAAAAACGACTGAGTACATAAATCTGTGATGAAAATGCAAAACAATGTGTTGACACAAAATCTTTGTGCTTTCTGCAGCAGAATTCACACCTCATGTGCTTCCCCTCTGCGTGTGTTGCCCCTTGCCTGAATGTTCTGGGCATTTTCCTGTTGTGAACACGTCGGACCCTGGCAATCTCCTGCTGTTTTTTTCATTCGTGAAAGGCAAACTTTATATCTGCGAGCAGCTAAATGGGATCTAGGGAATCTGACCCCTGATGAGAACTGTCTCGAGTCAGTTTATGCCACACAGAAATTAAAGGCTGGCTGTTGAGTTTATAACTAACCTTAAACAAAGTGTGCAAGAGAAAATTATCAGCAATAAATAGGATTAGGCAGTTTAGTACCGATTTACTACTGGAACACATTTAAATACGTTTAAACCATAGCATGGTTTATTACAAAAGTAAATGTTGAATTTCTTCCACCAGGGATGTTGGCAGCATCGAGCTCTCCAATGTGACAGGCTTCATTCTGAATGTGCCGTCCAATCTGCGCTGGGGGCCCCTGCGGCTGCCACTCAAACGCCAGCACTGGATAGGAGTCAGAGAGGTGGGAGGAGTCTACTACAACCTGGACTCCAAGCTGCGTAGCCCTCAACCCATCGGCAGCCCGGAAGAGCTCAGGTTAGAGGGATGTGCTGTGCTCATGCCGAAGGGATGTGTGCGCACCACGACGGCTATGCCTGTTATGGCCTTACTGTTTTGTGGTCATAGAGCCTAGAATACAAGTTTCAAACCTGCTGACAGGTTTCCTTCTACTGTGAAGCGGCTGTATGTATAGTTGTCAAAGCTCCAGTGAAACAGAAAAGAAAAGCAGTTTAGATGATATCGTGCAGCAGCGGGAACATTTAAAGGGGATATATTATGAAAATTGCACTTTTGTAGTGCTTCTACACGTTAATCTGGGTATCTGGCATGTCTACCGTCCCAAAAACTCGGAGAAAAAAAAACTTCTGCGATTTGTTTTGGTTCCTCCTCAGAAACGATATGCTTGAGTGCGTTGAATGGAATTATGACCGAAATAAACGTCATAGTCACACCATGCCCATGTAGGGAGTCTCGCTCCATGGCCTTGGACAAGCGAGCTAACGCTAGCCGGGCTCCCCGGCTACTACCTGTCACACATGTAAGTGGCCGCATAAACAAGGTACCCCCGGGACACCTCTAAACGTTGACAGTGTGGAAGGATGCTGCTGCTGCGCCAGCTCAAGCTCCCAATGATCCCACTGCTCCCACTGCGGGGCTGCGCTGGGGAGCTGGGGCTCTCGCAGCCAGGCTCACCAGGGTTGTGGTGGGCTGGGCACTCTAAACATGTCAAAAAGGGTGCTGTTTTAAATGGTCCTTGTGGTATTTTGACCAAATTATGTTAAAGACATTTCATTAAGACCCCAAGGAGCCATATCAACTGTGGTAAAATGGGCATATTATGTCCCCTTTAAGGGAAACAAGACTGAAATCTCTGGGAATGATCCATTATGTCGAACTGAAATCAGGCCCCGTCCACACTCGTATGGATATTTTGCACAACAAACTTTCTCCTCAGCGTTTGGCCTCTCGTCCACACGCAAACACCTTTTTAAAATTAATTCTAAAGTGCAGATTTTCTAAATCTCTGTCAGAGATGCTGTAAGAAGGGATGCAGTGGAGGCTGCAGTACCCCCTAATGCCCAGTTGTTGTAGTTGCAGTACCAAATGAATTACGTTTATTTAGTTTAAGTTTTTATTTAATATATTTTGTAGTATTTCATTTTGTTTCAGAAAATTGAGTGTAGTGTCTGTGTATTCTATCCGATGCACACATGTAGAACATGAAAAAAGACTGAAAGGATCACACATTTTTGTGGTGGTAATCGTGGTTTAGTTGTTTCTCTAACAAGAATCGTTTGCTCCCTGTTGTAGTTTGAATTGGTATAAAATGTTGTTGACTCTTGAAATTAATACTGAAATCATGAATGTTGCAACACGGCTACATTTAATATGAAGCTATTGTATAGACCGTATCTCAACACCCTCAACTCATGTCAGTCTCGTGTAGTGTTGTGTGTAGTTTGTGTGTATCCTGTTTACAACTTGTTCCACTGACCTCAAGTGGCCAAAAGAAAACAATCAATGGAAGGTTAGGTCTGCTTATTTTAAATGACTATTTGTTTAGTCTATTTTGGCTTTATGATTAATGTCGATTGTTTTCCAGTATCATAACTGTGGCTTTCCTGTTTGCTTTTCACCACAACCTAGGAAGTTTTTGCGCCAGCAGCTGCGAGGGAAGAACTGTGAACTGCTATTGGTCGTTTCAGAGGAAGTGGAGGCACGGCAAACGTGGCGGTCTGATGGCTGAGGGGTTAACCAGCCAATCACAGCTCCAACTGGGCCAACAGCCAATTTCAGAATGAACGGGAGAGAAAGTTGAGTCGTGCACAGCCAAACACAAATGGATGCACACTTAAAGATGTATTCTTCCCTCTTTTTTTATTTGGCTTTTGTTTACACGGCCTTTGCTGGACTCTTATCTGATAAGACGCAAAGCAGTGAAGGAAACACTTTACAGGGAGAATCAAAGAATCACAGGCCTCTTCTCACAACACAGTCAAGACTTGTGAAAAGTTATTATTCTGTTTCTGCTACTCTTGTGTTTTTATATATATTGACTATTTTTCAATGTTTTTTTTACTGTTCAAGTTCCAAAGTTTCCAAAGTCATGGGAATTCGAACTTTCTGAAAAAAAGCTGTGTTTCTCTGCTTGTCTCCATCGGTGATTCTCACCCATGATGTTCACCCGTGTGTTTTTCGTGTTCCCGTCTCTCCCTTATGTTGTGAATCTGTCGCTGTCCATTTCCTCCATCCTCACTTTCACCGAAGTGTGCCCTCCCTTACCTCAGTGCCACGCCATCTTACTTCTCCTCTGTCACTTTGTTCACATCACAGGACAAAGTCAGTGATGTATCACGTTGCCAACTTTGTATTTCATCCATTTTTCAAACACTTCTGGTTCAGACTGAGCCTTCACTGTGCAGAGGCTGTGCTGACACAACCGTTTTATAATGGCAACAAAGCAATGCAACACACAGGCCATGCACTCCCTCTAGTGGATCCTAAACCTCCGTTTCCTTCCTTGCTCTTTTTTTTTTTTTTTTACGGTTTTCACTTTCAAATGGTCACAACAAAGTAAAGAAGTCTGCTTGTTATCAAAGAAGTCATTCTAATTATTATCATCCCTTAGTGAAATGTCACTGTACCAATCAAGTTAGGCCGATAAAGAAAGAGGTCATCTAAATTATTAATAGTATTTAACTGATCTAAACATAAATTCAGATTCTAACTTTTTCCAGGTGAATATTTGCAGGATTGCTGAGTTGTTAATGAAAAAAACATGGATCTTGTGTCTGGGACACTAAGTTTAACAAAGCGAGCAATTAATATACAAATACCAGCTCTGGAAAATGTTCTGACTTTTTATCGACTGTAAAAGAAAACAATCAAGAAAATAAGCCGCAAATTCATTGATAATCAAAATAAATTTCAGTTGCACCTTTTACTTCTATGGTAACTCAGAAACTTGAAATCTGCTGATGAGGGCTATTTTGAAAAAGGTAAAAATGTCCACACCAGGTGGACTTAGAGTTTCAGCACATTATTTACAAAGATATCATATAGGTTTAAAGAAATATTGTCTTGCTTCTCTTGCATAATTACAAAACAAAAAACCACACGAGGACACAACACAGCAAACGTCATTCTGTTCCTGTGTCTTCATTTTTTCTTTTTCAAACGATCTCCACCGCCGCAGCCCTCTGTAGCACAAGTGCCGAGCCGATGCAGTGCTCCTCCTCCTCCTCCTCCTCCTCCTCCTCCTCCTCCTCCTCCTCTCAATCATCTCTTGTCAAACATGCCAAACTCTGCTTCGACAGGACGTTGTCACTCTAGTAAGCGGTGATCAGTAATGTGTAAGGGGATCAGTCTGAAGAGGGGTTTTTACCGGTTGTTTCTGTGAAGGGAAGTTGTCAGTTTGAGAACCAGTGGATGTAGCGTAACGTGCCTGAGTAGTTGGTAATCTAGAAACAGAAGTAACGTGAAAAGGAAACTGTAAGTGAAGTTACCACACGTCTTACCGGATGTGTGTTTGTGGTTGGTCATCGTGAAATGGGCCTTAAAAAAGTCTGCTGTCGTAGCTTTCAGATCTATCAGTTGAAGATGTTTATACGAGTATTGTCTGTTAATGACGATATTGGCCTTAACTTGTTTACATTAGAAAAACAACTATATGTATATGTGTGTTTCTCTGAAAGAGTGACAGGGGCTGTGCAGTTCCATGCCATTTCAAGAGATTTATTCCAAAGCACCAGTTTATCCCAAATTTAGAGGAGGAACAACTGTTGCTCAGCTGAAACACAGATGAACTCGTCTGTAAGGGTTTTTTTCACTTGTGCAGCCAAGGACTTTATTGTATTTACAAAAGTTTGAAACTGAATAATTTCATTTAAAAAGAAAAATAACAATAATATCACATGATTTTCAATGGTGCAGGTCTTATCTACAATCCCAGCCCAGTGTGTAGACCTTCAATGTCATAATAAATTCAAGTGACGCATCAGTGGGGCTGTGATATTTGGACCCATTCACATCATTACTAGTGTCTCACAACTGCATTCAACTGTTTATTTGTTTTTTGGCACGACAATCCATTCAGCTGTTCCTGCTTAAGGAATCGTGATTGTCACTTTTGTTTTGCATATAAATAAAATGCTTATAATGGCACTTTATGTATAAGCTACAGTGTGTGTTTGTGTGTGTTACTGTTTGGAAAGGCTCATTATTGAGACTGTCCTTCTCAGCCTGATTTGGGAGGATTTGATCAGATGTAACTTATATATTTTAGACAATTTCTATGTGATTACTTTACGTTTTTCCTCTTTAGCTTCTGCTTCTACCCCAGCTTCCTCCCATTTGATAGGTGAATATTAGACTTTTCCACAACTGCATTTATTTGAAAGCTGCCGTTAGTTGCCTTTCAAGTTAAGAATTTACATAAAAACTTAAAGTGTGATAATCAAGTAGTAAATATAGCAGACGAATTCTTACTTCAATTTTCACACAAAGTAAAAAAAAAAGATAGAAATCAAATTTCAGAAGCAGAATGTAGTTTTATTAGTTAAATCTAAGCATTATTGTTAAATCTGGATGTTAAATGTAAAGTTTTACTATCAGCGGCTCTAATGTGTTACTCCTCCGCACATTGAGAGAATGATGAAGGGCACGAGGCGACTGGTGGCGCGCGGAGCGCGCTCTGGGAGCACGGGCGCGCGCCGAAGCGGTGTGCAGATGTGTCGCAGATTTTGTAAAGTCACTGGACTCTCTCTCTCTCACACACACAAACACACACACACACACACACACACACACACACACAAAGAGAACGTGAAAGTGGCTCCGCTTGAACTGACAGAACAACGACCCGTCTGAGGAAGCGCAACCGGGAGGGTGAGCACTAAGCCCGCAGGAATTGGCATCATAGCCCGGTGAGCATCAGCGGAGTTAGTGCCGGAGGAGGACGGTACCCTGACGGCGGAGACCCGGCGGTGCTCAGTGATGGAGCTCTCAGCGATCGGAGAGCAAGTGTTCGCCGTGGAATCGATCGTAAGGAAGAGGGTGAGAAAGGTGAGGGCTGCCCCCTGTCACCCCGGGACACCGTGAGGAGAGGCTGTGTGGATGGAACCAGTGGTTGTCTAACTGCATGTGTGCAGGGGGGCGGGTTGGAGGAGGGTCTCCCTTTAAAGCAACGTGCGTGTGTTGTCAGTGTACTACAGCATGCAAACTGGATGGAGCAGGATCCACCTCGGGCTGGGCCTATCCACTGTTCGGGTTCCAACAGCAGCAAAAACTACTGGACGGGTTTCCACCGAACCTGGTGGAGGGATGTGGATCAGGGGCAGGATCCAGATATTTTTCCCACTTACTTTATCACTATGTGGATTTCTAAAGAAGGAATACAGAGATCTTTCTAAAGTAGTTTATGAAAAACTATGTGGAAACATTAAAACTTTCTTGAGGAAACAGGAATGAGTTGAATATTGCCAGTGATGCTCTGAAATGCATTGTTCATGTCTTAAGGACTAGTAACTATCCTATGAGTGCACAATATTTACATGCACCATGTGTTCAATTATTTTTATGCTGCAAGCTCTTGGAATTGTGGGTATTTAGGTTAAGAGAGTAAAAAAATGCAGTGCTGTCAATTTACGCTTTAACTCTCTCCCCATATACATTGCATGCGTGCCTTGTTTTACTGTATGAGTGGAAACGGGTGCGTAAGATGAAGTCGGTAGTTATTAGTGAATGAGTCACAGAGGAAGACTTACTGTATAAGGCTTGGCTGGAATACATACAGTACATTACAGTACATTTCACATCTAACGGTTATTTACATATCTGTCAGTTGTTGTTTGGACCTACCTTCACAAAAACAGACAAATCTGTCAATGTCTGAGTTGTCCTTCACCTTTTGTAATATATTGGACTTGACATCAATTTGAGTGTTTGGCTTTTGTGTGATTCTGTGTTGGTTTTGGAAAACTCACAAGATGCATCAGCCCTGACTCAGTGTGGCAACAGTTTGGGGCTTACGGATTTGGACCTTTTGACCCTAGCAACCATACACTAAAGATGGACGACTCGTCTCCACTTCCTCCCACTATCCAGAAATGAAGCCAAAATATCCCGGATACGAACACTGCCATCTTGCACGTTTGGGCACTTACATGTTTATAAAGAGTGGATGTTAACGCCCTAATCTGAATAAATGTGCAAGATATTGTCTCATCCTCGAGACGTGTGGCAGTGGCACCTCCAGTATCAGGATATTTCACATTTCTCATTGTTTTTATGCCTCTGTTTGAAGAGGAGACATGAAACGGATGGTCGGGGGAATGACCTGTAGTAAATACTCCTTAAACATTTGGCCACCGGGTCGAAGCCACATTAAACCCATTTAAATGGTTTTTAATTTGAATGTGTGTGGGACAGGCCACAGTGTGCTCTCTAGTTGATATCAATGCCCTGGCTGACGCTGCTCTTACACTGAATGTCTCCTCGCAGGGGAATGTGGAGTATCTGTTGAAGTGGAAAGGATGGCCTCCAAAGTAAGTGTGTAAACTTTAGTGAGACGAATGGATTATACGGCTATTTATAACATAAAGGTGCATCACTTCCAGATTGACATATGCACTAGGTTATAAGCCTGCACAGAAATTACCTTTGTCATATCCAAAATAGATACATTAAAAAGATGCTCTGTAATAAAGATAACAGATCACAGCATTAACTCACCGAAGCTTGAACATGCTTTCTTGTCGTGCAGATACAGTACATGGGAACCTGAGGAACATATTCTGGACCAGCGCTTGGTGCAGGCCTATGAAGAGAAGTAAGGCTCCACTCGTCATGTATGGTAACCCTGTGCCAGATGAAAAGCAGGAAGGGTTTGACACAAAGTGGAGCAGGAATAAGTCAAGTTTCTTCTTCCATTAATACTGATGATGAAGAGATCACGACTCAGCAGGCCGTGACCTCTCTCTAGCTGGTTTAAGCATCTGTCCTTGCTGCTTGGATTTAATTGGATATGGAAAAACCCGTACAAATCCTAAATGCACCGGTTTTGATGCCAGATCATCTCCAAATGTGATCATATTCACATTTGGCTGCATTTGTGAGTGCAGCAGAATAAAGTGCAGCTAGAGTGCAAGACACACGGGTACTGTATCTAATTCTCAATACATCTCTGCAAACAGAAAGTCCTTGATGAAAACTAGCTGGGAAATGATTCAAGTGGACTAAGTACTGATAAGAAAACTAGAGCCTGACCGTTACAGATATGAAGGAGGGGAAAAAAATTGACAGCGATATATTGACCAATTATTTATATAGAATTAGCGCTAACGCTAATGTGCTTGGTTTTCTAGAGAGCAGAGAGACAGAGCTCTGGGTCACAGGAGGAAAGGATCAAAGGCCAAAAGACTTGATCTGCAGGTAACGTTTGGAGTTTAATAAAAAAGTTTTTCTTACTCGCACAACTTTTCCATTCTCCTTGTGGAAACTGACCTTTGACTCAACCGACTCTCCACTTCAGTTTGCCTTATACGACTCTCTGACTAGTTCGAGTGCTTTCCCACATTTATTGATGTCTCATTCGTTTCCCTCTCTCTGATTTTGACTCAGAACACCATCTACGCCATGGACCTCCGCAGCGCTCACAAGATCCCTGAGAAAGCTCTGCCTCGCCTGCGTCTCTCGCTGACGCGCTCGCTGGTCCCGGAGGACGTGGACGACCCGTACGGTGTCTGCAGACACAATTGCAAACCCGGGACTTCTGAGTTCAGGAGCTTGGACTCGAACCCTCCGAGTCCAACACAAGAGGACTGGGAAGGCCTGGGAGAAGAAGACGAGGAGGAGGAGGAGGAGGAGGAGGAGGAGGAGGAGGATGCAGAAGATGAGGAGGATAGGGAAGAGGAGGCGGCTCAGAGGGAGACTACAGAAAGCATTCTTCATGGTAAGTGTGTCAGTCGGTCAGCCAATGGGCTCTCATCACCATCACGACCCAGTTCCTTTGAGAACCTCCTTGTAAGGCACGGGCCATGCACAGGCTTTATTTCACTGGGCACGCAACCAAAAGTCTTTAACTGCATCCTGACTTGATAAAAGAGAAGAACGATGCAGGGGTTGAAATTGACACTGAATACAATATAGTCTGTATGTGCACGTGAATATTAGGCAACATTTGCTGTAAAGTCTATAAAAAGTGTTCTGTTGCACTGTAAGGACCAACCACTGACACTGAAATGGTAAGTTATGATTTTTTTTTCAGTATAAGTTTCAGTTTTTAAGTTCACATTCAGGCTCAGGGCCGTGCACAGACATTTTGGGGGGCAGTTGCTCCAGTGAAGAAATGGCACCCCGTCTCTTGACTATTAATGAAAACAAAGGTTACTTAAAGCACCAAGTTCTATTACACATGTGTTTATTCAAATCAACGGACACACATGATGATGTTTGATACTCAATACCAAACAAAGTGGAGGCTTTTAAACCCTGAAATGTAGCCTTAAAGGGATAGTTCACAGAAAAATGACAATTCACTCATTATCTACTCACCGCTAATCACCACTACACAAAACACTTAAGGACTTTCAGGGGAGAACAGTGTTTATGAGACATCTCTTCTGAAAGTAATTATGCTGGGTGCGGAATGGGGCACCTTTATTTTCCCTGTGTCTCCCTGCAGCCAATTACATCCTATCGTCCGTTTATAACAACCGAGATACTCAACCCTGGTCACTGCAGGGGGGTGAACTCAATAACACTACTCGTTTGTTATGCGCTTCATGGAAACACTGTCTGACTCTATCTCCTCCCTCAGGACAAGAGAGGACGGACTGCTGGAGCTCCGACATCGCACAGGACGAGCTCATCGCTGTATCTGAGAAGCCGGACCACCTCTGGAGGCCCGTCAACCGCCCGGGAGAGGTGACGGTCACGGACGTAACCCTCAACTCCCTCACAGTGACCTTCCGCGAGTCGAGGGTCGCCACGGGCTTCTTCAGACACTGTAGCCTGGAGGTCTGAAATGGGACGAAGTGGCTCGTCAGGGTGGGCACTGTGGGAGGCACTGGCAACCAGTTACACAGTTTGTAACTGGTTGAGGAAACAAGTTGGTGTTTTCATTCCCTCTCTGCAGCTTCTTGCTCCCCCCCATCGCCAGTTGAGTCTGGTCAGTGGTACGTTTACATGCACAGAGTCACCTGGGTGTAAGGAGAACTTCAGGTGTTGGTTACGTGAAGAGGCAACATTATATCTCCACCACACTAAAAAGATGGATACTTCTGTTGTTTTGGCCTGTTAATGTCCACCGAAAAGAAAAACATGTGGGACCCAGGCACCAGAGGACCAAATGTGAGCCAGATATGGCCCATACGTAGATTTTGGAAGTGCACACTTGAGGGACCTGTTTCAATTAGCAGGAGTCAGTCAAGTTTCACCATCGCACTGCTCCTTATATTTGCAGGATTGGTGACACCTGGAAATCCGAGGAATAGTTTCAAACCATAGGTAGGAACCTGCATTACACACCTGTACGCTAGTTGTTAAAAAGCCCACAGGGGGCCTTTAAAGCAGTTCACAGCACGGACCTTAAGCATGACATGTTCGTATTATCCCACACTTTTATTTAAAAAAAATGGGTTCTCAGAGTTTGCCTCTATTCAGAGCTTTCTTCTATAAACTTTCAAAATATTGAAGAAAAGTTTACAGTATACAAACACAAAAGCAGCACAAAATTGGAGAGAAGAACATGCTACATAGTATTGCACTTAAAGCTAGGCTTGGTGAGGCTGGAAAAGCTAGGAAGTGCCGGCTGCACTTTGCCCCCCCTACAGTCGGTCCAGGCCGAAGACTCCGGTACAGGCAGAGAGGCAGGTCTGGTAGGGACAGCCAGCCAGCCAATCATTTCATTCAATCGATCCAAAAGCGTCCTGTGGGCCTCAGGCACTTGCTTTTTTTTAGATAATCCTATTTATTGACGGCTATTTGGACTATATTTCAATAACAAATTAGCAACCCTACCCTTAGGTTCACTAAACAGTACATATAGGTAAATGGTTTTGTATTTATATAGCGCTTTTCTAGTCTTAATGACCACTCAAAGCGCTTTAAAGTACAGTTTTACATTAACCCAGTCACACACACATTCATACAGTTCATCTATTCGCAGCACTTTTGTTATTCTATGGGGGGCCATTCAGGGTTCAGCATCTTGCCCAAAGACACTTCGGCATGCAGATGGGTCAGACTGGGGATCGAACTGCCGACCTTCATGTTGGAGGACGACCACTCCTGAGTACCGAACACAGACACAGAGTGAAGATACTTTTATTAAGGGTGTGAGGAGAGGAAACAAAAGAAGAGTCCTCTGTGCATGTAAACACAGCTGCTAAAGTTCAGTGCTGGACTCAAACGTTCTGTACAAACTCTAAACTACAGTGAGGTGCACACAGCTGTAAGTCCCATACTGACATGCAGCCCTGTGTCTGTAGCCCACAAACACAGGCCGTTACCTGCTATATACAAACCCCCTCTTATAGAAGTCGTCCAGTTCTGTCAGTGCTAAGATAGCTTTGTTTATCCATACACCTCGGTCCTCCTCGCAAAATATACAAAACGCCATAAAAGTGATCACTCTGTCTTGTACCAAAAGTAGATTGATAATATCTAGACTCGATAATATAATAAAATAGGAAATTGCACTGTATACACATTACATTGTAAGGGCGTGTTTGTAGAGTTTACCCTTTTAAAGGTGAATATCAGTTTCAGTAATTCATTATAAAGTCACCTGTCGTCAGTTGTGACAATACTCAAAACAATTTCCCAAAAAAATCAAAGATTCAGTGTTTGCCTCAAAGTATCGATAAGCCTCATTCAGACTAATATAGACGTCAACTCCAAAACAGTTCTGTTAGCTGTTGAAGTAGCAATCACACATAGTCACATTATAGACAACAATTTTATTAAACTATGAATATTCATTTGTCACCTTTAGGAAAGCAAGTTCTTTCCTGAGCTTCCAAACAGCAGCTGACAAAACAGCTTCTGGAGCTTTCCATCATCAAAAATTTTCAAAAATTGAAGTGGAATTGTAATTTTTTTTTTATTTCCAGCTTAAAATGTCAAAATTCATTCTGGAGCCTGAAAACAGATGCTGACAAAGCAGATCTTAATGAAATGGAAAATCAAAAAGAATAATACAAAACCTATATCTTTCTAGGTAAATCCCTGAATAAATGGAGACTTCAAAAACACTGAGGCCAGTATATCGTTGTAACGCTGCTGGCGTCCTGCCCACTGGCCACAGGAGCTGATGTGATGAGTCATGTCTGTGGAATCTCCCACAGTGGCCTCTCATTGGTCCACAGGCTGCACCGAGCATGATGGGTCAGCGTCCCGTGATCCCAGAGCTGCGTCTGTGTGATAGCGAAGCTTCAGGGAATGGAAGTGCCTGATGCTCCGTGACATTGTTGTTGTCTCTGCATTGACCTGAATGTATATTTATTCTTTGCAGATCCCTGTGTGTTTGTCACGCAGACGATGGAATCGTTTTTATACAGTTTGTGATAACCACTGAGCTTGATGCCATGTCTAAACGTGATAAAACAAGCGCCCTGGATTTGACGTCTTCTACCCGTGGTCGCTTGTGCTGCTTTCTTCCACCGCCGAGCGAGGAACCAGGCACTTTATCGTGACATTACCTGCTCCAGTCTACTAAGTGTCACTGTGTATAGAATATTTCTATGGTAATTGTAAAAATAAATGTTGCTAATGTTTGAAATAGTTTTCATTGAATGTGTCCTTCTTCCTCACAGTAACTCGCTTTGATTTAGATTTTCGAGAAGTGAAAATAGAAAAGACCGTCTTGTTATATTTAACAGCTCAACTGACAAATATTCTAATAAAAAGTAAAAAAAAGTTCAAACTACGACTGTATGCCTCCTCCGACCAGTAAAGTTTCTGTCAACATCATTTTGTTTTGGAGATTCATATCAGGTCTCCTCTTTTTTAACCACCAAAATCTAATCAGTTCAAGCCCAAGTGAATGTTTGTGCCAGATATGAGGAAAATTCCCTTGAGGGTCCAGTGTGTTATGTTTAGGTGAAAGGGAACTATTCTCAGAAATTGAATATGAAATAATACTATTGATGTTTTCATTAGTGTGGCTCGGCCAAAGTTTTATGAATTGTTTTTATCCATTTATATTGATCTACATCATCGGTTCCCAAACTGGGGTACATGTACCCCCAGGGGTACGCAAAGTGGTTCAGGGGGTACGCGGGGAGAACATTTTATTTGCGTTTTTTCAAAGTGAAAAAGGCCATTACATTTTCAAACTGAGCTATAAATAATCATGCAATATTAAATAGTCTGAATAGCCAAGTCGCATTGCCAAAAATACTCATGTATATCCATTTTCAGCTAAATAATTACACTGCCAAAAATAGTTACAGGTAGGTTAGTGACCGTTAGTCAAAACTAGGGATGGGCATAATTAATCGAAGATCAATTATTGATCATTAAGAATTTAGTCTATGACATTGTTTTGGGATCCTCTCAAGCACACTCGTGTCATTGACCTGAGCTGAACTCCGCTCCGGCCTTGCCCCCCTTTTCAAATTTAACCCACACTTCTGCACACTGTTTAGTTTATTTATGTCCTTAGTTAAGCATTGTTAGTGTGTGTTCTTCCAGCATTTGACGCTGAGTATCTAGATTTTCATCTGTTTTGCCTTGTTTGAGTTAAATAGTTATTCCCGTTAAACCCCTGAGTGACTTAGTTCGACCTCCTTGTTTGTTTGTCATTTCCCTTTATCCACTTCCATCCGAGTCCTGATATCCCTGACAATTTCACAGTTTCAAGTGTTATAGGCTGTATATGTGCGCGGGGGGGTACGTAGCTGGAGATTGAATGTCTGAAGGGGTACGGGACTGTAAAAAGTTTGGGAACCACTGATCTACATTATATTCAAATCGGGAGTGGGTCCTCTCTACGGTATCCCAGACTGGACAAACTAAACACAGAGAAAGAAAGGCCCTGCACCAGCGACGCCGTGAGGCGCCGCGGACGAGGACCTCCCCCCTAAAAAGCGATGGACAGATGATCAACGGTAACGTAATCAACCACGTCATCAAAGTGCCCTTGGGTTGAATTCTTTTTCAACAAACATGCCTGCCGCTGGAGAGCTGAGATGTGTTGATGCTGCCATTGAGTCTGTTTTAGAAGACATCAACAGCGTATTCATTTTGAAAGAGGAACAGAGAACGACGCGAAAGCACCACGCTAATCCCTATCGCGCCGGCGCTTGGCTGTTCACACCGGACACTGAAGCGACGCTGATCCGCCGGGCAGCGCTAATAATATCACCCGTTGATCCAGTAGATTAAAAGCATTTACTTACTTGTTGCTCCAACATTAAGCAACAGCGTCCCAACATTTGTCTTTCTTGGTGTTGTCTTTATACCACATGTTTCGAGGATCTTACAACTCACTGTACTTCTCCACTTCAATTATTAATTTAATGTCATCCATGTTGAAGAACTTCGCTGTTTGCTCCGTTAAATGTCGGGTGTCGGGGGTAAATTACATATTCTCCACTCAAGCCTATGTGGAGAATACGTAGCCCCCTCTCTCTCTCTTTTTATCTGTATCACTGCTTGTGTGGCTGTAGTGGATGGGCAGAGGGGGACATTTAATAATGTCATTGGTCAAATTAAAACTCCAGGACAACAGAAGGGGACTTCAAAGTATGGGATGCATATTTGATAATTTATATCATATAAAATATGTCATCAATATAGTTTAAAATCGTTTTTCAGTGTGTTTCCTGGTGCGATACACTCGCACCAACGCAAAAAATAGACTCGACGCCGAAACGATCGCTGCACGGCGCGAGGCAGCCTTGGCGCAGCTCGGTGCTTCAGCCTCCGGTGTGACCCGCACAAAGGTTTAACATGGGAGTGGATGGGAGCCAGCTGTTATTTAAGGCTTGGCGCTGCGCTGAAGCGTCGCTTCGGCATCGCTTCAGCGTCCGGTGTGAACCCGGCGTTAGTAAATAAATCACAATGCGTGGCTTAACATACGTCACATACTACGTTGCTCTGATTGGTTGTAGGTCTATCCAATTGAGCGAAGAGGAATTTTATTTCCTGGTCAGTTGAAACACGCCCCATAATCACAGCCCAATGGAGCGGTTTCAGACTCACATTCTGTATAGAATTGTGAGTCTGACAACGTCAGGCTAGGAACTCACTGTTCCTGGACAAACATTCCCTGACCACAGTGTGCGGTTCGGAGTTTGTAAACAAGATCTCATGTGGTATTAAATAGCTTTTAGTGATGCTAGTAAATAGGTTTTATTAGCTTCTGAGTCTTTGTTAGCATACCTCGACACAATAACAGGGGAAACAGTGAGGCTCCGTCTGAAGCCGACAAAATCTGTGTATTAATGAATTAACATGTTTGTTTAATCTGAGGTATTAAAGTGAAAGTGCAACGAGTCACTGCTCAGGAAAGAAATGATCAGAATGGTGAATTATTATTATATTTATTTCTGAACTTTGATCAGATCATACTTATTCAGTTTGAGAGATGCATGTTTAGATAAGCATTTTCTCTTCTGCCTGAACCTTTTCTGTCACTAATGGCCCAACTGTCAATTGCAGAAAAAGGCCAGACAATCCGTTTGAATTTAATCAAACTGCAACCAATTTCACACACTCATAGATATCAGTTCCCTGAACTCATCAAGATCCATGAAGTATTTCGGGGGAAATATTCTCTCAATGTTAAAGAACGTGAAAAAAAAAATGTTCACGTCTGAATCGGCCCACAAATAAATTGGGTTCTTCTCTAACACACCATTTTTTTTGCACCCCATGAACAGCATTCTTAAAAGCAAGACACCGCAGGGAATCGAACCCTGTCCCAACAAAGTCAGGAGTGCCACCACCGGGGTCTTTTGCTTTTTTGTTTTGGCTGTAATAAGGGCAAAAGCAAAACCTGGAGGAACAAAACCAAGGCTTTGTTCCCCAAGTAAAAGAAAACCACTCAGCAACTGGCTGCTATATTATTCTGTCACCACATTGGGATTTATCTTGGTCAGGAGGCCCTGTGGCCAAGGAGAAATGCTACTAAAGCATTATTGTTACTAATTATTTGAGGTTAACATTAAGCCAGTCCCAAGATGTCATTTTTCAACTACAACATTGCAGAAGTTCATTATGAAAAGATAAGCCGGCTTCTTACTACCTGCTCCAGGTTAGAGGACTTCACTCGTTCTTGAGCCATTTCTGTGAAGAGAAGTGCAGGGATAAACCCAATCAAACCCACTGCAATATAAACTACTGCAATACATTTGCACTGCATTTCAGACCCAATTGAGACCTTCCTCAGCTACTGAGGAAGGCTGTTGCTCTTAATATAAGCAACCTACCATCTGCACAGTTGCACAAGGGCTAGCAGCTGGCTAATCATTTTAATCCATTGATCAAAAAGCAGCCTGAATCCCATTGTTCCAACTGCATGTTGGTTGAGATGATTCCTGTGTTGTCTCACCAAGACCACATCATTCCTCCGGACTGTTCTGCAAGATCAAACAAGAGGTTGACAAGTAACTCTCCCTATGCTCCACAAGGTAATCGTAGAACTGACCATTGATATCCTTGCCCATAAGCTTTACTGCAAATAATGTCAGAATCAATGTCAGAATCAATGTCCATCAGATCTTCCCCTGATGGACTAGAAATGTGAATACATTTAGTGACCTTACGTGATGCTTGATTCACAAGAACGTTTAGCAACATTCATACAAATTTTAAATGCATGTGAGTTAGCTGTAAGGTTGATTTTCTTCAGCAGTCACTTTGCCAGATGATATAAGGCATCCTGCACTTTCAAAATATCTTGGAATAGTAGAATATAATTTGCATAACCCGCGGATAAGTTCTACTTTTAGAAAATTGAAATTGAGTGACCTTACGTGATGCTTGATTCACAAGGGAACTGGTACAAACAATGAGTTTGGAGTTCCTGATGATCTTGGGTATTGGAAAGCGCACAGGACCCAGCACACTGAAAAATGCAAAGGAAAAAGTCTCTCTCCACAATACTCTTACCCGAATACAAGCAGTACAACACTACAAGACAATCACTGGAATAACAGTTATCCTAATTACAACTGCCTTCAGAGGGCCAACTGTTTGACTGAATATAATTTAAAGTGGAAACCTTTTTCCAGAATAAGCTTTTAAATACCACAGACCTGAACATGAAGGATTCCTCCTTTATGAACCGTAGGTGTAGACGTGAATGTAGATTTTGGAACGGCGGCCCATATGACTTAATCTGCAAAAGTCACAAATACAAAGTTCCCTCCAAACCCAACACAGCAACTTGAAGCCTGTACAGAATTACAATGACTTCTAGTAAAGAGACTTGTTACCGCACTCACTGGGAAAACAGAACGTCTTGCTACATCTGGAGACTAGTTCTGAAGCTGCTATCCTGCGATAGTGTCCATCTTGTTGGTGCACATGGAAGTTTCCTATTCAAGGCCTTTTGTGCTGGCAACATGGAGCTGTGAATTCTAGGGAGAGAATGATTAACCCACCCCCCCCCAATAACAGGCCATAGTGTAATGGATAATTATGAGGTATGTACAGGATAGTTACACCCACATGTACATTTCATGCATTAACTGACTGCTGGGTTAAGAGGTAACGCCTCATTGGTAGCTGATGTACCAATGAGGCACTGTTGCTGAAGCACTGAAGGGTTGTGGTATATACGAAATCTGTTGCAATGGAGACCATCCAATCTCACTCCAATGCTGAAACTTCTCTAAAAGTAATTGAAAAGCTAAATGACTGAGGGTGATAAAGAGATACCTCTACCCATTATACGAACCCCCGCCTTGCTTTAACATGTGAAGCTAGAAGATTGGTCTCCCATCACTGGCTGGTCTGCCCTGTACCTCTGACTTCCTCAGGTGTACACATTGCCAACAGCTGCTTCATTCAAAGGAAAATCCTTTTGGGTCAAAATCAAATGAAAATCCTTTGAATGAAAAATTACTGTATTCTATAGCATAGGTAAATATGAGCCATCTGCAGTTGACTAAAAATGACCTTTAAAATACTTGAGGATTCTGAGATTGAGATTAAGGGCCTCTGGCTCTAGCTCCATACGAGTTAAATAAATATGCTCAAAATACCAATCACTGATTGTGTCCAATTTGATTTGAGGTAATAAATTCAATAAAATGTTTTTGGACTAAATAAACTAAAATGTTGGAGCTTTCATGTAGACTTGCCGTTAAATTGGTTGGCTGATGATATTGGCCGATATGAGCTGTTCACACAAATATGTTTCTGTATAAATATTTTCAGATATGAAAATCTAAAGAAGAAAATCTATTTGTGTTTTTTTCTATCTTTCATTATGTTTTATGGTTAAACATCAAGCCCCTATTATTTTTTATACGATCGTTTGACAACAAGATTTCAGGATTACTGTTGTGTTCTTTTTTTATATGCCACTGCCAGTGTTTAGAACTCTGAACAATGTTAGCATCCATTTATTTATTATTCTAGTTTTATATTATTTGAAAAAAGGTACGTTTAGCAACATTCGTAAAAATTTGAAATGCATGTGAGTTAGCTGTAAGGTTGATTTTCTTCAGCAGTCACTTTGCCAGATGATATAAGGCATCCTGCACTTTCAAAATATCTTGGAATAGTAGAATATAATTTGCATAACCCGCGGATAAGTTCTACTTTTAAAGAATTGAAATTGAGTGACCTTACGTGATGCTTGATTCACAAGGGGACTTGTACAAACAATGAGTTTGGAGTTGATCTTGGGTATTGGAAAGCGCACAGGACACAGCACACTGAAAAATGCAAAGGAAAAAGTCTCTCCCCACAATACCCTTACGCGAATACAAGCAGTACAACACTACAAGACAATCACTGGAATTACAGTTATCCTAATTACAACTGCCTTCAGAGGGCCAACTGTTTGACTGAATATAATTCAAAGTGGAAACCTTTTTCCAGAATGAGCTTTTAAATACCACAGACCTGAACATGAAGGATTCCTCCTTTATGAACCGTAGGTGTAGACTTGAATGTAGATTTTGGAACGGCGGCCCATATGACTTAATCTGCAAAAGTCACAAATACAAAGTTCCCTCCAAACCCAACACAGCAACTTGAAGCCTGTACAGAATTACAATGATTTCTAGTAAAGAGATTTGTTACCGCGCTCACTCGGAAAACAGAACGTCTTGCTACATCTGGAGACTAGTTCTGAAGCTGCTATCCTGCGATAGTGTCCATCTTGTTAGTGCACATGGAAGTTTCCTATTCAAGGCCTTTTGTGCTGGTGACATGGAGCTGTGAATTCTAGGGAGAGAATGATTACCCCCCCCCCCCCCCCCCCAATAACAGGCCATAGTGTAATGGATAATTATGAGGTATGTACAGGATAGTAACACCCACATGTACATTTCATGCATTAACTGACTGCTGGGTTAAGAGGTAACGCCTCATTGGTAGCTGATGTACCAATGAGGCACTGTTGCTGAAGCACTGAAGGGTTGTGGTATACACACAATCGGTTGCACTGGAGACCATCCAATCTCACTCCAATGCTGAAACTTCTCTAAAAGTAATTGAAAAGCTAAATAACTGAGAGTGATGAAGAGATACCTCTACCCATTATACGAACCCCCGCCTTGCTTTAACATGTGAAGCTAGAAGATTTGTCTCCCATCACTGGCTGGTCTGCCCTGTACCTCTGACTTCCTCAGGTGTACACATTGCCAACAGCTGCTTCATTCAAAGGAAAATCCTTTGGGGTCAAAATCAAATGAAAATCCTTTGAATGAAAAATTACTGTATTCTATAGCATAGGTAAATATGAGCCATCTGCAGTTGACTAAAAATGACCTTTAAAATACTTGAGGATTCTGAGATTGAGATTAAGGGCCTCTGGCTCTAGCTCCATACGAGTTAAATAAATATGCTCAAAATACCAATCACTGATTGTGTCCAATTTGATTTGAGGTAATAAATTCAATAGAATGTTTTTAGACTAAATAAACTAAAATGTTGGAGCTTTCATGTAGACTTGCCGTTAAATTGGTTGGCTGATGATATTGGCCGATATGAGCTGTTCACACAAATATGTTTCTGTATAAATATTTTCAGATATGAAAATCTAAAGAAGAAAATCTATTTGTGTTTTTTTCTACTTAATCTACTTAATTGTGACTTAATCTGCAAAAGTCACAAATACAAAGTTCCCTCCAAACCCAACACAGCAACTTGAAGCCTGTACAGAATTACAATGACTTCTAGTAAAGAGACTTGTTACCGCACTCACTGGGGAAACAGAACGTCTTGCTACATCTGGAGACTAGTTCTGAAGCTGCTATCCTGCGATAGTGTCCATCTTGTTGGTGCACATGGAAGTTTCCTATTCAAGGCCTTTTGTGCTGGCAACATGGAGCTGTGAATTCTAGGGAGAGAATGATTACCCCCCCCCCCCCCCCCAATAACAGGCCATAGTGTAATGGATAATTATGAGGTATGTACAGGATAGTTACACCCACATGTACATTTCATGCATTAACTGACTGCTGGGTTAAGAGGTAACGCCTCATTGGTAGCTGATGTACCAATGAGGCACTGTTGCTGAAGCACTGAAGGGTTGTGGTATACACACAATCGGTTGCACTGGAGACCATCCAATCTCACTCCAATGCTGAAACTTCTCTAAAAGTAATTGAAAAGCTAAATAACTGAGAGTGATGAAGAGATACCTCTACCCATTATACGAACCCCCGCCTTGCTTTAACATGTGAAGCTAGAAGATTGGTCTCCCATCACTGGCTGGTCTGCCCTGTACCTCTGACTTCCTCTGGTGTACACATTGCCAACAGCTGCTTCATTCAAAGGAAAATCCTTTGGGGTCAAAATCAAATGAAAAACCTTTGAATGAAAAATTACTGTATTCTATAGCATAGGTAAATATGAGCCATCTGCAGTTGACTAAAAATGACCTTTAAAATACTTGAGGATTCTGAGATTGAGATTAAGGGCCTCTGGCTCTAGCTCCATACGAGTTAAATAAATATGCTCTAAATACCAATCACTGATTGTGTCCAATTTGATTTGAGGTAATAAATTCAATAGAATGTTTTTAGACTAAATAAACCAAAATGTTGGAGCTTTCATGTAGACTTGCCGTTAAATTGGTTGGCTGATGATATTGGCCGATATGAGCTGTTCACACAAATATGTTTCTGTATAAATATTTTCAGATATGAAAATCTAAAGAAGAAAATCTATTTGTGTTTTTTTCTATCTTTCATTATGTTTTATGGTAAAACATCAAGCCCCAATTATTTCTTTATACGATCGTTTGACAACAAGATTTCAGGATTACTGTTGTGTTCTTTTTTTATATGCCACTGCCAGTGTTTAGAACTCTGAACAATGTTAGCATCCATTTATTTATTATTCTAGTTTTATATTATTTGAAAAAAGGTACGTTTAGCATCATTCATACAAATTTTAAATGCATGTGAGTTAGCTGTAAGGTTGATTTTCTTCAGCAGTCACTTTGCCAGATGATATAAGGCATCCTGCACTTTCAAAATATCTTGGAATAGTAGAATATAATTTGCATAACCCGCAGATAAGTTCTACTTTTAAAGAATTGAAATTGAGTGACCTTACGTGATGCTTGATTCACAAGGGAACTTGTACAAACAATGAGTTTGGAGTTCCTGGTGATCTTGGGTATTGGAAAGCGCACAGGACACAGCATACTGAAAAATGCAAAGGAAAAAGTCTCTCCCCACAATACCCTTACGCGAATACAAGCAGTACAACACTACAAGACAATCACTGGAATTACAGTTATCCTAATTACAACTGCCTTCCGAGGGCCAACTGTTTGACTGAATATAATTCAAAGTGGAAACCTTTTTCCAGAATGAGCATTTAAATACCACAGACCTGAACATGAAGGATTCCTCCTTTATGAACCGTAGGTGTAGACTTGAATGTCAATTTTGGAACGGCGGCCCATATGACTTAATCTGCAAAAGTCACAAATACAAAGTTCCCTCCAAACCCAACACAGCAACTTGAAGCCTGTACAGAATTACAATGATTTCTAGTAAAGAGACTTGTTACCGCACTCACTGGGAAAACAGAACATCTTGCTACATCTGGAGACTAGTTCTGATGCTGCTATCCTGCTGCGATAGTGTCCATCTTGTTGGTGCACATGGAAGTTTCCTATTCAAGGCCTTTTGTGCTGGCAACATGGAGCTGTGAATTCTAGGGAGAGAATGATTACCCCCCCCCCCCCCCCCCCCAATAACAGGCCATAGTGTAATGGATAATTATGAGGTATGTACAGGATAGTTACACCCACATGTACATTTCATGCATTAACTGACTGCTGGGTTAAGAGGTAACGCCTCATTGGTAGCTGATGTACCAATGAGGCACTGTTGCTGAAGCACTGAAGGGTTGTGGTATACACACAATCGGTTGCACTGGAGACCATCCAATCTCACTCCAATGCTGAAACTTCTCTAAAAGTAATTGAAAAGCTAAATAACTGAGAGTGATGAAGAGATACCTCTACCCATTATACGAACCCCCGCCTTGCTTTAACATGTGAAGCTAGAAGATTGGTCTCCCATCACTGGCTGGTCTGCCCTGTACCTCTGACTTCCTCAGGTGTACACATTGCCAACAGCTGCTTCATTCAAAGGAAAATCCTTTGGGGTCAAAATCAAATGAAAATCCTTTGAATGAAAAATTACTGTATTCTATAGCATAGGTAAATATGAGCCATCTGCAGTTGACTAAAAATGACCTTTAAAATACTTGAGGATTCTGAGATTGAGATTAAGGGCCTCTGGCTCTAGCTCCATACGAGTTAAATAAATATGCTCAAAATACCAATCACTGATTGTGTCCAATTTGATTTGAGGTAATAAATTCAATAGAATGTTTTTAGACTAAATAAACTAAAATGTCCGAGCTTTCATGTAGACTTGCCGTTAAATTGGTTGGCTGATGATATTGGCCGATATGAGCTGTTCACACAAATATGTTTCTGTATAAATATTTTCAGATATGAAAATCTAAAGAAGAAAATCTATTTGTGTTTTTTTCTACTTAATCTACTTAATTGTGACTTAATCTGCAAAAGTCACAAATACAAAGTTCCCTCCAAACCCAACACAGCAACTTGAAGCCTGTACAGAATTACAATGACTTCTAGTAAAGAGACTTGTTACCGCACTCACTGGGGAAACAGAACGTCTTGCTACATCTGGAGACTAGTTCTGATGCTGCTATCCTGCGATAGTGTCCATCTTGTTGGTGCACATGGAAGTTTCCTATTCAAGGCCTTTTGTGCTGGCAACATGGAGCTGTGAATTCTAGGGAGAGAATGATTACCCCCCCCCCCCAATAACAGGCCATAGTGTAATGGATAATTATGAGGTATGTACAGGATAGTTACACCCACATGTACATTTCATGCATTAACTGACTGCTGGGTTAAGAGGTAACGCCTCATTGGTAGCTGATGTACCAATGAGGCACTGTTGCTGAAGCACTGAAGGGTTGTGGTATACACACAATCGGTTGCACTGGAGACCATCCAATCTCACTCCAATGCTGAAACTTCTCTAAAAGTAATTGAAAAGCTAAATAACTGAGAGTGATGAAGAGATACCTCTACCCATTATACGAACCCCCGCCTTGCTTTAACATGTGAAGCTAGAAGATTGGTCTCCCATCACTGGCTGGTCTGCCCTGTACCTCTGACTTCCTCTGGTGTACACATTGCCAACAGCTGCTTCATTCAAAGGAAAATCCTTTGGGGTCAAAATCAAATGAAAAACCTTTGAATGAAAAATTACTGTATTCTATAGCATAGGTAAATATGAGCCATCTGCAGTTGACTAAAAATGACCTTTAAAATACTTGAGGATTCTGAGATTGAGATTAAGGGCCTCTGGCTCTAGCTCCATACGAGTTAAATAAATATGCTCTAAATACCAATCACTGATTGTGTCCAATTTGATTTGAGGTAATAAATTCAATAGAATGTTTTTAGACTAAATAAACTAAAATGTTGGAGCTTTCATGTAGACTTGCCGTTAAATTGGTTGGCTGATGATATTGGCCGATATGAGCTGTTCACACAAATATGTTTCTGTATAAATATTTTCAGATATGAAAATCTAAAGAAGAAAATCTATTTGTGTTTTTTTCTATCTTTCATTATGTTTTATGGTAAAACATCAAGCCCCAATTATTTCTTTATACGATCGTTTGACAACAAGATTTCAGGATTACTGTTGTGTTCTTTTTTTATATGCCACTGCCAGTGTTTAGAACTCTGAACAATGTTAGCATCCATTTATTTATTATTCTAGTTTTATATTATTTGAAAAAAGGTACGTTTAGCATCATTCATACAAATTTTAAATGCATGTGAGTTAGCTGTAAGGTTGATTTTCTTCAGCAGTCACTTTGCCAGATGATATAAGGCATCCTGCACTTTCAAAATATCTTGGAATAGTAGAATATAATTTGCATAACCCGCGGATAAGTTCTACTTTTAAAGAATTGAAATTGAGTGACCTTACGTGATGCTTGATTCACAAGGGAACTTGTACAAACAATGAGTTTGGAGTTCCTGGTGATCTTGGGTATTGGAAAGCGCACAGGACACAGCACACTGAAAAATGCAAAGGAAAAAGTCTCTCCCCACAATACCCTTACGCTAATACAAGCAGTACAACACTACAAGACAATCACTGGAATTACAGTTATCCTAATTACAACTGCCTTCCGAGGGCCAACTGTTTGACTGAATATAATTCAAAGTGGAAACCTTTTTCCAGAATGAGCATTTAAATACCACAGACCTGAACATGAAGGATTCCTCCTTTATGAACCGTAGGTGTAGACTTGAATGTCGATTTTGGAACGGCGGCCCATATGACTTAATCTGCAAAAGTCACAAATACAAAGTTCCCTCCAAACCCAACACAGCAACTTGAAGCCTTTACAGAATTACAATGATTTCTAGTAAAGAGACTTGTTACCGCACTCACTGGGAAAACAGAACATCTTGCTACATCTGGAGACTAGTTCTGATGCTGCTATCCTGCTGCGATAGTGTCCATCTTGTTGGTGCACATGGAAGTTTCCTATTCAAGGCCTTTTGTGCTGGCAACATGGAGCTGTGAATTCTAGGGAGAGAATGATTACCCCCCCCCCCCCCCCCCCCCCCCAATAACAGGCCATAGTGTAATGGATAATTATGAGGTATGTACAGGATAGTTACACCCACATGTACATTTCATGCATTAACTGACTGCTGGGTTAAGAGGTAACGCCTCATTGGTAGCTGATGTACCAATGAGGCACTGTTGCTGAAGCACTGAAGGGTTGTGGTATACACACAATCGGTTGCACTGGAGACCATCCAATCTCACTCCAATGCTGAAACTTCTCTAAAAGTAATTGAAAAGCTGAATAACTGAGAGTGATGAAGAGATACCTCTACCCATTATACGAACCCCCGCCTTGCTTTAACATGTGAAGCTAGAAGATTCGTCTCCCATCACTGGCTGGTCTGCCCTGTACCTCTGACTTCCTCTGGTGTACACATTGCCAACAGCTGCTTCATTCAAAGGAAAATCCTTTAGGGTCAAAATCAAATGAAAAACCTTTGAATGAAAAATTACTGTATTCTATAGCATAGGTAAATATGAGCCATCTGCAGTTGACTAAAAATGACCTTTAAAATACTTGAGGATTCTGAGATTGAGATTAAGGGCCTCTGGCTCTAGCTCCATACGAGTTAAATAAATATGCTCAAAATACCAATCACTGATTGTGTCCAATTTGATTCGAGGTAATAAATTCAATAAAATGTTTTTAGACTAAATAAACTAAAATGTTGGAGCTTTCATGTAGACTTGCCGTTAAATTGGTTTGGTGATGATATTGGCCGATATGAGCTGTTCACACAAATATGTTTCTGTACAATTATTTTCAGATATGAAAATCTAAAGAAGAAAATCTATTTGTGTTTTTTTCTATCTTTCATTATGTTTTATGGTAAAACATCAAGCCCCTATTATTTCTTTATACGATCGTTTGACAACAAGATTTCAGGATTACTGTTGTGTTCTTTTTTTATATGCCACTGCCAGTGTTTAGAACTCTGAACAATGTTAGCATCCATTTATTTATTATTCTAGTTTTATATTATTTGAAAAAAGGTACGTTTAGCAACATTCGTAAAAATTTGAAATGCATGTGAGTTAGCTGTAAGGTTGATTTTCTTCAGCAGTCACTTTGCCAGATGATATAAGGCATCCTGCACTTTCAAAATATCTTGGAATAGTAGAATATAATTTGCATAACCCGCGGATAAATTCTACTTTTAAAGAATTGAAATTGAGTGACCTTACGTGATGCTTGATTCACAAGGGAACTTGTACAAACAATGAGTTTGGAGTTCATGGTGATCTTGGGTATTGGAAAGCGCACAGGACACAGCACACTGAAAAATGCAAAGGAAAAAGTCTCTCTCTACAATACCCTTACCCGAATACAAGCAGTACAACACTACAAGACAATCACTGGAATAACAGTTATCCTAATTACAACTGCCTTCAGAGGGCCAACTGTTTGACAGAATATAATTCAAAGTGGAAACCTTTTTCCAGAATAAGCATTTAAATACCACAGACCTGAACATGAAGGATTCCTCCTTTATGAACCGTAGGTGTAGACTTGAATGTAGATTTTGGAACATCGGCCCATATGACTTAATCTGCAAAAGTCACAAATACAAAGTTCCCTCCAAACCCAACACAGCAACTTGAAGCCTGTACAGAATTACAATGACTTCTAGTAAAGAGACTTGTTACCATGCTCACTCGGAAAACAGAACGTCTTGCTACATCTGGAGACTAGTTCTGAAGCTGCTATCCTGCGATAGTGTCCATCTTGTTGGTGCACATGGAAGTTTCCTATTCAAGGCCTTTTGTGCTGGTGACATGGAGCTGTGAATTCTAGGGAGAGAATGATTACCCCCACCCCCCAATAACAGGCCATAGTGTATTCGATAATTATGAGGTATGTAAAAGGATAGTTACATCAACCAATACATTTCATGCATTAACTGACTGCTGTGTTAAGAGGTAACGCCTCATTGGTAGCTGATGTACCAATGAGGCGCTGTTGCTGAAGCACTGAAGGGTTGTGGTATACACACAATCGGTTGCACTGGAGACCATCCAATCTCACTCCAATGCTGAAACTTCTCTAAAAGTAATTGAAAAGCTAAATGACTGAGGGTGATAAAGAGATACCTCTACCCATTATACGAACCCCCGCCTTGCTTTGACATGTGAAGCCAGAAGATTGGTCTCTCATCCCTGGCTCGCTTGTTCTAGAACTGCTGCTTCAGTGATGGTCCCTCTGTTCTGCTCCTCTGCCCTGTACCTCTTACTCCCTCTGGTGTACACATTGCCTACAGCTGCTTCATTCAAAGGAAAATCCTTAATGTTCAAAATCGAAGGAAAATCCTTCGGGTTCAAAATCATAGGATAATCCCTTGGGTTCAAGATCAACGGAAAATCCTTTGAATGAAAAATGACTGTATTCTATACAGCATAGGTAATTATGAGCCATCTGCAATTGAGTCAAAATGCCCTTTAAAAACTTGAGGATTCTGAGATTGAGATTAAGGGCCTCTGGCTCTTGCTCCATACCTGTGAAACAAATATGCTCAAAACACCAATCACTGATTGTGTCCAATTTGATTAGAGGTAATAAATTTAATAAAATGTTTCAACTATATAAACTAAAATGTTGTTTTTCAGCATTCTGCACTTTCAAATATCTTGGAATAGTAGTATATAATGTGCATCACCCTCAGACAAGGTCTACTTTTAAGGCATGTTCAATATTGTCAGTTAAAATTAAACTGTCATTATTTTGTTTATTTCTATTTTTGATAAGGTTATACCAGGTTATTTACAGATGACCCTTACCAAGGGTGCATTTCACTTTTAAAATGTTGCTACCGTACTAGTTAGTTCCCCAACCAAAGGACTTCTCCCAAAAGTGTTCCATAAAATTAATAATCCAAAGTCGTTGGGGACAAATGTCTGAAGGCCTCTCAATCCAAAATAACAATGTTATTATTTTAAATGAACAGAAGGTATTTATGTACTCTTTTATTCACAGCTGTCATTGTGCTACGTAAGACATCTGCCATCATGTGCAGTTAACTGATTCAAATAAAGCACTTTACCCACGGTAAAATCTGTCATCTTTGATTCACACAGTGAAATGCAAACAAGTAGTAAATAATGTGAAACAAGACATTTTTGACAGTTTTCTCAACCATGGCTTGATGGACACCAAGAGCACTGTGGCAGACTGTGAAACCGGGTTATAGTCAATTTAAAGATGGTCCTGACACAGAGCAGGAGGAGGATGGCTCTGTTGCTGCGTGAAATGTTGAACAGCAGAGCAGGTAGTTCAGGTGCCGGAAGACGTCATAGATCAGCTGCTATTGATGAAGAGGTTCCCAACATCTGGCTGTGCCTCTCTTAGGTTAAGATTAAGATTAAGATGCATTTATTAGTCCCAAACACATGCACAGACATGCAAAGGCAAAGGTAGGGAAATTTAATCTCTGCTTTTGACCCATCTGGTGCAGGACACACAGAGCAGTGAGCGACCATGTACGGCGCACGGGGAGCAGATGTTGGGGGAGTAAGGTGCCTTGCTCAGGGGCACTAGACAGGGTAGGGAGAATCCTCTTGGATTTTTGGACAGATCAATCCAGGTTCGTCTTTTTATTGTTTCTCCGTGGAGTCGAACCAGAGACGAACCAGAGACCTTTTCTGCCCATAGTCCAAGTTTCTGCCACTAGACCACCGCCTCTTCCTATCCGCCCTCTGCCTTCGGAGACGTCTCCGTTGATCAGCTGATTCAAGTATCTCGTAAAAAACATTCTAGAAATAAAAGTTGAACATTCCTGATCCCTTCTCTGCTTGGTCACATCATTAATCCAGCTATGAGGACAATAGAAGTAAACCTATGAAGAGTATACAGGATCTAGAATTTTACATCACAACAGTATCTTCGGGGCCAATATTTCCATAGACGTGACAAAACCTTGGCCTATACTGCAAGGTTATTACCTTGCAGTATATGTTTCCATACATTTCTTTAAGTTTTATGTGAGGACACATTCATATTTGTATCAAATTTGATGAGGGGTTAGGGTTAGAAGAGTGAATTTCCCTGCAGGTGTTTATCATACAAGTAGCAGAGACTCCATCCCCCTCAAAGCATCAGTGGTTTGGATAATGGATGGATGATGAAGTGTCTCCCATCACAATGGTTACCTAGCTCACCACAGTTGTCATCTTCTGACTCTGGTAAAAAATTGAGTTGGATCAGTAGCTACATTAATGTCAGCGTGAATTTAGTCCAGAGGTTGAATCTGACATTTTGACTGCAGATAGCATCAACATATCAAGCCTCTTAAATTTATTTGTACTTCTGCATTGAATCTTTAGTTTGACCTTTTACTAAAACCAGATGGACTCTGGAGATCTTTTGTTATTATTGTTATTATCATTATTATCACTATTATTATTATTCACCTTGTTATTAGAGCAAGGTGATAAAAGGACAGATTTGAAAATGTTACAGATCTTCTCCAACTCTCCAATATAAAAAAGCATATTTTACAAAACAGTACATTTAATTATGTTCAAACTTTACCTTATTTTTCCCTTATATGTTCAGTCTGTTCGGTTTAGTGGGAGTGGGAGGAGATTCCTTGGTCGCCACTGAACCACGGCCAACTGTGAACGAGTGGAGAAACTGTGCGAGACAGCGGTGAATCTTCCCAGAAGTGGTCATCCTTACAAACCTCCCTCAGCATGTGAAAGTATAAGCATGAAAATCATGAAAAACGTCAAAACGAAGCCTTCATTTCAACAGTCAGCCGGCATCTCAGGGCTTGGCTTCGTTCAGCGTTCATGAGACCACCACCGAGAGGAGGCCGGAGACAATGAGTCCTGAAAGAGAGCCAAGACAGAAACCCTGCATACATAGTTGTCGGATGATGGCCAAAAACACACCCAGGTGATCCTGAGTGTGTTGGCAAACGCACAACAGGCCTCATAAAATACCTGCTGTTAATGGCACAAAGACAAACGGTGACTCCAAACCAGCTTGTCCCTAGTGTAAATGCTGACACGACAGTAACACTCAACACTCACTTTTTGGGGTCGCCAGCAACTCCTGCACATCAACTGATTTCAACCATTCCAACAACTCATCTAACTTACTCATGCTACTAATATTCATATTTTTCTGCATTTGTCTGTCTCCCCTTTAGTCTTGTTAGGTTGTTAAATCTACCACACTGCTGCAACCCTTGTGGTGGCCCGAGCCAGGGCGACTGTTACACTCTCCGATAAGGGAATGAATGAAATTCATTGTTGTGAGTTCCTTGTGCCAGGTGTCAGGCGTGTTGGTTTATCCTAAATAAGAGATGAGCCGGACTGGTCCCATTCAAGTATTTATTGAGATGCAATGAAAGTCGAACAACATAGCTGTGGCCAATTATCACAGCCTAGGCTAAATCAGTTTGCAATAGGTCAATAATGGCCCCGAACAGAAGGAGTTTGATATAATTATAACAGTAGATTTAATGTGATTTATGTGGTTTAAAATATTGGAGGAGAGTCACCGCAAATCAATTTGGTTCTCCCTTATTGGTCCACAGCTGTTGTCCCACACCTCTTGTCACGGAATCCAGGAAGTGACAAGAAGCCGTCCTCCGTTACGCTCCTACTCTATGCTGCCGGTTGCTAGACAACTCTCTCTCTCCTGATGTTGTTTCATAAACTAGCCTTGAGTAGAAACCATTATGTTCCTGCTCCCTCGGCTGTACGTTCTGTTTGTACAGACATTCAAAACAACTTAAACGAAAAATGTCAACCCGACTTTGCCCCAGATGGGACAGTTCCTTCAACTACAGGAATTATGCTTTAAAATCGAAGTTAGAATTTAGAACAATTAAAAGATTCATTATTAACACTATGCAGCAAGGGTTATTTATAAATCATTTGTGTGAAGGCTTCAGTCAGACACATATACCAGCTAGAATTTAAATTCCTAACACAGGCCAAGCTAAAACTACTTACTCTTACTTTGTCAAGTCCATGTTTTTCCTAAGTTACTGAATGCATGAACCTCAGGTGACGGGTATTCAGCTGCAACAGGACACTTCACCACTAGATGTCCCTAAATTCTACACACTCAACCTTTAAGCCCTTCTTGAGATGTAATGTTCACAAGAATGGGACAGTTATACTAAGAAAATGTGCGTACGAATGAATGAACAACCCGGGAACATAATGCAGAGAACCACCGGCTGTCACCGGCTCAGATCAAAATGAATCACACCTCGATTGTTTTGTCCCATAAAGCCTGATTCACACTCGAATATCCATTTTTGAGTTTTTCGTTTTTGTATCTCTTAAAAATATACATGTTAAACACTTAATATGAACACAATCTTTATTGATCATTGATATGTTTAAATATTATTTATAATAAGAAGAATACATTGTATTCATATACTGCTTTGAAGGAACTCGGAAAAGGATTAAAATAGATAAAAAGGATGATTGAAAGACACCAAAGATAAAAAACTGAACATTTAGCTGTTTACACATTGAAAGCACGTCTGAGGAGGTGAGTTTTGAGAAGGAAGAATTGTGATTAAGATTCATAATGTATGGCGCTGGATATGAGAGTTGGGAAACTTGTCAGTGCTCTCTACACACTGTGCAGAGGTGACAAGATTCTAATTGACCGCAGAGCCTCTCAAACAGCTTCAGTTGTTTGTGGTCCTGTTTCCCTCCTGAGGCCAGTCTCCTGCTCTACCACATCCCAGAGGTTTTCTACTGGAAGCAGATCTAGTGATGATAGACGTCACTGAAGGTCACTCATTTGAGACCTTTGGATTTGGTGCATTCCAAATCCAAAGGAGCATTCTCCAATTGCAAGAAAAGATTTTAAATTGAGGCCATAAAGGCATGAACATGGTGAGCAACAATACCCCCGACAGTGTTGTTAAATGTAATCGTCTAAGAGCCCAGAGTGGAACAAGATAGGGACTCTGCAGATTTCAACATTTGAGAATGAATGAAAAATACTTATGTCAAAGAAAACAGATGAGGGAATCAGAGTTGGTTGTATCTAGAAATACCATAAAATTCTACTGATGTTGAAAGAAATTGAGGCGACAGTTAAGTATTTTTTCCAATGGTACAAACATACTTTATTGTACAATTAATTTATTGGCAAAAAAAAACAAAACAATCAGACCACCAAAATAACTTAAAAAAGAAAGTAATGAAAATGGAGCAACAGTTATTTTTGCTTTCTCTCAGCAAGCACCAAAATTGTTAACAAGAGGAACAAAAAAAAGTGGTCAAAGATTCCATTTGAATACTAAACAAATATTTAAATAGTCTGATTTCCAGTCTCTTTTTCGGAGAAATGATCAAAACAAAACCATTTTTTCAGTTGCCATCAGTCTGTACAGCGATTCAGCATGTTTACAACTATATTCATGTATATGACACATTTCTTCAAAAGGATGGTTTGAATTTCACTCCACATCCTCCCCAGGGCAAACTGAATGACTGTCTGCAGTGTCGTTTTGCATCACCATAACATCTTTAATACAAAACAAAACATGATTAATCTAATAATTCCTGTAGCTTCAAGTTTTATTTCCAAAAAATAAAATTAAATAATATATCTATATATAAAAGACAGTTTTTCCTTGCTTTTTTCTTATAAAATAAGTCTCAAGATATATTGCCACCTGGTTCTGATGCGTTCCCCCACCCCATACCCAGCAAGCCCAACCTTTTTCAGAAAAATAGTGAGCTTCTGAATATTGTCTTCATTCCTCTCCAGAAAAAAGCTAAATGACCAAATTTAAACTCATTCAGATCACACCTCTAATCGACCCCAGGGTCGACTTCTTCTTCGTGCAGGTTTCACTTGGTAAGTTTTGAGATTGTTCAGGTGCGACTTGTTTCGATAACCACCACCCTCCCTAAAACCATGTCAAAAATACACAGGAAAAGGCGCATTGGTGCTTGTGACCTACTACACCCCATACTGTACCCTTTTAGAAAAAATCTGAATACTGTACAGTAGCTCAGGAGTACTTTAGATTTTTGTTTTGTTCTTTTTTCTTTTTTTTTTTAAACAGATACAGCAAATATCCAACCAAACAAGAAGGGGAACAAAGCAGCAGAAAATAGCTTCTCTGCTCATAAGGTTTTTAAGTATGTACAATGTCTTTTTTTTTTTTTTTACACTTCTGACTTTTATTACAAAAACAGTATCTAAGTCCACCATTTCTTACTTTGTACAGTACTAACATTGAATGAAACCTTCTGGCTGAGAAGCAGTCATGAGGGAGGAAGGACAGAAAGGACGACTGAAGGGGAAATCGTCATGGTTGAGGATACAGGCAGGATTTACTTTAAATGTCTTCAGACCCAAAAACAAAAGTCGACCGACCACTTTCCCATGTCACAGTTCATAAACAGGGTTTTAATATATGTACACGCACAACCTGCTGAACAATGACCAGCTGAAAACGGAGGTACAATACTCCCCCGGCTAAACGATCAGGCATCAACAGTTCACCCCTCCATTTTATTTTTTCCGGGAGTGGTGTCAGGGAAAGGAAGGTGTGCACATTCATAGGCAAACTGAAGATGGAGGGTAGAGAGGTGGCCCATAGGTTAAAAGATCTCTATCTGCTCTGCAGATCTGGCCACCGGTTGCAGAAAAATGTGACCAAACCCACCATTAGTGTCTCTCCCCCCCCCCCCAAACACTGTTATGGTTGAATTCAAACCTATAAACCCTGACAGAAAATAAAAAAAGAGGAAAGTTGTCACAAATTAAACTGCAATTAATGCAACCTTCCACCCACACACCACATAAAATAAATTCTTTGTATTTGACTTGTTGCAGTTGTTGTAAAATGTACATTGCTTTGAGAGAAGGCTTTAACGGAAGATATGTCAATGCTTGTTTCATGATCCCCCCCTCCCCCAAAAATTATAAATTCAGAAATAAAATATACTTACTCTCTGCAAAATAGATACAATCATGACTGGGTATTTGAGGAGGAAAACAAACGATAAAAAAGGTACATCGTGTCGTTTCACTTTAATTTTTAGCCACATTTAAAATCTTAAAAATATTCATAAAAAGGCAAAATTCTCAGTCCCCAAAAATATTGTGTCGTAGACTTGAGGAAGAAATATCTTCAACCTGAAACACTGCCCTTCCACCTTTTGTACACAATTGGCAAAAATATATAGATATATATTAACAGCAATAACTTACCATTGTTTAATTTATTCATTTATTGACTTCTAGGATTGATCTCCCATAAGAAGGAAGCTTCAGTTCTTATTTATACATCACAAAAATATTTAAATAAAAAATAAAAACTTCTAAAACCCCAAAGCCGTAGTCCCGTCCTGCTCTCCTTTCATGGCTGTTTGTTATTTGGGGCAACTCATCAGAGCATCAAGACAGAAAGACAACATGGAGCCAAGGCTACATAAGGTCTAAACTGTTGTGGTTAATGTTCGCTCCCAACTCCTGGTTGTTGTTACCGCTGTTGTTATTATTCCCACCCAAAATGTCTGACTGTCCGCCCTGTCCACCGTGCATCCCTGTCATCCCACTCAACTGGGACATGATGGAGTTCTGGTCAGAGCTGAACTGACTGGGATCTCCTGAACCACCCGGCTGCTGCTGAGGTAACACTTGCTGCTGGGGTTGAGGAGGTTGGGGCAACGCCATGCTGGGGTGATGTTGGTTTAAGTGGCCTGGGTGGGGTGAGCCACTCTGGGTCTGCGGAGAGATGCGATGAGGTGAGGGCTGGGGCTGAGGTTGGGATGAGGGTTGCATGCGCGGGGACGGGCTCGAGTGCGGGGGCTGCGACTGTGGTCTCGGTGAGGGCTGTGGCGACCTCACCTGACTGCTGAGGGAGCCTGGACCTTGGAGATGGTGGGGAGACTGAGCCATCTGCTGTTGAGGACTCATAGGACTGCTATGATGGGCAGGAGAGCCGCCCCCAAGGTGTTGCTGCTGCAGCAGCCTCTGGTGGATGTTCTGGTGGAGCATACTTTGTGTCGTCTGTGGCAGTGGGGGTCCACCACCCCCTCCACCTTGCTGTTGTTGTCCCTGCCCTGGTCCGACTTGTCCAGCCTGAAGTGGAGGTCCTCCAGGTCCTCCTCCTCCACTGGGCCCTCCGTCTTGTCCTTGGAGTCCACCCATTGGATTTTGCTGCTGCTGCTGCTGTAGTTGTTGCTGTTGTTGTTGTTGCTGCTGCTGCATCTGCATCTGGAGCCTTTGCTGGAGCGCTGCAGCCACTTGTGACATGGTGCTGGGGTAGCCTTGCTGCTGGCCCGGCTGTCCTGGCGCCCCCTGTGGCCCTCCTTGTTGCTGCTGGGGTCCCCCTACGCCTCCACCACCTGGCTGGGGTTGGGGAGAGGGGGGTATCCCTGGCTGACCCTGGCCAGGCTGCATGAAGCCTTGCTGGCCTTGCTGCTGCTGAAGTCCTTGAGGCTGCTGGAACTGCCCATGGTTTCCCATCTGCTGCTGTTGTTGTTGTTGTTGTTGTTGTTGCTGCTGCTGCTGTTGCAGATGTCTTCTCATCATCAACATCTCTCTGAACTGTGTGGTCATGGTGCCTTGTTGCCCTCCTTGCATTGCTCCTTGTTGTTGTTGTTGTTGTTGTTGTTGCTGCTGCTGCTGCTGTTGTTGCAATGCAGCCAATTGCTGTTGCTGGAGATTCCCAGGCAACATTGGGCGCTGTTGTTGCTGCTGTTGCTGCTGCTGCTGCTGCTGCTGCTGCTGCTGTTGTAACTGCTGCAGCTGAGCCATGGTGGGCATATTTCCTCCCTGTGCTCCGCCCTGAACCATGTTTATCCCTGGCTGGCCTGCCTGGTTCACATTAACTTGTGGTTGTCCTTCCATGTTAGGAAGCTGGTTAGCCCCAGGTCCTCCTACACCTGGAAGCCCTCCAGGAACGCCTTGGAACCTCACACCTCCAGGGGCCCCTTGTGGAGGACCTCCTGGTCCTCCAGGACCCCCCTGACCTCCTTGATATCGTGCTGCTCTTTGCCTGATAAAAGCAGCCATGAGAGTTGGGTTGGAACGAAGGATGCTGAGGACTTGCTGCTGTTGAACAGGAGAGCTTGGGGAGCGCAGAGTTCGCAGAAGGTCTTGTAGAGCTGCCTGTGGTAAATTTCCTGTTCCAGCTGCACCTGCTATCTGAGTAGGTGCCCCAGCGGCCCCTCCTGGTACACCCATCACTTGCATCATCCCACGGTTTCCAGGTTGAGGTTGCTGCTGATTCATCGGCTGCTGCGGAACAGCTCCTGGTTGCTGCGGTGCCATGTGACCCATCATGACTGACCGTTGTTGAGGGTTCATGGCCGGCCCCCCAGCACCCCACTGCTGGTTTGTTGGCTGGAGTTGTCCACCGCCTGCCTGCTGAACTTGCTGGAGTTGCTGCTGAACTTGAGGTGGCAACTGCGTCTGAGGGCCACCTTGCTGCATCCCTGCTAGCATTCCCTGCTGCTGGGGGTCTAACATAGTCCTTCCGACAACTCCCTGAGCCTGTGGGGGCATGCCTTGGGCCCCAATGTGGGGCATGCCCATCTGGGCCTGGGTGTTCGGGTGGTGAGGATGTGATGGCATCATGCCACCCTGACCTAAGCCACGGATCTGGGCTTGGGCCTGGGCCATCTGTCTCTGGGTCTCTGCTAGGCGCTGAATTTTTAGAGCTGTCTCTACAGCAGCCAAAGGGGGGCCTTGCTGTTGGCCTTGTACAGGCATGGAACCTTGTCCTTGATTGGGTGGTTGCTGCTGCTGCTGGGGTGGGGTGGCTGGGCCAAGACCAGGTTTGCCCAGTGACTGGTGGAGAGGAGAGGCTCCAGGAGGTCTGGGGTTGTACGGAGGCAAACCACCCGGGTGCTGTGGCTTCTGAAGTTGCTGGACATTGGGAGGCTGTTGCTGGAGCTGAGGCATCATTTGCTGCTGAGGAGAATTCATCACCCCCCCTCCACCTACCTGCTGAAACTGATGAAGATGGTGTTGAGGGGGCATGGCACCGCCTTGCTGTGAAACTTGCTGTTGCTGGCCTGGAACTCCCATTCCCCCCATCCCAACTCCCTGCTGCTGATGGAGGGCAGGCATGTTCCCCTGGGTGGGTGTCTGTGGGGTAGGAGGCTGAGTGCCCACAGAGGTAGGGGTTCCAGGACCAGTTCCTCCATTGTTTGCTCCTGGAGAGGGTAAACCATTGCCCCCAGGAGCTCCTCCAGGAGCAGACTGGCCCACTCTCTGCATGCTGGCCATCCTCCTCCTTAGCATCTGGGCTTGCTGGAGTCTGTGCTGCAGCTGCTGCTGACGGAGCTTGTGCTTGATGTTTAGGCAGAATGGGACTGGGCACTTGTTCTCCTGACAGTGTTTTGCGTGGTAGCAACAAAGCGCGATGAGCTGCTTGCAGATGGGGCAACCACCATTGGTTTTTCTTTTGCAGCTTTTTGTGTGCTGAACAACCCGTTTCATCTTCTGGCAGGACGGCAGGGAGCAGTTTGCATTTCGACACTGGCAGGCATGGACGAGGGACTGGATGCAGCGCTGGATGCTGAGGCGACGGGAGTCTCCAGGGCTCTGAGTTGTAGCAGCTGCCTGGTTGCTGCTTTCATCATCCAAACCGAGACCCAACTTCTCCATCTTGTGCACGTGGCTCTTAGTGTTGTAACATGTGATGCAGAGGTCGTAATCCTGTGAGGAATGGCATGGATGAGAAGGTTAGAAATTGATATGTAGCCGGTTTCACAGTAACATCCTCCAACATACAAATTTTTGTTTTTTATATTCTTCACATGTACAAATAGAAATGAGACGCACTAAAAAAAAACTTCTCTAACTCACCTCACAGACGGTACAGTGAAAGCGTGTCTCCACGTGGTTCTTGCACTCGTTACAAGTGTAGACGAAGCGGTCCTGGCTTTGGTTGTGCAACTCTACCAACATGCACATGGAGCTCCACTTGGACCTCCTAAGCGAGCTAAACTCCAGGTGTTTGTCCCTGGCCAATGTCAGGAAAGCATCACGGCCATCCATGAGGTCACATGCCATCAGGGAATCCGGGTCTGAAATAGGGGGCAAGGCGTTTGTGATTGGGGCTGAGCTCAGTCGGATCACAAAGAACACCTTGGATGGGAAAAAGAGGAGAGAAGCCCTTTAAAACAAATTCATCTTTGTGCCAGCACTGGTGCCAGAGTTGCAACAATTTTAATCTGGAAAATAAAGTCAATAGCTAAGCCATTACATCTTTTAGATTCAACTCCTACAGTTACATGTGTGATTAGATACAGGTACTTTAGTATTTTCTTGTACCTCTTTGTGTTTTTCCATAGTAGCATAGAGTTTCTGTGAAAGGTCATTGGAGACATTCGGCATCCCTGGCTTCTTCTTATTGGCTCGACTCAAGCTGCTCTTGTTCTTACTCGTCTTCTTGTTGTTCTTCTTCTTTGCATTTTTACTGTCACCTTTTGTTTCCTGCACAAGAAAAGAGGGAGACCATCAGAGATCATCTAATCAACAAGCTCCTCCGGGCCATGTTAATAAATCATTGCATTCTTACATCAATACTCTCATTGGAAGTGCTGTTCTCCTCCCTTTTCCTCTCCTCTTCCTCCTGTTCTAGCTCTTTGATGCTCTCCTCCAGCACATTGGGCCAAAAGTCCCCCTCAAAGTAAGGCAGCTCATTGGCACTGGTCAAACGATCCTCTGTTGCCTGCTTGAAAACATCCTTTAGGGGTACATTGAAAACAAAGTTAGTGTTTTACATGGATAAAGTTATTTTCAGCAGCTATAGCATTGTTTGTACACCAATGTTCTTCTTAGAAGCTGTGCTGATTGCTATTATATAGTCTAAACTTTAAAGCTAAAAAAAGAAAGAGTTAACATAATACAATACAATTAACCGAGAGTAAAGACGATTGCTGTCTCTTTACCTTGAAGTCGTGCACTATCCGCTCTGACACAGCTTTGTCTAACATCTTCTTGTACCATTCCTGAAGACGTTTGGGCTTTGGGATCTTCTGATCTGCAGGGTGACAGTGGAATATGTAGTCATCCCCTTCACTTGGTGGGCAGGCCCAGATGTGGCCAGTGGTGTAGCTGAGGATGACAGACCATAAACAGTTAGCATGATGAATATATAATCCAGCGAATGTAAGTTCTTGGACAGAATAAAATCAAAATAAAATAAAAGCCTTCTTTGAGCAGGAACACTTACCCCAACTTCCTGACATATTCCAAGTACCCGAGGAGGATTTCATAGTAAACTGCTGTTCTTAGAGAGCGAGGCCGAAAGAAGTGTACACTGTCCAGGTAGGAGATGTATACTCGCCTGAGTGGATGAAAGTAAATATAAATACATACAGAAATATCACAACTGCCTAAACCTTTTAACAAAATTATCTTATATTCAAGCGACAAATGGCCCATGTATAATAAAAACTACTAATGCTGTCCTTACCTCTGGTTGGGCTGAGGACAGTCAGATCCGTACTCTTGAACGTGCATACCAAAGAAGCAGACATCTGCTCCATCAATGTCCTCAAATGCAAAAAGGGCTTTTGTCCTGTATGGGAAAGACTCCGACATCTCTCCACTGTCCACAAATCTGAAGGTGAAAACAAGGGTGTGTCAATTTACCAACTATAAACTCTAACAAGTAATACTCCTGTGTGTCACCTTCTTGTTCCCTGAAGTCTTGGCATTCAAGAATTTAACAGAGGGAAAATTCTATACGCTAAAAAATGTTCTAATGATCTTGTAGAAAACAAAGAGGTCTAGTTTAAGTTGGACTCTTCTAATTCTTGTACCTGGACTTCATGCCTGGTTTGACCTCCACCATTTTATCAGAGACATGGACGACACGAATAAAGACTTCTCCGGACTCCGGGTGACTCATGCGCTTTAGGAAGTCGTTCACCCTCGTCTCCAGGTAATAGCCCAACTTTGTCTGGGGCAACCCTGTGTGGGAGAAAGCCAGGGGAAACATTTTAGTCTATGTAGTATCATAACAATTGTAAAAACAGCAGTGGTAAATATGATTTAAAGCTACATATGAAGAACCTGATTCCCTTATCTGTATATGTGATGTCCTGTGCACAGCCAGACAAATTAGAAAGTAACAAAACTGGCATGTCACTGGAAAATGTATCAAAAGTATAATTCTGTAATTCACATGTACATGTGAAAGTACAGTTTCAAATTAGAGGCCTGAATCAGTAAATGGTGACAGTAGGAGATTAAATGTGTGACAGTAGTCTCATGAGTGGGTGACTTTAGGTTGAGATGCAGAGTCAGTAGGGGTGTGCGATATTAGGAAAAAATGCGATATCAATAACGTTGTTTAATATCGTGATGACAATATGACTTGCGATAAATAAACAGTCCCTGGCTATGGACGCAGAGAGTGAGACCTTAGACAGCTCCACAGCCGGGAGAAGGCGCACAGCCCGGTCACAGCACCACCAAGTCCGGGGCAGACACAATGTACACAGCAGTCTTTAGGAGCTATGTTAGTCATTTACTGCTCCTCTGTGTCTCTATCATTCTCGCCTAGGGATTCAACATTGCCATGCCCGGCCTTGATTCGCACTGTGCCAACTGCGTCAAACCAAACGGAGTGCTCCCAGGCCAACTCCTCCATCTCCATACTTCTACAAAGTTTATAAAGTCTGTTGTTTTTACCCAGACTGAAGTAACACATGTGCCCGATCACACTATTTGTCTATGAGCATTTGTCTGTGAGCGCGTGTGAGTGAGAGAGAGCTCGTAACGTGAGCTTGCACATAGTTACTAACAATTACGATATTATAATAGACGATATATATATATATCGCACACCCCTAACAGTCAGTATGAAATAATAAACTAGTGTGGTCCATGAGTATATTCAAGTACGAAACAGGACATTGTGATAAACTGCGATAGAAGAATTGTCACTTACGTTTGGAAGAATACTTGTTTTCTTTCCTTGTTTTATTTGCCTTCTTTAAGCAGCCATCACACACAAAACTGAGATAAAGCAAAGAGAAACGTGGTTAAAACAGTCAAATAACATAACAAAAGATAAAGAACACTGAGAATGATTGGAATAAGGAAAAGCTACTCACCCCAATGGCCAGATTGTTTCATGGTGCAGGACACAGATCTGGTGCATCCTGCGGCCGCAGTCCAAACATTCAACAAGGCTGAAAAAAATGATATAAAATAAAAATTACATGTTGAAGCCCTTGAAAGAAACTCATTATTTTCTTCTTTCTCAAAGCAAATATGTGACTTTAGCAGGCTGTTAACTTACAGTTCAGGGTCCAGTGTGTCATTCTTCTTCTTCTCAAACTGCTCCTTGTTAATTGATCTAAAATTACAAGGGAGTGCGTCAAAAAAACATAAATGAGGAAATCGTCAAGACATGCTAGGTAAAACATTTAGTTTCAAATTCATCAGGCCTTTAGTCTTAAGGATTTTCTGCTCAATTTCATATTAAATTTCCTGATATCAGCATCTTAAATGAAGCATTCATTGCAGCCAACATGCCACAGTCCAATAGGCCACAGGCTGTGATGCCAACCAAAACAGTCACTAAGGTTATGTGTGGTAAAGGAATTGAAAAAAAAAAAAAAGAAAATCTCATCTTGGCTGAAAATCACTTAGGAGTAAGATTTTGTACTAAGGACTAAAAATTTGACTGAATGTGTTACCTAGGAGTAAAAATTGCATTTCAAAATATAAGTTTGATCACTTCGCAAGTCAATTGCTATGTGGAATTGTCTTCTTTTGCAAGAAGCTTTTGCTATTAGGTGGTAAGTGAATGCAGTAGTACTTACGTCTGTGTCTGGGTGGGGTCATCACCCAGGGAAACCGTCTCCCCCTGGATCTCGTTGAAACACTTCTCGCAGAAGTGGTACCTGTTAGCAACAAGCCCAAATTTTGGTGAACTACACCGTTCCCCCGCAGCACAGTCAATCACAGACAGCGCACAGGAGGGCAGTCATCAAATGGTACAGGATATGGGCACGGTAGGGTGCCACAAGCGGAGCAAGCAGGAAGTAGGAGCGCAGGACAGCAGGAAGTCGTCATCGGAAAAGCCAGTCAAATATTTGAGGGGTGAGGGTGACAGGATGGGGGGTGGGTTTTGGAGGTGCATGGTTGGTCAAGGCAAAAGCAAGCCAATGTTGACATCATAGCCATTGGAAGGGAGGACAGACAAGTCATATGGACCAGGAACAGGACGAGACAAAAACAGCAGAAAGCCGAGGCAGAGCACAGATTAGCAATTTGGACACGACAGGATGAGCAACAACCACCATCACAGCAAACAGAGCAGGAGCAGAGTCAACAGGAGAAGGGGACGGGAGCAGGACGTTGTCGCACAAGACATCATACAGACACCAAACAAATATAAACAAATAAGCACAGACAACTGCTTTGCTGTCCATTCAAGCAGTTCATTTTAACGTATGTCCTTTCACATTCCAGTAAGGCTCTTATTGGTGCGTTCTAAGACCGAGGACAGGAATAAAATATCAAAAGAAGTAATGTGACCTTCATACATTAACAAAGTCACAGGTCAACATATTGGCACAAGCCCTTCATTCCTTAAAAAAAAAGGCAAGTTTGTGGAGTCTTCAAAATATGAATACCTCAATTTGCTCCAGAGAAACAAAACAATTGGTTTGTATGCATCAACTAATATTTGCTTTTTTAAAGATGCGTTTAATGAAATGATGAACAGCTTAAAGAATGTGAGGAGAGGGCAGACTGTTAAAATGCCAGTGCATCAGGAATGACATGAAGTATAAAAATGGTGGAAATGAAGTGAGGGGAAGCATTTAGGGAAATAAATTTCATAAAAGTTGCACTGATAAAAGGAATGCTAATATCTGCCTCATTTTCAATTCAACATCATATCTTTTATCCCATCTTCTATTATTAACACTTCCATCCATCTAGGTTTCCCTCCACCCATTATTACATGAGTGTTTCCCTCCCATCATACCTGTTCTGGTAGCTGAAGTAAGCAGCATCTCGGGGAATAGTGCAAAGTTGCTTTCCATAGCAGCACAGTGTCTGAGGAGAAAACTCCAACTGATGGACAGAAACAAAGAAATAGGTAAGAATATATTTATCACTTCGCCATCAGCAATAGCTATTTCAGTGACACCCAACTACACTGATCAAGAGTAAACAGACTGAATAAGTTAGTGGTAGACGTTACTGATAGAAGTTATGATACCGATGTCAGCTTCGGAAATGCCTCCGATATTGCAGAAAATGTCAGGGCAGACACAGTATGCAAATCTATTTACCGATCTGATACCACGTCTTTTAATTATATTTGTTGTGAAAACTTTTACAATATATTATTATAGCAATTTTGTTTAAATACACTGGTATCGGCTCGACACGTGGTATCGGACGATTGGCAAAGTCTGAATCAGTGTAGGGAACGGAAAATGGTATTGGAACATCTTTAAGTACTGAGCTCCCAGTATTAGTTTACATTAACCAATTATACATTTTATTTCTTCAAGTGGAACAAACATGGCTTCCACAACATGTAATATATGAACTCCCAGTTTTATCAAATTGTGACGGATTATTTCTTATCATATATCATGATAATAAATGAGTGAGTGAAAATCTCGTTACATGTTCATGTATTGACTTGTGTAATTACATGGAAAAATACTATATATAACAAGAACATTGCAAGTTTTTCTCTGAGACACAACCTTACATCCACACTGCATTTGTAAAAACTTCCCCAGTGGAGCTGAACTGAGCTCAATTCTGTTTGGCTTAGTTTTGTTAAAAACTAATAACAGCTACCTTCAACTGCTACTTAGTTTTTTTTGATCGTCAGAAGTCAAGCTCTTAGCCAGGGTCTCTTAATAAGGCCCAATCAGTTGTGTTATTTGTCTGCAAAACCAAAAATAGCAGAGTCTAATGACAGCTGAAATGCGATATGGCGGTGGTATGCCTATGGCCAAATTTAGCTATGAAGCCACTTCACTGCTTCCATTTTCAGTTGTGAATGAGGGAAGTTAATTTCTTACTCTAAAGCCATGTTCACTTTTTTCAGCCCAAAATCACTTTCTAATTCCAAACGTTAGGTGAGAACTTCCACCCTGATATCTTCCAAAAAAAAAGACATAGGGTCATATTTATAGTGTTTTGCCATTTCTGTTAAAGGCTGAATGTACGAGCATAAATATAAATTAATTTGTGCAACTTTATCTATTCAATGCACAATATTCACATTAATATCAATTCATATTAAGAGCATCTGTTCATATGCACGTCTTCATACTGTGATTCCTGACCATACAGTTTAGGACATTATCCAACTTATATTGATGGAATGCAGTTGTTTTTTAATCATAAGATCAACCCATAACAACATTCATTTCCCATCTCAACCCATTTAGTCAGTTCTGCAGCACTTTGACTCACCTTCCTGCCACAACAGTAGCCGAGGCTCTGCATGACGGGGTCGATCTCCTGCTCGAAAACCTCAGCCAGCTTGGAGCAGTACTTGTACACTCTGGATGTTTTACGGTTGTACAGCCAGGCATTGTTGAACATCAGCCAAATGTCCTCCACGTACTGCCAGGGGTCCTGGTACTGACCTACAGCCAAAACACAAAGGGTGGCATGATGGATTAAGAAGACTTTCAAGACTAATGATAGTCACCTTTAAAATGGGTAAGAAAAACAGGATCGACCTGTAGTCTGATGTGTCGTTTCCATCCATGTGAAAAAGAAAATAATGATTTTTTTAAAAGCAACTCACATGAAGCAAAATGTATCTTTATCCCTTACTACACAAAATTACTCCTTTATAAATTTGGGATGACACTTATTGATTTAACATAAGCCGTGTAAAAAATCTTCGATGGTTAGTTGTAACACTTAATTATTAGTAACCATGATGATTTGGTTCTGGACAGCATCTATCTATCTATCTTCAGGCGCAGCAAGCAACCTCTGCTTTATGTTGTAAAAGTACACTGGAGGGAGCAGCAGGGTGAGAGCTGTTAGTGCAGGGGAGCTGCTAGTGCTCTGGCCAGAGCTGGAAATTGCTAGCATCCACCATCGCCGAATTGCAGGTGTTGCATGCAATGCTGACATTCTGTCATGATTCTGAGGCTTGGGGTCTACATGTAACGAGTAGTAAACATCCTCTTCTCTCTCCTGATGTATAATTACAATATTGTCATTGATAATAAATATATCATTGAATTTTTTTTACATTTTCAGTTGATACTATTTCTGACAACCATAGTTTAGGACTCTATAATTGTGTTATTCACACTGTTTCATCTCTATTTTTTTATCATACAAAGAAAGTTATTATTTGGGTCCCCTATGTTTCCCAGGAATTAGAAACAAATACTAACCAGTGTCCAGCTTTCGCTTGATTGTTGATAAGTCCATGGGGCTCTTCACTATGTCAAAGTAGTCCTGCAAGATCAAAAGGTAAATGTGTAAAAACCTCTGTGAGTCAATGGCATAAACAAGTAAAGCAAGACGAGCTGCAGGATCAGTAAGGAGAAAATTTACTTCTTCTTAAGTCTTTTTAGGTAGAACACACACAATTCTAAACCCTGACAAGGAGAGTGTTGTTTATACATGGCAGAGGAACAAAAAGAATTGAGCAGGGTTTACATACAGGTATGCACAGCAGCTGTGGGTCAACAGGCATTCTGAATGGCAGCGACTCTGGATCTTGACGGTATAGTGATTCGAGGGTCGGCATCAGGGCCTGTCGAAGCTCCTCAGGTTTGAAGACTGGGAGGAGAGAGGGTCAGAGAAGGAAAATCAAAAAGTTTTACTACTTCCATTAACCATTTGTATTCCATGACCCACCAAAAAAAATATACATTTAGATCAACAACAACATACAGAGAAATGCTCAAATATTGCATATATTGCCCAGATGTTTATGTATTCCAGTAAAAAAAACAAGTCCTCCTTACTCTTCTTTTTCGCTGAGGCTTGTTGTACAGCTGAATCTGACGTATCCTCTTCCTCTTTCACCTCCTTCTTAATCTCTGGTTTCCTGTCTTCCGTCTTCACACTCGACATCTGCATTGTTGATGATGCATCCATAGAACCACCTTTACCTCCCTCTCCACAGCACTCCTCCTTTTTCAGCTCCGGTTTGATGGGCTTTTCCTCCGATTTGAAGTTGCTGAGCTTCCCTCCTTTGGAGCAGCTGCCGGCATCGCTCTCGTCCTCCTCATCCTGCTGCTTGATCTCCATTTTGGGGTCGAGGTTGTTTTCTGAGTGCGGCTGCTGGGAGGAAGTGTCCTGGCTGCTGACAGAGGCTGGAGTCAGGGCCTGGCTATCCACAGGGAATGAACCCTTTTGGGACAACTAGGAAGAGAGAAGAAACATGACAGTGATGAATGAAGGGAACAAACGATTAAATGACAAAATACACAGGAAAATCGGTCTGATTCAACGATAATACAGCTGAACAGTCTACAACTTTAGTCTCTTGAGAGATCTGAGAGAGGTGTGCCATCTACAGGAATCCTCTAGTACCACACGCTGTACCTTAGTATAGGAACGATAACGTTCACTGTGCAACTGGCTTTCTCTGAATACGTTTGATTAAACATCAAGTATATCAGGGCCTTACTGGTACAGCATGGCTCAGAAAACCCAGTTAGGAATTGTTTGATCACATGAAAATAGAAAGGCAAGATTGAAAGATAATCATGGAAGACATGAGTCAATGGAATATGTGTAATAAGATGAACTGGTCCTGATATTAAGCTTCATGATTCTAAATTCTCACTGACCGGAGTGCGAGGCAGCTGAGCACCATGCTGCGATGAGTTGGAGGCCAGTCCCGGGTGAGACGGAGTGGTCGAACCAGCTGGCCCTATATGCTGCTGCTGGAGAGACTTGTTAGAGCCCGGGCCCTGGCCAAGTTGGTTTTGCTGGGGGGTCGGTGGTGGAGCCAGCTGTGATGCATTGGGGGTGTGTGGTTGTGGGGTCTGGGACCCTGCTAGTCTGGGGGGTGTTTGGTGAGGGGTAGGGGATCGGCTATGAGCAGGTGAGGGCGAGCTGACGCGCATGGCTCCCAGATGGGGGATGGAGTTGGTCTGCTGGTTCGCGTTAGTTGGAGTCATTGAGGAAGGAGGGGCTCCGGCAGCTAAGTTGGGACCTCCACTACCCACGCTCTGGGGACCCATTGGTCCCACTGAGGAGACGCCACTGTTACCGCCAGCTGAACCGGGCTGTGCTAGAGGACTAGCAACTGGAAGAGAAGGAGGAGTGCCCATCTGCGTCTGTGGAAAGACAAAGATGACGAAATTGTTGGCAAAAACCTTTCTTTGAACCTGGGAACATATTTGGGAACATTAAATTGAATTCTCATATACATATTTCCTTCTGAAATGCATTCTAATACTCTCTGATTACCAAATAACTATCAGGGTACGGGTACTGCATCACTGTGTGGTCCAACACTATTATAATATTTCAAAAACCAAATATATATATATTTTATAAAATTTGGATGCTTCAAAATCAACTTAATCTATAGATTAGTAACTCTAGGCCACCTTACCTGTGGCATGCCTGCCTGTGTGCCGGGCTGGGCCATACCGGGCTGAGCTGTACCAACACCGGGTCCTGAGCCGGGGAACTGCCCCTGCGGCAGATACTGGTTCTGTATCTGGTTGACATTGGGTTGTGCCATCCTGGATCCAACCAGTCCGATCTACATATGTAAAAGGGCATAGATAGGGTTCTTTAAAAAAAAATCTGCTGAGCAGTTTGAATGGTAGGTATAATTATCTCCTAGTTTAAATTATTTTGATATGAAAAAAAACAACATAAAAACAAGTGATACATGGTGTGTTCATTACAGACCTGGTTGCCTGATGCTCCCATTGGGAGTGGAGGCGTGGACCTCTGGCCCATGGACTGCATTCCCATCTGATTGAACTGATTCATACCTGAAAAAACACAATGACAGTTATGATACAACACAGAGCATTTCATATTGAAACTACTGGAGTATTGGATCCTTTATTTATATATACATATAGCAATTATAGTGATGTCCCCATGTTCAAAAAAGGTCCCAAACATAATGCAGTGTCAAAATACAGAGTAAAAACATATCACATGCCTACAGTCTTACTATTAAGCATTCATATGACAACGTTTTCTTGTCTCTTTACCTGGGCCTTGCATTCTGTTGACCATCTGATTTGGTCCAGTCGGTCGCACCAGAGATGGGTCAGGGAGGGGACCGTCTATATAAACAGAGGCAGGAAATTAAGAAAATCAGGGAGAGACGAGACGAGGAACTGCCCTAATAAAACATATGGAGAGGTTTGTATAAACTGAAGCATGTTTCGTTGTTTGTTTGTTTGTGAAAGATCATTGGCATTTGGGCACACGTAGGGCAAAAACATTTTTTTTTCTTTTATGCACATTTTTTTTCCCTATGTGCGTAAAAGGGTTGTATTGGGATATTTCAGTAACATCTGCCGCTACTAATCAGATGCACGAGCTAAGATAAAAAACAATACTGAAATATCACAATGTCCCTCTCCATCTGATTAAATTATCGTTCACATGAATGTGTGCTGCTCAGAATAACATTAGCTGAATATGCTGCATGTCTACTCACTTGTAGGCAGTCCAGTGGAGGGCTGACCCAAGCCGGCAGGCCCGATGCCCAGGCCCTGCTTCTGAAGCCGGGTCCTCCTCTTCTCTTCCAGCTCCTTCTGGATCTTATAGATCTTCTCTGCTAATAGGTGATAGTACTCAGCCTGTCAACAAGAGGGTAAACAGAGGAAAGGGGTTAAAAATCCCAAAGAATATTTGCCAAAAAAATAAAATACTGCTACTATATCTACTCCTGCAAATAATTCTAATTTTTTTAGTTTAATAAATAATAAACAATGACAACTTAGCACCAGGGATTACATATAAAGCCAGTTAAAATTCATGAGTCCCCCCAGGATTTGAATCCAGGTCCTTTGATGAGACAAATCTTTATACACTGCAGTCAACATAACCTGGTAATTCACGAGTCAGGCTCATGTGCTCTAAGTTTGCAGCCACATCCTGTTATAGCATATGAGCTGTAATATTTATTAAACTTTTGAAACCAACAGAATGACTTATTAGCTGACTATAGCTGCAAAATGATTTCTACAAGGTTCCTACTTTCGGAGCAATGCACTGAGCTAAAAAGATGGATCGAGAAACTTACTCGACTATTGGCTGACTCATACATGTCCCCCTCAACTTTTCTGGCATAGGCAACCAGGTTCTCCATCCGCCGGTCCTTGAGGGCAGCGGGGTCTGGAGTCGGAAAAATTGCCTGAACACTGGACGGTGGGCAAAAAAGAGAAGGACAGAAAAAGGAGGGGGAAATGGGGAAAAGGAGGAGAACAGATATTTAATTACTGACGCCATCTCAGTCAATGAACATTTTAAACAGAACATGTTTGTGTTGATATGGCATCTTAACCCTTAAATCTCTCAAGTGATCTTTGAGCGATTTTCTGAGTGGATATAAGTTGATGTGTACTACTACTGAAGTTTTTACATAGTGCGTAGAAATCTGTCTTCAGGGCGGGCACTGTCATAGTCTGAGAGTTTTTGTGAGTAAGAAAACAATGTTCTTCAGCACAATATGGTTCAGTTAATTGCTAGATATAAGCTGTGTATTCTGTTGCAGCTGTGGAATAAATATTTTGTTGACTTACTAACAAGCATGCTAACGTTACAAACATTAAGAGGCCCACACTGGTGATGCAATTTTTTAACCCATAAAGATCTGAAGCAACATATAAACCTTTAACACCGGTTGCGAATATTGCATGCTTCCCCCGACAATGTCATTTCAAGACATTTGACTATTGAAATATATCGTGATTTGCTGAAATTGTCACATGAGGGGTTTAATGCATTATGGAAATGCAGTTTGTTTGTAGGGATGTCACTAGAACCGATACCTTTCGATACTAAAATAACAAAACACAGACGATGCCCATTTTTTTGAAGCACCGTAAGAACCGTGAGTGCCGATGCCAGCTGTTAGCATCGTTGCTGCGCCTCTTCTGGAGCTGCGGCGCTGATCTCTGAGCAGCTGAAACCAGAGAAACTGTGTTTTCACTGTTTCCACTGATAATAAGCAGCCGGTCAGTCAGTGAGTGACTGCTTCACGTGAACGAGCTGTGATCTCACCGTGTGCTCCGCTCCCCGCCCCGCTCACTCGCTCAGAGACACAGTCTCTATGTCGGAGAGCGCGTGCACAGACACACACACACATGGCCTGCTCCTGGTATTTCATGACGGCCTAATACGATGATGATTTAAAAAATGAACGTGAACGTGACTTTCACTCACGTTCAACATATGAAAACTGATTCGTTAAGTTCACCGTTCGCGAAAAATATGCACAACACTGCACAGGGAACCACTGCAGAGGGGCTGAAGAGCCGCATACGGCTCCGGAGCCGCAGGTTGCCGACCCCTGCTCTGGAGGATGACGTGAAGCGTTTTTTTTACCGTGGTATCGAAATTGACATCTAGAATCGTGTTATTTTACTGGTATTGGCATCGACTCCTGAATTTTTGGTATCGTGACACCCCTATTTGTTTGTTATCATTTTTTTGTTGCGTTTCAGACAATAAGCAAGAGGAGTGATAAAAACGCAGATTAGAGCGGAGTTTAACTGATCAATACAATGAAAATTACAAGATTCAGACACGGCCAGCTTCATTGTTTTATATGTTAACAAAGTTTAGGGGAAAGTCTGTTTGTTTCAGATGCCGAGAAAGTTTGACAAAACTGGCAAATCTGTAGCTCTTCATAAAATACGGATGGGTGTTTTGAAAGAATGCTTAGGTCTTAAATACTTAATGTGTATTGTTTGAAAGAGATCACTATTATTAATAGTTTAATAAAATACACCAAAACAAATGAGATAGTGTCCCGTGGAAACAAAATTTGGAAGTTCCTGTTTTGCACTTACAGTTTGTGTACCAAATGGTTTCGTAGGTCCTGTGTGATGTCCTCATGCCAGCTTTTCCTCATGCCTGCAGCAGAGGGCGGGGCTGCTGTGGGCAAGGAGCCGACCCCACCAACATCATTCATCAGACTGGGAGAGAAGGATGTGTGAAGCTTTAATGATTAACTTATTAAAGACATGGATGAGTGCCTTGGTCAGATGAAGAATTTAATAAATGGTGGAAATGAGCGTTAATTGCTTCTAATCAAGAAATCCACCGTATGGCACGTTATCGTCTTTGAGTTCGTTCTCACCCTTGGCTGGTCACATTCAGGTGCATCATGGTATCCTGTAGAAGGTTGGCTTGTTGGCTCTGAGATGCAGCTCCCACACCTCCATTGACTCCCATGGGATTTGTACCTACACATGTAAAAATACATACGTTTTCATTCCCAAAGCCCTGCTCTGGATCTTGTGCCTTCTTAGAGTTTCATAAAATAAAAAGCATATTATTGAGGCACAGCTTCAATGGGGCTCCTTTTTTCTTTTTCTATCTTATGTCTTTTGAAAGCTTCTTTTATGGGCATTTTTCATAGCTGACAATAAGTACCTACTGAAAGGCCACTTAAAGCATCTTATTCTCTGTGTGGGGAGGAAAGCAAGTAAATACATATGCTAACTAACCCATTGAATTCAGAGGCCTCATGCCGGTCTGGCCATGCAGGCCTTGGTTTGACATGTTGGGTTGGGCAGTCTGAACTTGGACCTGGTTGCCCTGGTAGGTGAGGCCCAGGGCAGCGTAGGCTCTTTCTATGGAGCTGGGGTCAATCTGGCTCGGTGGGTTGAGGTTCGGAGCACTTGGCTGGCCACCGGCAACAGCCCCAAGAGAGCTGCCCAGACCTGCACTGGCCGCACTGAGTAGAGCTGTGGTAACATGACAAGCAGAGAGCAAGGGTTTATAACACATCTGATCTACTTGATGATATTCTTCAAAAAAACAAATTAATAAAATAAAATGCTTAAGAGAATGTGCCTGAATATTATGCATAACTTATGGAAAAAATATGCTGCAAATTATACTGTAAATACTGCATAAAGTCAGTTCAACAAAAGGTAAACCACAGCAATACTAGCATCACAAATATGAGAAGCAATTCATACGCCTACAAAGTCACATAGAATAAGTCAAATTGATGATAGTGTAACATTGACTCGATATGATAACATCATTAAGATGCACAGTAAAGACTCAGCAACAGGAGTGTACAAGTATAGCATTGTTTGGTCAGATACAGACACTCACACTGAGGGTTCCTCTTGTCCCCAGCGTTCTTCAGAGGCAGGCAGACGGGACAGTCGTGCCGCGTGCAGTTCTTCCAATGAGAGATGATCTGCCTCGATGATGCACAGTGTGCAACTGAGGATGAAGAGATGGGAAACACAGAATTATATGATAGGAGGGTAACAAGTGAGGTCAAGAAACTAAACTAAAGATACGTGGCTAAAAAACGTGAGGATATCTGGTGTTTGGTTGCGCTTGATTGTTTTTATGAGTTCACCAAAAACAAAAACTATTAAATCTAATTCAACTTATCGTTTGTGTAGCCAAAATAGGACATGCACTTATGCCTCCAATGCACCTCCTACAGTGTTCAATTGGGTAACATCTACATTTGTTAGGAGAAAACCAGCCAGAACAGTTTAAACAAAAAAAAAACATGATGGAGCATGCAAGATGATCAGAGCGCTACTATAGAGAGTAGAAATGCAATCACACTGTTGTGTCAGAAAAAACTGCACTGGCATGTCCATAGTAATAAAAGATTATGTCACCTGATACGATTAAATGCACAACCAAAATTGAGATCTAAATCAACATTTTCATTATTTACCTATATAATTTGTCCCAATGTTTCATAATGAACCGAACTCTAAATCTATACATTTTAAACCATCCTCAACTTGTAGAACTCAGCATAATACTGGTCTTCTCTGTGTACCTGTCAGTCAGGTGCTGCATGTGTGTGTGTGCCTGAACTGCCACACAACTGTAACAAAGCTGCCTGCTTGTCCAACACAGGGACACATCGTACCTATAAACTGAGTGCAGGAGCTTGTGGCATCCCTTCTACTCACCCTGACAGGACTTGCCAGCTTGGCAGTGAGTCATGTGATTGAGAACGTTCTTCATTGTGCGGCAGTGAGGAAGGTTGCACTGTCGCACTTCACCGTTGGCCTGTTCTCTCCGCTGACACTTGTGTGCGTGGAGCAGGAGTACCAGTTGCTGCTGGATAAGCTTGCGTTTCTCCGGGTCAGCTGTGGGAGGTGCACCAGCTGCAGCAGATGCTGCAGAAACCTGTGAACCAGGACCAACTAGACCTGCCTGAGCGTTGGGCACCATCCCCGGGGCCCCTCCCACAGGTGCACCAGAGGGACCGCCCACACCTGCCTGTGACTGCTGGGAGCCCTGGAAAGAAAAGTGGGAGTGAATAAGAAGAATTAACATGGATGAGACAAAGAGTGAACCAACAGGAATTGGGAGAAGGTGAGTAAGAAGTGAGGAGGTGAGAGGAAGAGGATAATAAGTAGAGATTAAGGGGTGGGGACTTAACAGTAAGAGGAGAGTTCAACAGAGAAGATCGGGTCAAATGGAAGGAAGCACATGTTGAGAATGAAGGGAAAAGAAGAACACAAGAAATGTTTGTGTTTTTTTTAAATGAAAAACCTTTTGTATTTAGTTTGTACTTGCTCCCTACCATAGCAGCCATTCCTTGCAGGGGCTGGTTCTTCTTGTCTACATTGAACGGGGCCAGGCTGTTGGCCATGGGGCCCTTGTTCTGGAGTTGAGGGCCCAGCCCTGCGCCTCCCAGACCTTGATTCCCCTGCCCCGCATAAGGACCTCCAAAAGGACCCCCTGGGTTCCCCATCATCCCCATCTAGCAGCAAAAAGGAAAAGAAGAAATATTTGAATAACCCATGTAGTTGAAACCACATTTCACTAGTGTTATTAGAAACAGTATTTGAACTTCACATGTACCCTTAATTGTGTTCTGGCAGTGTCTCCCCAAACTCATCTAAGGTGTTAAACAAGTATGATCTGTGGATACTTCCTCAAGCAACAAACTAGTAGAGTCTGTGTTAATGGGACACTTTCATCTCAGGAAAGTCAAAAGTATGTAAAAAGTTTACCACTTGCATTTCCTATTGCTCATGGGCAGATAAGACACAAACCACGTAATAGAAATAATGCACTTCTCAATCAGTTCACCAGGTAAATGCATCCAGCAATACGCAGTAAAGTCATTAGCAAATTATCTATAAACATATAGAAGTCATGATTTAACATTCCGCAGCAGGAACAGCACACAGCACTCTGTGACAACAATCTCACATTAATATTTCCCCTTTTCTCCCTGCACATTATTTAAACTTAAAACACAAATTAACTCCTCGTCCATTTCCCTGTCACTTTCCTCTGCTTCTGACGTCACCTTCACAAGTTAAGGGACATTTCGGTTTAACCACTCTCTATGCCTAACCTGCACACAGCAATTGAACAACATTAGCCTTTGACAGCAGCATTTTACTGTCGCTCCTGTGGGTCTGTCAATCACAGAAGCAGATCATTGTTTTTGCTAATTCAACTATAATAATACAAGCCTAAATGTGCTGTGTATTGCCTGAGTGATACTAGAATACATAAATGGACAAAGACAATTTATTGAAACTCTGGTGTGCTGTAGCTAAAGAAAACAAAACAGCTAATTAAAATTTGTGAATAGGTTTTTGCACGTACGATTTTTGCTGTATATGATCTTTACGTACATTCAAATCACCATTCATTTAAAAACTTGCTGCCACAAATCTATTAACAGAATTTACTTAATCGTGAAACTTAAGAAATATTTCCTTGAATAATTAGGAGAGAACCTAAGCTTGTCTTACTTTGTCATTGAAGCCATTGGAAAATAATAAGGTTTTGATTATTTATTGAAAGACAATAAGTTAGGCAAATACTGCTTTGAAATATAGAATACAATTTCCACCAATGACAACTTTCTTGTTTCATATAAATTCCACCACAATTTATGAAAAACATATGAAATGGTGCATATGGAATATTAAAAGATGTCAAAAGAAATAGAAAAATATATTTCAATACACCTTACCTTGTTCATTGCTCCAGGCTGCTGGCCTCTCATCCCAGCCTGTCCACCAGCTCCCTGCTGTTGTAGCGTCTCAGCCAACAGGTTGCTGTTGCCGCCCATCCCCTGATTCCCAAAGCCCATCCTAGGGGAGCCATTCATCACCTGGTTCCCAATCATTCCTGGCTGCTGCTGTCCATTATTGCCTTTCTGCTGTGCTCCCATCATGGCCCTGTTCATGCCACCCATCATTCCAGCTGCGGCATTCTGTTGCTGCTGCATCATGCTGGCCTGTTGTTGAGGGGAGAGGTGTTGCTGCTGCTGCCCCATCATTTGCTGAGGTCCTTGACCAGGGGATGCTTTCATGTTCGCCAAGTGTTGCCCCATGGCAGTGGGACCTCCTTGGCTGCTCATGGTTCCTTGGTGTCCTTGTTGGACTGAAGTTGGCGCCCCTGCCCGCAAAAGCTCGGACAGTTGTTTGTGCTTGGCCACCGCATCCTGGCCTCCAACACCCCCTCCAGGGCCAAGACCAAGACCCATTCCTCCCGACCCTCCACCAGGACCGAGCCCTCCAGGTCCTCCTCCCAGAGTGGTGTGCAGTTGGTTGAGATCCCCGCCATTGACCAGTCCCGAGTCATTGGAGCTGATGAGCTCATCTGGAAGGTCATGCTCCAATTCAAAGAGTGAGCCAAAATCTGAAATGGAGAAACAATGCAAAGTTTAGGAAGAGGAGACAAGGAGATGGGAGATAAAGTGAGTAAAGTGTGAGGAGGAAAATAGGGGCCTGAGCATTGTTAAGCCATTATAATCCTTAATTGTTTCAGCATGACTGGGTAAAAATGAAATTGCATGCTTGACATTGGAATTAAAAACCTTTAAAAGCATTTTATCAGGTGTATCGCCAGTTTTCTTCCATCAGAAATAATCAACAAGTCGGTGAGCACAAAACAAATGAGACCAAAAGTAGAGGTCTGATATGTGGACACGTGTGTGGCTGCATGCACAAAAATAAAGTGGGGCCAACGCGACCAGTGGTCTCAGACTTTTGCAACATAAATGCCTAACCTGGTCTGCATGCACACAGACCCCTGCCCGCTAAATAACAGTTAAACTACAAAACAGTGAAACAGGTCCGCGAGGCACTCACACAGCAGTGTCTCAGACTGAAGTCTCTCAATTCAACAGCACATTAAAGCAATCAAGAAAGATACACAACTGATATCATGAAACTTTATAAAAGGACAGCAAGACCAAAATCCACACACAACCATATTTCTCAAACTAAAGATTAAATGCTGTGATTTCAGTTCTTCCGCTAATCTGTTTGTTATAACACAGTAAGGATAAAAATACTGTCTAACTCCCTCAGACAACATTTAACTGGATGTAATTACCGATAACAAAACTGCCTGATGTGGTTCATATTGAACAAAAATTAATATTTTTTGTTAAGAGTCAGATTTAGGTAGGGATGAACACATGACAGCTCAGGTCACCTGTCATTTCTCTTCTTTACATGTGTGACTGTACTGTGAACATGTTAAGGATCTGTCCACAATGACAATAATCAGTTGCCATTCTAACCCACAATAAACCGAAAACTGCCATATTGGAGACATCAGCAGCAACACCAATGTATATTTAAAGAATGGTATGCATAGAACCTGTGCCATTCCTGGCCACATTAACTGTAAACACGCAGCACACCAGTGCCACAAATAACCTTAGAAGACAATAAATCTGGATGAAATAAACTGCATCCTCATCCACGGGTCCTTTCCATGACAGCACTGCACTGATCCTCGAAATAAATCAGGCAAGGTAACGTGAATGTGCGCGACGTCTGGGTGATTTCATGCTAAAAGTGCCTTTCCACGGGGGCTGGCTGTCACCGGGCAATGCTGACACCCTGGATACAGCTGCTGGTGGTGAAAAGGGCTGAATGGCTGCTTAAGTGTTGAAATGTAGGTGATAGTTTCGTGCTCGGAGCAGCATTTTACAGGCTAATTTGACTCGCTCTGTTTCGCAGTGGCTGGACATGGCGCTGTCCATGCTCCACAGCTTGGTTCACAGGCCACTCTATTCCAGCTGCTGCCACACGCCATCCACAAACACACACACACACACACCAACAATGCGAATTTGAGCTTAACAATCAGTCGGACCTGTGGGCCTAGACTTAGCCTTCCAACAGGGCTAGCACCGTGGGCCCCCTCTGCTTGTGGCTAGCACTTTACACGGTTGCTAAGGTTGGTCGGGAGAGGGTCCGAGTTATGATGGGGCAAAACAACAGATTGTTTCAGACGTGAGAGGCTCCAAAACTCGAGTAACGCGGTGTGGGTGCCTGTAGCTAACTGTCAATATGACACATCTGGAAAACACCCCAAAACTTTATCACAACTTGGCCCGGCCCGGGGCTTATTACGAGCCAGGCTGAAGTAGCCATTAGACACAGGACACTCCAACTAGAGGACCCGCATTTGGTTCTCGCCGAGCCGAGTGGCTAACAGCGCTACCTCCGGCTAAAATGGCTGTTAGCATGCGAGCTAGCGAGAGGGGAGCTCCTCTTCGCGTCCGACACACACACTCGCAGCTAGCACGCTAGCGCTAGCGAGCTACGACAAAAACAGAGGAGTAATCCCGCGTCTTCTGCCTCTTTCGAGCGAAGCAGACACGCAGGAAACAACCGAGCTGGACGAATCCCACCGTAACAAACGATATCATTCACGAATACTCACCGTTTCCATCGCTGGCGGAGGCGGAAAGTGCCGGAGAGGAGAGTTTAGGCCTCTTGGCTGAAGGCGGGCCAGAGTCCAGAACGTTCTCGGCCATATTTTTTCGAAATAAAAATATATAAAGTATCCACAGTTGCAGACGTTTTCACGCCGTCAGAAGCTCATTCCTCTTCGCGTCCAATATTGCGACTTTTCCCCCTCCTTTTGGGGGACTAAGAGGGGGAAAGTCCCGTGTGCAGATTACTCCTCTTTCCCTGGGTTCGCCTCTCGATTTCAGCCTCGGCGTATATCAACCCCCCTCCCTCCCTCGTCGGATTTTTTGTTCTTTATAAATTTCTGCCAGCGGAGGAGGAGGGGGTCGGCGAAAGTAAAAAAAAACGGGGGAGACACACGCTGCGGCTTCCCTCTGAACTTACACCGCCTCTTCGGATGTAAATACACCGTGCCCGGGTCTCTCTCCGGTGGCTGCATCCGTCATTTCAGCCTCCTTTTCCAGCGGAGTCTGGAGGAAGATAATGTCGGGCAGGGAGCGCTTGTTTGCCTGCGAAGTGATGGTGGGGCTGCTGGTGGCTTGAGGATGAGGGGATGCAAATAAATAAAAAAAAACACTGATTATAAAGCTGACAGACGTGCAGCTGAAAGGACGGGTGGATAATTGGCGATGGCTTTGCATGTAAAAGAAGAAAAAGTTATTTCTGAGCAAAGTGGCCCATGCAGGATCATGAGCAGCTCATGCTTTTTCAAGTAGAGGTTTGGCCACAAAACTTAAAGTTGGATAAGTTCAAGAGTTATCTCAGATTGCAATTAATCAAAGTGTTTCATCAGTTCTGCAAATTAAACAAGTCCAGCAACTTGTCATGGGCTGCGGACCAAGAGGGAGACACCAGCCCTGGGAAGCGGCTCTATGTGTGTGATTTGATTTAATTTGATCATTGAGGAATTATCGTCCACTAAATCAAGTGAGACCCTGTCCTGTCCCTCCTCGTTGGCTTTGTTTTCTTCACTCAGAAACTCCTTCACACCAAATGTCTTCAGCATGTCCCCGTGTGAACTCCGGCTGCAGCCTCATTCTTTGACTTGTCAGCCTCCTGTCCAGTTCTTGCTCTTCAACAGTCATCCGCTTCAATCGTCCGCAGTTTTTGATGTGAACATATCAAGACCTACCAAAGTAAATTACACACTAAATGCATCATTTCAGAGGAAGGTTTTCTACCTTTCTTCTAAAAGAGCCAAAAGGTTGGATTATTGCAGCTAGAGATTCCTCATGAAGATCTATGACCTCCACACTATTGTCTTTGCTAAAACTGTTGGATTCAGGCCAAGAGTATAAAATCGGCATGTCACTAATAATACAAAAATCAATTGTAAACGAGAAACTCTTCCGTTATTCAACAGGTCACAGCTTTTATTAGAAAGTAATAACTAAATTAAATCTAAAAATTGTCAATAAACCCAGTCTCAAGGCCTCACAGGTCCTCTGTCCATGAATTTTAACAATTCCATATAGGTGCTTAAAACTTGGTTAGGCAACATATTACAATAAGTCTATTCACGCATGAAGCATCTTTCTGAATGTCTAATTGCTGCAGACACTGTGTACAGTTCCAACGTTTTGTAAATTGCCTCATCCATTGATGCTTACCTGCCATTCAAAATTGAATGACTTTATCAAACATCATCATACCTCAACATCGCTGAATCATGACATTTGGTGTTAGGACCAAAGGAGCACATGTTCTACTGGGAATAAAACCGGGTATGCTGGTCTGGTTGCCACAAGGACCACAGCCATGGCTGGATTACCCCACCAGGGGGCCCCAGGGCCCAAATCCTTGCAGCCTCCAACTCTGCCTGGCATCTGCAATGTGAATTCAGTATACTGCCCATACAATACACAACAGTAATATATAGTTCATCTCTGTCATGTGTCATTTGTATTGCCTAAATTTAACATGGCAAAGTCTCATTCGTGCACAGCTCCAACCCTTGCAGTAGATATTGAGCCCATATCAAAAATAGCAGTTACTGCACCACATGTGAAGAAGAGGTCACACAAATGTCAGGTTTCTATATGTCCACCTCAGGCCTTTTATCTATATTACTATCATGTAGTCTGGTATTATTATCTGTCAAGTGGTCAGTGTTAAGCACGGGTCTGTCCCGAGTGCGTCCTGTGATCTGGTCACTCAAAACACCTTCACAAGTGACATTATAAACTTCACTCTCACATGAATCTGTTTTGCCTCGACAGGTGCTGATATTGATGCTCCTTGTGTTGGGCCTGTATTTCTGGAGAGAACGGTCTTCTTCACCTCCTTCTTTGAGAAGATCAAAGCCCAGGAGAAGGCCAAGGACATACATGTTTGTCATATATATAAATTATTGCATCTTTTATTATTATCATGCAAGTCAAAGTCTATTTCTCCCCAGTGAAAGTGACTGATGATATTGTTTTACTCAGGCCATCGAAGAAGTATATGTGCCGGTCATTTATTTGACATTTGATGGAATTGAGATAAATGAAGATCTAATAAATACAAACTAAAAATAATAACTAAAAACTCTACTGGTACTTTGATAACTGGTTTGTATTTCTGTATCTCATAGGTGGATTTAGTCTATGCACATATGCTACAGAGATCTCTCAGTGACACACTCAACCTTCTTGACGACATGTGGTTGAAGCATATGGATAAAGCCTCTGCCAGGAGTCTCAATGGGAACATCACACTCAAGTACACAGCTGCTCAGAAATGCTTCAGTATGACCAGACAAATTATATTTGTTCCAAGTTGTTCATTTGCACTTTCCCTTTTTTTAAATGTAGCTGTTTGTGTATGAATCCCTTGTTTTCATTCTGTAGGTTACAGAGCCACAGAGGAAATCCTCCGACTTGTGCCGAACGTCTCAACCTTCAGGCTCGCTATGTTGGCCATCAAGCTGTGGGCCAAAAGTAAGATGAACGACTAATTCATCATGCAAGACACTAAATCTCTCTGTGAATAGCTGGACTTGTTTACTAACATGATAATTATACATTTATACCAACAATGACTGACTGCCCTGTTCTGGAGAAACTGGTCATCAACTGAATCTGAAAAAACATTTTTAGTCAGTGGTGCAAAAGAATAACTTCAATCTCAGTTTATTGTTATAGTGGATATTTTGTTTGCTTTGTCTACATTTGCTGACGTGCAACAACAGGCCAGTCTCTGATGAGCAGGAATAAACAATAGACATAATGTTAACTTAACTATATCATATGTACACAACGTGAAACTTTAGTAAAAGGGAACATTATTCAAGTGACAGTTTGTCTTAATCTTGTTTCTCATCCTTATTTTTCCCTTCAGGACGCAACATTTACTCTAACAAGCTGGGCTTCTTGGGCGGGATATCCAGGGACATTCTAGCAGCCAGAATTTGCCAGTTTAATCCAAACGTGACAGCATCCAGCCTGGTGATGAAGTGCTTCAGGGTCTACTCCATGTGGTGAGATGTGTCAGCATTTCTCTTAAATAAAGTATTTCTAAATCTCTTCACAATATTCAGTGGTTGGGGATATTTAAACTCTGCTTTGTATCACTGAAAATGTAACCGCGTGTTCATGTTTTGTATAAAAGGATTAGTTGATCTGACAGTCTTTTCTTTTGTGTCAGGGATTGGCCTATCCCTATTCGTCTCAGGGTAGTGCCGGTGATCAGTACCACTTGATGCTGATCATCACGCCAGCATAACCCCAGCAGAACTCATTCAATGTGTCTCTCTCCTCACTGACCATCCTGATCGAAGAGATCAATGTATATATACATGTAGTAACCAAGCTGACCACCATCATATGGTTACTACCTGCATTGCGAGCCACACAACCGCCAATTCCCGTGTTCTAACCTTTGATTCAATCAAACCATGTTAAACTCAGTAACTCAATAATTCTGAGAGTGTGAGAACATTTTGTTTTCAACCACCTGTCTCTTCCTCGTTCACAGGAGTATCATTAGTAATGAAACAGTTAGGTTGTGGAAGACCGGATGGACACAGTGAGCAGTTGTGTTCAGCGTTTGACGTGAATTTTGAAATTGTTTTGTGGTGTTTGGGCATTAAATACACAAACACTGATCACTTACTTTAATTCTCAAAAGGGCTTTTTTATACATTTAAAGTTTACTGTATAATGGACATAAGATAAGATAAGATACTTTTATTAGTCCCACACACATGCACACACACACAACATGCAAGGGGGGAAATTTGTTTTCTGCTATGACCCATCTGGTGTAATCAGGAGGACACAAAGAGCAGTGGGCAGCCATGCACTGCGCCCCAGGGAGCAGGTGTTTGGGGAGTAAGGTGTCTTGCTCAGGAGCACTTAGACAGCGGGTGGGATAGGCACTTTGACAGTGTGGAACAGATCCAAGTGTTTTCCGTCCAGGTATGTTGATAATGAAGATGAGTATCGCGGTGTTACTCATTGTGCTGTACAGTAAGTTGACCTGCTGTAAATATTGAGCAGCAATGAATTCACAACAATGTGGAAGCAACTTCTGCTACAGAGAAGCAGCATCTGGATTGGTGAGTCAAGTTCAACTGGAATTCATGTCAACACATTCTAATCCAAAGGTGAAAAACGTTGCATGAAAAACCTATGAATTTTTTTTACATCCAGCTGCTGGAGCGTTTTCTTCTTCCTGTAACTGATTTATCATTCACTCGATCAGGATCGGCCTGGTGGAGTCCAGGATCAGACACCTGGTGGGAGCTCTGCAGATACACCAGTGCATTAACTTGGTTCATGTGAATTGGATGCAACGTTTTTGCAACATTTTCCCCTATTGTTATTGTGAATAATTCATGGCTGTTGATGAAAATATTATATTAACGACTCGGCCCTGGAGCCCGGTATGTGCTCCATTAACTGTCATTCTAGCAGTCCTGTCGTCTGTGGTTACAGAGCTGAAGGTGAAGTGTCGGCTGAGACTGGAGAACAAGGCTAATATTTATTATTTATTAAAACTTCAATTTACTAATGTCACTAACTACTCCTTTTATTATTATTAAAATGCATTAACACTTCAACACTTGTACATTTGGCTTGTGACCGGCCTTCCCACCTGTAATTCTGCCTAAACATCATCTCCCACAATTCTCTGCGCGACAACGCCGGTGACGTCAGAAGATAGCGACGGGTCGGCGTCGAAGATCCAGCTCAACATCTCCTCCACAGGTTGTTTGGTCACTTTGTAAAACACTTTTGAGGAGTGTTCAGATTGTATGAGCTTCTGTGCGCGGCCATTGTAAGTCTCGTCGAATAAACCGCTGCTTTACACCTGGATAAACCTGCTATTAGCACCGTTAGTGATTAGCCTGCACGCTACAATAGCAAGATAGCTAATCACGCTTGTGTTTATGGTTCAGCTCGCTTGTTGTTGAGCTGTTTGCTTATAACCGTGATTATATATTGAAGTGTTGGTTATTGCCTATGTCAGACCTGGTATCTACCGTTACTCTGTGTTCACTTGCACACCAGGATAGGCTACTGGGGCTGGACGATATGGCCGAAGTTGTTATCAATTTGAAAATGTAGTTAATATTCTATAGTTGAATGAATGTCACATTGTTATTTCTTTCAAGTTTAAAGACTGATTTTACTCATGAGTAAAGGTTTTGGTTTTATTAAGTATTATACATCTTATTTATGAGCAGAGAATGACACACTCGATAAACATTAAAAGATGTTACATATCTGAGGTGGATTAATACTGTGTTACACCCCCTCGCTGTGTTTGTACAATGCATGAGCTTTATATCAATATTTGTTTAACCTCTGAGAAAATATTTGATAGAGCTGATTATTGACCCCATCGGCCCTTGTAACCAGTCAGTTCAGTATAAATTATCAAATGTTTTCGTAAAGGTTATTTCAGATATTACACGTTATATGGGAAATCTAAGATAAACAACCTTTTCCAATGTGAATACCGTGACATAATTTAGCTCTAGCTGTCCCTTTTGACCAGCATCTATGTTATAATGTACAATCATATTAATTATCTATATTATAAATAAAGTTTAATTACATAGCACTTTTCAGAACCAAGTTAGAAAGAGTAAACTTTGGATTTCAAGCGTTCATGGGCAAAAGAAGCCAAACATTAGAAAGGGAAATATTTTAATAGATTGCATTGTCTGTAACGATAACAAAAAACAACTTTGATTTCTACTTTCCTCTACAGACCTCACACAACAAAATTGCTCAACTCAAGTGGAGTAAGGATGCACCGACTGTACGTGCTGCTTTGGACTGGGTTTCATTGACAGTCCTGTTCAACTCGAGACAATATGCCCTATCACTGTGTGGCCTATGGATGTGGCAAAACTTCAGAAGACGGTGTGACGTTGTTTAAATTCCCCAAGAACTCTGAGGCGTTTGGCAAATGGGAGAAGCAGGTCCAGCGCACCCGCTCCAAGTGGGTCGCCACACCCAACTCCCACCTCTGCAGCCAACATTTCGGCAAGGAATACTTTGAGCCAAGACTTGCCACGGGGGCTCTGAAGCTGAAGCCGGGAGCTGCCCCGACAGTGTTTGTCCGTCCACTCTGCTCCTCTTGCAGTGGAGCTGGGTGTGGTAAATGCCTGCCTGCTATCCAACGCAAAGGCATTACAGCTGAACCACAGGAGCGCAACATTAGTGTGAGTAGTTAATATTGCGGAGCAGCAAAGGTCACAGCAGACAACGGAGAGTTCCTTACTCCTAGGGTTTTTAATATGTGTGTTATAAAGTCTATCACTTTCCTGCTCGATATAAACCTTTTTGTTTCTCTCTGAACAGGCCGAACACAATGAATTACCACCTAGTTGTTCTGACGGGGCGGATGGAGGAGGTGACAAAGGAGATCTGACAGGAGGAGAGATAAAGAAAGGAGGCAGAAGCAAAGAGGACCGACCAGGTGAGGCTCAAAAAAAAAGAGAGAACAGCATAGAGAACAACATTTTGTAACACAAAATGTTATTTTTTTTCTGTTGGGTAAATTAATGATCACGTCATGTGATTCTAAAGGAGTGAAACCGCATCTGTATGTTGGAGCTGGTCTGATAGTCCAAATCAGTCCAGCTCTAAAGTAATTCCAATTACTTTATTATGTTGTTATCAAACTTGCTATGATAAATAATTGTAATTCTGGCTTGATATCTTAAAGTTTAACTATAAACTTAACTATTAATAACAGAATATAAATAAATAAAACAAACAAAAGTCAAATAAAATCAAATATTTAGAACTTGAATTTGGGTAAGAAACATCAATGCACATCTTTTCTGCATTGTTTATTCTGTAAAATAAAAGTTTTCATATTGGCAAACATAAACAGTACTGGCCAACTGAAAATCAGTTGTGTTCAGGCTATGCTCGAGGAGCTGTTAATTAAGTAAGTTGATGTCTAATACGATATCTGTTTATTTTTACAGTTGTGTGTGAGATGTGTGGCATCCACGGCACCTTTAGCACCTTCTTCTCGAAGAGCAAGCGCTTCTGCACTATATCCTGCTCACGCTCTTATTCATCAAACTCCAAGAAGTCATCCGTACTGGCACGTCTGAAGGTGAGGAAACGCTGCCCACACAATGAGCGAGGAACTTGTTAGTTACCATGTTATGTATGTGGCATTTTCTAAAGATAAAAACACTGTTTTTATTCTGGTAAAATTTGCTGAGAATATCTGCTGCTTTTGCAAAACAAGCTTACTTAATCCTTCATAGTGCATCCTTCAACAGTAGTCTGATGGCTGTTGGAAGAGATTGTTTCCGTTGCTGAGTGGACACAACAATTAGAAAGATTACAGTTTTCTTAATTTTGTCTTTATTTTTTTTCTCCTCTTCAGGGTAGACCCTCCACCAAAAAACATGCTGTGATAAGAAAGGCCCCTCCAACCCCGACACGACTGAATGGTAACTGAACTCACACTCTCATATTAAATCAAAACTAGACAAACTCAATACAGCTCAATTATAATGAGGAATATATCTGAACGGGGCCATGCACTTTGCAGCCTATATGGTGAGTGATATTTTCCCTATGACAAAAGAAACGCATGCAATAGATGGATCAACTCCACACACAAAATATCTTGTGTGTGGATATCTGCATGAGCATTTTAAATATTTACTCTACCACTGTCACCTGAAGAATATTCAATTAGTGTCCAATGTGTTCAATTCTGTTAAATCTGACTGCTGATATTTATCAGACATTGTGGATCTTTACTGGTATTTGGAAATAGGACAGTAATCAAGCATGTTGCTTCGCTTGTATGATTCCTCTCTTTCCAAACAGCACCATCAGGTTTTGATTGGGGCACCTACTTGGAGAAGGAAACATCCCTGGCTGCGTCCGTCTCCTGCTTCAGACACGTGAGTCCTGTGCAGAACCTATTTACTCTACTCACAGAGAAAATGGCATAAAAATTGCAACTTTCCCAAAAGACCTGAATGAACATTAAACCAGATACTGATCTACTAGAAAAGTCATTGTAGGTTTCTGGCTTTGAGCAACTAATTTTTATTTTCAATATATTTAAACAAATATTAATGTTAGTTTTCTCCTTAATACCTGATTTTATTTCGATTTTTATTAAATCCGTTGCACGGGCCAAAAAGTTGATTAAACATAAGAAATAAGTTGTTAGGGTTGCTGAGAATACAATTCCTGTAAAATAGTGGATGAACAAGGTGTAACACGATGATGATCTTTGATGAAATATCCGCCCGTCCGCTCGGCAGGTTCCGCTCTGTGCCCAGTGGGACGATGTCATCTTAGGGATGAAGGTGGAAGTCCTGAACACCAACGCTGTCCTGCCCAGTAAAGTCTACTGGATCGCTACTGTTATCCAGATTGCAGGTGTGTGCAACTGTCTGTCAGTCATTTGTTTCTTTAAAATAATAAATGTATTTTTTTATACTCTTTAATGGTAAGTATAATACTGTTCCTCCTCGTCCTCCTCTCCAGGATACAAAGCTCTGTTGAGATATGAAGGCTTTGAACACGACAGCAGCCGCGATTTCTGGTGCAGCCTCGTCTCAGGAGAGCTGAAGCCAATTGGATGGTGCGCCATGACCAGCAAGCTGCTGGTGCCACCTCAAGGTGAGGATTCACTCAAATCTGACCTGCACTGCCGTATGAACACAGAGCATAGCATGCTGCTTGGACCAACACTTAACAGGGACCTTTTAAGCTTTTTCTTCTTTTCAGCGGTAGAGATGATATAACAAAGCTGGATTGTCATGGTAAATGTGGTTAGATTTTTTTGAAAATTGTCTAAATGCATGTTAGAGTATTCTATGTGTGCCGCAGGGAGCAGGGCTTTTCCTTAAAAGCCTGATTTCGAAAGATTTCTTCTGAGGACGAATTGCCCAGGACGTCCATACACACAGTGGGCTATTAGGGATTACTGTGCAACAGCGCCCTCTGCAGCGATTAAGTGGTTTTCATGAAGAGAAAAAATCCTCTCTCTAGTCCCTCTCCCTGAAGTGAAACACAACTGAACAGTATCTATTAACCTGTTTAGAATTATTATTTTAAAAGGCAAGGCAATTTTATTTATAAAGCCCCATCCATAAAATAGGTAGATTCAAGGTGTTTGTGTCTGTAGGTGTGAAGAACAACATTTCAGACTGGAAAGAATATCTGATGAAAAAGTTGGTTGGCGCCAACACTTTACCTGTTGACTTCTACGCAAAGGTAAAACCATTTATATTCTGATTCTGTTGTTAAATATGTAAAGAGTGTTTGCCTCATTAAAAACACTATCCAAATCGCGGTCCTGTTATCAACTCTTCTCACGTCCTTCTCCCAGCTGTCGGAGAGCATGAAGTCCTCTTTTAAGTTAGGCACGCGTGTGGAGGTGGTGGACCCAAAACACGTGAGCCAAACCTGCTTAGCCTCCATAGACTCCATAATCGGTGGCCGTCTGCGGTTGGTGTACGCAGACCAAAGTGACGCCCCCTCCAATGTCTTAGCTGATTTCTGGTGCCACATGTGGAGTCCCCTCCTGCACCCGATCGGCTGGTCCAGCAAAGTGGGTCATGAAATGAAATCACGTAAGTCAATTATCAAGACATACAGACTGAAAACTGGCAGGACTTTAGTGCATGTCTGAAAGCAGTTTTAGAAATACAATAAAACAATTAACACAAGAGACACACACTAATAATTGAAAGAATTAAGTTAAATATAATATTTAAAGTCTCCTTCTTTTTTATAGCAAGTGCTGCTGGTGGTTTAAGGCTTAACTCGGACTACACCTTCATGCTCTTTAAAAAGGTAAGAAAAATCTTGTTAAAGGCATTTGTCAACTGTGATCTACGATCATAGTCACAACTCAATATCTGATGATGGATTGAATTTTGAATGTACTGAGAGCACATACCTGGCTCCTTGGCCACTTCCTTCTGTATATTGAATTTTTATTATATGTATTTTTTTCTATTTTATTGCCTATTCTATTTTTACACTTTCATGTGTTCACTTGTTCAGCTCGTTTTGACTATGCCGTTGTGTAAGGTGAATATCCCTGGCATGGGATCAATGACGTTTCTTATCAGATAAATATACCATCGTGAAATGGAATGTTCTACTTTATAGCTACTGAATATATCACGCCCTCCCACACACAAAGATATTGACACTCTACACATGCCTGATTATTAAAAAAAATTTGCTCTATCGAATCTGCTACAAAGTTAGTGTTCTTCTCATGCCACACCCTGAGCCTACATTCAGTAGGTTCTGCATTATCTTGCTAACAGACAGACAAACCCAACAACAACTCAACTTCTGTGGTGAACAGAACTGGTGATAGGGAATTTTACTGGGATCATCTGTACTTTCTACCTCTGCATGCTTTGTAGTGTTTCTTCATGTGTACCACTGTATGATCTGCAGCCCAGGATCGTCTTCATGGAGGGAAGTTTCTTTGAAGAAGGAATGAAGCTGGAGGCCATTGATCCTCTGAATCTGGGAAACATCTGTGTGGCCACTGTGTGCAAGGCAAGACAACTTTCTGGTTCTCCTTAAACAGTGATGGAATAAATTGTGTTGCAACCAGAGTAAAAATCAGAACTCCTACACTGTTGTTTCTTCATTTTGTATGTCTGTTTCCTCTGTGTCTCTAACTCGGCCTACTTGACCTTTCCAGGTGCTGTTAGATGGTTACCTGATGGTTGGTATTGATGGCGCCTTTTCTGACAACAGCTCTGACTGGTTTTGTTACCACGCGTCCTCTCATGCTATCATGCATGTAAACTTCTGTAATAAGAACAATATCCCTCTGACCGTGCCTCCAGGTAAATATATACACCCCCATGTGATGCACATCCACACTCTGCTTCCTGCAGTAATGGACATCCCACTTTGGCTCAGCAACATGTGTACTGGGCTCTGCTGGTGTTAGTTTGTGCTCATGAAAGACATCTTTGTTTCCTCTCAGGTTACGACTCTCATACATTCACCTGGGAAAAATACCTGAACGACACCGACTCTCAAGCTGCACCGGCACGACTGTTTAACTCTGTAAGACAGGACGTTCGAACCTAGTGCATCATTTGAAATTGTGCTCTCTGTTCTGTGACTCCTGTAGTTTGTTTGCCATTATTGATAAAAGTATACACCCAAATACGTAAGGTACAGACGTTCTACAAGTTCAAACATGCTGTCTCTTTTCACAGGACTATACCGGTCACAGTTTCCGAGCCAACATGAAGCTGGAGGCAGTGGACCTGATGGAGCCACGCTTGCTGTGTGTGGCCACCATTAAGCACTGGGTGGGTCGCCTGCTGCTCATCCATTTTGACGGTTGGGAGAATGAATTCGACCAGTGGGTTGACCACCAGTCCCCAGATATCTATCCTGTGGGCTGGTGTGAGCTCATGGGCTACCAGCTTCAGCCGCCTCCTGGACATGGTAACTATCTTATATTTATTGGAAAGCCCTTAGACCTTCAATATGTAGAGTGAGTGTCAGGGCAGTCAGCTGGGTCAATCCGCCTAGATGCAGACTGTATATAAAGGTGGATGACATGCCAATACACAAGCTGGACCAAGTCGGTCTAAACTGACAATCACTGGTTCACGCTGCTTGTATAGCATCAAATAACCAATACATCCAAAACTGGAAAAGTAAGTTTAGTTTATTCTGTGTCCCATCAAATAACATGAAGGAGACTGGAGTAATAAACCGGCGATCAAGGTGCTTTGTTGGGCCACAGTCAAGTCATCCATCTTTATTTACAGTCCATGCCTAAGCCAGTCTATTCTGATGGAGGTGTTTACATTTTCATGTTGTTTGAACTTCAATTCAGTTGCTAAACTTGTAAAGTCAGCTTATAAATAAAGTGAAACAAGGCAGGATGCTCATCAGTGCTGTACAGCAGAGGTGTTGGTTACATATTTAAAAGTGACGGGTGTTTTATTCTCTTTTCCAGTTGATTTAATCACAAACGAGGTGGTACGGAACAAGAAATGCAAGCACTTTTATTACGGGAAGAAGAGTACGTTCTGATCAGAAATGAACAGTGATTTCTCTCATATGAAGAAACATGAGAAACCGCTCCTTCACCTCCAAATTTTTCTTACTAAAGGAAAGAGGATTGGAAGGAAGAGGCTCTCTGATGAACTTGCTGAAGATGATGCTTTTCAGCAGCCTGAGGTCAGCGGCAGTAAGAGTCCTCCGGGGATGTTGAACCTCAGTCTTCCCCCCGAAATGCCTCTCATCCAACCCAAGACTGAGCCAGAGGAGCAGGAGAGTAAGTAGAGAAACTCATGAACATGCTCTTCAATTTTTCTCTTTTTCATAACTCAATTTTTGTTAAGGTGTGACTTAATTCTGTGTTTAGTCTTTGCAGTGCATGTGAAAGTGGAGGAGGTGGAAATGGAGATAGCAACTGATCCTCCAGGCAAAACACGACAAGTCTGTCAGGGCATTGTCAAACAGGGGGAGGGAAGAGAACCAAGTACGTCAGGACAATATGACACGGCGGCAAAGAACAGCTTGGGAAGCAAAGCACAGGAAAAGACAGAGACAAATAAAGCGGCAAAAGATGAACTTGAAAAGCCGAGATCAACAGAAGTGCGTTTCACTGGTGAAAGCAACAGGATGCAGAGTGATAGAGAAAGACAAATACTATAACAAGAGGAGCGGAGCCAACAAAATGACCGACCCATGGATGAAGTATTGGAGAGCACCACGGAGCAGCTGAGGCTTGAGGAATGGAGAGACGAGGAGTTTGAAGAAAAGATGGAGACACAAAGACGACCCTAGTGATGGAGTATAATGAAGACAACGTGGCAGTGAAAAGACCAAGAGGAGACCAGGGCGATAAAACAACTTCAATTTTTATCTCAATATAACAATGTCCAATAAATAACGCTATCAGGAGTATGCATTGGGGAAACAGTGTGGAGGTAGAACACACTGTTGATCCACCTCAGATAGACTAACAGTTTTCTCTGTTTATCAAGTTTTTGCTCAAAGAAGAAAAACCTTTACGCAGGAGAGAAAAAAAAATTCGTAAACTTGAACAACATAATTGGGACATTATCATACTGTGATAATTATATTGATTGATGTGAAAAAAATCTTCTTGACTAAGTTTTTGGCCATATCGCCCGACTCTGGAGGAAACAGACTGAGATGTTTACAGGGCAATATGTACGTTAGTAGCGAGAGCTCGTGGTTAGTGACAAGATCTTAGTTGATCTGGTGACACCTATTGGTGGTCACCACTACTACAGGTCCCAGCATTCCCGGGGGAAACAACTTATTGAGCTGCTGCTTTATCAGAGATACAGCTAGAGCAACAGGTCTGTTTACTGCACAACCATACAAACCCACACCGATTTTCTATTAAATGGTTCAACGGATAATGATGGCAACCGATATCTGATTTCGACAGTGGAGGATATTCCTCAAAAAGACTTCATCCTGTATATCAGAACCGTCCTAATCAGTTTGAATCTACCCTGCTTTCTCCCCGTTGGTTCCACTAAACACAGATGTCATGTGTTTCTCATGATTTGATGAATTATGACTAATCTCTTTATTTCATCGTTTTGGGTTGTAAGATGTATTTTTATTGTCTTATTTTTTCTGTTTGTAAATATGAAATGTATGATTTAAAAAAAAAAAGATAATTCCTCCATTTAATGATTTGACTTTTTTCTTTAATGATCTTTACAACTGCGACTTGAGGTGATCTCGTGGTTAAGGATAACGAGCATTGAGCCAAAAAGTGTATAGGATTTAAATCATGGAAAAGCAGCGTGCTAACATCTGTGCTAACGGCCGGTTCCCCTCTTGCTTCCAACCAAACTTCCAACAAAGCTGCTGATGACCTGAAATCCTTTGGTCCAAACCGCATTACCTTAACTGTGGATGTGGATCTATTGTGTGACGCATGGCAGTGCTGACAGAGCATCTTAAAACACTGCTTAACACCTTTACAACACTATTGATTAGACAGAAAAAACAAGTCTTATGCAAACTGACTTGTTGGAGGTGTCATAGCTGGTACAGTTTTTTGAGTGAGCTCAATCCAATGTTTACCCTCACAACCTTTGACTGGTCAGATATTTGAAGCTGTGGTCTCAAAAGTATAAGAACCGAAGCCAGGCAAAAGTCGAAGGTTGTGGGTTCAAGCCACGCTCTTGGTTTTCTTAGCTGCTGCTTGTTTGGTGTTCGGAGTCTTGTGAAGTTTGGGTTTGGCTTTGAGCATCTTGACGTGCCTGAGGCCAGTGAGGTGCATTGGCTTGGGTTTGGTGGTCTTGGGTGTCTTAGCGGGCTTCAGGGTGACTGTAGGCAGGGAGGGAAGGCTCTCTCCACCGGGGCAGGCTTTGAAGGCATGGACATCTTTGACCCTGCGACCCCTCAGCTCGGGGGGGTTGCTACATGTGGCGCGTACCTTCAGGTTTACTTTCTCAATCCACCTAGATGAAGAGGGGAGGCAAATTATATCTTGCTTCATGTTTCCAGAAGAAGGTTATTAAAGAAAAACATCCGGCACCATTTACGTTGATGGATTATTGGGTATAATGTGTAATTGGCAAGCCTTAAAATTAAATTATTAGGAACTGTGCCAGATGATAATTATTTTAGATGCAAAACATGCTTTGCCTTTTAAGGAACAGCATACACACCAATGATAAAATGTTCAGGCTATCAAAACTCTTGTTGGTCAAACTCAAATCATTTGCACGTATTCTCAGTGTTCTATAGTTGTCTTACAAGCGTAGTGGCAGCAGAGGGCAGTCACACATCAGAGGATTGCCCGCCAGGTTGATGACCTCCAAAGACGTAAGAGGGTGGAGGTCAGGCACCTCCTCCAGCTGGTTTCCCTCCAGGAAGAGGCTTCTCAACCCAGGACCCAGGCCTGTCAGGGAGTTCTGCGACATCTGGAGAGTCACAGTGATTCCATCAGTAATTTGAAATACACAAAAGGGTTTAAAGACATATGAAAAGAGCCCAGAAGTAACAATTAGCTAACTGCCACCCACCTTCTCGAGCCCCATGTTATCCAGATACAGCTCCTTCAGTGACCTCTCCAGAGGACGAAAAGTGTTTGGACCCACCCAGCGGATTGAATTCCCCGACAGCCTCAGGTCTCTGAGGTTCACCGACTTGCTCAGAGCTTCGGTGGGTACCTCCTTCAGCTTGTTTCCTCCCAGGTGGAGCGTATCAAGGTCACTGGCCTTGTCCAAGGCCCTGGGCGAGATGTGATCAATTGCATTCCCAGTGAGGTAGAGAGCTCTGAGACCCTCTGCACCAGTCAAGATGCCTGACTCCAGCTTGGTGACAGCGTTGTTCTCCAAGTGAAGTGCGAGCAGGCTGGGCACCAGTTTGAAGGCTCCTTTGGGGAAACTGGTGAAGCGGTTTTTCTCCAGGTGAAGGTAGGTCAGTTGGGGGAGACCTGTTGATTTACACAACAGGAAGTCACTGTGAGCGTTAACACACATAGCGGTCGTAATAATGTGTCACTGGAGTGTTCTGTGAGACCTTTAAAGGCATCAGGGCTGATAGAAGTGAGGTCATTCTCTGACAGGTACAAGTAGATCAGTCCCTTCATCCCACTGAAGGCGCCGCTTTCCACGTCCACAATCTTGCAGCGCTGCAGGTGCAGGGACACGACCTGGGCGACTCCGGGGAAACTGTTGCTCGGGATGTAGTGGAAGTGGTTGCCACGCAGGTCGAGGAGGCGCGTGTTGGGAGAAAAACCCCGGGGAACTTTGGTGTGACTGCGATTTTCACATGAAGAATGGTGCGTCTCAGCCTGAAAACATGGCGGTAACCGGAATGTAGAGGACAGAAGGGGACAAAGCTAGTCACATGATTTCAGCCAAAGCATATCATTCACCCCCTGATGGCTGACTGCAGTAGAGGTCATAAATCCCACATGCTACTGTTAGCAGATGGGACCAAACAAAAAAGTGGACTGTTCTAATAGGCTGGTTTTAACCTGTGTGGATACCCGGCCTGGGCCTGTCTAAGTTTGGATATACCTTTTTTAAATGATATTTAGGTTTGGGATCACTCCGCCCCATGTTTGGGCTGATTTGTTTACACTGCACATGCCTTTTTTCAGGGAAGACAAGCTATAATCACGCATGTCAGGGACATGGTAACACAAACTCATGAAGCTTACATTATCTGTATCGGGTTCAGGTCAGGTTTGGACCGAAAATCAAAGTGTCTGTCTAGTTTTTGAAAATAAAAATACAGGCTAAGCCACACTCTAATACAGACAGGAGAGAGGTAATGATCTCTAAAAATTATTTGTAGCATTTGGTTTTGTCGTGAAATTCTCAAATCAAGTCTCCATATTTGCCCACTCACCTCACAGACACAGTTGGCAGGACACTTGACTTTGTTCTCCGGCGCCTCAGTGGGTGGGGGTGTGATCCTGATGGCCTCCTCAAACTCGGCCTTCAACATGGCCTCCTGACTCTGGCATCGCAGCTCTGGAGGGTAGACAGCGTCCAGGTTTTCTCCCGAGAAATGGTCTGGTCCCCCACATGTGCCCATCAACTTCACCTTGCCACGGATCGCCCACTCCCTGTAGTGAAGTGAAACCAAAAGTCAGAGTGGGGATGTGTGCCACAAAGATGATGGAAAACTGTCGGTTAGAGGTCTGCTGTACCTGAGCGGACGCAGGAAGCAGTTGCAATAAATGGGGTTCCCAGCCATGTTGAGGCGGGCCAGCTTCGGTGAACCTTCAGAGAATGGCTGGAGGACACGCAGCTGGTTGAAGCTGATGTCCAGGTGGGTGAGGCTGGGCGAGTTCAAAATAGCCGTGTTGGCCATGTCCTGCAGGGACATGTGGTCAAGGAACAGTTGGGCAAGCTTGGCCATGGACACTGCCTCTTCCCCGAGGTACGTCATAGGGTTATAGCTCAGATCCAAACGAGTCAACCCTGGAAGTCTGGATAGCAAAAGGGAGAATTGTGGGAAATAGTTATAACATTTCTCTTCAATTTGTAATGGAAAAAGGGGGATTAAGGATTAGACCTGTTGATCATGGGCTCTCCTTACCAAACAGCAGACAAATGTGAGATGAACTTCAGTTCTCAGCCAAACCAGTTGTATAGGGATTCAATGAATGTATGTTGGTCAGTGTGGGCAGTCACTCAGTACACCGCTATAGTCCAGACCTCAATGTCCCTACAACTATTGGATAGATTGCCGTGAATAAATAATGCCCCTGGAGGATGAATCCTACTGACTTTTCCTATAGTGCAGGGGTGTCCAAAGTACGGCCCGGGGGCCAACTGCGGCCTGCCATCCATTTTTAATTGGCCGGCATAAAAACAGACAAACAATTTAGTAGCACTTAAATGGCACTTACTTATAGCACTTTGTAGTTTTGTTTTACTTTTGAAGAAATTGTACTTTCTTGATTCTTGTTCTGTGTTTGTACCCTCGGGGTTGAATGCACTTATTGTAAGTCGCTTTGGATAAAAGCATCAGATAAATTAAATGCAATGTAAGGTAATGGACTATAGCCCACTGTATTGCACTTCTCAGTTTAGACACTAAACTGAGGAGAACGCCGCCACGCCCTCCCCCCGACCTGAGTGACGCGATTGAGGCACACCCCGCTCCAGGGCAGGGGGGCATGGTGGCATGAGTGGCCCAGACCTAAGTATTTTTTTCTGTATGTGGCCCTTGGAATAAAAAGGTTGGACACCCCTGCTCTAGTGCCACCAGAAGGTTATTTTTGTGGCTTTGAGGCAAATATCAATATTTCTATGATGGATTATGATGAAATTTCTCACAAACATTAACGTTCCTTCACATCATAATGAGATTTCTGTATAGCTCTGGCTGAGAATAGACGCTGCTAAAACTTGAGCGGTGGAGATCAGATCTCAAACGTGTCCTCATTGGGTCTTGGTTGCGTTCACTTCTGTACCTAGACCTGTCCGCTTGTGATCAGATCTCTCAGGTTGGACATTAGGACCAAGTCTGAACGGGGCAGCTTACCAAGTGGCCTACCTAGTCATGGTCTCAGTGGGAAAGAACTGCAGCTCGTTGTGGTCCAGACTGAGACGGTTGAGAGTGACCAGACCAGCGAAGGCCTCAGTGTCCAGGTAGTTCAGAGAGTTGTGACTGAGACGCATCCATTTGATGTTCTGCAAGCCCTGGAAGCAGAAGAGGTTGGCTATTTATTCAATGTCCCCAAAAACAAGACATTTAAATGTTGCATACGTCTTGTGAATGTTCCATGTGCCTGCACCTGGAAGGCCATGTTGGGGATGTACACCAGCTGATTGTGCGTAAGGGAGAGCAGGTTGAGGAATCCCAGCTGAGAGAAAGCTCCAGGCTGGATCTCCTCCACGCGGTTACGGTCGATCATAAGCTGCTTCAGCGATGACAGACCATCAAACGACTCCTGGGCTCATGAAACCAAACAGACGGGAGAAATGTTTTTATCTTGATCCAGTCAAAGTTGTGAGCAAGGGGTGATGAAACAAAGGGTTGGTGGTGAGTACAGGAGGTGGAGGGCTGCTGACATGAATCTTTTTGTCGGGAGATACAGAATAATTTGCATTTGGGCAACCACCTGGTAGAGGATCTCAATATTGTTGTTGGCCAGGTTGAGGAAAACCAAGCGGCCGAGGCCGCGGAAAGCCCCCTCCTTCACCGTGCGGATGTTACAGCGCTGCAGCGACAGGTGAGTGAGGTAGGGCGTGTGTTTGAAAGCCCCGGTTGGAAGCTCCTGGATATCGTTGCCTCGGAGATCTAACTTGAGTGTGATCTACATAGAAAGGAGATGACATGATATACGGAACAAGATGGAAACTAAAGATACTGTAGAAATTGCAGGTAATATTGAGTGTGTGTGTGTGTGTGTGAAAAGAAACCTCATCAGCATTAGGAGGAACTTGGGTCAGGTTCCTGTTGATGCAGGTCACAGTGAGTTGGATCTGGTCACACACACACTGCGGTGGACATTTAGCTGTATGTACTGCAGGGACGCAGAGGAGCAGCAGGCAGAGCAGTGGGACCCAAAGGGTGTCAGGACAGAGATGGGAGTGCGCCTGGGAGGGGAAATAACTTTCAGACGACTTCACCTGGTGGCAATTCATAGCTGATACTCTCCAAGGAGGCTCGGTGACGCAGTTGATACAAATGTGGATTTTAACTAACGAGTGACTGTTTCTGATTTGATTTAGTGAAACAAATAGATGTTCTGCTTACTTACTGGTTTGTGGGTTCGTTGGTTGGTTGGTCAGCAGGATTAGGCAAAAACTACTTGACGGATTTCGATAAAACTTTTGGAAATGATGCGGCAAGAAGGAACTAATTGAATTTGAAGATCCAGACAAAGGGGTGGATCCAGAAAATCTTCATCACTTTCTTTGATATTGTGAGTTAGGGCCCTATAGTGTATCCAGTCACCATCCATCCATCCATCCATCCACTGTTTCAGCATCATACGCCAGTTTCTAACTTCTCTGATGGTTAGTTACCTTCGCTAAGGAGTTTAATTTTCACCAATCTGTTTGTTGCTTGGTTTGTTTGTACACAAGATTACACAAAAAACTACAGGAAAGATTACTGTGATGCAAAACTGTGATACAAAACATGCCTGTGATGATGAAAGCTAAAAGACGCCCAGGATATGACAGAGTCTAGCCTCATCTAACCTCTGTCAGTGAAAGGTGTGAATAGTTTCACATTTCCTTACGTAATGTCGGTTTGACAGAGAGCCTCTCCATCTTTCTGTATTTCTGGGGATTAGTGTGATTTTGGTCGGACTGAGCTGCTCTAGTCTTCACTGGAATGCCTTAAAACCACATTCCCATGTCGGATCAACAGTCTTGATCCACAGGAATGGACATGAAAAGCTATGCAGCTCCACACTCTGAAATTTCTCAAAATGTTGACTGGACAAAACCTGCCAGAGACCAGTGGCTGCAGGAATCGACAGCGAAAACCTCATGTTCATTTAAAGGCAGCTGTAAGGTAGAAAACAAGCTGATGTGTGCTAGTGCAGGTAAACCCATGATATTTTAGTAGCATGCAATTTTTTTGTTCCCCTGTGCAGAAAAGGGGGCCAAGAAACTAGAGACGGAGGAATTTCCTCGGGTCAGACTGTTTGTGTGCGTCCCCCCCCGGGGATCAACACTGCAGGCCGCACAAAGACGCACAGTGTCTTACCCTGCCGGTGTTGTGCCAGAATGAGTTTCCTCTGAAACAAAATGCTTGTCCTCTAGCCAGGGACGGTGAGGGGACTGCTCCCTGAGAGCTTGTAGCAAATCACATCCCCAAAAAAGTTAGGTAGGTTTAAGGTATTGTGTTCATCTAATATTGTCCTGTGCGTAAAAAGAGACGATTCAAGTTGAGTGAATGACAAAAACCTGCAATACCGTCTACTTTGGACAACCACCAACCTTTTATGTGTTCAATTTCCACTCTTAATTACCACCATGTCCAGTCGTCAGTGTGATAAGGATAAAACATCTAATACGATCTGTCTTTAGATGTTCAAATAAAACAAAGGAGCATCTACACAAGTGGATAATTGAGCACATTGCTATTCACCTTTCTGATCACAAGAGGGTTTAAGTGCTCTGATACCCTGACGACCACACATGTTGAATTTTAGCTTTCTGAAATCATATCTGAGCATTTACACCCGAGTACTAGGGAGAGATTTTTGCGCAGACTCACCATGGTTGCGCTGTGGCTCCGTCCAGCTGCAGCTCGCTTACTGGCCGCTGACTCTCTCACGGTCTGTGCTACCTCTGCAGCTCTCCCCCCCCCCATCCAAAACAAACTCGGCTGATCCCTTCATTCACTGACAAGATCCCCACCCGCCCACACACCTCCCGCTTCCACCTCTGGAGAGTGCACACTGTTGAAGGAAAAGTTCCTATAAAATTAAGTTATTTTTGCTCTTTCACCTGATGGTAAAAATTGCAGAATATTCCATGGCAAATATTGATTATGTTTCTGAGCACAGGTCACATTAGTTCAGTTTCCTTGAGAAATCTCACTGTGAAACCTCTTATATCTGGAAATGATATAATATGAGCATGACGGTTGAGCCTATTCCTCTGCCAAGGCAACAGTCCCGTTATGAAGTCACATTTACATTCACTCGATCCAGATTTTGGTCAAATTGCACACACAAAATACCTGTTGTTAAAAAAAAAGTTAATCAGCGAGAATGGTGAACATTTTTTGCAGTAAGAAAGTGAAAATTCTAGATCTGTCACCTGATCCAGATTCACAAAAAAATTGGATATATTCTTTCCCTGACTGATACCACATTCTTCCACCAAGTTCGTAGTAAAACAGTTGTTTTCGTGCTAAATAATAGACAAACAAAATAAAAACACAACCTCCTTAGGTAAGGTTAAAACAGCAGTCCCAGGTGTAAATGCACGTATATATTCAACATGGACAAGGAGTCAGGCCTGTTAGATTTGTTATATTTAAGACAGAGCGTTTAATGTAACATCATAGCAGGTCAACAGAATATAAACCTACACACAGTCCAATGTTATTCAGACAATTATCTAAATGCCATTCAATTGTATTACATTCTCCTCCTACTTCCCCTAAATGCTCCCATAACATCACTAAGGCATAAACAGCTATATGAGGTAAGACAACTCAGTGTGTGCAGCAAAGTTACATAAGAGCACATTTTAGGGCTATAAGTAAAAACTGGTCCCCTGAGCTCTACAGTGCAACGACTGTGCTCAGTGCAGGGCGATGCACGCGCACACACACACACACACACAGTGTGTTCAGGTTCATGGCCGGGTATGTGGTGCTGCCCTTGCCTCATTACAGTCTGATGCACACATCACAGTGCTCGGACTGGACTGGACCTTTGAGCAGCAGAGTGGCGATTGTGATTGGACAGAGCGTCCGAAAAGTTCTTCTTACACTTCACGATGTAATGTTTAAAAAAAGCAACGTATAAAAAAGACAAACAAAATAGCGTGAAAAGCCGGCCTCACCAAAACAAACAGCAAAGTCAGCTGTTTATTGCCGAATAAATTGTTAAGATTACAGATTGTGTTTGTCTTGTCCTTAACACATCAAACCCCACGGTTAACTGATGTATTCTCTATATTCGTATTATTTGTATCTACATTTTCTAGAAAAATATAAGTCGCAAACATAAGTAGAAAAATAAAAAGAAAGAGATTTTGGACAGTGTTTGTCAGGCCTTCATAAAATATACAAAGAAGATCAGTGGTTGTTAGAGTCCCTTGTTCAAGTGTAAAGCATCCCTGTGTTGGTTTGTTTTCTGTGTGTGTGTGTGTGTGTGTGTGTGTGTGTGTGTGTGTGTGTGTGTGTGTGTGTGTGAGTGAGTGTGTGTGAGTGTGTGTTAGAAGTGGAAATGATGGATGGCTGGGATCAGTATTGGTCGTGGCACCTCTTCTCCAGAGCAGAGCACAGCTTCTCTCTGGCAGCACTGCAGGACTTGAGAGCGTCGCTATTCCTACAGATTCAAACACAAACAAAGAAAAGAATTACCCCTTGTGGTGGTTTTCAGTTCCAGTCCTTCCAGGTGTCCCTGACATATTGCATTCAAAATAACGAAGGTAACTGAAATCTACCCCTAGCGATAGGAGCAATGTTCAATCCATAAATGAAGTAATATTTAATAATTTTGGTAATAAATATTATTTTACAACAAGCTTTAATCTATATCATTAAATCACAGTCACGTAATTTAGTTTACAGACTAAAGAAAACCTTGAAGAGTATCATTGCTTTAAAGTCCAAATAATAAAGTGCAAGAACAATACATCAGCATGTATGTGCTTTAGGTGGATTTTACACCCCAAGCCAGGTTTAACGAACCTAATAGAGAAAGACGCATTAGAAGTTTGTCTTACTTGGACATGAAGTTGTTAAGCAGCAGGGCATGATGCTGAGAGAAGTAGTGCTGCTGGACCGCATGCTCCAAACACAACAGCTGGCCTGGGACCAGTGACACCTTTTTAATCTTCCCCTCTCCCTGAAATACAGGACAAAAGAGTAAAAATTTGCATTAACTGACAGATTAAAGCAACGAACAGTGAAAACAAGGAGCCAAATGTAAATCCAGCAGGATTGATGTTCTTGTGTTAAACTTAAACAACAGGAGAAAGATTGTAAGTGGAGGTTTAAAACAAATTGGAAAACTAAAAGTTGACCTTCTACAATGTACCAGACATTCAATGGGTAATAGTCTTTCTGTTTGAATGGAAACAATTAATGGACACAAGAAATGTTACTTCATGTCAGATTCTTGGAAGAAGAAGAGCTGGTTGTACTGTAGCAGCACTTTACCTTAAGGAGTCCCATCATGACCAGCAGTGTGGACAGGAAGCAGTAGGACTGGATGGTTGAACCACCGAAGAGCTTTTTCAACACATCATCTGTAGAACAGAAGCCATGATAGGTTGGTTAAATGACACAGGAACTAAATCTCATACCAAAGGCATCACTTTGTTGTGGATCCTTCAACATCACATACATACATGAATCAATGACAAAGCAACAGTGGCAAGATATTCACCGATAGTTTCTAGAACTGCTGTCTTGGTCTCTGGTTCCTCGCAGTACAAAGAAGCAATTTTCAGAAGGACATCAGCAGCCTCATGTGGGTCAGATACATCAATCTGGTTTGAAAGTAGCAGACTGTCAGCACCATATAACATCCACTGTCTTTTATTTGATATATTTTAAATTCCCACCTGTTGCATCAGGTTTGTCCTCGCCTCTCCAAGCCGAAGAAGCTCCTCAACACTGGGGCAGCTGAGGAAAGACGTGAGTTCTGCCTGTTGGTGAGTCACAATCAGAGATGATCAATGAAATGGTAAACCTCTGTGTAAAGCTTAATGTGAAGCTCTTTACTGAAGATACAAACTAAAAAATAGCGATAGCAGGTCGGTCCAAGCTGTCAATCGTGATTATTCATCCAGTTTTCATAGATTCAAATAACAAATTCAAACCAAAGTTATCAGTAACTCTTTGAAAACAAATTTGAACATACATCAGTGCGAAAGAAATACCTGAAATGAAATCTTTGTGAAATATGTATTTGAAATGTACTTTTTAGTTTGGTCAATGTACCATCCACTACATAGAGGTGGCAGGATTTCTGACCTTTGCTACAGACAGCCACCAGGGGGCAGTCAAGATGTTTTGGTTTTCCACCTTTAGGGTGCTGTCATATCGTCCATATTTAATATAAATACATATATTCATATATTTTATATCAAATTTGCATCGGTCTGTGGGTTTGTATTCAACATATTACCTCATTAATGTTCTGACAATCTTTAGAATTAAGTGTTTTGACCAGTAAAACAAAGCTTGGTAGATTGACTGTTTTTTCATATACCAGCCATCTTTGCAGTTATAAAGTTCATTTCAGACTCTGGTGTCAACTGTCTCAATAGAAAGTACAAAATATGTATGTATGTTTTATGTATCTTACTGGGCTGTGAAGTTTTGGAGGACTGTTGTCTTTTCTTGACACTCCATTTTCCTTGACAATTTCCTCATCGTCCTCATTGTCTTCATTACTGTCGTCACTCACTTCCTCATCATCCTCCTCATCATCATCCTCCTCCTCCTCCTCCTTATCATCGTCCTCATCAGGTTCTCCCTCATCATCACTGCAGTGAATTCAAAGGGGAAACATTTTAGTCCCGCTTTTAATGCTGACTTGCTTTAGCACTGCAGGAAAAGCACCCAAGCACACACACTCATACTAACCTGAGTGATGCCAGCATGTCTCCTTTGTCCATGTTCTCCATAGTCTCTCTCAAAGCCTCACAGCCTTCCTCGCCCAGACAGTTACCTGTTACGGTCATGTTCTCATTAGTTTCAATCTTTATGACTCTTTCCATACTCAAGTATTCAAGATCCCAGTCCCACAGTCAAGGTACGTACCGTTCAGATCCACATTCTCCATGTGAGTTTTGTCCATGACAGCCTGAGCCACCACCAGCGCCGCCGCCTCTGTGATCTCACCAAATGACAAGTTCAGCTCCTGAAGACATGGCACATAAGAGACGAGTGTAATCGCTTTAATAAAAGAGAGGACACTGGGAAAGATAGAGCGCTGAACTTTGATGGTGAACTCACCCTGAGGATCGGCAGTCCCTCTCTCAAGACTGCAGCAAGGGCGATGGCTCCTTCAGAGCGAACCAGACAGTCACCGAAGTTGATCACCTGGACGTGTCTCAGATGCCTCAGAGCCTGCAGAAGCACCAGGAGAAAACCAATGTACAGTAACAGGTTAAGACCCATACATACCTGCTCTTCTTATGGCGGAAGGTCTGAAGATAAACAGGCCTTACCTGGACCATGGCTAGTGTTCCCCTCTTGGTGAAGGTGTTGTCATTGAAGTTGAGGACACAGAGCTCTGGGTTGTGTCGCATGGCTGAAGCTAACGCCATCACACCTTTATGGTTGATGCCGTTCTGGGGCATGTGGACTTCCTCAAGGCTGCCAATCAGCTTACATGGAAAAATAGAGATAAGTTTAAGCCTTAACAGGGCTTCCATTCAAATCCAAATTTATCTGGATTTCAAATGGAAGGGGCTGGCAGGTTCTCAGCAACAGACACAGACATTTGGGTTTTCACATACATCCCCATTTCAGGAAAGTGTCCTAGTGCGTGTCTGAAAGCAGCATATCTTACCACACCTGTTAAACAGTTTTGGGACATTCGTTTTGTACCTGAAAAGCCTTGGCCAGGGCACTGGCTCCTTCATTCTCCAGGCGATTCCTGCCAGCGATGAACACTCTCAGTTTAAACTGAGCTCCGTGGGCAAGTGACTGTCTGTGGCAGTCGATCAGAGCTTCAGCCAAGATCTACACAAACCGTGCACAACAGTTACTAACTGCATGTTGGAAAATGTCTGCAGTGATTTATTTTTAATCTGGAACCATACACAGAAAAGTAGTATTTGCAGGTTTCTTTTTAAAGTGGATGACAGCATGACAAAAATATTTCAAAACATCTGTGAACTCACCTTTCCTCCTCCGATGCCCATGCCACAGTTGTTGAGCCTCAGCTCCCTCAGGGTGTGGCAGGAAGGGCTCTTCAGCAGCTGCTCGATTCCCTTCACGCCATCCGGCCCAAAAGCGTTGTCACTCAGGTCCAACTCAGTCAGCCTGGCCCCTGCGCTCATCAACGCACTGCCTAGTGACCTCTGAGGAAAGCACAACAGAGAACGTGAAGCTGACAATCAAAGAAGTATCGCATAACACATGGACTGCATCAACCAGCAGCGGAAGTCTCACCAGAGCTGTTGGGATTTCAGACCGCAGCCTTGCGGTGAACATGTCGCTCCAGTAACATCTCTGAAAGACACAGAGTTCACAACAGAAATGAGCAATGTGCATCTTCTTCACTGCAATATTGTAGATAGGAAACGTTAAAAGTATGAAATTGATCCATTTGTGGTACAGGATAAAAATGCAAGGTTATAACAGTGCTGAATGCTTATCCTTATGCTCATAATAACATGGAACATAAATGTGTGCGGTCACTTCTGTTGAACTGAGATTGGAGATCTTGAACTGAAGAATACCTGGAGAAGGTCTTTGCTCTCCAAAGCCTTGGCGATGGCTCGGGCTGCCTCCACACCGAACGTGTTCCCCTCCAGGCGGAGAGCCCTCAGACCCTGGTACTGCTCTATCTCACGGACCAGCTCCTCCACTGCGCACACACAGAGCACAGGTTATCGGGTGTGAGGAGAGGATCCATGCTGTCTACGGTGACCAGCAGCACTCTCACCTGACTCCGCGTCGTCCAGCTTCAGTCCCAGGCCCTTGTAGCTCAACTCTCCATCACCGACGTGGGTCTTGGCGAGAGCATCAGCCAGCTGTGCTATGTCGTCTGAGGCCATTATTACTCTGTAATAGACATAAGCAAGTGTTTTACTACACATATAAACGAACGAATATAACATTTAAATCACTGGCCATACTGGAAATTGACACGTTCTCTTCATTGACAGTGTATCAATAAGCAGAACTCGGGTTAGCTGTCTAGCTTCACCGGTGCTAGCTAGTAGCAGTAGATCGCAACGTGAGATAAGTTTCAATAACCCAGATATAACTGTATGTTCTTTATCACATCGAGTCTCGCGTTTTTTCATCATTCCGCTCTGACTAAGAGATATACAGTTTTTTCTTCAACTGACGACTCACAACAACACTGTTTTCCCGGTGAAATGGAGAACTCACGCCGCTTCTTCTTCCGCGCCGGTTACTACACTGCTTGACGTCATCGATCGTGCTGCGAAAGCTTCTTCTTCGTCCATTGTGTTTACATCAGCGACACGATAACCACAGTGGAGCTACCGCCACCTGCTGTTAGTGACCCGACAGTGTCCAGCATAGTGTCCAGGAAGAGTTTTGTGAAGCGCGTATCGAGGCTCGTGTTGATGACGTGAAAAGCCTCGCGAGCCGGCCGTATCACGTGATTGGTCAGGAAATGGTTCGCAGGTTTGGCGTGCGAATCGAAATATAAGGGGCAGCGAAACGAAATGGACCCCGCCCCCCTCACATTTTGTGGACTTGGCGCTCTATTGAGCGTTTTTTAAACAAAAATAAATAAAGGGTTGTCCATATTTTACGTGTTACATGTTATCCCTAGTAACACAAGCACATTCACATCACAACCCTTTGCCCAATTTTTTTCCACTTTCCCTTCTGATCCCGCCATTGTATCATAAAGACAGACACCGTATTAATAAGTTCATGATTTATGTATTGGCATCCCAAACATCATTCATTCATTTATTCAATTCAAAGCTTCACACACCAAGGCCATGGTGTCATTATGATCACTCTGCCTGTTTTACATATATTGTCCACTTGATGGCGCAGTAGAGCAAATGAAGCACCATGAAGCTTCGGCCCGTGAGTGAACCAATTGGATGGAAAGCGTCAATGCTTCATGTAGCCTCATCTCTTCATCACTAAAACACTGAGCTCTGAACTTTTCCTTCATTAAGAGAAGATTATGTATTTTCTCGCAGTGCAACGATGAGTCACATCACGTTTTATAAAAAACTTAACCGTGAGAAATGTATAATGTATTTACTTTGTACAAGTGATGTTCACAGTGATGTTCACTATGTTGTATCTAAAATGAGTATCTGTCTCAAAACAGATACTGATGGAAATCAGTTTTATTATCATTTTTATAATGATCAAGTAATTTCCGTCCCTCACTTTCTCCTTCAGCTCTACTCCATTTCTCTATCATACCTTCTCCACCGTACCTTGTTCATCTCTGCATTTGAACATTTGAGCACTTGCAAACTACAGACCTGATGCTCCATAGACTATTAAATTGATGATGTCATATAGCGATTGATTATACTGATTTAATGACTGTGGGCGTGGTTTATACTGTTCTTAAAGTACTAAGCTGTAAACTGCAAGTTTTTTAATTTGAAGTTTAAGGTTTCGTCCGGTCCTGATACACATATATACCAAATTGCGTGAAGATCGGTTAAACCAGACCGAATTGCTACGATCGAGGAGCGCTGCTGAGCCATTTTGCAACGGCCATTTCTAATTACTCCAGAATACGTACATTTTCACCAGGCCTGAAATGTTGGGACTTTTCGAGGATGTCCAATCCGTCAATAATGCCATTAATTTCCCTGAATAATACAATGAGTGAAAAGTAACGGTCGGGACTCGGGCCCTAATAAGCAGTGACCCATCCTGAGCGGTGACTCAGAGGGTTTGCTGCCCTCCAGCGTCCACACCTCCGTGGAAACTTGTTGCGGTCATAACAGCTAGCGGCTAGCTCCCAGCTAACGTTAGCCGCTCAATAACCAGCAGCAGTCACAGGGAAGCTCGTGCTCCGTCCACACACCAATGACAGGGACACCCACCTCACAAATATGCGCCCGGATATTGTCTGATTCTCGGCCGCTTCTTCTCCGCGACACCCTGTGAAGCTGTCTCTCATCTCTAAAGCGCAGTAACTTAACTCGGTGAGTCGCCTTGCTGCTAGCCCTTAGCTTGGACTCCATGTAAATTAAGTTAGCTAACTTCACAGGTAGCTGCCTAGCACTGGGTTTATATTCAACATAGCTGTGTACAGCACAGTGTGACCTACACGCACAACGCATGTTACAATACAAATCCTGCATTTTGACCGCTAACTCCGCTTTCCTCATTCCTCCTGCAAAGCTATGATAAAGTGATTAGCACTGTAGCATGTAGCCCAGGTGAGCTAGCACCGTAAGTTGACTGATTCAGACCACCGGTAAAGTCAGCTAGCATAACATCATCTCTACTGACGACAATAAGAGCCGAGCGTATGAAAACTGTCTACTTTACGCGTGTCGCTGATAGCGTCACGTTTAATTGCTAGTTGAAGACCCGTTAGTTTTCATATCAAGCAATCGTAAGCTAATATTTCCTCACCAAGTGGACGTGTAATGGCTAAAGCTTCAAGTTTAAAGGTAACACTCCCGTCCATAAAGAATCTGCAGCTTATGCGTCAATTACATTGGAATATTCCGGTGGTCAAAATATGACAGTGGCTAATGCTAATCAGTTGCCCTGTCTCACCGTGAGCTATCCCCACGGTTTGTTTACGCAAGTCCGGTGATTGCTCGTGGTGTTCCGGTGGCAGGCCGGGGCTTGTCTGAGACGACTGGGCGTAGCTAGCGGTGTTTTTAATCGCTGCAGAACTTAAACTTTTCAAAATCCGATACATGCTCATGTTTGGAGAGTATTAATGAAGCTGTCAACTCTGTTGTGCAATGAGTAGCTCCAGCATGCTTACTGTCATCATCCTCACCCGCAGGATATGGATTCTGAACGACAGAAACGAAGAGAGGAGATCCAGAAAGCAATGAGCTTTATCCAGTAAGTGCACCTCTGCTATTGACATGTCATGGCTCCTCCACAGTTAGCTTGTGATAACATGATTGAATGGACACTGAAAACCTCCATATAATTCTTTCAACAGGTCATCGTTGCCCTTTCCAGAGCCTGAGAGTTATGAGGTTTGCATTTGGACAATTTCTTTTCTGCACCGACATTGTGATCACTAATCTTTATCGTCTACTTCCTCATTTTGTTGTTATTTGCCGATCCGGATTAGGACCTTATTTGGTCTCAATCTCCTTCCTTCCTGCTTCACTGGTTCACATCCTTGTTTACATCCTTGTTTACATCTTTCTGTGTCCTCCTGACCATCTCATGTTACCGTCTCATTATTTTTGAATGTCACCCTATCCCTACCCCTTTCACCCTTCCCCACACCCACCCTGCATTATTAAATCTCTCATTTGCGCACTCCCGTCAGCCATTCCTGACCCAGTTGGTGTGTAACTTGCTGGACGAGGGCAATTCCTGCTATCGAGATGGGGACTGTCGCCAGGCGACCCAGCAGTATGGGGAAGGGATAAGTGTCACCCGCTACGCCCAGGCAGAGGCCCTTGTGATCCCTCAAGAGCTGCTGGAGGGCCTCTACTTAAACCGGGCTGCTGCCTACTATCAAACGGTGAGGGGGAAGAGGTATAAAGGGGATGTAACATCTCCAGTTACATGACAAGATGTTTATGTAGATTAGTTAGAAAACTGGAGGGAATGGATGTTTGAGACTTTTCCTACGTCAGTTGCTGTCAAACCAATTTAAACTGTGGTTCCCATACAAGACATATAATGACTAGAATTGGGGTGAATCAGCCTGCCTTATGTTACTTAAATGGCCCAAAAAAAGTACACTGAGCTTCTCTGTTATGTGGTAAACATGTCAGAACCAGTCTGGGTTCTTCCTAACCAACCGAAACCATCTTTGTATTCTCTTGTTCAGACCCATTTTCAGCTTTGATGTTGTTTTTTTAGTTTAAAAACAAATAAAAATAGGATAAATACCATAACACAGCAATCAGAGTGTGCAAAAGAAAAGAACACCAGGCAGTTTATGGTTGATTTTAAAGATATCTGCTTCTCACAGACACAAAGCACATTTCGTTAAAGATGTGGCCACTCATGTAAATCATAAATTTGCTTTCTACAGTAGGGGATCTTTAAAAACGATCACAAATAATCAGTGGAGGTCTTTACAATGTGCTTGATGTTCTGTGTTGATCAACCTCAATGTTTCCCATTTCTGTGTCAGAGGGAGTATGAGAGAGCTGACCAGGACTGCGACAGTGCACTATACATGTCCGAAGGCAGTCGCAGGGCTTTGTACCGAAAAGCTCTTTGTCTGAGGGAGCTGGGACGACTCAGAGAGGCCTATGAGTGTGGAACCAAATGTCTCCTCACAGCACCACACGTATGTAACTGACACTGAAAATGTTGATGCAAATTCATTTTTAACCACATATTTTTATATATATAATCTAGTTTAAATTAATTATTTTACATTTTTATGTTTTCTCCAGGAAATTAGTAAGTGGGGCTAGCTAGGGCTCGTTAATTAGTAGAGAATTTTAATGTCATGATGAGGGATTTTTATTTGATTCCTCCATTGACTACATTGTGTTTCTTATTGTATTATGTAAAAACAATCCTCTTCTTTATGTAATCTATCTCCAAGGACCGACAGGTAACTGAACTGGCCCAGGATCTGGCCAATAAACTGGGCCTGAAGGGCCGTAAAGCTTATGTCAGCCCTCAGATAGAGTCCTCAGCCAGTGATGGGGAGAATCATGGGGAGTCATCCCCACCCACTGGAGAGGTGGGTGCTGTTGTCACAATGCAGAGCTTGTGATATGGTGTAACAACAAGACGCTAATATTCTCTTCTTCTTTAGATGTCTTCCAATGGGCTGGAATCGCTGGGTGACATTGGACAAGGTATGACAAACAGACAAATCTTGATCATGTCTGAACCCACACCCACTCTGATCTGTTCCCACATTCATCCCCTTTTTTGTCATTGCTGTTTACTCCTTGCCAGCGGACATGTCCAGTGCACAGTGCATCCCTGCTCCTCTGGCCACGCCCATCCCAGTCAGTGATGAACCGGGGAGCCCCGTAGTGAGCCCGTGCACTGATTTGTCAGAGAGCCCCAGCAGCCAGGCCCTGGCTCCCATGCCGTATTCTGTCCCGGTGTCTGAGCACATGGACGAGTGCAACAGCATCATCAAAGATGAACTAGACAGTCTGTTGGAATGCAACCCCAAGAAAGTCAGTGAGGTGAGTAAAGGACACAGAGAAAGAAAGAATAAATAAACCTGCTGTACATTCTTTCTGGGAGAACATTGTCTTGTTCTCCATTATTATTTCTTCAAGAAAGGTTACTTAATTTTTTTAACTAAATGGAATATCCTGCTCCAGAATCCTGTCCAGGGTGCCATCCCCACCAACCTTCCCAACACGGCGGTTGCTCTCCGGCCTCCATACTCTCCCAACCTTCCGGCCCCATCTCCACAGCTTCCCCCAGCCTTCTTCAGCTCCTCCATCAGTGACATGCCCCCAATGGAGTCTTACCCGCCGCTGGCCCAGCGGGACCAAGGCTCTACCCAGGCGCAGGACGCACTGGGAGGCTTCTCCCCAGATGGAGAAGGAAAAGCAGGAGTCGCCACTGGCGGGCTGGACTCCTTGTCTGAATACACTCTCCCTGGTGAGCTAAGTGATAAGTCTTTGTATCATTGATGTGTAATGTCTCACAGAGTGGTAAGAGGGGTTCAGGCTAAAGTTGTTGCCAAATATAGTCAGATCTTCATCAAAGATATTCATTTGAACACTCACACAGTCTTTTTACTTATCACACATACACATATTTGTATGGCTTTTAATGGCTTATTCAAACATCTACTGAGTAGAAAAAGTATGTGACCCATTTGCTCATGACATCAACATGCTTTTACTTTGAAACTGTCACAAGAAGTCTCACTTGTTACATATTTGAAAGATGGACATTCAAAACGTGTTGAAAGATCATTTCACTATCTTTTTTTCTGTGAATCCCTTGAGTTTTGTGGAGAAAATGGACGAGACCCCGAATCTCTAGATGGGCAGTGCGAGTCAAGCCCATTGTCTGCCTATACCTCTGACTTGGATGCAAATCAGATGGCATTTAATTAAATGAAAATGCACAAAAATGCAATGAAGGTAGAATGCAGGAAGAGTCAGAAAAAGTCCTGGATCTTTCATTTTATTGTGGTCTGCAAAAAAAATGTACATGGTTCCTCTCTGTTCAATGCCCCATCCCACCAACAAGTTTGTCGCAGAATGGTAGCTTGCTGTTGATCAGTTACCACTGTTCCTTGGGAGTTGATTTAACCTGAGATGTGCATCTGCAGTAGACTGTGTGAGTCAGCATCATTAAAATTTGGTGTGATGTCCTTTTGTCTGTGGTTATCAGGGGGACGAGTGTGTCACAGCTTCATCCCGGGAATTCGCACGAACAATGTTGCTCATGCAGTGAGTAACACAGACACACACACAAACACACACACAGAGAGATAATTCTTCATCGTTCTTCACCTGTAGTAGTGTTGGATTAATAGCCATCTCCGATCATGCAGTTTAGCTGCGCTAAGTATCTTTTTAGTTTGATATTGATATCCTTGTCCTCTTCTTTAACAGAACGGTCCAGCAGGAACAAACTTGTCCCTGCTCTCCAGGAACCCCCTGGCAGCTACGCATGAGTTTCGGCAGGCCTGTCATGCCTGTTACAGCCGAATAGGTTGGTCCAAATCTTTATCACTTTTCTTAGTATTAACCTGCTACTCCTTTACCGTTACTAAATACTCAAAATTTGATGTTGCAGTTTTATTTTCTCCACCAGCACACAAACAGACAGTGCTTTCCAAGCATTATTTGTATCATCCGGGACATATAAGGGATTCTAACACCTGTGTAACGTAACCTGCTCTTTTCTTGTCTCACCCACAGGTCCCCGTGTGATGGACTACAAATATCAGCCAGAGGCAGCACATCGTTGCAAGAGAGACGTACTTTTGTGTCGCCTCAAAAACACAGATGACCCCACCTGGAAGAGGATCCGGCCCCGGCCTGCACGGAACAACTTCCTGGGGGCATTTGTACTCTGTAAAGGTGTGTTTGCACTATGAATTAAAGACCTAAATATATTGTATTTCTAATTCAAGTTGGGGAAAAGCAGCTGACTTGTGTTTATATTTTACTTTACATACTCACTCCTTCTCCTCTCTGGCTCCTGCAGAGGTGCAGGAGCGTCAGGAGTGCCAGTATGGGGAGAATTGTACATTTGCCTACTGCCAGGAGGAAATTGACGTGTGGACGCAAGAAAGGAAGGGCGCATTGAGCCGAGAGCTGCTGTTCGATCCGCTGGGCAGCACAGAGCGACGGGCGCTCAGCGTCACCAGACTGCTGCAGCTCCACATGGGAATGTTTATGTTCCTCTGTGAGGTAAGAATCCAGTTTGTAAAGGCATTTTTACGTCTTCTTTTTTTGTCCTCTTTTGATCTGCCTGCATCTCTTTCCTCTTTCTCCAGGAATGTTTTGACAGTAAGCCTCGCATCATTAGCAAACGCAGCAAAGAAAACTTATCGGTCTGCTCAAACCTCACAGCTCGACACCCGTTCGACGATAACAAGTGAGCTTTTTCACATCTTGATTTTATATAAATACAAAGTCCTACAATTATGTTAAGGGAACCACGGATGGCTGTATACACTTTGACCTGTTTTCATGTATCAGTAAATACTTGTGTCTGTTACAGGTGCCTGGTGCACGTGGTGAGGTCAGCCAATGTGCGCTACAGTAAGGTGCGTCCCCTGCACCCCCTCTGTCAGTTTGACGTTTGTCGCCACGAGGTCCGTTACGGCTGCCAGCGCGAGGACAGCTGCTCTTTTGCGCACTCTGTCATAGAGCTCAAATGCTGGGTCCTACAGCAGGATACTGGTGGGTGAAGCACACAGTTTGTTCCAAAAAATATTATCAACATTATTCAAACAGGGATGAAAACATTTAGAGTAGTTAAGATGTTGTTATGGAAAAGGTAATGTCGTAAACAAATCATCACCTTTTTTTAACATCTTTTTAGTAATGAGGCCCAATGCAGGTGTCAAAGAAAATGTTATCTCCGTTAATAGAATATTAAAATCAGCAGATATACAGTATTTTTTACAACAAAAATGTACCTTCAACAGGCAACGCCTGTTCTAAAAGTCCCGCTTACTCTTCAGTGAATTTTCAAATCAACTTCCTCCTCATTGGGTCGTTAGGCCATTGAATCAATTTGGCCCTGTTAGATGTGGGGGTTTTGTCTCACAGAGGATCTCTCGAATACTTTCTTCAGGTATCACCCATGAAGAGATGGTGCAGGAGTCCAAGAGACACTGGCAACGGCTGGAGCAGAATGCACAGAAGCAGCAGAAGGTGAGGCAGGAAATGGAGCTGTAACTTTTACTGCTTTACCTGACATCAACCTACTTCTTGCTTCATTTTAGTTGAGTGATCTCTGGAGTAAGGCTCTGTCGTCAAATTTAAATGACATTTTTCAGATGGTTGAACTGTCTAATACATTTCTGCTTTTAAATGTGCGCCCACTGTGATTTTGCTCTCACAATGTTCTTCTTCTTTGTTAGTACAATGTCTGAGTATAACCCAGAATGCTGTTATTTAAATAAGCTAAATTATCTGTTATTTAGAGGTTCAGGAAAACAGGAAAAGCTTAATAATACGTTTCTGTTTGATCCCTTTTAACTTGTTGTATATCTATTTCTCGACTTTCAGCCCATCCATTTCCCCCACCCGAGCAGCGTACCTGCAGGAGGAGTCGGAGGAATGGGAGGCGGGGGCGGAGGAATTATGGGAGACTGCCTCGGTGGCGGCGTTGGACCAGTGGGAGGCATTGGGGTGGGGGGGTTGGGAGCCGCAGCAGGACGGGGACGACCCCTCAACCTGAAAATGAAATTTGTGTGTGGCCAGTGCTGGAGAGAAGGACAGGTCAACGAGCCCGACAAGAACCTAAAGTACTGCACAGCCAAAGCACGGCACAGGTGAGACCCGTCTGTGTATAGACACAATGTTTACTGATAACAAGGCCATTTGTTGTTTACATGTTTTGTAAATTGGGTGGAATGAAAACAAAAACATGAATCAAAGAACTCAAACTATTTATTTTCTAATTGCTTGTGTCTCTTTGTTTGTTTGTTGATTTTATTGAACGTTGGCTCTCTGTTTAGCTGGACGAAGGAGCGTCGGGTCCTGCTGGTCAAATCATTTGAGAAGAAGAAGTGGGTTGTGGTTCGGCCTCTGCCTTTCTCTCGCACCTACCCTCAGCAATATGATGTGAGTTCCTCCTTTTGTTTTCTTACGATCGCCACACACACTCTTTTTTTTTTTCTTTTTCTTTCTCTTAGCTCCCTCCGCCCCTCCACCTCTTACATGTTGAATGCAGCTGACTCTGTTTTAGCCCTCGGGAACAAGTGTTTTTGTAAACCTCTTCAGTCTCTGTCTCCTTGCTCTGTAGTGCTAATGAGTGTTTCAGGCTGGGCCACCGTGTTGCCATGATTCCGTTGTCACTCTTTAACCGCCAATGTCTTTGCTTGTCTCTCACCCAGATGTGTGTGCATGTGATGAAGCAGAAGAAGTGCCACTACATTGGGAACTGCTCATTCGCTCACAGTCTGGAAGAAAGGGACGTCTGGACATACATGAAGAACAACAGCTGTAAGCTCATGGTTCCTCCCCAAAACACTGCAAAAAATAATGTTCTGATATTATCTCATGCATTAGATTTTGATGTGTCATCCATGTCACAGCTTATGTTATTGTTTATTGCAGCAGGTTGTTTTTTATTTATATATCCATTATATAAATTTATATAGGAGGAAACCTATCACATTTGTGAAGGTGTCATTTATTGATTTTTTTTTTATCCAGGTTCGTCTTAGATTTCAGTTCTCTGTCTTTTTGCCGTTCTTTACAGTCACGACATAAGCCTGTAATTGCACCTATTTGTGAAGTGCCTACCCCACTCCTCTCGCTCGTAACGCACAATATTCAAGGTCACCGAGGTAGTCTTCCTTATTTTTCTCTTTCTCATCCTCACCCCTCTGCAGTGAGAGACATGCAACAGATGTATGAACTGTGGCTGCAGCTCACCAATCAGAGTAGACGCACAGAAAGCTCTGCAGTGACGCCGCCTCCAGAGGACAAACAGGTCACTATAACGGCAGATTACACAGAAAGCATGGTGAGTGGGAAATAAGGCTTTTTCTGAATGTGTGTTATATGTGAATACAAATATACGTATTTTAACCTGCATGCTCCTGTGTATAAATTCTGTGTACAGTAATGTCCGATTAAGCCGATGTGTTGATAGTAATGGTCATTGTCCAGGGAACTTGCAGCGTGTGAGTGAGCTTGTCTAACCCCTTACCCTTTCTTATCCTTGCACCAAGTTTCGTGAAAATCTGTAGTTCTTGTGTAATCCTGAGGACAAACAGAGATTTGCCTTCAGAATCTACTGTATACAAGGGTTTGGAGGAAGGGCACCTTTGCATTGTAGTTTGTTCATGTCAGTGTGTTGCCTTGGTTCCAGGGAGGACGACGGTTGTCAGATGGGGATGACCTCTGAGTTGCTATGGGGACCAGAGGCAGCTGATTGCCGCGGAGCTGTAGCCAGACACAGACGGACCTGCCACACCAGCGATCACTGAAACAGTCTGTCACCTTTCCAGTCTGACCTCCGCTAGCAACTAGCCAGCAGTGCAAGAGCAAATGTCCACACATCAGAGCATTTGACCCCACACACACACAAACAGACACGTACACACAAACTACACAAACTATTCACTCAACACATGTTACAGGCACTGATTAACACAATTAGAAAGCTTCCTTAGTGAAAATTCAGGACTTGGCTTAAGCTTATTGTTTGTATCATGCAGCAGTTACACACTTTAGGTTCTCCTCCAGGTCATTATACTGCTATCTCCCAGACAACTAGTTCAACTGACTAAAAGATTCAGTTAGTGTTCCCTCGTACAGTTTGGACTGAGCAACTCCATGTCCACCGGCCACCTTTTTTTGTTTTTGTTATTTTGAATCCTCGCAGCACTGAAACAGTTCTTGGTTGGGCGCGCTGGTCGCAGCTCTCAAATATTGCTTGTTGATAAATCAAAACTCAGTTGAAGCTCAGCGCTCTTACACAGAAAGTTTAAATCGAAACTTCGGAGTGCCAAAAATACCAAGTCCTCGGTGCTGTCCATGGCAGCCTGGACTTATTTGGAAGAGGTTCTTGGTGGACGCTTACTTGTTTAGCTGCGTATCAACCAAATCCCGCTCTCCTTCCTTTTTTGGAGAATAATGATTTTAAGCATTGTTCTTTTCCAAGGGGAGTTGTACTTCCTTGTTATATTGTCTGCCATATTGGCAGAACTCAGTGAATGTAATGCCTGCATGGGCCTTTAAAAAACGAGGAAGTTAGTCATGGAATCATGGAATGTATGCAGGAACACTTATTATGCTCGAAAACAATCTTGTGTAACATTAGCTTCCCCCCTCTTTATTATTAAAATATAAATCCTGTGATAGCTGTTTATGGAATCATGCCAACTGGTCCGGTGATGAACGAGCCAGGACACACACACACACACACACACCCCAACACATTAACCCAACTAGATCTTATAAAACATCTGTGGCTTATGTACGTTTGGCTAAAGGCTTGTTTTTGTGCCGCTGTGTGCTCAAAGCATCTGACAGATGTGAAGCTGGTGTCACAAGGCTTCAGAGAGGTGACTACACAACAACATACAACGTCCTGCCTGAGCTGCTCTCAGCAATAGATTAGTAGACATATTAAAGTTCAGACCGCAGATGCCCATCAGGAAATGATGACCTCACTCTGACTAAAGCACAGTGACAGTTCTGACCGTGCTGAAGACTTAAGTTGTGTGAAAAATATAAAAGCTCTTGTTATTTAAAAAAAAAAATTGATCTGGTTCAGAAACAATGATTTAAAGAAGAAAATGATTGACAAAAGAAAAAATAGGAAGGTTATATTTTTTTAATCGTGGATTGTTTCAGATTTGAGAATTCGCTGCATCTTCAGTCAAACTGGGGTCATCCTTTCACTGCGCACCCACCATGCTCCCTCAGCCTTCAAATGGAAACCTGTGTTCCTCATATGCACCCAAATGTTTTGTTCCTGATAGCTAACAGTAGCCCTGAGATAAAAAAAAGGGCTACGCGCATATTGTGCCTATAAACAACATATTCACATTTGACACCAACACACACACACACTCACTCACCAACCCCCAGAGGTAGAATATCTGCCGTCATCGTATTCTAACCTTTAATGTGGAAGGAGACGCGATGGAAGTATGTCAATATTCAGATACATATACACACATATTATGCATATTTACGAATAATGGTATACTACTAATAATAATTGATAACTTAGCGGTTAAGCTTAATAAATATATAACCTGAAAACCTGTATTGATTACATAGAACTTCTTGTTATTGAGGTATTGCTATATGACATGTATCGCTGAACTAGATGACTATAGTGATTTTTTTTTTTTTTTTTTTAAGGATTCTTTTATTTTGTAATTTCTCCTTCTGTGTGGGTTGTTCCAGACGGGGTTCATTTGAAGGAACTGCAGCAGAAGTAGAAGTAGATTTCTGACAGTTAAAAGTTTAACATAGAGTGCAGAGACGTGGAGTAAATCACCCAGATGACAGGGTCTGTTAGGATTTTCTTATTTCCTAAGTGCAGCAGCTATACTATGTGTACAAAAGCATGCAACGTATGGATGAAATTTACACAGAAGCTGAAATTGATATTTCAAATATTATATTTTAATTCTGAGTGGCTTCAGTTCACTGAATCAATTTAGAAAACAGCTTAAATCCCGATGTTGCACTCAAACAGTACTAAGAATGTTATGGCTAATGCCTTGGCCAAACTAGTTGCATTTGCATTGTGTGATGGCTGTGTTGCTGGTCTGTTGCGTGGGTTTCTCGTATGACTACTGTATTTCCATGAATTTAAGTAGCCTATGTATTCAACTAAATACCAGATCTCTGAGGTATGAAGCTGTGCCTCTTCCAGTCCAAAATCAAAGTAAAAGCTAGAAAGCTTTTACTTCGAAACAGGTACAGGAAGTGTTGCAACTATTAATGTTTGTGACAGATGAACTGCATGTGTCATGTGGAGAAAATAGGCAGCGTCTCTCAATCATCCATTGATGCATCGGCGTAACAGGCGCGAAAAGTTAATAAGTTGAACATAGTGTTTTTATTTCGTATAGATGTGAATATGAAACCACTACATCGTTTATTTGTTTTGTTTCTTCCCACCTCTGTCTGCAGTCCCACACATTTAAGCCATTGGATAAATACTAAACAGATAAATGGTTGTGAGGTCACAGGGTGGTAATCATGCAGCTCCTGAATTTGAACCTGATCTCTCGGTGACTACTAGTATCAAGCCCTTGTCTGGAACAGCCCAAGGTATTAGCTTCTTTGAGGGATTGTATTACTACTACTCTTAGTATTATGATGAATATGATGACGATAATGATTGCTATCTATTGACTATTTCTATTTCTCTTCTATATGCTATTGATATATGTATGTTAATTGCAATGTATAACTTTCTCTTTATATATGTATCCATGTATAAATATAATAATTTACAGTAAATATGCATCTGTGTATGCGGCAGTGCACAGCTCCATCTGGGAGGCAGTGAGCAGAACACATCAGACCCCTGTTAGCTGTTGTAGGAAGGTTCTCCAGTTTGTCCAGCCTACAGTTGGTGTCCTCCATTTACACAGTATGTTAGGCATACTATATATTAAGTATGTCTGAGCTCTGCTTGTAGGCCTGAAGAGAGTTTAAAGGTGACAGAAATAGATAGTCGATGATGAAAGTATATATATATATACTGTAAATTGTTTCCCCTCTTCAGTGTCAACCTACCAGCAGAGCTCTCTGCTCACTGCCTGAGCTGTGCATCCTTCTTTGTTTTGAGTTTGAGTCTCTGGTCAGGGACAAAAGCATACATAGAGGCCTATATACTCCCGTATAGCGCCTTATTTGATATACTACATCTATAAGATGATACATACCCCTATTGTATAATCCTTCTTACTATATACAGTATATGATACCTGATACCTATTATAATACTTAGACACTCTATAAGGTAATTTAGATAAGAGATGGTGGAGCTGTTTTTTTTCTCTGTGGCTGTGGAAGAGTTTGCTGTTGTCAGTGACGTGTTCCCATCTTGTTTTTCAGGGAGTTTTAAAAAAGGACAGGTATATAGGAGAGCGCAATATACTTTACTGATCTTTATCATTAAAGTGGACAAACAATTTCCCCATCCTTGTTTAAAGTCCTGCGTTGAGAAACCTGCTGAAGGGAAAAGTTTTGACCGAAAAACGTCTTGCTGAAGGCTCCCCTTCCATTGATGGAGAAAGACGAGCATTGATTATATAATTGACACACGGAAAGACCCCCTAAAAAAGGACAGCTGAAACATGTGGGCTTTGTGTTCTGTGTGTGTTGTTAAAGGTGAGCAAATCATGTCACTAATTTAAAAGGGGGGCAGCTTGCTGCTGCAGCATCTGTACATGAAACAAATCTCCCATCGTAATTATTAATTAAAGAAGGTTTTTCCCGTCATAAACAAACTTGGTATTGCCCTGTTGTGCAACTTCAAAGCAGATACTTTATCAGTCTCCCTTATCAAGTACGATTGATTTGCCCTTCATGCTTTAAAAGGTGAGGAAACCCGTTCACGAGATGTAAAGTTTGTCAGGCAATGGTCATTGACCCTGCGACCAAAATGACTGCTTTACCGTCCTGTCGTCTATAAATTATACAGTTTGTGGCAATCTTTTATTTTCCGGATCCCTTACAGCTAAATCAGTAGCGTGCCACAATAAGACACAGTAAAAGACCGTTTTGGAATCTGAAATGAAATAAAAAAGGATCCTTCAGCTTCAAAACTCTTTCAACATTGTATTCTGCAATTCTTTTTCTGACTTATGAAGCATTTCACTTCCTTCTCAACATGAATGGAAAGGTTCTCAGTCAAAGGTGACCTTATTTCCCTAAAACCTGCTTCGTTTTTTCTTGTAACTACTATACATACTTTTTATTAAGATGGGGACTGTCTCAATAAGGGGTGACTTAAAATTCCATTACCAATATCCATTCTACAAGTATCTGCCTTTAACCTTCCAAACTCCTCCAAGACTTTGGCACAAGAAACCCACAACATGTGCGGCCTCTCACTGCCTCTTATGCCATTACTACAACACTAATAATTGATCAAGTGTGTTGTCTTGCTGGTGTTTAAGCAGTCGGATTATTTTGTTTATTTCTGCGGTTGCTACCAAACCTTTGAAATTGAAATTCATTGATTTAAGAGAAATGGTTCTACTCGGTTATTATAAATCTCGAAGTCAGTTGGTTGAAAGGTTGTCTTTGTCCTTTATCTGAGTAAAAAGGCTCATGTCCTGTGCAGTACTGGTTATTCCATCTGTAGTTAAATTGAATGACGCGGTTCTCAGCTGTGAAACACTCTTCCCAGTCAGTAAGTGCTCATGTGACAGCCACCCACCCCCCTCCCTCCCATTCCCAGCGACCTTTATAACGCTGGTGGCATTTGATTTGCAACAAAAACACACACCCTTAACCAGCCACAAAAAAATCTTAATGAATCTCTTTTCATTCGGTTAGAAAAATACTATTGGTTATAAGAATTGTTTTTCAACAACTCGGATGAAGAAAACCAGGGTTGTAAAGAAGTTGAAAATACAAGGCCTCTTTTTGTACTGTATTTTTACATTTGGTTGTTTTATGTTTTGTCTTATCTTCATGACTAAGTTTTCTCTTTTCTCCTCCCTGGTTGGAAATTCATGATCACACAAGTGGACCAAATCTCTTGAAAGCATTTAATAAACAGACCGTTTTAGAACGAAATGTGTTTTTTCCTTTTTATCAAAGCACACACTTAACATTATTGGTGGGGGGTTCTGCGTGTAATTTTTTTTATTTGTTTATTCCTGCCAGATTTGACTGGACCGGAGTCCACTTGCAGTAGCTGGAATTCTATTCGATTTATTAACCACACATTTGGCTATAGGGTCTCACAGCTGACAAGGCATATAGCAGCAAAAACCACTCGAGCAGGTGGAAGGAGCGGCCTGCAGAGCTCAGAAACAAGAGAGTCCAGGCACAGATCAGGTGAATTATATGAACACTTTCTTTCTCAGTGAAGAGTCACAGCTGCCTCTAAACTTCTTAAAAAACGAGGGGGACTCTTCATAAAGTTGGACGCCCCATCAGACAATCATTCGGGGAAAAGTGCCTTGGCACCAGAGGTCACTAAGAGGTGGTTACCTGGAGCCCCAGGAATTAGAGTGGAGCATGGTCGTAAAAGCATCATGCTGTGGGTGTGGTTTTCCTGCAGCAGGGCCAGGGAGATTGGCCGGGGATGAGGGAAAGCTGAGCAGAGCAAATTACAGAGATAAACGCAATGAAAACCAGTAACGCACCTTCCACCAGAACTTTGCCCCTATATAAGCACATATACCCTAAAAACAACACAGGACAGGCCCAGGGCCAAAAATGTGAAAGACATTGAGTGGTGAAGCCAGAACATCTCTGAAGTAATGAAGGTAATGAAGAAAACTATACATAACATTGGAGTCATCCACAGTTCAAATGGAGGAGATATAAATCCTCATGGGAAAATATACAAATGCCAATAACAAAGCATTTTGCCCCAAGATGTAAGCATTAAGGAAATCGATTTTTAAAGCTATTGTGGAGAATCAAATAAGACACTGGAGAACTAATTCAATCAGGTGTTGTCAACGCTGTAATTAGATTAGATTAGATTAGATTTCTTTATTTATCCACACAATGGGGAAATTCACTTGTTACAGCAGTAATAGAAAAACAGAAATTAAAGTAACAGTGTCGAAGCACTGTAAAAAAAAAAAGAGATCACAATATGGACACTTCTAAAACTACACATAATAAGAGTATGAAACAAACAACCTGCAAAAACAGACACTGTACAAAAAGCAGGTGCTGGGGATAAAGTGGAATGATGTTAAGTGTTATTGTAATGAACATAGAAAATATGAAACAGTAGTGACCATGATACAGAAAATAATTAAAAATAATTAGAAAGTAAGTGACCATAATATAAATAATACTACAAGATAGCATACTGGAAATAGGAATATTGCACTGTAACCATTTTAAGTGACCATGATATAAATATAGATGTTAAGTGTTGAATATTATGATGTGAGAGGTTTAGTGGAGAAAAAGATAATAGACAGGGACTACAACATTATCAGGTGGTGCTGGTGTTGTAGAGCCTGACTGCAGCCGGGATGAAGGACCTGCGGAACCTCTCCTTCTTACACCGTGGGTGTAACAGTCTGCTGCTGAAGGAGCTGCTCTGGGACCCCACAATGTCATGCAGGGGGTGAGAGGTGTTGCCCATGGTGGACGCCAGCTTGGCTAACATCCTTCTGTCCCCCACTTCCTCAATGGAGTCCAGAGGACAGCACAGGACAGAGCTCGCTCTTCTTATCAGTCTGTTGAGCCTGCTCCTGTCTCTAGATGTTATGTATAGCCCCTAGATTCATTAACCCTCCCAGGCAGGGACTTTTTATGGGTTAAAAAGATTCCCCAGGAATTTAAAATAAACTGTGGTTAACCATAACCACCGACATTGTATCATAACTGTCTCAAATGAAGTATGAAGTATAGATACAGTTTTTTGTATATGAATATGAATAAAATCCAGAATCAAACAAAGTAGGACTGATTTGAGCTATGATGTCAGTAGGCTACTTTAAAAAAATCTGGTCCTCTCTTGGGTTGACCTCATTCTGTTTCATAGATCCCTTTGTGAAGGAACATTGAGTTTAACAGTCCTATTCTGCCTACAGTAAGACTTTAATGTAACTCATATCATGAATATCTTGTATTAATATATATTCTTTCTTTTTTAAATTTACAGTGAGTGTATTGGAGCTCCTATTATCTCTTATAACCATTATATGTTTGATCTGCGGGGAGCTACGCCTGGTGTTTTGCCAATAATTAAGATTTTGTAACACTTTTTTTCACCTTAGGTAATGCTTCTGCGCTCGTGATTGGCTGTCACTTTGACGGATACACATCCTGGCCAATCGCAGCTCTTTCCGGGGAAAGAGGTAAACGAGCGCTGCTGATTGGCTGCAGAAGGAAGGGGCGACTTCTGAGAGTGCTGCTGACAGCCTTAACTTGTTGCGCACACTTCATATGTCCCGTACAGTTCATTTTAATTTTGTTATCTGAAAGCCGACAAGGACACCAGGGACTTCCGCTCTTCTCTTTGATTCTCACATCGCTCCTTTGATCTGCTGCTGATCAGCTCCCAAACATTATATTCACATTATTTTAACTCTAAAATCGGAATTTAAAGGAATAACAAAATGACTGCAGAGTTGCCGGAGGTTTTCAGGGCTCTTCTCGAGCATCCATTTACTCTGCCGGCCTTTGACGACTACGGTGAGTGGCTGTCAAATCAGAAATGTGTCGTCGTTGTTGTGTATTGATTCAAACCGCCTCGCCCTCACTTCTGAATTGATGGACTTATTCAATGCGAAAACGATTGCAGTGAGTTCGGCGCTTTGAGAGGGATTACTGCGATTTCTGCAAACGACTGCGTGTTTGTTGCGTAATCCCTGTGGACCGAGGTTGAATGTGTGTCAGCTGCTGCCCCGTGGCCTCACTCACAATCCAAAGGTTCACTCAGATGTAAGGAAGCGGGGACTTGTTGTTGTGCAGCTGACAGAACAGGTAAATCAGAAACAAGAGTGCAAGTTGCAGGACGACATGAGCTGGAGTAGCTGTTGATTTATGTGATGTAACGCTACACGCCGCTGTTGATTATCGATGAACGTCACTCTAAAATGGGGTTTAACTGGCAATAGATTTGTGTTGTTTGTTAATGTTCGTATTTTGGCTGCTGCAGTTGAATGAGATGCAAAGTGTTATCATCTCTAACTGCGGTATCCACAGGACTCTGAGATTTAATTATAGGTCTGGGTGATATGGCTAAAAACGATATCTTATTGAATATAAAAGTTTTCATGTTGTCCGATATCGATTAATTATCGAGATAAAAGGCATCTAAAGACTATTTTTAGCTGAATGACAAACACTTGTTAAACAGCAAAACATTGTATTAATCAGACGTATCAGTGTGCTTTAACAATGCATAAGCAGTATATCGATATATATGTTATATTATTGTTGTTTTGCTCCTGATGGAAATGATTGTGATGATTATTGAGATCAGTTGCTTTTTCTGCATTATTCACACTGAAATTACTAAATGTCAATAACACTTGTTGCAGAAATATCCACCGACATTCACAGTGAATGTTTGAGACAGGATAGTCTACTCTGCACAAACTTTACACAAAGGTCTTCTGCTAAACAAATTCCCTCCCCAAGTGATCTAATGAAAAGTCAAAAGAGCTTACAGTTTACTCACTGTGGATTAGCACAAAGAAAATGTTCCTTTTGTTTTCCCTTTCTGTTTTACTGCTGAGTAAATGTTTTGGTAAAGACGCATGGTAATTCTTTAAATCCCACCCAGACCCTTTGTACTTTCAAGATCAAATCACTAGATGGCTCTGTCTTCCTTATCTGGATCACATTTAGAGCTGTTGGATTGTAGGGGCAGGTGATCTTACTACAGTTACAGCTATGCTGATGCTGCTTCCGGCCCTATTTAGCAGGATTTCCAAACCACCTCCCAGTCGGTGCTGGGTTTGCTCTAGACGAGATCTAGACATCCGAGATGTCTAGATCTCGGATGTTCTAGACATCCGAGATGTCTAGAGATGTTCACATCAGCTTCAGTTGTGTTGGAGGTGTCTAGGATTACGTTTAGGGTTCATGACACTAAGTGATTCTGATTTTAATATTGGATGAACTTCTCCTTTATGCCAAATATAAAGGAACATGCTTGCACAGTGAGCGTAAGTGACATGTGTGCTGTTGTAAGATAGTCAACCAATGTAGAGACTTAAGTACAGGAGTAATATGATCTCTGCTTCTGGTCAGCACTCAGGCTGCAGGCTGGGTGTTTACGTTAAAATACAGGGGATGATGTTGTCACACAAGCACACACACAAACACACAAACACACCCCCACGTCTTTCTATAGAGATCACAACTAAATGCCTAACCCTAACCCGTCTGCCTTGCTGACCTGGCGTCTTTTTAACTTCTATTTGAGTCTTTTTCCCAAAATAAAAAGGATTTAAAACCATATAGACATGTTTTTATAACATACTCTACCTACATTGTGACCGTGCCCCTCTGTGTGCTCGTTCTGACCCCTGCGTTTCTATCTTAATCTAAACCTGAATCTAATCCTAACCCTAAAACCAAGTGATACCTCTCAAACAGCCCTTTGACTTTGTTAGGACCAGCCAAAATGTCCTCACAATTATAGCACTGACCCAAAATTGGCCCTCATAACTATAAATACACACCCAGAGGTTTCAAATGAGCTACTGTGGTTTGTGATATAAACCCAGCAGCCCTCATTCAGCTCATGTGCTCTTATACAGTAGCGGCTGACCTTGATGGTTTGTAGCTCCTTGTAATTTTGTGCCAAAAACAGATCCTGTGCGATACAGCAACATGTAAGTTGAACTCCTCCCCCATAACAGGACCACCTTAAAACGAATTGCTCATATATCATGTGGATGGTGCGCTCATGTGCCTTTTTCAATTCATCCAATTGATGTTGGTGCAAATGTAATAATGCTTTTAATGACCCAAATGCACATGGCGGAGAGAAGGTCTATGTGCAGTCATCTGTCGAAGAAAACAGGATGTACTCACTCTAGAATCATGTTTTGTTGAAACGCAAATGCATGTGCATTCCTGTCTGTTTTAGACAAGATCAAATAAGATAATCCTTTATTAGTCCCACAACAGGGAACCGTGTAACAATAGCAAATAGGGAATAGTGAAATACACACTCAGTATAGGTAATGAATACAATTTAAAAAACAAACAAAAAAAACAAACAATATGAACACAAGGAACTATAAAAAAGTTTAGTTTTGCATGGGTACTATGTTGAAACAGTTACTTTAGTTTACCCTTCGTGTGTCTCCTTGGTCACGATGCACCCCTGGGCGCTGTTACCTAAACCTCAGGGGGCAGCACGGGCCGCCCACTCCGGCACTGCAGAGCCACCCTTCGTGCACGCTCCTGCACTTGAGCGACACGACGCAGCTCCTCAGGGCGGAGCCTGCAGATATGTAAGGGCGGCGGCTGCACGTTTGTGCACATGCTATCTGTGTTGGCTCTGCGGTGTTAGAGTATACGTGTTCTGTGTGCCGGATGTACTTCCTGTGCAGTGTTTGTTTCATCTGCAACTTAAAATGAACTTGCACCATGTATTTATGGTGATGCTGTCATTGCACGGCACTGATTGATAAATAATCGCACCTCAGGGAAAGTTGTAAACATTTTTTGTTGTGTTCGATCGATCATCTATCATCACCTATATATCACAACATATGTAACTCAGTCAACCAATGAGAGCCGAGGTCGCTGCTTCATGTCAATCGCTATTGGCTCGCCCTCGTAAACCCGCCCCAGATGGAGCATACATCATCAATATACATGAGGATGCGGCTCTTTCAGCCAATCAGGTCACGGTGGTCGGGTACGTTAAAACCGGAATTACATTGTGTTCTCTTTAATGTTCAGACTGAAGAAGAAGTGGGTCAAAGCGGCGGCTCCGTCGAGGTCCTTGTTGTTATGTAACAGGGGGTTTCTGGGTTTCGTAACCGGCTGAGAAAGCTTGCGACCCCGGTAAATTAAAATACAGATCGAGCATTTACGTTTACTACGGTGTTTCCGTCGAAAGACAACAAGAGAGAAGCGGAGAAATGTCGGGAAAGCCGATTGTTATCACGCTGGAAATGGCCACCGGGGCCCCAAGCTCTTTCCCGGTGGTTCTGAAGAAAGTAATGGAAAGTCCTCCGCCGAACATACTGGACGGGGACGACGGTAAGAGCAGGGACACAGGCGGACAGGAAACGGGGATGTGTAGATAGAAAAACAAAACAAGGTCAACCGGAAAAAGAAGGCGGAGGCAACTGTGTCCAACAACAGTTTTAGTTCTGCTAAATGTGTTAGCATCTGTGCTACAGCACCTCGACCCGACTGGACACGGGCCTCTCCCCCACTTTCACTAACATCACACCACGAAGCACATATTGACCCTTTTATCTTGATGAGTGATTTGTGAGTTTATCTATATTTTGTAAGTTATGTCTCAAAGTTTGTGCTCAAAGCTGATCGTGTGTCCATGAGGGGTTTGACATTGCAAAGCTACACAAATAATAACAAAGAAGCAGAGGAGTGAAAGTAAAAGTTAAAGAAATCAGTTGATGTATTTCTCTGAGAGCTTTTCTCACATATGTGGAGCATTAAAACTGAAGGCTGACTTTTCCATGTTTGGCTTTGACACTGGAGACAGCGCAGACTCGTCCCAAACGACCAGAGGGTCTGGATGTTTCATAACGTACCAGTAGATCATACATGTTATTGGGCTTAATAAACCAATGTTGAAGTCAGTTATTTGACTGACAGGGCACCAGTGTAACGATCTCGTGACTGGAGTGACCAGATCGACTTTCTTGGTGTTATTGAGGCTGAGCTGCAGCATTCTAATCAATAATGATAAAAATAACTGATATTTTCCGAAAACCTCAGCCAAGGTTGAGCAGACAAAATACTGAGGTGTTGTGTTGCAAATCATAGCAGGAATTGTAATCGTTATCTACTAATACTAATGTTTTTCTAAAAGGAGATTTGGTCAAATCTAAAAATAGCGCCTGGGTTTGTAGCCTGAGACATTTCTTGATGTGGGCTGTGTAGGTAAAGAAAACCAAACGTGCTCTACCTCTTCAGTGACAAGAATGATGATAGTAATACATTTACACCAACTTTCGGGACACCCAGGAAACCCTTACAATATATCATAAATAATCAAATGCATTATTAAATTAGCAGCTGTCCTGTTGTCCATATGATTTAGCTCAAAACTGCCTTTTGTGTACATGTCATGGCAAGCATATGTAATAGTTGTGAAAACCCATCCTTTGATGTGTTTCAGATACAGACAAGGAAAAGCTGTTCCTCGGCGATAATGTGGAACTCAGGGGTGGGGGTAGCGACATGGGTCCTTCAGCCGCCTTGACCCCTGCTATCTGGGATAAGACCATTCCCTACAATGGGGAGAACTTCCACCTGGAGTACATGGACCTGGAGGAATTCCTCATGGAGAACGGCATCGCCACCGCGCTTGACGAGGATCCCTTAAAAACCATTTCAGAGGGACTTGTCCCGAAAACAAAAGTAAAGGCCCCTGCACAGACGAAGGTTATCAAGCCGACTGCTGTGTCCCCAGTGGCCCTGCTGCCCATTCAGGAGTTGGACAGGTGTGGGGAGGAGGTGGTGATCATCACCAAAGACGACGCTGAGTTCACCTGTGATGTTACAGCAGGTATATGGGGACTGTTTGGGAACTATAGAACTGCAGGGTTTCACTAATCCTCTGCTGAGAAAGTAAAGTCAAGTAAAATCGTAATGTTTTGAAGTAGAGGCGAGGGTTATAATTACCTGCATCAATGAAGCAGACCTACGCCTCAGTCAGCTATGCACTATGACTGTTTCTTGGCTGGTTGTTGTTCCGTGTTTTCACACGACATATATACTGAATGTAATTTAGCATGAGCATTTTTTCAGACGGTTTCTGTATTACACATAAATATATGTTTGTTTGGCTGATATGGATGAGAAACATGATCCTGGTGTGAACCCATAATGTCACTTTCCGAAAATGTAACCACTTTTTCCTGCATAGCAAAGATAGCAAAGTTAACTACAGGGTTATCAGCAGACTGTACACATGATAGTGTCATCCACCCTGCATTCACAATGGAGTTAAGAAAAATCAATCTTAGCTTTTGTGAAACTGGCTAATTCCTGCTGATGCTTGAGGTTTGATCAGCAGCTAACATTTAACTTCTCCATGTTCCTCCTCCTCTGCCTGCTCAGAGGTGACCACAGACGAGGAAGGAGAGACCGAGGAAATCAAACCCGAGGAAATTGAGGTCGATATCAACTACGAGCCAGATCCCACAGATTTGGTCCTGTCAAGCGTACCCGGGGGCGAACTGTTCAACCCACGCAAACACAAGTTCACCGAAGACGAGCTCAAGCCACAACCTATGATTAAAAAGGCCAAGAAGGTGTATGTGCCTGAAGAGCAGAAGGTATGTTGGGAGAAGCAAGGGGAGCCACTTAAAATACAAAACAGTACCTGGGTAGGAGATTGTTGTCATTATGTGTGTGGATTGTTTTAATTCAAACTTAGCATAAAGCAGGGCTTTTTTAGGTTGTGATCTCTAAAGAATTTACATTTGAAAACATAAAAGGGTTAGATTTGGGCTAATGCACTGAGAAAATGACCCCTGATGCTCTTAAACCAAGTGACCTCTGTAACCTCGGTTGGAGAAAGTAAGACAGGGTATGGTATTGTGTTTCACTGTTTCAATCTTGTCTCTGTTTCTTTCGTCTCCACCTCTCCAGGATGACAGGTATTGGAATAGGAGGAAGAAGAACAACGTGGCGGCCAAGCGCTCGCGTGACGCCCGCAGGCTAAAGGAGAACCAGATCACTGTCCGGGCAGCTTTCCTTGAGCGAGAGAACTCAGTGCTGCGGACGGAGGTGGGAGAGTTGCGGAAGGACTGTGGCCGCTTCAAGAACCTTGTGGGACGTTATGAAGCCAAATATGGAAAAATGTAAGCGGAAAGAGAAAACATTTACCATTTGTGAATAGACATCCATAAAGCAAACATCAAAGCCCCAGTTACTTAGTTTTTACACGTCAGGTTAGAAACTTGACGTGTTGAGTCTTGATTGTCAGACATGTTGACGAAAAATTCTACCACATCTACTAGGCATTAAATGAAGCTGCTTGGCTGTTATTTGTTAGAGCAGAGGAGACTTTATAGGCTTGTCCTGAAATAGAGTTGAGTGGTAATGTGAGTGTAGATTTACAATAGACTGTATATAAAGAGAGATGACATGACTCCACTTCCTCCCACTATCAAGAAGCATAAATATCCAGGATATCAACGCTGCCATTTTGCACATTTTGAGATGGAGTCTGTCCTGTAGTGATAGGATGAACGGAACTGCAGTATGAAAGTCCCACCTATACATGTGCTCGACCAGTTGGGGGTCACTCTCAGACATTTCACTTTGTCTTTATAGCATCATGTAACTATTTCAAAGCATTCTTAACAGTAAAATTGTCACATGGACTCATATCGTTGTTATAAGAAATACAGTCAATGACAGAAACCATCAAAACTTGATTTAACCTTTAGCCTACTTTCATTTTTATCGCTTGGTCCATGTCCCATCCACTAACATGGAGGAGCTGGGATTTATGGCCTATACTGCAGCCAGCCAGCAGGTGGCCATCAAGTTGTTTTGGCTTCGGTTTTGGGTAGCAGTTCTAAATTACAGCTGCATACATCTCATCAATGTGCATTAAAGCTAGGGTTGATAATCCTGGAAAAAGCTCTGATAAACCCGATCAGAGCACAACCTGACTTATCTCACAAAACCTTGATATATTGATGGCTTTATGGATGTGGAGAGGATTTTAACAAATTAGATTATAAAGTTTGTCCAAAGCAACTTTAACCCCTACCGTTTTAATGTTTCACAGCAGGGTCATGGTTGAATAAAAATTGGTATTAGTGTAAGTTCAGTTCAGCCAGGTTCAGCTCAATAACAGCTTCTTGTATCTCTGCCCCTCTACTTAAAAAAATTCTTTCTCTTTCAATATCCCTAATTCATCATCATTGATTGACTCATTCACTAACAGCAGTGTAATACATGAGATTTAAACAGGGACCACAAACTAAACCCTGTGCTCTTGTTTATAACGTTCACTCTGCATAACGTTGACCTCTCTCCCTCCTCCTCCTCCCTCTGTCATTCATCCTTCTTCTCTTCTCTTTCAAGTGAGGCGTCAGATGACTAATAAACAACCCCTGATTTATTTGTCTTACAAATTAATAAATCGTCGCGTCGATTCCCGAGAACACACAAATCGATCAGATGAGGACGAAGAGGAGGAAGACGTGTGAGAGCATGACTGTTGTCATCATGTAACTGCAATAGCATGTAACGACCTGATAACTGTTTATTTCTTTTTAATGACTTTTACCATCCATGTGAGATGAGTGTGGGGATATTCAAGTGCTTCTTCTGTGCACTTGAGTCGTGTACTTTCATCATGTTTTGTATGCCTTTGGCCAAAAGAGATCATCTGTGATGTTTTTATTTTGGAGAAACTGTTCACATGAATTCTGTAGATTAGATGGTATATATTAAGGTAGCAGTTGCAATAGTTCAGACTAGATTCTTAATTAGATTTATGATATTCTCCAAATAAACAGATTTTACAAGCTTCTTTTGTGATTTTATGATTTCTGCTTTTTTTGTCAATTTTATTTGCTTTTTTTTCAGAATTTATGGAACACTCTGCTTTTCATTTCTCACAAAAACATTCTGACGGCGGCATTTCCATTAGGTTGAGCTATTTTTAGGGGAATTTCTGTGACATGGCTTAAAGAACTGCACATGGTCACTTCTCTACGTGAACATGTTACTCCTTAACCAGAAGCACAGAGCTGTACCCCATCACTCTGACCTCCCTGTTTCAGTGTACTGTACTTGTCGCTGTCACTCTTGTGCTGTGTCCATCACTGATTAAGAAGCCTGCTCGGCTCACTGCAGGTGGTCACGTTGACTCATCCAGCTACGTCAGACATAATTCAGAAGTGGTGTGTTTAGAATGTTGCATGTACTGTAAATACTTGTAGCTGAATGTTATTCCCGAGAAACACATTTAACAGAGTTACCAGCCAACCTCTTCAGACTTGTAAGCCGACAGTGTCTGTTACCACTCAAGTTTCTTGTCTGTTTTCACTTTTTGGACCAACCAGGAAGTCTCAGTAGATCCTAACTGTAATGTAATCTTGGTGTCTTTTTATATCTGAAGCCTTTTAGATGCAGTCAATCAGTTTACAGAGGAAACACTGTTCAACATCACATCTGATCATGTCACTGTCCAATTCTGACTACGGGAAAGTAGAGAATCTTGTGGCCCTGCTTTCACACAGACAATGTCACCACATAAATATAAATGCTGTATTATGCTAATTTCTTTTTTGGTGAAAGGGTTTCCATGTTTGAACAATGACTATGATAGTTTTTTTTTTGCTTTACAACTACTAGTTAATACAGATTCATCTGTTATGTGCCTCTTCTCGGAGTAAAAATCAAGGATTACCACATTCATTTTCAATGATTGTGAGGAATTAATTGTACTCCCATCCTTATTGATTTCAGTCAATAAAAATTCAATAACAATTTTTAGTATTCAGTTTCTAATGATGAACTTCCTGTTCTGTTTTAATAGGTTTTTTTTACGGCTTTTGGAGATTGTATCTGCCCTCTACCTGGAACAGGTCAATTTGTTAAAGTTGACGGGTTATTTTCGATGCTCCTGGTTCCGTCTTTGTAAAGAAATAACTCTGCATTTTGACTCTGGCTACATTTGACCTGTATATACAGTTAATATAAATAAAGACTTTAACGTGTCAAGTTCTTTCTTGTGGACATTCTTGTGTTATATTCTAGCTACAAGCAATAATCCGAATACATTCAATATCCAATTGATGAGTATAGATAATCATCTGACAGGGTTAATATCCGAAATCTACGATGACCCATTTATTCAACATTTTAAAAGCTTATGTGGGTGAAAATATAAAAACATTGATTCACAATCTGCTGCTTTTACCAATTTATCAGGTTTGAAAACTACTTAACTAGCAGGCCTCTTGATTCAACTGTTAAACCACAATCACTTAAAGTCACGTCATTATTTATCCAAACAAGTCACTCAGTTTTCAGTCCTACTGTGCTGCCGCAGTTAAAAGACATAGGGAAAGTTGTGAAACACTGCCACCTTATGGAAGAGGCTGAGGAAGCTCTTAAAAAGAAACTGGGTTGATGGTGATAAAGCTCATTATCTGTAAACAGACACTTCACCTGTATTCATAATGGAAAGCAATTTTTTAGGTAATGGACCAAAAAACATTTTTACTCAGTAAACCCCTGCCTATGAAGATCATGTGTATGATCAAAGTCTCAAGACATAAATTCATTGAAGGGCTTGTGCCCTTTAGTGGACAGTTCATTCCAAGTTTAAGAAATAACTTGGATATCAATTGATTAGTGTTTTAATGTCAGTGGGTAAAAGGACACTGACCAACCCGTGCCTATGTCTAGTTCAAAGATTATTCATGGAGAGCAATGAGTGAACAACCAACTCTTAATAAACAAAGCATTCACATTGAAATAAAGGCAGAAATATAAAACTGAATTTTATTGACAAGTCAAAAATGTTTCTTGAGGTTTTAAAGAAAGTCTGCAAAAGCTGAAAAACTAAAACACGGACGGTGCTGCAGCATCTTCACCTCTTCTTGAAGCCGTACTTCTTCCTTTCATAAAACAGATCTGTTTTAGAGCTGCCCAAGTTTACAATCTTCGGACATCCATCTCGCTGTGAGGACAAGAGAGGAGAGTAAAAAAGAAAATTCATCTTAAAGAAGCAAAATTAAGTTTACATTTTACTCAGTACAACCAATAAAGCAAAATCTCACAAACAGACAATATCTCAAACAGATTATTTTCTCTTCAGCCACTCTACTCACATCTTTCTCCTGGATGGTGCACTCTTTACAGTAGTAGGCATCAGACACACCCGGCCCACCACAGATGACACAGCGTCCCTGGTAGGAGCCGTAATTACACTCGTCACAGATGCGCACTAGGGTGCACGGTCTCACATAGGAATCACAGATTACGCACTTTCCATCACCTGAGAGGGGAAACATAAACCAAGAGAAAAGTGATGAATAAAAATGTTTTATTATGACAATGATCAAATTTAATATTCTGATTGGGATCATTTAGTGACAAATTCTCTTGTCGATTTGGAACCAAAATTCAATGTGTATTAGATCCAAATCTAAGATGAGAGTTTTGAGAGGGGACTGGTTTGCCATGGTCATATCTCCTTTAATATAGGTCACAGAGAAATGGTTATCATATTAAAATCGTTTCCATATTTATCTTGACAGTATATTATCCCCAATATAACAAACAGCAGCATTATGAGTGATTATAACAGACAAGGTTGAATCGCACACAAACCCTATATCTAAAAATCGGTTTGGGAAAACAGTTATACCTCCAGAAAGTTTAGTCTTTGGTTTCTGAGTCATTGCTGTGATATCATCACTTATCTGAGAAGGCATTGCATTACTAATTCCTTGCAATATTGTTGAACAGCAGTTAGTGATCAGTGTATGAGGTGATGAAATACTAACAACACGAACACAGGCATAAGAAAACATTTACTTTGAAAATAGAGGAAAGCATAATACGGTTAAAATGATTATGTTGTGATCACTTACATTTCTCGCAAAGTCTCCCGATAGCTGAGGAAAGGAAACAATGCAGTTAGTCAGTGCGGGAATTCGCGTCCTTATAATCTTTCCACACTCGAGTAAAAACAACAACTTCTTCCTTCCGCTAATAAAACAACTTCTTATCAAATACGACGAAGTAAAACTGCATCTATCTTCTCCCTAAGCGACAAATAGCCGTCGACATTTACAGGCTAGCACCATCGGCTAATGTACTTTCAATGGAATACATGCTGGGGCTGTTAGCATGTTAGCTAACGATGTTTAAATGCACGGCAACACAGCGATAAAGTACTTCGGGTAACTGGAAAAAAAATATGTCTGATGATATTCAAGACTGAACCGGTTCACACTTACCAACACCGGCCTGTTTTCTGCAAAAGATCAGATCTGGATGATGTTTAGCCATTTTTTAGCCAACGCAAGGAAAGCGCCGCTGCTGCTTCTTCTTCTACTTTTACCTTCGACCTGTAAACTGATTTGAGGAAATGAATCAGCGCCACCTATCGTCTCCAAGCAGACAGAGCAAACACACGTATTTACGAATATATTTTCTTTAAATCCCTTTTTTCTATTTCACCTAAATTTAATTATAAACGTTTTATTTTTTTGTTAGCAGCTGTGACGATGTTATATTAAATATTTAGTTTTATCTATAGAAAAAAAGTAGATGCAGAATACAAATCACTCGTATCCTATCAGCTCTGTAGAAATCAAACACACTTAAAAAATCATTCAGAGTCCATGTGCCATCATGATTTATATTTTTTTTAATGTCTAAAAGAAATAAAAGCAATATTAGGGATTATAAGTTTAAATGGGGTTTGTACCACAGTTTGAATGAGATTTCAAATGCAGAAAAATATTTTGTCCTTGAAGGACCTGCGAGGCCGTGACTTAAAACGGCGTGACGTCACTGGTGACCGTCACATCTTTGTCAGTGAACAAAATGGCAACTTACTGTCTGACCGTCTCCAGGCTTCAGGTAAGAGACTCATTCTGTGATATTTACCGCCCTGTTAACGGTGTCACCTGTTTCTTTACATCACGCTATTGTACAGTAATGTGTTTGTGGTCCGGCCGGAGGACTGTGGGGGTTAGACACTGAAATAAAGCGGTGGAGCGGTCACCGGCTAGCGGCGCAGGTCATCGTGTCCCGGCGGATCGCGGAGTATCCACTGCGCCACAACTCGTCTGTCACCGTCCAAAACAACCACGGCTGAGGTCTCCTTCAACAAGGAGCTGTAATCTATGTCCTCAGCGTGTAAATGAACCAGAGCCGTGTGGTTTTCCTACAGGAGTGTGGTGTTTAACAGCAAGGTTAACCACAAGGTTAGGGCGGCCAGCAGCCTCACAGGACGAGCTGTGTCCAACACACAGACATTATCTACGTTAAATCATCACAATCGACACAGCGAACACTGTCTTAAAGCTTTATTTTGTGAAGCTGGCTCGAAAGAAAATAGACATTTTCCTCCGTTCTGCCGTGATGAGAGGCTGAGGGTCCTCCAGCAGTGAGACGTTAAAACAATGACCAGTTTATAAACCATAGCTAAGCATCAGATGTTCACACATTTAATATCTGAAGCCATAGCGAGCTCTGATTTTCTTCTATTGGAGGTCACGGCGGTTTTCATCTCAGACTTGGTGATGGAGAAGAAGCAGAACAACCTCCTCTAATATCATGAAACTAAATCTTAATGTGGATAAAAACAATTCACGGGTGGGCTAGTGGTAAATGAACGAATGATATCATTAACTCTCATCGTTAAGTGCAGTTGAGGAGCCAGGAAGTGATCTGTAGTAAACTGTAATATAAACCAGTTCACAGAAGGACAGCTGAAAGGTCAGGCTAGGTTATACTGCATTATAGATACTTATTGCAAATTGTCACCAATAGCAAGAAAATTAAAGCCTAATACCTCTGTAATACTACAGATTTATTAAATGCTTTGCTACTTATCAAGTGTTTGTCATTCTCCGCTCATAAATAAGAGTTTAAAACCACAACCTTCACTCAGGAGCCACAATCAGTGACATTTATTGTGATAATTATCGATATGATCTTCTTTATGTTTATTGGGAACCCCTTTTGGTTCTCTGGTTATTATCTGAACATATAATGAGGTTTCTAATTCAAATATGAAGTTCTGAATTGGCTTCTTAAGTCAGCAGGTGAAGGACTTTACGTTCAGCTGCTCGCTGTCAGTTCTTTCCCGCAGATTGTCTGGTCGTACGACACCCTCAGCTGTTTGAGGCCTTGTTCTCTTGTTTCTTCTCCGGAAACTTTATCAAATCGAGAAAATCCTCTGAACAGTCCTGCTCTCTTCTGCTAATGCTTTACTTTTATAATTCACATATTAGTTAATAGTATTTCAAACAGGAGTTTCATGTTTGTGCCCTGCCAAAGGGCACCTCAACAGTTTTTGGGTCCAAGAAGTTGCTGTGACTCAAACCATTGTCTCTCCTACGTTTCCACCACCTACCTCTGCAAACTGTTCGATTTTTGTAAAAGGAGCTGCATGACAGAAATGACTGCAGGAGGAGGAGTGGTCAGGGGAACTGGAGCTAGGGATTCCATAGCGTGAGAATGTTTTAGTGGTTGACCTCATGTGGGGGCGGTTTCTGGTTCACCTGGGATGCTCTGACATCTGAAACTTGAGTGTACACTGCAAATAACATTTTCCTTTAACAGTTATCTTCCCAAAGTCATTTTTATTAATAATTTCTCGCTGTATGCTCTTAAGTTTAAAAACCCAAAACAACCAATGCAAAAATTAACAAATCTCTTTTTGAATGATGAACATCCATTGGCCATATATGCTCTGTATGTAGGGGGATTGTAAAGAGGGCTGATGTCACAGGAGTGTTTCTCTGGTTATGTCCACAGCTCTGTGATTATGCTCATGCTTGTTTATTTTTGTTGTCACTGTCTCTAGTTGGCCCTGGGCCACGGTGCACGACGCCTGCATTTGGCAGCTGCTTACAGAGCCAAGGCCAATGTGTCTATGAGCCGGTTTGAGCCCACTTCATTCGTCAACTACGAGAAACTCCAGTCTAACATTGACATTGTTAGAAAAAGGTAAGTGTAACAAGTGGGCATTGTGTTTCTGCTCAAGGACGCAGACTTATATTACCATGTCCTCCAATGCTCCCCTGTGTGCATGTCTGAACTCTAATGTTTGTTTGACTTTTACCACAGTTTTTTTTTATCGTAACTGTAGCCTGTGCCTTAGTGTGTCAGCCTCACGCTGCACAAATCACTGTAAAGCCATTTAAATGGTAGTTGTTTGGGCTGTGTGTGTGCATGCAGACGGAGAGGTGGTACTGCGTTCATTCTGCAGATCACTGCTTTCTGCCTTTTCTTCCCTGTGATTACAGCTGGGTTTAGACTGGCATACACTTGTAATTACAGAAAAACACGAGGAAGAGATCAGGGGTGAAACAGAGGCAGAAATAGTAATTTCATCGTAGTGTAAGATGAAAACAGTGGAAACTCTAATTGTTAAATTTGGATCAAATAGCTCTTATAACTCTATAATCTTCTCATGACTGATTTGTTAATATCTATTTTGATAAATAAGTATGCCAGAATGTTATATATGCCTAGCCCCGCAACTGTTTTTACACCACTTTGTTTCCTATCTTCATCGCTTGATGTTTTTTTTCACTGTTTTTTTATTCCTATATTCTCATTTGCTCACCTTCTCCCCTTCTTAAACGTTACTGCATCCTGTTATTAATCATATTTTGTCGTTATGTTCCAGACTCAATCGGCCGCTCACGTTGTCAGAGAAGATTGTTTATGGCCACCTCGATGACCCCCACAACCAGGACATCGACCGTGGTCGCACTTACCTGCGGCTGCGCCCCGACCGTGTGGCCATGCAGGACGCCACAGCCCAAATGGCGATGCTCCAGTTCATCAGCAGCGGTCTGCCAAAAGTGGCCGTGCCCTCCACCATCCACTGTGACCACTTGATAGAGGCCCAGACCGGAGGGGAGGAGGATCTGGCCAAGGCAAAGGTAGGGGGTTCTGTTTGGTCATGGTAATTATTTTTATGTTGTAATGATTCATTCTTGTAAACTGAGCAACCATCATCATCCTAGGAAGTCAACTCTGAGGTGTACAACTTCCTGTCCAGTGCTGGGGCAAAATATGGAGTTGGCTTCTGGAAACCAGGCTCTGGAATCATTCATCAGGTCTTATTACTTAAAGTTTTAATGAACTTTTTGTCTGAATGTGGTCAACTTTATAACCCCTATAATTACAGTGGTGTGTTATGCTAACAATCATTGTATGAATATTCAAACAGATCATCTTGGAAAACTACGCCTATCCAGGAGTGCTGCTTATCGGCACAGATTCCCACACACCAAACGGCGGTGGACTTGGCTCCATTTGCATTGGAGTTGGAGGAGCTGATGCTGTGGATGTGATGGCAGGAATCCCATGGGAGCTCAAGTGCCCCAATGTGAGCAGAATACAGCATTTAGTAACACCGTTCAGTAACCAGAGCAGTTTTTTAGCTTTCTTTCCTTTTATGGCCTTCTTACCTAAAATTTACCATTCGATATCTTCCTCTAAGGTCATTGGAGTGAAGCTGACAGGATCACTCTCAGGCTGGACATCCCCCAAGGATGTCATCTTGAAGGTGGCCGGCATCCTGACAGTGAAGGGAGGCACTGGAGCTATCGTCGAATATCACGGACCAGGAGTCGACTCCATTTCCTGCACTGGTCAGTGAAAACGTCTGACTTCATTACACTGAACTTTGATTCTTAGCTGGGATTTCTCTTATGAATTAATCTGTTAGGAAAAACATTTAACTGTTAGGTATCAGAGCCGATATGTGGAAAGAATATAGACTGAAAGATCTTTTGTGTGCAGGAATGGCCACCATTTGCAACATGGGAGCAGAAATTGGAGCCACAACCTCAGTATTTCCCTACAACCACCGCATGAGGACCTACTTGGAGAAGACTGGACGTGGAGGTATGTTCACAATTTACATATCAGTTTCAGAAAGGCCTGCGAATCAATCATTTTGCTCCTGATAAAAAAACTTGGAGCATAAAATGCATTTTACCAGGAAAAGTTTGGCTCAGTCATTTTAAGAAAGTGCAGAAAGAGAAAATCTAAAAGATTAGTGTGGTATAATACTACAATGTATGTGTATATATTTGTACATTGTTGTGGAAGGCTAGCTTGTTATAAATGTAGGTTTAGTCACAATGTGTCTTGACTTTGATCTCTGTCCTCTTGCTGCTTCTCAGAGATCGCTGCATTGTCTGATGAATACTCAGACTTGTTGGTACCAGACGAAGGTTGCCAGTACGATCAGCTCATCGAGCTCAATCTGGATGAGGTCTGTTCTTTCTCTCTTTCCTCTTTTTTTTAAAGATTATCATCTGGCATTTTTGCCCGTCATTGGACAGTTCAAAGTAGAGAATAACAGGAAGTGCATTGATGGGGTGACATGAATCAAAGGTCTCTGGCCAGGGCTCATTTAACACCACTTTGGTGTTTTAAAAGGTGAACCCAGGATGGAAAACTTTCCAGAGAAAATTTGCAGATGGATTTGTATTAGATAATGTTTTAAATACTGAGTGCAAACCAAACACTACCAAAACTAAATTTCTCATCTTTTCTTAGATCTATAAAGCATCCAGAACAAGACTTTTGAAATTCTTATTCTTAGCTCTGTAATAACTGGATTTTTATTCGTACAGACGTTGATGTAAATGAAACTTGACTGGTTGGCAGAAGTATACAACAGTGAGAATAACTGTTTTTCCCCCCGCTTTTTCACTCTCTAGCTGAAGCCCCACATCAACGGACCATTCACCCCTGATCTGGCTCACCCTGTGTCTGAAATCGGTGCTGTAGCTGAGAAGAACGGCTGGCCGCTGGAGGTCAAAGTTGGTAAGCACTGACAAGGGAGGGATACACTGTTCAACTTTATTTATACTCCTGCTAGTCATTAAATTAGCAACCAAAAGTAAAATGTTTTCTTTCTGTGTTATGTCTTTAATTCTCTTCTGATCTTTTTCATTTTTAGGTCTGATCGGCAGCTGTACCAACAGCAGCTATGAGGACATGGGCCGCGCTGCTTCTGTGGCCAAGCAGGCTTTGGATAAAGGCCTGATATGCAAAGCTCAGTTCACAGTCACCCCTGGCTCCGAGCAGATCCGTGCCACCATCGAGAGAGACGGATATGTGAGTGCAAATAGACAAAAAGCAGAAGGCTGGACCTCCTCCATAGTGATTTAAACCACATTGAAGTGATGTATGCTTGAATAAATGAATGTTTTTATTCTTTCTGTAGTCCAAGGTCCTTAGAGATGTTGGAGGTGTGGTCCTAGCAAACGCATGTGGGCCCTGCATTGGACAATGGGACAGGTAAGAGGACATTTCTTTGTCGGTGTAGAGGCCATGGTATACAGTTTTGAAAGTGGACGTTAGACATAAGTGTTCACATATAATGTGTGCTTGTGTTTAGGCGTGATGTGAAAAAGGGAGAGAAGAACACGATCGTCACCTCGTTCAACAGAAACTTCACTGCCAGGAACGATGCCAACCCTGCAACACACGCCTTTGTCACCTCCCCTGAGGTAAAATGAACCACACTACTAGATATTTCACGCTTCCTAGCTGTAAGCACATGGTTACTTTTTGAAGCTCAATGTCCTTTATTGCCTCTTTTCCCTCAGATCGTCACTGCCATGGCCATTGCTGGCACATTAAACTTCAACCCAGAGACCGACTACCTTACAACCCCCAGCGGTGAGAAGTTCATGTTTGACCCCCCCAACGGAGATGAACTCCCATCCAAGGACTTTGACCCAGGCCAGGACACCTACCAGCACCCACCCCCTGACGGCAGCAGCGTCAAAGTGGATGTCAGCCCTCAGAGCAACCGGCTCCAGCTGCTGGAGCCCTTCGACAGATGGAACGGCAGCGACCTGGTGGACATGCAGGTCCTCATTAAGGTCAGGGCTTTGAAATGATGTCAATGGGTCTTTACCTTAACGCTTCCTTTTGATGCTGCATGGGAGAATTGAAACGTTACAATTTTCTCTGCACCATCTTTGCAGGTGAAGGGAAAGTGCACCACAGATCACATCAGCGCTGCCGGACCATGGCTGAAGTTCCGCGGTCACCTGGACAACATCTCCAACAACATGCTGATCGGTGCAGTCAACAGCGAGAACGATGCCATCAACAAGATTAAAAACCACCTGACAGGAGATTATGGAGGCGTCCCTGATGTTGCCCGTCACTACAAGGTGAGGGTCGCAGAGGGGGAAGATTTTTAGTGCCATTAGCTTCCTCAGGTCTTCTGTTGTGGTTTTATATTGGAATTCACAGACTTGGAAATGGGCCTCCATTGAACATTTACCCATTAAGAAAAAAGCCCCCTCTAACAATGCTAAAGCTTAAGCATTGTTTAAAAACAAGCTTCTAAAACCCAAGGCTTGTCTGGAAATACTATAAGTTTACTAAAACATACTTCTGACCCTCTTTCCTTCCTGCTATGCTCAGGCCAACTCTTTGGCGTGGGTCGTGGTCGGAGATGACAACTACGGCGAGGGCTCCAGCAGGGAGCATGCAGCACTGGAGCCCAGGCATCTGGGAGGCAGAGCCATCATCGTCAAGAGCTTTGCCAGAATTCACGGTACTGAGTTCCAGTAGACACTGGGTGTCCTTTTGATTTGGCGATGTCCAGCAAGTAGAAATATTTTACTTGAGTTTCATGCACAAAGAAATCTTTCCCTATTCAGTCTCTCACTTAACAAACATTTCTCCTTGGTTCCTAGAAACTAACCTGAAGAAGCAGGGAGTTCTCCCATTGACCTTCAGCAACCCATCAGACTACGACAAGATCCGCCCTGACGACAAGCTCAGCATCATGGGACTCGAAACCTTCACTCCAGGAACGGTAAGAGCGCAAACATTTTTTCCTCCTCCTAATTATTTTTAGACAACTCAACTTAAAGCGTCTGTAATGAAAACGTCTTGTCATCCTCTCAGCCTCTGACCGCACTATTGAAGCACAGCGACGGCAGCGAGGAGACCATTAAGCTCAACCACACCTTTAACGAGGGCCAGATCGAATGGTTCCAGGCAGGCTCCGCCCTCAACAGGATGAAGGAGCTCATGCACTGAGGAAGAGGAGCATGGAGAGACAGCGTGAAGGAGGATGAGGATTATCTGGGGGGGAAACGGGGTGGTGAGAATCGTGCGAGATGAAGGGTGTTGAAGAACATTGACGAGCGCTCCATCATCTGCATTAGCATGCAGTTTGGACTGAAGTAATGTGTCGATAAATTACTTCAGGCTAAGTGTCAAGCTGATGTCGATCATGGAAACGTTTCAGAGCCAAACAGTGATAACTGGTTAGAGAGACACACACACACACACTCTGACACACAGCTTTCACCCGCTTGGTGACGTAACCCACCGCCATGTGTTTTTGCAGCTGTTCAAGCAGGTCAGTTGAGCATGGAAGCCACTTCACTCTGCAGCTGGAGGATGGCAGTCAGTCACCTTGTTGTGTTAGAATTGCATTGCACACTGCATGGAACTAATCAGCTTTAGCCAACCATTGTCATTCAATCTGCTCCTGTATTATTTACAGTTCTCACGGAGATACGAGAACACTGCGATTTCTTTTGCGTCTGGGTCTGATTATTGTTTTGTGAATCTGTACTTGCAGTGATCTTGTTGTTTCAAAAATGTCTGTTTGCGCAATTCACTCATCCACGCAAATACTTCTTGGTTAGCCTGCTACCTAATGGTCATGTGGAGGAACTGTTGTGTGTCCTCAAGCTAATTCAATCTAAATCAAAGTGCACCTAATGACAGCAGTCTCTCCTGCTTTGGAAATGAATTCTGGGAAAAGGTAGGAAGTTGCACGAAGGCACGAAGGAGCATAACTTGTGGGATGTATTGATCACAGATTGATTAGTGTCCAATAGTGTGACTGTGTTCAGTGTTACATTAATGCTTTAATCCACCACAGTGCATATTGTCATTATTACAGAGAAGAATTATAGGCATTTCCTCATATACAAAGGTACTTGTACGCTTTAATACTATGTAAGAATATGTCAATTTACCCGCTTCTTCCCAAACACCATCCTTGTCCCACTCCCGATCAATCCTCAAACCTCTTTGCAAGGTCAAGCACACCATTTGTTTTATTTCCCCCCATTGTTTATATATTTAAACTTTATCTCCTGCAGAAAGGTTCAGGTCTTTCATGAATTTTCATAAATGTTTTTTTTTTTTTTTTCTTGGAAAATGAACTAACAGCATGAGTTTTTCAATAGTGGATGAAAAACTGACAACTGATGTTATACAGTAAATCGCTTGTTTGATGTAAGGGATCCAGGTTACTGTGTTAGACGGTTGGATGTGGTTGAACGGAAATTGACTCAAAACCTCAACATGGGAGGTTGTTGCATCTGATTTTTTTTTTTTTTGGTCTATACTTCCTCAGTCCCTGCAAACAAAATGTCAAGCGAATCCAATGAAGGTTCACTTCCACCTCATTCTTCCCTCCCTCTCTGTGTAAAATGTATTTTTTCCTTCCCTGATTATCTTTTCTGTGATACAGAAATGCCAATGGGTTGTAAAATAAAGTCACAAAGCTCATTTATTTACATTAGCTCCAGTAATGTGAATAAAAATCTGTTCAAGGGTGAGTTACTGGTATTTGTAGAGCTATGCAATCTAAATGTGACTGTCATTTTCATGTCCATTATAAAGACTTCACACATATATATAGAACATATAAGAATCCAGTGTTTCTCATCACCTCAAATGTAAATATGCGAGTATGTGACAGATGCTCAGATGTTTCTGCACAACAGCGTTCACACATCCAAGAGGGAAATAACTGAATAAATAAGATCACCACAGAAAGGAAGCTCCTGACATATTGTGATTTCTGATGTCTACACATAGTGGAGTTGAAATAAAAGTTTGATGTGGCTTGGTCAGGGATTGATTTGTTACGGATATACTGAAGTGCACAATGTGATTTAATAACGTACTCACAGGAGAACTCTCTGAAAAGAGTATTGCCTGACAGAGCAGAGGTCTGTAAATGTAAAAGCGCCACACAACTGACCAAGCAAGTGTGAGTAAAACCAGCAGTGAGGAGCATGTGACAATAAGAACACTATAAAATACCTAAGCAAATAACGAGCAGTAAGCCTTAGTTTAACTTGGTATCTAAATATATATATTTGGATCTTATAAATATGAAAGAAAATATACAAACATTTAGGTGAAATGTGCCCCCATGGTTTATTTTTAATTCACTATGTAATTGATAAATGCAAAAAGCAGTGTAAACTTTTAAGCAAATTAAAAACCTTAAAAAATAAATATAACAAACCTGTAAAATAACATAGCATAACATGATAATGTGTAAAAATAAACATCCCACAATCACGTCAATAATTTAGTTTGGGCCTAGGGGGCACAATTGAGCCATCACCATTGATCCCTGGCCTGCCAGATGTGACGCTGACGTATCTGGATACATCGCACGAGTGTCATCTGTGTGCTCAAGATGTCCCTTGTGTGCTCCTGTCCAGGATTGGGATATTCCTGGTGTCTTTGGCGACCATGAAGACCTCCAGCAGCTCATTGATGAGAAGCTCAGTCTCCTGTGCACTGCGTGTGCCATCTCCTTGAAATTTAGAAAAACACATATATGATTCTTTAAACAGGGAAATTATGAACGCAGCTCCTTCTATTTTTAATCGATCACGGAGTTGAAGTTAAGTAAAATGGGGACATCAAAAAAGTAGAATAGACTGCCATCTGTTGGTGAAGCAGTAAGCATGAGAGAGCCACTGAGCCTGGTGGATGGTGTTGGTTGAAAGATCATATTTTAAACGTCACATTGGCATTTTAGACCAATATCACAAACATTTCCCAGCAGCTTTACAGTCTGTGCGGCATCAGACCCCTTGTGTTCTCATATGATCGTTTAAGATAAGAAGTAACTTCACAGACTAACCCTTTTACAGCAGGTTCATTATCAACAAAGCATAGTTTCTGTCATATAACTCAGGTAAGACATAGTTTTACACATCATTCCACTTCTAAAACAATGTAACCCATAGTATATTTCACTATCTTCACATTTCAACTTGAACAGGCATCATTACTTTTCTTTGATTTGAGAGGCGACTTTGAATTGTGTCGGATTTTATATTCTTTTCCTGATATCATTTTTTATAAAATGTTCCTGCCGAATGAAAAACAGCCACAGCATTTCGAACATTTCAAAACAAACATACACTTAACTTATGTGTGATAGAACTAGAGAGAATAACAGAAACCATAAAATAAAAATATATTATATTTACTTTAACTTTATGTTTTGCACATGTCCCATCCAATAACCTGGAGGAGACAGGATTTATGAGCTTTACTGCAGCCAACCATCACTGCTCGTCCATCTGTGTGTGCGTGTGTATGTGTGTGTGTTTGTGACAAATTAAATCAATACCCATGTTGTCCACTCAACTTCCTTATAAAGCTCACCAGGCCAATTAGAAGCCAGGGAATCCATGAAGGGAACAAAGCAGCGAGTGTGCTGTGGTGGTGAAACCCTCTGTTGTTTTGAACCTCCTCCTTCTCCTCCTCCTCCTCCTCTTCATCCCTCCTCCCATCTCCGCTGCCTCCTCTTCTTCCACACCCGCCTCACTTCATCCCGCCGCATGTCCCCGCACCTTCCACCGCATCTGCTCATCACACGGGCCCGTGGAGCAGCTCCGGACACGCGGCTGTGAGCTGACCGGCAGAGGGGTCGTCTCTACCGGTAAGCAACGGTCTGATCGATTGGCTTCACGTTGCCGTTTATTGTGTGCGTGTGTGTTTGTGTGTGTGTGTGTGTTTGTGTTTGTATGTGCGCGCATGTGCGCGCGCGTGTGTATTGTGTTGCATTGACAAAATGCCAGGATGCTTCTCTCCGACTCGTATTCATCTTATTTGTCATCCTTATCGCATGTTTGTTGTGTCACTGTTTTGTGTTGCATGTCGTCACAGTGTGTGAGTGGAGCGTGTTGTTGTGTGAGCGGGCCACAGTGTGAGAATGTTCTGGAAACAATGCGCCGGAGGGGCTTTTATTTTCTAATGAATTATTTAAGGCTGTGCCAGACACACACCCACACACATTGTATCACAAGTACACTGTGATAGACTGATTTAAAGTTTAAATATAGACCCTGTCCGCACTGTTAACCTTCAGGATCTTAACCAGTATAGACACTGATCAGGACCATTGCACCTCATGGGGATCGAACCCTGGTCCTTATGTGGAACAGCCTAACACCAGTGGTCCTGGTTAATGTTTGGAGTAAGATGTGTATTGAGTTTCGTGGTGGAGGTTAGGGATACGTTTTGGTAGGTCCAGCATGAGTGGAAGTCAGTAAATGCAAAGTCCTGTGGAAGGCAGCTGTGCAAGAGACGTGCTTTTAGTGCTAGAATTAGGTTCAGGTCAGGGTGTTTCATTGTGAGGGTTAACATTAGGGGCCAGGGAATTAATTATGCCAATAGGGGCCCTCATAGGGATACAAGAATGTGTGCGTGTGGACTAGTTTTTGTAACCTCTGTAGGACATTTTCCAGCATAAACTCTGTCTTTGTCAATCTCAGGGGACCTAATGGGGACCGAACCCCGATCCTGATGAGGAAACCTTATTCTGAGGTTCTGGTAAAGGTTAGGAGTAAAATCTGAATGGTGCTTCAGGGTAGAATTAAGGAGGACACCCACTTTCTGACCCACTTTCAGTGGGCTGTTTAAGGGTTAGTTTTAGGGATGGGGTCATAATTAGGTTTAGGTTAAGGTTTGGCCAATATTCTAGGGAATGCATTATGGTAAGGTAAGATACATTTATTTATCCCAAACACAGACATGCACACTCATGCAATTGTAGGGAAATTTAACCTCTGCTTTTAACCCATCTGGTGCAGGACACACAGAGCAGCGAGCAACCATGTACAGTGCCCGGGGAGGAGATGTTGGGGGAGTAAGGTGCCTTGCTCAGGGGCACTAGACAGGGTAGGGAGAATCCTCTTGGATTTTTGGACAGATCAATCCAGGTACATCTTTTTGTTGTTTCTCCGTGGAGTCGAACCAGAGACCTTTTCTGCCCATAGTCCAAGTTTCTGCAACTGGTCCACCGCCTCTGCCCTCTCTGATATTCCTCACAAAGTTGTCCTCATTTCTGTTGCCTCTTCAGGACCTTCTCCATTATAAATACTAACCTTTTCAGGATCAGTAGACCTAATGGGAACCAAACCCTGGTTTTATTTTTGCAAAACTTCTTCTGATTAGGTTAGGGCTGAGATGTGAATTGTGGTTACGTTGAGGGTTAGCGTTAAGCATTAATTGGTTGTGAATAGGGTTAGCGATAAGGTATTGTTTAGGCTCTCCACAATGAATGGAAGTTCATTGTTCACATACAAGGTTCTAAAAAGGACTAATATAACTAATTATTGGACCATTGTGAGCTTAGACCTTTACGGAGAGAGGACATTCTGGGAAAGTGAGGACATTTTGAACAGTCCTATTTTCTAATCCACTCTCAATGGGCTGCTAGATGGCTTGCTTTAAGAGTAGGGGTAAAATTAGGTAAGACTTAAGGTTTGGCACTTGGTTGTGATGGTTAAGGTTAGGGTAAGGGGCTGGGGAACGCATTATGCCAAAACGTGTCCTCAGTGAAGTAGAAGTACAAGGTTGTGTATGTCTGTGTGTGTGTAAGAGAGAGAGAGGAGTTGACGTGTCTGCCATGCTGATGCGGTAGAGCACAGACAGCCACAGAGCCGCGGGTTCTTTCACAGGGAGGTGCTTTTGGCCTTTTGTCCGTCTTTTCGCTCTCTCTCTCTCTCTCTCTCTCTCTCTCTCTCGTTCGCTCTTCCTCCAGTCCTTTTGTTTCTTTTCTGTGTTTTCTTTTGCAGCTTCACACCCTCCTGATGCACTGCAGACTCATAAACAAGCCTGTGATTTGCAGGCCCGACTGAGGCTGATGAAAGATGAGCTCCACCAGTGAAGTTGCTGAATTATTTAGGCTACACATTTATGCCTCGTCATCCATAAGTCCCGCCAGTGCCCTCCCCTGCTGCCTCCAAGATGACAGATGTGTGTGTTGATCATCAAGTTATCAGCCACTTGCACCATCTGTTCCCTAAATAGAGATTAAAGCTCCCTCTGTGATGATTCGGTGACCTTTGAACCCTGCTACCATTTGAGCAGACGTGTGGTCCACCCAAACCTAGCTAACTTTCAAGTAAAACCCAAACCCTCTTTTTGTATCTATATGTGATGGAGACAATTATTACATAATGTGAAGTAAAAGAACTTTACCTCTTATTTCTAATCATAATTTAAAAATGTTATGGGAAAAAATCCTCTGCTCATACTGTTGTGTAATCCATTCAAAGTTTTAATATTTATCTAATTCTAATGGATCACCTGACTTGTATATAGTATTTCTTTAGAATGTCACATGCTCCCTGTTTAAAACAAAGAGAAGAGGAAACATTATCTTTTTAAGGGATGTCAGTCAGCAGCTGTCAGTGACATCCAGTGAGAATCATTTGAAACCAGCAGGTGGAGAGTGGACCAATTACAGGATGATGAGATCATGACAAGGATTAGCCATAAGATTTTAGCTCCTTTTCTACTGGTCAAAAAACCTACTAACATGATGCTTTTGTCGGCAACGGGAATAGTTACATCTGCATTCACACAGATATGTGACACCCGGGTGAACGCTAATTCTTCAAGGCAGCGAGGTGAGATAGTGAGTAAAAAAGTCCTATTGTCGAATATCTTTGTGTCACTTGAACTACTCACTACTTCCGTTATACGTACTTTAGGGTTATGGTAAGGGTCAACCATCCCAGCTGACATTGGGCAACAGAGGCAGGACACCATGGCCAGCACATCAAAGGGCAGACGTACAGGGAAAAACAACCATTCATGCCCATATTCACATCTTTAAAGTCTCTGATCAACAAATCCCCTAATTAAATGTCTTTGGACTTTGAGAGGAAGCTGGAGTACCAGGAGAAAACCCACGTGGGCATAGGGATAACATACAATCTCCAAACATAAAGAGCCCTGGCCAAACTGGGATTCAAACCAATATTCCCACCAAGCACCATCTTTTTGTTGTAACTATTGTACCAAGGTGCCTCCTATGACAAATTATGACTTGTACATAAATGCCTGTACTGTATTTGAAAGCCTCCAACCTTAGATCCTGTCGTCCACACACCCACACGCACACACACACACACACACACTTGCACATGCTGCTATATATAGACTGACACAGAGAGTGAGGCAGAGATTGTGTTATTAAAGGAGCCCGTGGTATTCGCTCTGACACACACTCGTCTCATTAGTCAGTGTCAAACATTAGGCCTCCGGACATCAATACTAACAGTCACTGTTGAATGTGAGGTGGCTGCTGATAACTGCCCCTAAATACACATCCACCCCTGTTGTGTGTCACAGTCAAACCAGGTGTCAGTGTTTGACCTCTGTAGAACAACGACGTCCAGCCATTCGTACTTGTAGTAAGTGTGCTACATGATTAATTTGATGCATCCTGACCTGGTTACAAGACCATAATTGGCTTGTGACACAGCGTGGATTGCTTGACACGTTTCAGAGAGCAGCTTATAGTACGAGTACAGACGAGAAGAGCAATCCTGTAATGGGAGTCAGGCGTGTACGAGAGGGGTTCTAATACGATAAAGTGTGATGAGCCGAGTTGAGGGCCTCTGGGGCGGGGCTGTTATTTACATTATCTTGGGACCTTTCCAAAGCTGCATAGATCAGAGTCATGGCACTCAGAAACCAAATAGCTTTTATTATTCTCAGTTTTGCACAGACACTGGGAACTGGAGTAGGCAACTGGTTTCTCCATCCAAGAGGAAATTTACTCCAAAATCCTCAAATTTTTCAAATACTTCAAATATATTTCAGAGCCGGTGTCTTTGTCTTTTGTGTTACCTCTTGATTGTGATGTCTTTATATATTATTCTTTTAGTGCTGATATGACAACTCCGATTACAAACTGTTTCAATTTGGGTGCAGTAAATGCCAAAAGGTGTTGGTCTCCCTTAAAAGCAAAGAGTTAGAGCAACACTATGCAACATTTAAAATTAAAATAGCAGGTTCAAAATCAGTTTGACATATCATAGACTGTATGCAAAGGTGTACGACATGACTGACCCCGAAAAAAGTGAAGTCAAATCATCTTTATTGACCTCAAGTGGCTGGCTGCAGCATAGTTTATGAATCCCCCCCCATCTTAGGGATAGTTCAATGAAAATTCACTCATCTACTCACAACTTTGCCGATGGAGGGGTGGGTGAAGCATGTGAGTCCACAAAACACTTTAGGAGTCTCAGGAGCAAACTTTGTTGCAGCCAAATCCTTTACAATTAAAGTGACTGGAGACCTACACTTCAGACGTAATAAAACAACAGAAAAAACACAACAAGCCTTCAAACTTCTCGTATGGTGTCATCCAAGTGTCTCCAAGCCCTGACATTCAAATTCAACTCAAAACAAGGTCATTTACACCATGTTTTAAGCCTAAAAGACAACTGGAAGTGGCTAAGTTAGCAGACGTAGCCACATGATGGAGAACGCACCTCATAGAAAGATATCAGGACATTATTATAAATATACGACTCGTAGAACTGTTTCAAGGTGCAATGGAGTCCTGCACATGAGAACATTGCTGTCTTGTAATTTAACACTACAATCTCACAAATGAGTTTGTATGTGTCTTAATCAACCTCTGATATTTGACAAACCTATATTCCCCCTCTCTAATGCTCCTTTATTGCAGGTTATCATCGCTCCTCTCCTTCTCCGTCAGGCTTGCTCTTTGAACATCATCTCTCCTCCCTTACAGACAGACACTTACCATGCAGGAGATGTAACCCTCCTCCCTCTTATTCCTTGCGTGCCATCGGAAGAAACCCAAAACAGGAAATAAAAAAAGAGACACTACGTGTAGTGAATCAAGATGTCGGCCCCTGACCCCTCCACCACAGTGGACCCCCCACTGCCACCCACCACACCGGGCACCCCTGTGCAGCTCTCCTTCCCTTTCCTGAGGGAGGGCAGCCGGGTATGGGAGAGGGAAAGGAAACCGCCACAGCCAAGAGAGCTGCCCAGCCCACTGCCCACCAAGCGCACCCGCTCGTACTCAGCGTGAGTAGGAGCACACAGGCCGATGGGCTGACACTTTTCTCCCAGTGCTACCTTCTGTGGCAATGACTTATGATGCACTGCCTGTCTCTCTTTCTCTCTGTCTCTCTCTCTCTGGCTGTCTATGTCTGTCTTTCTCTGCAGGACAGTGCGAGCCAAATCAGGTCCAGTATTTAAAGGGGTGTGTAAAAACTTCTCCAGGTCGCAGGGTCATGGATTCATTCATCCTTCTCATGGAGCAGAGGACATCTTTGTCCACATCTCTGAGTGAGTGACCTCACTGGGCGGGTCCTTGAGCCAAATGCTGATAGTTGACAGCGCAGTGTATCTGATGCAATATGACATTTCTGCTGTCACTTCCAGGGAGGTGAGAATATTCAGTGCCTCGATCAACATCAGAACTTCTGAATCATTGGGTGTATTGTAATATCAGCTACTTGATTTTTCCAGCTATGTTTTAAACATCTAAGCAATAACTGAGTTCAAATTAACTGCCTCTCACATCCTGCGTCTGCTTGGTGCGTCGGTTGTGTCCTCAGAAATTAGTTCTCTGCATCTGCAAGAAGCAAAATGCAGATGGGGGAAGGTACTCACCATAGTCATGACCATAGCCTGCATTAAATGCCTTTTCAGTTACCCTTAGGCTAACCTCCTCTGTTGTTGCCATGCTGTTTATTTCCAGAATGCAGATCCAGAAGTTCTGTCCTGTATGAGTTCTGTTGTATGCTCTAGTGCTCTAGTCCTCTAGTGGAATACTAAAGTAACAATGTTAGTAAATGCACAGTACATAGCAAGTATGTGAATGATTGTGCTCCTGACACTTATGAAAGTGTGGCAAAAAAGTAAGTTTATCTCCGGCATTATATTGAAGGGACACTCCACTATTTCGACACATCAACATGATTTTAATGCTCTGCCTGTAAACGGTTGTAAAATGTGGAAGACATTTCAAAATGAAAACCTAGCGCTACAAACTGACTTGGATTTTGATTACTTTGAATTTGTATTAAGTTGCATTATGTGAAGTGTAGGATCCATTGCCTTCTGGAGCTTGTTCCCATGGAGATTATTAGTGAGGATATATTTCCTGTATTGGTTTTGATGATTGTCTCGAGCTACTTTACAAATTAGCAGTGCTAGACTGCTTGAGTGCCTGTTTGAGAGCAGATATATGCCTTGAGCTGTGTGGAAGTCAGCGATAGAGAAACGTTTAAGAAATGCTCAGTTTAAGGCCAGGTTTTTTTCTCATTCCAAGGTTGAGTGTTTAAAAATACTCTTTGCCCATGAATGAACTACATTGTTGAGTTTGTAATTTCGTCTCTGCTTCTCCGACAGCATCGAAGGAGAGTACGTGCCTATGGAGGGCGACGAGGTCACATACAAGGTGTGTCCCATCCCTCCAAAGAACCAGAAGATCCAGGCTGTGGACGTGGTGCTCACCCACCTGAATCCAGGCACCAAGCACGAGACCTGGTCTGGTCAGATCATCAGCTCATAGACCAGGGCTTTAGGCCTGCACCGATTGGAAAAAGAAAGTTCTTGTAATGGAGCCGGAAGGGGAGGGGATGTATGTTTTCAGGTTCTGTGGTTCGGAACCAGGTGTGAGAAAGAGGGATCAGAGGTAGAACGTTAGAGTATTAAGGTTAGGGTGAGAAATTAAGCTTTGAATGTACTTGTTGGAATGTCTTTCTTTGAGGGTCAGGGTTTCATCGTTTAGGTTGAGCGGTCAAAAGTTGCAGGATCTCTCATGCAACTTTACTTTGAGCTCCAGAGTATAATAAAACATCAGTGGTGTCTTTGACCAGTTGAACATGAGATGTGTTAGAGGCCGAAATGCATTAAGATCAAATTTTATACAAGTCCATTGATCCTCCATGAGCACACGACTGAGGAGTTTGATGTTAAGAGGACCGGCTCCGTGGAGGTTTGAATTTTACTCCCACTTTTTTTCCGTTGTTCTCAAAAATAATTTCAATTGCGCTGCCAAAAGTCAGTTGTTGAACGTCTGTGTTTGTGTTTACAAACAGATGGAGACACTTTTGCAATGGCCTTATCTCTTGTGTATTTTCAGACTTGGCTTACTATGAAATGAGCAGCTCGTCAGATCTGTCTTCATCTCACTGCCTTTAAAGAGTCAAAATACATCTAAATGAGTATATTTACAGTCGTAAGTAAGTTTGTACACACTCTCAGTTCTGTCCCAGCTCTACTCTTAATGAGTTTCGGCCTCAAGAGCTGTGAGCTCCACATATACGGAATTATCTTCCTTCCTAACTTTGTAGCACTACTGTGTTTTTGTCTTAATGGCAAATGTAGAAATCCAGTGTTATTGTAGCCAGCTCCTATGATGGTCTTATGTTTCGGTGGGTGAGACTGTAGGAAGAACAATTGTGAGCCTGCCACAGGAAAACCAGGCCGGAGGGTTTGGAGTTTGGAGTTTGGGGGAGAAGGAAACTGGAGAGGGAAAGTAAACCGGGCAGAAGATGGAGTGATCGTCTATAAATGTACTTGATGCCGCTAGATTTGAAATGTTGCATAGCACTTGTAAGGAGGAAGACCAAGATGAAAGTCAGCAGCTATCATCATATTGGATTCTTAGTTTGGTGCAACAGGGTAAATAAATGTTCTGGGAAATATTTTTACTTGCTTTGTCGCTCAGAGTTAGATGAGAATCAATCTTCTTCTCTGGCTGTTGCAGGTATAGCATTTTTCTAAATCAGGGTCCATTGACAAAGCGGGGGCCAAATATATGTCCATAATCCATACGCTATCCTTGATTCAGTAAGATGCACATTTACTTTGTAAAAAGATGGGTCAAACTGAGGAAGATGAACTGCTGACTTTTAGGCTGAAGGTTAAGTAAAGTGTCATTGGTCCTTGTAGATGACGTTAAGAAATTGAAGGGAATAAAACAAAGCAGCAAAAGCTCTATGATTTAAGTTTAGAAAGACTTATTTATTGACTTATTTATTATCATTTGTAACTATGAGACATCAGGCGTTTGGTATTTATAAGTATTTGTGCAAATCTAAACCTGTTTGAATACACTGCACACCTCACTCTAATGATACTACGCTGTTAAAGAAAACCTCGTTGCTACTGCCATGTCAATGTAGGGATTTAAAAAACTAGCTTTCCATACATGAATTACTAATTTCTACTTAATACTTGTCTAATTTTTTAAATAACTATGTGAGCAGTTTTGTTGTTTTCGAAATGGCACGTACTGTTTGTTGTAATTTATACGTAGAACACGTTGAGTGGGTCTCATGCAGTGATACAGCCGGAGCCTTCAAAGGGGCGTTGTCAGGTCTCCTATGCATCTTTTTTTTTTTTTTTTTTCTTGCCACGGTTATGACTTAACATCATGTAGTAACACACTGTATCTGTTTGTTTTATTTTAATGTGAGAGAAACAAGTTTGTTTCCCCAAGCAATTTTATTTTTTGAGTCAAACCACTGTGACAGTCAGTCTTTAGTCATGATAACGTTTTAATAAAACTTACTACTGTGTTCAACGGCCATTGTGGAAATGTCTTTATTGGTGGTGTACAGTACAAAGTGGAATAACCTGGGGTTATTTTAAGATCTCTGACTTCCACAATGTTTTTGGAGCGATTTGAGTCAGAGTCACTGACAGATCTGGATTTGTTTTAGAATTGCTGTTTGTCCTTGTCGTGTAACTACACGCCCAGTAGAGGGCATCACAGCACAAATAATCTGCATAACTCTTTTCAGTGGGTTAAAAGCACCCAGCTGGTCAGTGACAAAATGAAGTGGTTTGAAACAGAACGTGTATAAAAACACAGAAAACTCAACTGGCTTTGAGGCCACACCAACAGACCTGGCATCCCACAGACTGTCCTGTGTTTACTGAAGGCTACTATGAAGGAAGAGTTCAGATCCTTAAAGTATAAGTATTATTGTTGTACAATTTTATAAACTTTTGGAAAGTTAATTTCATACTCTGTTTTCTTATTTAATAAGTGCATTGTGTTTTTTCTATTTTAAAATCATATGTTAAAGTGGTGAGTGCATAGTAGCATAACATTGAAATAGAGAGGTACAGTACATATACCTCAAATTTGTACTTAAGTAGTGGAGTTATTGTGATATTCTGATACCTTGTGTCAGCTACAGCACTAATATTTTAGGTCGCAGGGGGGGCTGTAGCTAATCCCAGCTGACTGGATGAGAGGAGGTGTAACCCCTGGACAGACCATCACCATGCTGACGTATATTGTCACATTCACATCCATAAACCCAACCTGCAGGACTTTGAACTTCGGGAGGAAACTGTACCTGAGGAAAACCAATGCAGACACAGAGAGAACATGCAAAACCCACTCAGAAAACCCCCCAGTTTTCTGCCAGGTTCGAACACAGAACCACCTTTCCGTATATTAAATGCTGCTCTCTCTGTGTCTCATAATATTCTGTGATTAGACTTATGATCCAGAGTTGTCACCTCTACATAAACAGTCCAAAGCAACAAGTGCACAAGAAAACTAGAAGGGTCTGTATCCAACTGAGGGAGACACAGTGGAGTCTTCTGAGTTTGTCTCTAATGGGGGACAGTGGACAGCGTTAGTCGGCTATCAGCTTTTTTTTTTATCCTTCTTCGACCAAAGTGAGCAAGTGCTATTGCTGGTTCTGGTTCAACTTGTGAACCTTTTATTATTACTATTGACCTGCCTACGTCACCGTGTCTGAGTTCCCAGAACCACTTCAAGCAAAGCAGCAGCGATGGCGGACGGCAGCATCTGTTTTCAAGTGTTGCTCGGGGCTTAAAAAAATGAAAACAGAAATATGTATGAATGTCAAACAGCTTGATTTTAAGGCTAGATAGAAGTTTAAAGAAATGAATTGTAGAAGACCGAATAGAGAAAAGAATATATATGCTAAAGTTGAACATGTTTTGAACTTAAAGAAAAGTAAATAGAATTGATATTGATAATAAAAACCAAAGCAGTAAAGTAAATCAAAGGATAATCATGATGAGTCAGAAAAGACTTTGGTCTGATTACCAAGGTCAGGTTGGTCTCAAGTAATAATCAGCAAAAGGGAAAAGGTTCAGCTAACTCAAAGCTTCAAGGCTACTTATTGCTGTAGATTTTTCTATCTCCTAAGTTTCAAAGAGAATCAGACACACCTATGGCGACCAATCATCTTTTGTCCTGATCATAAAAAGCATTTTAGTACATATATTTTAAATTTGCACATTTGGAGTTTGTAAATTCTTTGTCACTGCTCATTTCTGTCTAAAACCTGTTGTTTGTTGTCCTGGACGGTTGTGTCATTCGTTGTGTATTTTTTCTTGTTTTGTGGGCTTTGGCCTTCTTGACATCCTTGTGTGTGATTTTCAGATTAATATCTTAGTTGACACTGTGAGTTGCTTATTTCCTGTTTTATTCTGAAGCTGTTTTCCTTGTGTGTGTCTGGTTTCCCTGCTCTGTTGATGGCCTGAGTAGTTTCACCTGTGTCCTGTTGGGTCTCCTCCACCTTGTTGCCAGTTCCTCTAATCAGTTCTGTCAGTCGCCATTTTCCTGGTGTTATCTCTCGTAAGTTTAATACCAAGCTTTGTTGTTTGCACTAACCTTTGTTCCTCTGTGTGTTTGTTACATCTGCCTTCCTGTTCTGAACCTGTTTATTAGTATTAAACAGTTTTTTAATCTCTCCTCAAATATAGGTGGGTCCTTTTTGTTTGAAAAAAGACATTTTAAATCTAAATTAAAGTTATTTCCATTGTGATTTTCTAGTTTTATTTTAACACTCAAAGCGCTTTTACAGTACAAGTCAGTTTTTCTGTGAAACATCGTTAAATCACTCACAATTTCGGGTTGTGTCTTGCCTAAGGACACTTCGGCATGTGGACTGGAGGAGCCCGAACCTGACTCGAACCACCAACCTTCTTGTTAGCGGACGAACTCTTGAGCCACAGCCGCCCGAATGTGTAATGGCTGCAGAACAGATATTGTATCATAATCAACCAAAACACTTAGGACATCATGTTTTGCTAAAAGAGACGGGGATTCAAACCCTGAAAGAAATGATCAGTAGACCCTGTGTTTGACCTCCACTCTAGTTAGATTTTTGTTAAATGAGTATTGAGGGCAACTTTCCAATTGATTTGTCATTAAATGTTCTTTGTATTCAAATACAAGAGCAAAGTTGTTTTTTTTTACAGTGTAGGAACCAAGAATTTGAAGTGTTTTATTGTTAAAGGCAACTTGGTAGCAGCTGATTTCTCATTAGCATCTCCAATGGATGCCGCAGGCAGTCCTCGGCCCGAATGCATCATAAGTTACTGATGGTGGAGCTGTTGCAAAACTAAAACTAAAAATATTATACGTGCACATTTTTTGTTTTTAGCTTTTCGTTTATTTAGTTATTACCTTTTATTGCGTGGTTTACTTTGATTCCCTAAGAGGCATAGTGATCGAATGCGTTTGTGTGGAGGGTGGACATGTTGGAAATTGGTAGTGTATGTTTTTGTTTGTGGAGTTGGTGTTGCTCACGTCGTGGGGACCTAGATCTGTTTCCTCACTACATTATGAGGACTTGGTTTTCTTTATGGGGACCAAAAGCAAGTCCCCATTAAATTCTATGCCGAAGACATATTGTTGGGGTTTACGGGCTAATGCCAGGCACGTTAAGGTTCGAGAAAGTCTCCAGGAAATGAATGTGAGTCACTGTCATGACCTGTGCTGGCCTGCGTGTTGCAGCTCAGACCCTCAGACGCTCCAGTTAAGTGGCTATGTGCTGAGCGACCACTTCGATTTAATTAAGGTGAGGACTGAACTAATTGAGTGAGGGAACTCTCAGTGGATAATAATTAGCTTGTGGATTAATTTACTGCTGCATAAAGTCCTCGTCATTGACTGTGCCGCGGGGTGTTGATTTGGTAAACTGTACAAAAAGAGGTGTGAGTGCGTGTGTGTGTTGTCGGCGCAACACAAGGATGTTATTGGTAGAGACTTTTATGACCCGACCAACCTTTGCTCTTCCCTTCTATTTCATTGCTTTCTGTTTCCTACTACGTCTTTGCAGAGATTTACGAGCTGTGTGTCTGTGTTTGCCGACTGACACATACAGTGATCACACACATACACACACACACGCTGCCTTGATATCCTACATTTGCAGGATGGAATCAGATATCCCAGTATTTGCAATAATATATTCTCCCACTGTAAAAATTAAGCATTTTAATGTTAAAACTGTGTATGCTTCATTCCAGTTACTCTTTAACCTCATTACAGGGTATCATCAATAATAACAGGCAACCAGGATGCAGATCCTCCTCCATGCTACCGTCTGACAGACGATACAGGAACAAGCAGACCTAAGGACAGTTTGTACCACCAGGCGCCTCCTCTCATTTTTCTAAATATTCCACAATGCATATTTGCTTCCTGCCGTGTTTGCACTGTCTGCTGTTTACTGCACCACTTACATGAATATTATCCTTGAGTCCAGTGCTGCTACAGACCCAATGTGCTATACTGTTGTATACATTTGTTTTTGGGAGTGGCATATAAATAAAGACATTGTTATAACTTGAGGGCAGATCCAGGATGTGTTTTCAGTTTCTTGCGACGGAATTTTTTGGGGGAAAATTTGTCAACAAATAATGTCGAGACCTTTATGAATTAAACATCAGTCATATGTAGAATGCTTCAGTCTGTGAGCAGTTGAAAATGTAACAAGTTTGCAGAAACTCTGTATGTGGTTTGTATCAGATCTCAATGCCTATGGTTCAATATGTGGTGATCAGCCTTGACATAGGTTAAGAAATTTTTTAACCATTTTTGTATATTTCATGAATAGCGTTCATCTTGTTGATCAGGTCATAATCTAATACTGACAAATGATAATGAACTGAGGCATCTGGCAATCATCACCCTCTGTGAACAAGGCCTCGCCGGGACAGTGCTGTCGACCTCGAATATCTAGTATGTTTGTCTGAACCGTCCTGAAAAACAAATTCATCATAATTTAAAATTAGTTTTAAAATGTGTATGTTACCAACCAGCTGGGATCTGTATCTGTGTGTCTGTTCTGTGTGTTTGTGTGTTTTCTACACTGTAATTCACGCAGACCATTTCACAACAGTAGTGAGATGGTTATATGGCCCACCTCTGTGTCTTTAAAGGTTGTATATTAACAACTCGCTGTGGCAGGTGAGCGACCTCGTAAGGGAGCAGAAGAAATGTGACTCCGGGAAGCGAGTCGGGCGAGCAGAGAGATAAGGACTTGAGGGTCTTTGTATTGTTTGTGTGAAGAACAACTGTCAGTGCTGTCGTGGTAGAGAAGACAACTTCATCTTTGCAGCTTGCTCCACAACTTTATCTATTTTCTTGGGAGTGTTTATTCCACCATAGACTCGTGGACTGTAGGTCAGGAGTATTTTTACCGGACCATGGATTATCAGTAACACCCTGAATATAGATATTTAGAGGTGAAAATGAGCGCGAGTTGTGTGTGGTTGTGTTGGTGCATCCTGGGGGTTCTGGCTGCTCCGTGTTGGGGCGTCACACAGTGTCTGGATGGGACCACGATCAACGTGATCCTGCTGGAGGATCAGGAGTCTCCGTGGAGCTTGAAGTATGTGCGAGGAGAAATAGAGAAAGCCGTGGAGACAGATTCAGCCATCAATATTGCACAAGGTAACGAAATTCATTCAGTCTTTACATTGACTTAAAAAGCTTATTGATGAAGTAAAAGCATTAAAGCACTAAAGATTTAATTTAGAGCAAAATAAGTAAATATGGCCAGAGAATGTCTAGCATGTGATCAGAGTTATGGTTCATCAGTTTAAATATTGTATTACGACTTCTAAGGAAGTCGTAATACAATACTGAGGAATTTCTGAGGAAACAAGTATTATCAATCCATTATCTTAATCGCTCATAATCAACTACGATGCTTGCTCAATGATTTGTGCAAGCCCTGATCTCTGTGTGGCATGATAACGAAAATATTCGGTAAATATTTAGCTTTGAATCACTTAGACATGGCTGGGTTAACCTGCTTCAAGCCCAGGGGCAAAACTAGTCATGGGCACTTATTTTTTGTTCAGCAATAGGCCTACGGACCATTTTGAGAGAGGTCGTTGCACACAAAGCTTCAGTGGCCCCTGCACATCAACTGACGACTTACTAAACCACTCAGTCCTTTATTCTTACATACACAGTTTACAGTGAGGACAGTGATACATTAAGCTTACATCTCAAAGCCCTTAGTTTTGAACATGGACTGTACATCAGGACAGACAAGGCATTTCTAATTCCTCCCGCCCCATTTGTATGCCTCTAATAACTAAATAAAACCAAATGTCAAAAAATAAATACTTGAGCATACGTCAGTGTGACAAGAATTAGCTTAAATGACAGATAACATCCTTGAATTGAATTTGACTCTTTACTTTAGCCCATGCACATCAGGCAGGGTCTATGACCTGTTGGCTTCTCCTTTGGGGAGCCTTCATGTTGTCTATCTTCTTACAATCTGTCTGAAATCAAGGGACCATCATTTCAAAACACAGAGATGAAAAAGTCTCATGCCTTTTTTCCAGGGAGCTACTCTTGATTTTGCTAAACTAAAAACTTCTGCCAAGAGACCTTGCTGCAGCTGCTAAGCTAATGTTAGCATTACAAGTTTAGTGAAGTTGGCAGAGAACGAGAAACTTTTTCCCCTTTGGAGTGTACAGTTATCCACCATTCACACTCAGATATCTATAGAGTATTTTGTTTATTACAATGCTTCAACATGCAAGGGAACCAAAGCTTGAACAACCAGCCAAAACAGGCCTGCTGTGTCATGTTATGATCATCAAGATAGGTCTGGATTATTGCTGCTCTGATAAGGGATTTAACGAATGGTCTGATGACATCTACAACCCAAAAGTCAATATCATATAAAATGAAAATGTTTGTCTTTCTCTTCTTTCCTTCTGATAAAGGTGTTGGGTTTAATCTCACGGCCAACTACGGCGGGTTCAACACAACCTATTATCGATATCCAGGCTGCCATAGCAGCCAATGTGAGGGAGTGGAAGAGCTAAGAAACCTCAATGTGAGTGAGCAGCTAAACCTTTATATCCACTTTAGGATCATTAAACGTTTTTCTTCCAGTTACGTGTAAACTTGCTCATGTGAATAAAGTGTGAGGATTAGGAGCTATTTCCACTAGGGGGCAGATCATAGCGGTATCATCTCTTGCTTCCCAGTTTGACGTTCCTGGGAATTACTATAGTAACAGTAGTAATAAGCATCAGTGCTCCAAGCCTTAGCTCGACAAAAACTCACTCAGCCCTTTTTTCCTGCAGAGCTCCGGCAACCTGGGATGTGCGGTGCTTGGGCCCACCTGCACCTTCGCTACCTTCCAAATGGTCGAGTAAGTTTTTTTTACAAAGTCATGTCAAGAGTGGGTTAATCTAACAGAAAATGACATATGTTTACATCTCCATAGTATGAATAAGTATTCCCCTCCATTGCCGTACTCTCTCTCTCTCTCTCTCTCTCTCTCTCTCTCTCTCTCTTTCTGTCTGTCAGTGCGGAAAAGGGTCTGAGGCTCAGGACACCCATCATGTCTGCAGGAAGCTTCGGCCTCTCCTGCGACTACACACTCAACCTGCAGCGTCTGCTGCCACCAGCACGCAAGATCTCCGACTTCTTCATCCACTTCTGGAAAGTGGATAACAAGATCAAACCTGTGTGGAAGACAGCCTACGTTTACAAGAAGCAGGAGAACACTGAGGACTGCTTTTGGTGAGTTGCCACGCAGACGTCGGGGGAATAAATGTTAAGTCACTCTATTGTACGATCAACAGATAAGAACCCACATAACAAAATTTGAAATGTGATACAGTTGTAGGTAAAGTCCTCATAAACATTTAAATAATAACACCACAGATTGACTTGAGACAGTATTGAACCATTTTCTTTTTGATTCTGTGAGCAGACAGAAACTCTCGATAATGTTGAAAATATGATGTGGCTTGGAGTGTGGACGAGGACTGTTGACTCTATGTTTTATGAGGGATTCTGTGATTTTCTCCTGCAGGTATATAAATGCCCTGGAGGCAGACTCAAGCAAGTTTGCCCAGAATATTAAAAGGAAAATGTTGCGCAAACCAGAGGAACTGAGAGAAGTTATGAAATCACCAAAAAACAGGGTCAGCAACTGTAAGTGTATTGTTTTTTGACTGAATAAGTACATTTATTTCAATATTGTATTTTATTGAGTTAAATCAAGTTTTTCAAGCAGCCAGGAAATATATTCAGACACTGTGTCTGCACCATAGACTGTATATAAAGATGGACGACATGGCAGTTCCCTCAAAGTGAAGCCAAAGCATCTATGTCCTCCAAATACATTTTTCATAAATATGGTTTCTGTCATTTTAGTTATATGTTTAGGTTCTAATTCCATTGGTAGGTTTAGTTTCAATTAGTTATTTGTGGCTATAAAAATGATGCCAAACATCATGATTGACAGCTGAGACTGGCTCATGATTGGCCGAGCTCATGAATTGTCAGGATCTCACCGCTCCATCCTTCAATCACAACTGCACTGACTCTGGCTCCAAATGTGAAACATGGCAGTGTTTGTATTGAGGATATTTTGGCTTCATTTCTGGATAGTTGGAGGAAGTTGAGATGTGTCGTCCATCTTTATATACGTCTGACTTTTGTACACAATTCAGCTGCTACAACCATGACATTTGTTTGTGTTGGTCATACTCCCATTTACTATACAAACTGTCGCAAAACAGCACAGATGGAGAACTTTGATCTTCGTGCTGAATTTGGAGCTTGTGGTTACATTTTCTGAAAGACACATATCACACACCAAAAGATTAAGTTTATTTCGTTTTTATCGTGTTAAGTTAATGTGGTCCTCAGTTACAAGTCATAACTCCAGATCTCCTTCTGCCTGACAGACCTTTAATGTTTGATGCTCATAAGATTGGATATTTTATCCCTAATTCACCACATGATCACAATACATAGAGTACAGTATTGTGTTACTTACAGTATACATTTCTAAGTTGACTTTAAGTTAGGCTTTTAACCTTCAGGTTATATCTATACATAGATAAAGAACAAATCGTTCCTCAACCACAGATGCAGCCATAAAAGAGGGTGATTTGTGGTTTGCCATTAACTGTCAAGGTTGAAATGGACTTTCAGGACAAAAGAGTCAAACAGAGGGTTTGACACCCCTCTCCATTGTCACCAGTGGTGTAAATGCAGTTTGTCCGTTACATTTTATGTTTGCAGTGTTCATCATGTGTGGATCACCAATGGACGTGCTGGAGGTGAAACGTGGCACACCGGAGGCGGACAGCAGTGAAAATCTCTTCATCCTTATTGATCTTTACAAGTCAGTGCTGATTCATTTCATCTCTTATTTTTCCTCCGCTAATTTCCAGGCATCTTCATAGTTCTTGTTGTCTGCGGTACTTTCTGTGTGTGTTTGCACTTATTGTAATGCACCGTTATTTAAGCTTCACAAATGGTTCTCCATATTCCCAAGTCCTTCTCTATGTCAACATCATCATGCACTTGCATCACAACATGCTTCTCAACTCTGTGTGAAGAGCCCAGCTGTATGCGTTCCACAAGTAAAAGTGATATCTACCGAGTTTATAGTGTTTCCTGCCTGCGCGCTGAAGCCTGTGCAACTCTGTGGACTGGTTCAGATTTGCACCTGAGTTGCATTGGGTAGATTTTCATTGGAAATAGTGGTGAAGACATCTCCCATGATCCTATGCTGCTTCTACTTCCAACTAGTTCTTTGTTTATGGTATTGATTCAGAGACATCTAGTGGCCGAGGTTACATATAACATGTAAACCTACATTCTTTATGATTGCCGACAAATGGCCACTGCATTAGTTGGGGAAAAAAATAGTCAATTAGTTTTAAAGTTTGAGAAAATGACCCCTTACCTGTTTTAAACATTTTCTTGATAGGTGGTTATGGTCTCACTCGCTAGTTTCTTTCAAGTCTTTTTCAATCCAGCATGGAGTTTGTTTATTTCTGCTAATAGATCTCCTACACACTGGGCCCTTTAAAAACATTTCTCCTGCCTTCTCACAGTGATAAATACTACACCAACACAACATCACTGCCTTCCATGAAGAACGTGCTGGTGCTGACGATGCCGAACACCAGACAGTACACCATCAACCCAGACCTCAAAGACAACAACACGGTGAGGACACAGGAAATAGTGTTAGTAAGTTTTTTAAAGGGGGCACTATTTCTCAGCCAGATGCAGTGACTTCCTGGTGCCTGGTTTTCATGGCACAACATCAGTGGTCCCGTCACTGTGAATAATCTTCAGTGTCATATCAGGACCAGATCCAGAGAGCAGATCCAACCATTAATCTATTACTCTGTCCCTCTCTGCAGATGAACGACTACATGGCTGCTTATCATGATTCTGTGCTGTGGGTTGGCCAGGTGATGAGGGTGATTGCTGAAAAACCTCAGTCTGAGATTCAGCAGATGGAGTATGTCAATGCGAATTTCTTCCGGAACACCACCTTTAACGGTAGGGAGGGAGGCAAAGCAGGAGCAAATGAGGCTGTTACATGAATCTTAACATCTAATGCAATTAATGATTAAAACAGCTGTCAGACTTTTCTATCTTTTAGAGACCAAATTTTAGAGACCAAAATTTTTGGTCAAAACTATAGACCATATAAATTTGGATAATGTGTCTCCGCATTAAAAATGTATCTGAAATACAAAAATTAAGCCTAAATATCCCAGTTACGGCTGCGGCCATGTTGCACATATGTCGAGAAATAACAAAATAAACCACACTTAAAATAACAGACACAATCTTTGAAATTGAATCAGCTATCGTGTTCTTTGACTTTTGAGTTTGGTCCATGTCCCATCGAATAACATGGAAGAAGCTGGATTTATGACCTGTACTGCAGACAGCCAATAGGGGGCCATCAGGATGATTTCTCCTCCCTTTTGTGCAGTTGTCATGCCCTTCATCTTTACTGGTGTCAACTGGTTAGCACGTTTCAAACTTCTCGAATGAGATTTAAGAACAAGTCACTGTTAGCATTTATCTCAAAGAACTATTGTGTCAAGCAACTGCCCCACATTGGTTTGGCTGAATACCCTTGGTACAGTTTAATTGTTTGGTTTGTATAAATGTAGATATGAACATATCCTGTGTAAAACACTCAAACACTGTAAAAGTTGAAGTTGTTGAATTGAAACTGCTCACAGATTTGCTCTAGCCTCCAAATTTCTGTGAAAACACCAACGAGATGACGTCAGTGGCCCCTGAGAGGGGATGATGACGACTGTGAGGCCTCACAGATGGAGGCTGTCGACTGCTGTCACTTCTGTGTCTTTCACTGACATGACATGTTATACTGTAGCCTGCAGGCTGCAGCTGTATGTAGCTGCTGTGTAACTGAGTGTGAGGCTCAATCGGGGAGAGGCTGTAGTTTAATTATTTATCTTGTTATTATTGGTTATGATGTTGACTTGTATTCCTGGTTTTTAACGGCAAAACACTTGAAAGGTGATGATTTCTGCTGCCATGTATCTGTGTCTGCTCAGGATCTGCTGGAATCTACAAGCTGGACAGGCATGGAGACAGAGACGTGAACCTCACAATCATTTACACCACCACTGACAGCAAGGTAGTTTTTGCCAATTATTTAGCCATTTAGCAGTGATGTAGAAGAAGCACTCATTATCCTTCGAGTGTCACCCCCTGCTGAACCTCTCTGAAATATTTGTCATTTGCTCCTCTCATGTGATCCTCAGTACCGCACTTTATTCACGTTCGACACTGAAGACAACAAAACCACAGTGGTTGAGGTGGACCCCTCCTTCATCTGGGGACAAAGACTTCCTAATTTCCTACCAAATAGCGGTATAGCCACACACAAAAAAAACACACACACACACACACACACACACGCACACACGCGCACACACACCCCATAACTGTTGGGTGAGGCTAACTGAGGCTTTTTGTTTGCAATTGCCACAATCTGGTCAGTTTTGACCATTTGTGTGGGAGTGCTCATAATGGTTGAAGGCCACCTATGGACCTACAGACAAAAATATATCGTGCTTTCATTCAGTGTTTTTCACACCAAAAACTCACATTGGCAAAGGTCGCTTCTTCACTTCCTCCCACTATGCAGAAATTAAGCCAAGTAGACTGGAAATGAATGCTGCCATCTTACAGATTTGGAGCCAGAGTCTGTGCAGTAGTGGTCAAGGGATGAAGCCATGGTATTATGGTCCTGCCAAAACATGCGCTCGACTTATTGCGACTCAGTCTCATCTGTCAATCATGATGTTTCTCCCTGTTTTTTAAGCAAAAAATAACTAATTAATTGTGAATTTACCAGAATATGTGTACTTGGACCAACATAAGTATGACAAGAACTGCCTAAAATGACAGAAAGCATCTTTGGAGAAGAACTACTTTGACTTCTTACTTAGGTCCAGCTCCCATCCACTAACATGGAGGAGACAGGATTTATGACCTCGACTTCACTTTTGTCATATTGTCCATCTTTGTGGACGGTCGATGGTAGGGGCGAATCAGGGAGAGAGATATGATTGGATGCTAGGAGCCAGAGAAGTGAAAGAGCCAATAAGTGTAACAACGGCTGATAACTTCATATCATTCTACTCATAAGCCTGAACATCATGGCAGCTCCACCTGTGTTTATCTGTTTCCTGTTCTTAGACAATGTCCTTTGCCGTGGTTAGATCAGTATCTGCTTAATGCATCAACTGTGAGCTGTAACAGTGAACAGTGTTTGTGTTTTATCTTCACACCATCAGATTTGGACTATCATAACATCGTGGTCATAGTGTTGTCTGTCACAGTGGTTGTTGTGGCCACCATCGCCTTCATTTTCTACAGGTGAGTCTTATCATTGACAGCAACATAGACCATCTGCTGTCTAAGATTCCTGGGAAAATGTAACTGTTAAATGCTCAAAAGTTGACCAAACATAGACTGTATACAAAGACAAAGCATCTTCACTTCCTCCCACTGTCCATGGATGTAGCCAAAATATCCTGCATACAAACCCTATCATATCAGAATCGGGTGTTATTACCAAGCAGGTTTACACATGCAAGGAATTTTCTCTTGTGTATTTGTGCAAGTCTAGAAAATTGAGCGGGATGGAGCCGGGGTAACGAGGTCCCGCCATTGCATATGCGTGACCAATCACTTGTCAGTCTCAGCTGCCAATCATGACATTTCACCTTATTTTAATCGCAACAAAACGTACCAGAAAAAAATTGCACTTGAACAAACACCAGTGTAATAAGAACTACCCAAAAGGACATAAACCATCTTTGAGATTAACTGATTGTTAATTGTTTAATTTATGGTTAATGACCTATACTGCAGCCTGCCCCCAGGGGGCAATCAAGATGCTTTAGCGTCATTTTTTGGGGGCCGTGGTGTCGTCCATCTCTTTACATACAGTCTGCGGTTGGTCTATATTTACACATGGCTGATGTAAGCTGTTCAAAACACATTAATAAATAGCCAAGAATCAAGAAATCAATAACTACACCGTTTTTGCAAATCAGTATCACATGTGATGCTTTTTATTACTATACACACTTCTGGGTTCCAGAATTACAAACTGAATCATAAGCTAGAATCCCAGCAGAGGTTGAACTTTTAGACCTTAAATCTCCATGTGTTTTGGGGCCATTTGCCTCTATGTGTAGACAGAACAGGACCGACCGTCTGCACAGGAAGCGCTGGTCACACATGGCTTCTGATCTCATCTCGCATCTGGAGAATAGCAAACGCAATGTCGTCTCTCTGAAGGTAAAGGATGTCTAAACCTCCTCTTAGTCAGCGTTTACCTTATTCTTTACCATGAACACACTAAATGAACTGACTGTGTTCAAATGTGCCTCATCCTCCTCGGTCAGATTGAAGATGAGGGGAACAACCAAAATTTCAAGATCCGCCTTGCAAACTACGACAAGAAGGTAGATTGGACACTGCGTTCTAAAAACAGTTTTCAACTTAATCAACATATGTTTGCCCTGTGCTCAACACACAGATGTAACGCTGATGCTGCAATATTTTCAGATTGTAATTCTGAAGGAGCTGAAACACTCAGATGGGAATTTCAGTGAAACGCAGAGGATAGAGCTTAACGCGGTAAGCTCACACACACACACACACAAACACACACACACTTGTTGTCTTCTTTGTTTATATTTTTCCAAGTTCGCCATTGTGCCATGTCTTTTTTGCCTTTTCCTCTGCAGCTCCTGCAAATCGACTATTACAACCTCACCAAGTTTTATGGGACAGTGAAGTTAGATCATGGCGCGTTCGGGGTGTTTGAGTATGGAGAAAGGGGGTCACTCAGGGTACGTATGACATGCACACAATCAGGCCAGATCAGTCAGACAACTCGCAAATCAAACGTTTAATGCAAGAGTCGAACAGGTTGGTGTTTGGCGTCTAGGCTCCGACCTAGTCACTCCCCCAGATATGATTACATAGATTTGATGGGAATGATGAGCAATTACGTATCTGATCAGTGTTTTCACTGACAACACAGAAATATCAGAACAACAAAAAGATCAAATAACTATGTCAACAAGAGACTACATGATAACCTCAGCCAAAGACGCTATGTTTCCACCCCTGTCCATTTGTTTGCTGCTGTTGTGAGCAAGATAACACAAAAACTGCTCAACAGATTACGAGTTTTATTACTTTAATCAAGTTTATTGCACAAAAAGTAAATACATAAAACATAAATGTGTATGGGGCGTGGTAGAAACCAGCAATGGCTTACATGAAAACTAAACCCAACTATAACAAAACATTAAAATACAAAACATAATAAATCTTTAATACAGGTAATTTAATATATCAACATCTTTTAAACTCATGGAGACAATAGTAATGGCCTTGTCTAGAATCTCAGTAACAACGCACACACAAACACAGACACACAAAAGACGCACGCACATGCACAAACACCATCTGCTCCTGTCTTGTTCCAGTATGTGCTGAATGACAAGATTTCATACCCGGAGGAGACCTTCATGGACTGGGAGTTCAAGGTCACCGTCATGTACGACATCGCCAAGGTGAGACAGAAACTCAACACAACATGCAACTCAGGAATCAGATTGTAAATGGAGTGTGTGTGTGTGTGTGTGTGTGTATGGGGGGGGGGGGTTGGCACACAATACAGTGTGTACGTGTATGAATGACTGAAGAGCAGGCACCATATGTTCAGCTCAACACAAACACGCTTCTGATATGTTACTGAATTACACACAACTTACAGTTTGCCCTGAACACAACTGTCTCTAGACTACAGTTCTTTATTACTTTGTAATTTTAGTCAACTGAATGTTTTGACAAAAACCAAGTCACACCCCATCAATATTGTAAAGTGTGTAATCAATGACTTTTATCTATTACCAGTCGGCGTAATAGGAGTACTTTGTTTCTTTAACTTATAGTTCAACACTTTTCCACTGTAATACACATCTTTCTTTTTTAAACTCTGTCTTCTCAGTGAACTCTTCTCAGGATATCCCAGAGAGCTAAAGCTCAAAATTTATTTTAATGCACATTTTCACATGTTTTAAGAAAAACAGGAGCTACCCTTCAACTCTTCAAAATAAAAGTCCCTAGGCTGCTAGAGTAATGCTAAACAAAATGTAAATCTCACTTCTCTATTTGGTCATTTAGTCAATTTATAAATTGAAGTATCTAAGAAACCTACCACAACACAGTACTTGTTGGTGAAGTTGAGATCAAACTGAGAATCATACCGATGGGAATTGTTGTTGCAGTTCCTCCTGGCTGCCAGTAGAGGTCGCTAAAGTTCAGAGATGACTCATTGCCTCCTTCATTTCTCCTGATCTCCTCCACTGGAGCATGTGTGTGTCAGATAACTGTGATACGTGAATTCTCTGTGCAGGGCATGTCCTACCTCCATGCCAGCGACATCCAGGTGCACGGGCGCCTCAAGTCCACCAACTGTGTGGTGGACAACCGCATGGTGGTGAAGATCACAGACTTTGGCTGCAACAGCTTTCTCAGCCCAGTCGAAGGTCAATCAAACAACAGCCATTGAGTCATTACCTATTCCTTCCCTTTCTTACATTCTTAACGTCTCCTTTCTCTTGGTCCTCTCAGACCTGTGGACGGCTCCGGAGCATCTGAGGAAGCACGGCACCTCCCAGAAAGGAGATGTCTACAGCTTCGCCATCATCTCTCAGGAGATTGTTCTGAGAAAGAGCACATTCTACACAGAGTGCTGCTCCGACCGAAAAGGTGCAACACACTGACACCAACATTTTTAAGAATGACCAAAATCATGACACGGAAATGTGTGCATTGTAAGTGTGACTGCTTTTGAGAACAGAGAGGACAGACTTGGCACATATGCGCTCTGCTGAGTGACATTCTAGTTCCTTAGTGATTCAGCGTGGAAATAATGTCCATGTGATTCCAAACAGAAAAGCTGTCCAGGGTCATAATGTCCTACTTTAGACCAGATCTTAAGTTTGAGACGGCCACAGAGAAAGAAGCAGAGGTGAGATATAAGTATCTGTGTTGCTGTTTGATCTTCAGTTTTGTTTGTGTATCGTCTGATATGACTTTAAAGCTTTGTGTCCTGTCAACTACAGGTTTATATGTTAATAAAAAGCTGTTGGGATGAGGATTCTGAAAAAAGACCAGACTTTAAGAGGGTAGAAAACTTTCTGGGGAAAATCATCAGGTAATTTATTTTTGTGTGTAGCACATAGACTCTCTGAGAGACTGACTACACATTTGTAATAAGTTTAAGGGAACAAATAGTGCTCCTTCCCATGTCCTCCTCCATCTTGCCTGTTGATTGCGTCCCTGTCCTCCAGTAAAGTCCACGACCAGGACAACGAGAGCTACATGGACAACATGATCAGACGGCTGCAGATGTACTCCAGAAACCTGGAGCACCTGGTGGAGGAGAGGACGGTTCTCTACAAGGCGGAGAGGGACAGGGCCGACTGCCTCAACTTCATGCTGCTTCCTGGGTTTGTTTACACGTACAGGAACACGCCTACGGTGGCCCTGAGAGCTCAATGCGCAGCAACCTCAAATGATACATGCAAATAGAGAAAACTTCAATTGGACAAGAAGTGCACGCAAATGGAAAACCTGCTGCAAATACTCACAACATAACCAAATACTGACCATACAACCAAATACTCACCACGCAGCCATATACTTGCAACCTGTTCTCTATTTGCATGTTTTTCTTAAATAGTAGTGCAATGAGCTCTCAGGGCAGTCATCCACACCGCGGCTCTCAGACCTGACCCGGGAACACAGTTTTTTTTTATCTTTCTTTTCAGGGTTGAATTAAACTATATTTTTTATTTGTCTGTCTATTTATTTGTTCATTTCGGCGGCAATAGAGATGTATCTTTTAATACAAATTTATTTATTTTTCCAATTCTTTAGTGACCCACATTCTTGTCATTGATTTCACTTCAATTCTGGCTCACTTTACTTCTTTTTAATCTATGGTTTTACCGACTCCTCTTTTAGCATTTTATTATTTTATCTTTATAATAGCTTATTTTTATGTATCTTTTTCATTCTCGATTTTTCTCCATATCTTTAAATTTTTTCATTTCAAATTTTATGAAACCTATATAATTATACTTCCTCATTTCCTGGTATTATTATGGATGGATGCGTGGAGATAATGTTGTTATTGCTTCCATTGTATAAAGCACTTTGTGTTACATTGTTTGCATTAAAAAGTGCTATACAAATAAAATGTAAGGGGTTGATCATCCTGTTCCCTCCTCATCCTCTCACAGCCCGGTGGTGAGGAGCCTGAAGGAGACTGGTGTGGTTGAGCCAGAGCTGTACGATGAGGTGACCATATATTTCAGTGACATAGTGGGATTCACCACCCTGTGCCAGTACAGCACACCCATGGAAGTAGTGGACATGCTCAACGACATCTACAAGGGTTTCGACAGCATTGTCGACCACCACGATGTTTACAAGGTACTGACACCAGTGACAATCCATTGACAGATGAAGAGACAGTACAGATCTGCAGACATCAGCATGACGTCCATCTGTCCTCAGGTGGAGACGATCGGGGACGCCTACATGGTGGCCTCCGGGCTGCCCAAGAGGAACGGCAACAGGCACGCGGTGGATATCTGCTGCATGGCGCTGGACATCCTGGCGTTCATGGGCACCTTCCAGCTAAGACACCTGCCCGGCATCCCTGTGTGGATACGCATCGGCATCCATTCAGGTTCGGAATGTTTCTTAATCGTTCAATGCCCAATTCTTTAATAATGTAAATGGGACAAAAATCAAATCACACATTAACAGATTTTGTGGTAGGGTTAGGTTAACGTTAGGGGCAGGCAAGTAGTAACTATGGTTAAGGTTAAGAGTTAATCTCTGGGGAAATTAATGCAAGTCAATGTGATGTCACCAAACATATTCACATTGTGGAGACTTGACTTCCTTATAGGGACAAAAAGCAACTCCACATAACGTAAATCATTCAACTTTAAGGTGAAGATAGATTTAAGGTTTTAAGTTAAGCTTAATGTTAAGTTTAGGGTTAAGGTTAGAGTGAGGGAAGTCAATGTCATGTCTTCTGAAGTCCTGGGGGTACGACAGTGTATGTGTGGTCCAGGTATTAATCATTTTGTGAGGACCTAAATCTGTTAACACACACACAACATTGGGGACTTGTCTTCCTGTCCCCAATGTAAATCATTACATTTTAAGATGAAGGTGCAGGATAAGTAAGTTAGGTAAGGTAAGGTTAGGTTAAGGTTTGGGTTAAGGTTAGGTTGGTTTTAAGTATTGTCAAGGTTTGAGTAAGGCTCCAGGAAATCAGTATATGTCAATGGCTGTGTGTGTGTGTGTGTGTGTGTGTCCAGGTCCCTGTGCAGCAGGCGTCGTGGGGATGAAGATGCCCAGATATTGTTTATTTGGCGACACAGTCAACACAGCGTCTCGTTTGGAGTCAACAGGACATCGTGAGTAGGGAAGCAAACACGATAACTGACGTACACTGACAATCTTGCAGCCGACCGCTCTCCTCTGGCTCGGGTGCTCCAGTGCAATAACAGAGGCTATCAGTCAAGCTAATTAAATATATTGACCACAGCTAAGCCTGGGTTAAAAAAAACAAAACGATGTCTGAGGTTTTATCTTGTCATATCCTGCAGCTCTGCGGATCCACTTCAGTGAATCGACGGTAAATATCCTGCAGAGGACCAACAGCAGGTTTGAGTACGAGAAGAGAGGAGAAACATATCTGAAGGTAAAGATTCACAAAAGGGTTTTAAAAACAGGTTCCAGGGGAGTCACTGCCACACACTGATGCCAACGATGTGTGTATAGGAATATGTCTGCAGAGGAGGAGAGACAATTTAACAAGGGGGTACTACTGCAGATCAAAAATCGCCACTACAGGAATTTAAAAAGCCCCCCCCTACAAAAGAAGGGCCCCTCCCACCCCAGATAACTGCCCTTTTAATTGTTCTCCCTCCTGATAAGAGACTGAAAAGTGTAAAGGCGAGAACAAACAGATTGAAGAATAGCCTTTATCTCAAAGCTGACCTCCTCATGAACACTAGATCTAACACTGCAGGACACTCAGTAGGTTTTAATGAATGGCAGTATAACAGATAGCATATTTTTTTATAATGCAGTTTTTATCTTGTGGGTCACTTCATCGTACTACAGGTGCTAGTGTCTTATCTATACATTTCATTAAGGTGTTATTTACTGTAACGTATGTTTTACTTATTTGAAAAATTTGTACCAACATTTGTAAAAGGATTTGTTTGTCTATTGGTAAAGGGCTCAGATTTGACATGTTTAATACTCGTTGTCTGTGTTTTGAGTTCATCAAGTCAAAGTCCAATCTTTGTTGATATGAGAATTAAGTATTGAATCTTGACTCTAATCTAAGTGTGTGTGGGTTTTAACGTGTTAAGTTCTATCCTTTGTGGTTTCGCTGAAGTTCCCATCTGAGTCTTTCAGCTCCTTTAGAGTTAGACTCTTATATTGTGTGTGTGTGTGTGTGTTTTCTAAGGGTAAGGGCACAGAGACAACATACTGGTTAACAGGTGAAACTGGAAAAGACTACAACCTCCCAACTCCCCCCACAACGTAAGCAAACACACATGACTGTTTCTCATGGACCAAACAAACAGGATAAAATGTGATAATTAGTGCCACATCCCCAATAATAGATAACAAGGGTTTTATTTGTCCATAGAATGTATACAAAGATGGTCGACTTGCCTCCACCTCCTCACACTATTTACAACTAAAGCCAAAATATCTCAGACACTAACACTGCCATCTTGCCGAGCCGAGGCCAGAGTCTGCGCAGTAGTGATCAGGGGGCGGAGCTGTGGCAGCTAGGTCCTGCCAAAACAAGAGCTTGACCAATCTCGAGTCAGACTCTATTTGACTCTCGCTGTCAATCAATCAACTTTTATTTGTATAGCCCATATTCACAAATAACAATTTGTCTCATAGAGGGGTACAGGGTAAAAAGAACGTAGAAACCTCAGAGAGAGCCACATGTGAGGGAACCCTCTCCTAGGACAGACAGAAGTGCAATAGATGTCAAGTGTACTATATATCAGGCAGTCCTGCTGCAATCATAGTCTATGGTCAGCAACCAGCAAGATCATGATCCACCATCAAGATCAGGATCAACTTTAGTCCACAGTCATTGTCCACTGCCGCCAATAAGGGTCCATCATCAGCTGCCACCTTTAACGTACTTTGAAAGTTATTTTGTTTCATGTCCCATCCACTAACATGGAGATGGCAGGTTTAATAACCTATTATGCAGCCAGCCATCAGGGGCAATGGAGACACATTGGCCTCTTTATATACACGTGACCTGAATATGTACTTATATACATAGAATTCTATACTGAAACATGTACTACTTCTGTCATTCTGTACATTTAGCTTGACATTACACCGTCCTGTTCAAACCTGGTTCTTTGTCCTGGTTCCTGTAGAGAGAACTTCCAGCAGCTCCAGCAGAACCTCGCCCAAATGACCTTGATGTGTCTGGAGCGCCGCTCCCGTAGTTCTGTCCGCAGGAAGAATCCGAGTCAGGGGGACGAGGACGGTGAAAAGGAGTTGGAGTGTGAGAGCCACGAGCCGGAGTACCTGCATCTGGCCACCGTCGATAACACGCTCAGTACCTTCCTGTAGCCCCGAGCTGCCTTCTCACTAAGAGTGGGAGAGAGCAGGCAGAGGCAGAGAGGACTGCAGTATCTGAAACACTGCAATACTGCATTTGTAGAAAACAAGTGCCTTGATGGACCAAGACGTGGAAGGTGCTTGTTTGTTTTAATTTCAGGATGCATTGCTGATTTTCAGTGGACATGCTATTTCTTGAGAAAATTGAATATCTTGCAATTGACTTGCTTTTGTGCACCTTATTAAACCCCGGGCTTAAAGTGCCGCAGCAAATGTGAAGAAATCTGTCATCGACCGGTTTTCTGTCAATTCAAACACATCCATATTATATTCTTGTATATATATATATATGGATCTTTCTTTTTTCACATCCCTTGTTACCCTCGACAAAGAGGTTATATTTGAACCCTTTTCATTTGTTTGTTCGTTTTAAAGCAAGATTACAAAAAACCTACTGTACGGATTATTATGAAATTTAGTGGAATAAAGTGGTCAGGGAAAAAGCTGTGAAATTTTTTAAAGGGCATTTTCACCAAATATTTAGCTTAAATAATCACAGCTATAGAGATTTGTATACGAATTAAAGAGCTGAGAGACAGTGGGAGACATAAGTGGCGCGTAGATGATGGATCATTTCTATTTTTGCCTAAACTATATGAATTTATGTCAACAACTGTGTGTTAAACTGAGGAAACAATTGCAGTACTACAGAAGCTTTGTTATTCTATGGTAAGTACTAGATACTTGTGTATGATAACTTGTGATCTAATGCTTGATGGCGGTGATGTCTGTCCCCCCCCCCCCCAAAAAAACATGATTTTCAAATGGTTATTTCAAACCAAAAAACAAAGTTTTATTTTTGTAGAACAGCGAGATTCATATACAATAAGTACAAAAAGGGGAAAAAAATAAAAGAAATAGTCACATTGATGAAGATGTGTTTTTTTCACACAGTGTTTGTTGAAGCAGTTTTATCCGAGGCCTTTAATTCATGTCACATTGTTTTTTTGCATTCAACAATGACATCAGGCGAACAGCAGAAAAAGAACTCCAGCATCAGATAAAGATGTTTTTTTTTTTTTTTTTGGAAAGAGTAATAAAAGAGCACTGTTGTTTAGACTTTTACACATTAAATACCATGTGAAAACAAACTATAGTACATCAGAAACCCCTCAAAGAATAGTGTCCATGTGGATCAATTCAGCGTAAATCCAGTAAACCATACAAGATTTATAAAACTGACCTAATGCTAATACATTTGTACTTTGAAAGGAAAACTCTAAACTATTTTTGGGTTGGCATCTGTTCAACAGCATTTATGTGAACAAAATCTAGCAAATTCAGCAAAAATCAGAAGGACTTTTCTTTTGTAACTATTGAAGATCAGGTCAGTGAAACATAAAAAAATAACCCACCCGCAGATAACATCAACCCCCAACCCCACTAAAAAAATTCAAGCCCAAGTTCTTTTTACTTTGCAGCATTAAAAAAAACCTCAAGAATAAATTAGACAACACAAAATGTACAAAAAAGGCATGACGTTTTATACAAAACAGCTAAAACCTTCTACACGAGATGCTTCAAACAGCATTACCTCAAACATCGGGTTTTTGTCCCCCGTCTTTATTCAAGAGCTGGTCGTTTCCGTGTGGGAGCAGAATTTAGTGATTTCATATTTTATAACGCTTGAGCTCAAAACCCTGCAGTGCACGTGCAGTCAAATAGCTCCTGCATGTGCTTCTTTTCAAATCGTGTGATTGCACTCAGATTGTTTGTCGCTTCTACAGATAAACTGTAAAGCGCTCATGCTTCTTTTGATGGCACATGTTATGAAGTATGTGCCACGAAATCTCTCAAAGTAGGGGCCATTTGAGTGCAAGCGAAGGGTTTTGAGTGACAGCATTTCAAAACCTGAACGTGAAATCAATAGGTCCTGCTCTCAAACTGAAAGAACACGCTCATGAATACTGATAGGAAATAAAAACATTAGACATCCCAGTGCATGTTCAGTGTGTGTATCACCTTTATCTCTGCTTGAACAACAATTTACAAATTCAAACAAGGAGCAAACCTGGAATAGACTCTTAGGGAGGTGGTCAAAAGACCAGTTTTTGACTGAAATATTAAAACAGCTGATTTAAAAAATGCATGTGGTGATGCCTACGTTGAATGTGACACAACAGTCTTTAGACACGCCCAGTTTATCTGTTTGACCTCAAGGCACCGAATGATCCAAGTTGGAAAAAAGCTGAAGTAACAAAACAAGGAACAAAACTCTGTCTCTTTCAGTCGTCTCCCTCCTTCTACCGCTTTGTTGTGATTATCGTAAGCATGATGAGTAACTGAATCTTCACTATTCTTACATTTACTGTATTCACCTAGTCCAACTAATAAGGTATTGCAAGGATCCTAAAGGTCCATACATCTGTTTCTATGCTATAAACGGACAAGACACTATACCTTATAACACACACGCACACATATTATTGTATTTGCGCATGTTTTTTTTCAGATTCAATAATCAAAATGTTACTAAAAAAAGTTTCCAACTACAATCTAAATTTTCGATTGTCTCACACTCTAACTGCTTATCGTATTTGTGTGTTTCCTGCATGTTGTGGGTCAGTCAGTATTACACAGGAACTATACAGCAAAGGGGGGGGGGGTCGACACGAGTTGCAGACGGTAAACGCTCTATGTGGTCGTAGAAAATATCTCTCTGCTGGTGACCAACCTTTGTGGCCAAGGAGCAAACCACATCAGAATAAAGTTCGCGAAAAGGAAATTCAAGCAGCACTATGTAACTTTAACTGAGCAACAGCGCCCTCTGCAGCCCCACGTAATGAATATGTTTCAGTGTAATGGTAAATGGTAAATGGTTTTGTATTTATATAGAGCTTTTCTAGTCTTGATGACCACTCAAAGCACTTTACAGTACAGTTTTAGATTCACACATTCACACAGTGCATCTATTCGCAGCACTTTGTTATTCTATAGGGGGGCCATTCGGGGTTCAGCATCTTGCCCAAGGACACTTCGGCATGCAGATGGGTCAGGCTGGAGATCGAACCGCCGGCCTTCAGGTTGGAGGACGACCACTCTACCCCTCAGCCATAGCCGCCGGGGTATAGATGGACGACATGACAGCTCGCAAAGTGAAGCCAATGTCTCGATGGTCAGCTGATGGCTGGCTGCAGTATAGGTAACAAATGCTGCCTCGATATTAGTGGATGGGACATGGACCAAACTAAAGAGTCTAAAATATTTTTTTCCGCATTATCACGACTGCACTGAATATTGGACATAACCATCAGTTTACAATGACTGATCTTTAGAATTACTCTTGAACTCGCTGGGGCTGATTCTGACAATTTAAGCTGTGGCTATAGGTCGGTTCCACACTTCTCACAGGAGAACGTATCCACTCACCATAGAGCAAGAACAGAGGTTCAGGGTGAGGACTGGGAAGGAAAGAGGAAACGATCTCACCATCCCAAATCTGGTGTTGCCCTTGTCAACAAATGAAACCGTAAATCAGTAAATGAGGTTGAGGGTGCTGTCTTATTCTAGTCATTCATTATCATACATGACAGGATGTTTGCAAAGCTGTTGACCATCGTATCTAGACAGCTGTTGGCGAGTTTAGCTGATTTGGCAAGTATAGCTAACTTTTGGAACTTCTACTTGGCTAACCGGATACCTGTGCGTGGTGATACTGCCCCATTTCCACGGCAGCATTGGTTCTACAATGGTTTGGTTAAATAGTGTTTTTACTAGGGCTGTCAAGAAAAACTATCTGATTAATTGACATGCTTTGTGCTTAATTAATCTAAAATAATCGCACATTTCAGTATTTGCTGAGTTAAGCAGTACATTGAATAATACATGTACAAAATGTAAACGTAAGGTTATGTGCTGTTGTTGTGCTTTGTGTTTAATTTGGTCTTTCTTTGCAAAAATCTCAACAACGTGAACTGCGTGTGCCTTTTTTCTGTGCTTTGTTTTTTCCAACACGAGACCATCAGTTGAGTCCTCGTCTGAACTGTCCTCGTCAGACATTTGTGACTGGGAGGAATTTAATGATCTTTTCCACTGGGGGGGGGGGGGGGGGGAATCGATAGTTTGTCACCAGTCGAGGGCAATAGCGCCGACGGACCAGACACAGGAAGATGACATCACAAAGGCACCATAGAGTGAGTCTGATTTAAGTAATCTTTTTGATGTATTATTTTTCTATAATTAGATCAAAATGTATATTTGTTTTTTTGACAACCCTAGTATTTACACATTAATATCTACTGATAAAACAGATTTTTAAAGTCAGGCTTTCTGACGTCCAACAGCTACACCTCCAGATTGCTGTCAAATCCTCATGGGAGGAGAATTTGCAGAGCGACATCCTCAAATGAATTCTCTTGCACTTGTTGTAATTGAAGTCATTAGAGCTGTCAGGAGTTGTGTGCAGGGGACTCAATGTAGTGCAGTTCCTACAGTTTGCAAGTAGAGATCACGCGTTAACCGACAACCTATTTTAAACCACACACCTGCACTGAGCTGAAAGTGGGATTTAAGTGCTGCTCTTTATCCTAACAACCACAGACGGAGGACACTTGACTCCCCTGACGCACCCTCTACTCCTCTCTCTGTTCGAGCCTTTCCTGACGCACACCGACAGCTCTCTGTCAGCTGGGGCTGAAAGCTGGCTGTGGATCACGGCCAGGGCGGCAGACGCTGCTGTTGAGCGTGCACCGTGCACGTGGTGATGCAGGTATGTGTCAGGCTGGTGCCGGGTGAAATGTAGAGCGGTTTATGTGTGCTCCTAATCCGTGCCCTGTTGGACTCTCTCTGCCAATCAAACCCACATAAACTAAGCTAACAGTATTTACAGCAGGATCAAATTAGTGTTAACCAATGCTCACACTCACAGCACAAAACTAAACCTAGAAGCAAACTGAACGTGTGCTGACTTGCATACGGAGGCCATCTCTCAGTAATACTTCTTTCAAACCAACATTTACTTTGGGAAACCGAGGCGCTCTCTCACCTCGCTGTCTTGTCAAACTAACGCGTTCACCCTAGTATCATGTTTCAATCCCTGTCAATCGGAGCCGGAGCTTATTCAAACCCGGGTCTACTGCAGGAAAATGGGCTTAAGACTCAAAGAGGTAGAGAGACAAGCTTTGTATGCAGCGCACTCTGTCAAGATCTCATGCCTCGTGCAATCAAATGAGAAGACAGCAGGGATAAGGGCCGACGTTGGTGTCGATGTGATGTAAACGAAAACGTGTTATCCGGAGCGGAATTTAAAAGTTACCCCTCAGCTAACGCTCTGGAGATTTTTTTTTTTGTGGGCAGAGAATCTCCTGCTGTATTGTTCATTTGTGAAAGGTAAACTCTGGTGAGTGTCCGCACCCAATTCTGCGGACGTCCTCTGGAGTCCATGTTCTGATCTATTTGTAACCTCCGATGTCGGCTGGATCGCCTCCTCGCTGCAAACCCAATCAGGATCAAGGTGATCTTAGTTAAGCACCACGGTTCAGTCTGCTTTCATCTGGATCTTTGGTTATAATTTACTAAGCTCCACTACTTAGCAATATAAGATCTGCACACATGATTTATTTTTTTAACAATAAAATCTCACTGAAAAATATTTTTGACGAATCCTTTTTGGTTATCTGTAATTCTGTCAGCGAGCTGATGAATACGCTACAACTCAGTTTTTGATGACGGCCCGTTGACACAACACACAACATAATGTACAGGAAGTCGTAATGAGCCTCCGAGGAAAATAAGTAAAGTTCTCGAGATATTTTACATCCGTGACCCGTGGATCTGGAAAAGCTGTGAAATGACAGAAGAGAGAGAGACATTATGAAGTGCAGATTCTCAATCTAAAACAAAAAAGAAACACATTATATCATCTAACTCTGGCTGTGATGGTGATAATGGTGATGAAAATGGTGACGGAATGTGACTGGACTGATGTGTATGGCTGCAATGGCTGGGAACATAAACACAAACATACACAGCCATGATGTGGCCACTTATTGCATGTGTTAAAGTCTGTGTGTGTGGCCCTTTGACATTCACTTGATTTGATATGTCCTAGTCAGTCTAAGTGTGTCTTTTGTGTGTTGTGTTTGTGTGTGTATGTGACTTTCCACTTGGACTGTATATACAGCATGTACACAGACTGGGAAGGACATCTAACACTACAGCTGCACCAAAAGGTCAGGGATATTTCATGGCACAGCACCGGTAATGAGAGGCCATAGAGACGCAGCGCTCAATCAATATCTCTAAGGATGTGCCAGGGACTGCTGGACCGGACTGAGCATGTGCACGTATACAAACGTTCAATATACAAGCTGCTGCTGGCCTTTATGGCCGCACAGAAGAGGGAGGTTTTTAATTTACTTTTCAAATAGCAAAGATTCATGAAGCGAGCCAACTAATGATTCAGAGATTTTATCTCGCTAAAACTTTGATCAGCAGAGGAACACGTCTGCTTTAACAGAAAGGACGATGGCAGAGAAGCTGCTGGTGTTTTTTTTGTCGTGGCTTGTGAAGTTTTTAAAGTTCAATTTAAGGCTTTTTCGGACCACACTGAATGAATTTAAAGATTTATGATCTTTAAGTCCGAGAATTAGTTGAACTTCCCCAATTGAAGAAAAGTCAAAGTAGCGCCAAGAAGAGAATAACCCTCAAAACGCCACGTTATCTCACAAATCATAGGCAGACAACATCCATAGTCTTTCCTGCAGCCAGGGCCAAGTGTACTACAATAAATTCAGATTACTGTGTTTGTAGACTCGGTTATTAGTTTCTTGTTGGTCTTTCCTGTAGATTTAACCATTTTATTACGTGCTAATATTGAATATTGTTGAGAAAGAACCAACACACTAAATCTTTAAAAAAAAAGCTTCTAAAGCGTGATAGAAGTAGTGTTAAACAAACGTTTTACGTTATAACAAGGCGGTGAATAGCCCTTGTACGTTTGAGGTGCTTCTGCTCTAATTTAATGATAACTTGTCAACCACCAGCAGATGTGAGGGACCACCAGGGACTATAAATGTAATTAAGACCTAATTAGGACTTTGTAAGGCTTTAAATTCAGATTATTCAACATTTTTATACTTATGGAGACCCTGCAGAAACACTGATTAAAAATTCATAAATTATCTGTCGACTGCATCAGAACAGCAGGGTTTTTTGTTTAAAGCAGCATTAATTGATATCATCAGTAGGTCCGTTGGTTTACATTCTCATGTAACTTCATTTGAAAACCTCTCAACATTAACTATAAAATACTGTCAGGAGGCTTTATAGAGTAACAATATCAGGAGAATTCAAGCCTACACCTCTGCCTGTGTAGGCAGTGCACTGCAGAGCGCTGCAGCTCAGTGTTTGTAGTTTCCCTGCAGTGGCTTGTGTGACTGGAATATAATTCAGGTCAATAATAAAAATAATCTTCCATGTTGATGCTGATGTTAAAGATGGAGATGTCGTTCAATAAGCCCCTGAAGCCCTTCCATGAATCTTCTCATAGAACATTTCTAGACTTGCATTGGCCTGTCGAATTCCATGTTATGTAAATTCCATCGTGTATTTACTAATTCCAGAAATCCCTGTCTGTCTGTATTTGAAAATCAATTTCTTGAAAACTCTTCATCTTATTGGCTTTGCACATAGCATGTGTATCGTTGAGGGCCTGATGAGGTGCAGTGTCGAAATTGGTGCAATGTGGACATATATATATAAATTGATTTAATAAAGAGATGACTTAATTCATCAACTTAAGTCGATATCAACAATGACACGTACACAAGAATGACAATGGAGTGCTGCAGCTTCGGGTTCTGTGGGCTGAGTCCTGCAGTCTGTCTTTACCTGCTGCGGCTGAGTAACCACCACAGGTCACAAAGCCAAATTTGAGCTGAAGAAAATCTTTTCGCAAAAGAGGGACAGCTTAGAGGTCATACTCAGTACAGTGCCATGAAACACCCCGGATCTATGTACACATCACACACACACACACACACTAAAATCTACCAGGTCTACTGACTAGCACATCTATCGCACAGTTCCTCACCCAATCCCACCTCTCTTTGGAACAAAGCAACATGACTCCCTCATTCTCTAAGCCACTCATTTGGTGTGGTTTCTCTCCCTCCCTCCTCCTCCTCCTCCTCCTCATCCTTCGCTGCTTCCTCCTCCTGCAGCTCCGCCGGCTTCATTCCGCATGAAGGACGGAGGGGAGAACACACAAAAAAAAGAACAAGACAAAAAAACGACAAAAAAATGAACACGCTAATGAGTGTCAGTGAGTGGACAGTGAGAATCTGATATATATCTATATATCCATATAAAAGAGAGAATATTGAGTAATAGTGTGAGAGACAGAGGGGAGGACAAAGTGAGAGGTCGATAATAGCAGGAAAGAGTTGTGTGAATGATGGAGTGATTGTGTTTGTGAATGACATTTGGAGGGGGTGACATTTGGAGCTTTCAGTGGAGAGTGCGGGATCAAAGCACACTCACATCCATGGACACACAGCTTGTTCCTGTAGCAAGACTGAGAACATACGTGTGTGTGTGTGAGTGTGTGTGTCACGCGCTCGTGAAGAACAGGGGCTTTACCTTCGTTTTGTGGCTCTGCTCTGTCCCGAGTCCGGACCCAGGCGTGTGAAGCTCCTTGGACACGACACACAGGAACTCGGCTTGGTCTTCTGTTCCGTAGCTGTACGACGAGCCGATGTTCACCATCTAGAAAAGGAGCGCGACACAGATACAGAAAGATATACAGAGGAGAGGGGGGACAGAAAGACGGAGACAGAGTGAGTCTCGGGGAGAATTAAGAGATAACAGCAGAAAAAGAAGACAGCCAGAGACAAGGAGAGAGAGAGAGAGAGAGAGAGAAAGAGAGAGAGAGAGAGAGAGAGAGAGAGGTCCCATACTAAGGTTTTTGTGCTCATGCATGGTCGGGGTGGGGGTAAACAGCCTGCGGTAACACACTCCAGTGGGCTCCACAAGAAGCGTGTCTTTCTTGAGAGTACAGCGAAACGAGTGTGGGTCGGCCTCTGCAGGAAATTGTGTGCGAATCAAAGCTGTGCAGCATGCAGTGGAGCTGGGTGCTAAGGCAGCGGGTAAAACAGACGGTGAGGAGGTTAGGGTGGGTTGTCTAAATGTGATTCCTGGGCTAGAGTGTGAACAGGTTAATTATCACTGCCCAAGAGGCTGTTAATGAATGAAAATCTCTCGCAGTGGCATCACCTTAAAAAGATAATTACGCCGCCCTAACATGTTTGTTAAAAAAATCTATACAACTGTGGCTCATAGCTGGTTGGCCTGTTTCCACACTTAATCTCGTTATAAGGATTTTCTGAATGAGGAAAATTAATGGTAAATTTACTTATGAATCACAGAGCTGTTCTAAAAGTGGGTGGTTACTGTCTATATAGATTTCTAAATCACTTGCCGCTACTATTTTTAAACCGGATAAAAAGGCGACAACGGCGTTGCAACTACCCCCCCCCTTTTTCAGGCTGTACCATTGCAGGTGATGGACACTATCTGGCTGGGTAAAGAGCAAGTAGCAGTCCAGTGTCTTTCGCAGTCTAAGAAGTGAAATGCAGAACCTTTAAGACTCACTGAGACCATGTGTAATTAATGTGGACTTCCTAAATGAAAGTGCTACTTAAGGTCAATAAATCGAGATCTAGACAATGGCCGACATCTACTTTAGCCTAGAGGTCCTAAACTCATTTGGAAGTGCAAATAGCGGTGCTCAGGTCAGGGCCAAGGGGATCAAGATTAAAGGGTCAGCAGCAGCGTGAGTCCAACCCACAGTCCAGAGCAGTCCGGTGCGGGGCTTTCTGCAGGTGCGCACGCTGACCTGCTCAAACTTCCAGCCGTCCGACATCGTGGAGACCATCTGGGTCAGCTCCTCCTCCTGACACTGCAACACCCGATAGACGTGCTTGGGGGGCACCTGCTGGGGAATGAGAAAGGATCCAAGGTGAGGATGCATACCAGGGGTGTTGATTCAAAAAAGGAACAAAAAATAACAAATTTCTTATATCACTTTACTACATTTGGCTGAGGGGTTAATACAATTCAGCTCATCCAGGAGGCGCCAACACACCATATCAAGCAAATACAGTATATGTAACATGACAACATGCGTCATAAAACGGAGGGGGTGAACTTTTGCACAAGCTTTGGCCCCGGGCATAATGAGAGCAAGTCAAGTAAAGAACAGTAGAAGTGCAGAAAGATGTGGGACTGAGTGCAACCGTCCTGATAAAATAAAATAAAAGGAGAGTGAACCCTGATGTACAGCCAGGCTCTTCAGAGAAGCAGGGAAGAGAGAAATCACTGACAAAGAAGAGTGACCAAAGGGCATTGCACTTACACTGTGCACGTACGTGCGTGCGTGTGTGTGTTTGTGCGTGTGCTTGTACACTTTTGCTGGTCCTCACTGATTCGAATGGCGGTTTGAGAGATGAGACATGCTTTTAGAGTTAGGGTTAGAATTAGGTGTAGGTTCAGGTTAGGGTTAGGGGCTGGGGAATCCATTATGGCAATGAGTGTCCTCACAAAGATGAAAGTGTTTGTGTGCAGTATGTTTGCTTATCCAGGCGAAGACCATTGAATGTAGTGTTCATAAAGTTGGACAGTGTGCCATCCTGTACATTTAGACCTAAAGTCTGCACAGTAGTAACCATGGCGTGGCATTTAACTCCATTTTTGTATCATCAAATAACTAATCAAAGCCAAACTTACCATAAAAAAATGTAATTGAACAAACATCATTGTGATGAGAAGTTCCTGAAATTAGTACTTTGAGTACTTTTACTTTTTAGTTTTATGTCTCATCACGAACAAGGAGATTTATAAGCTATCGTGCAGCCATCCACCAGGGAGCGATCAACATTCTTTGGCTCCACTTTGCAGGAGCCGTAATGTTCAGAATTGTAAAATGACATATAATAAGGTTGAAGAATATTGATACAGTTGTGTTAAACTGTACATCTTAGCCGTGATGCAAACATGATGCACTGTATTTGTTTAGTTTCATTTAAACAAGAATATCGTTGTCAGAGCCGACAGTGCAGAGTGAACTCCTCCATCATGAAAACAGATGGACTTGCTCTCCACATACCTGCGTGGCCTTGGAGTCTCTCTCCAGGATCCTCTCCTTGATCAATTTGATCAGGGGCGTGATGTTGTAAAACTCGGCCTCCTCCAGGACACCTTGGGACAGAAGAAACACAAGTCAGCTGCTGCGTGAAGACTTTAGCTCCGACGTTCCAAACACTCTGTTAGGCCTACCCAAACATTGAATATAATGTTTATATATAATGCTTATGTTCAGATACACTAAACTAGAAACATTTGAAACCTGAAACACCATCTCTTGGCATGTGCAGCCACACAGTATTTTCAGAGAGAAGTTGAAATCAGTGAGACCTTCTTCAGCCAGCTCCTTGTTGTAGACCAGTTTGCCGTGCCGCAAGTAGTTGAGGATGGGACCGAAGTAGGTGGGGTCTCTGTCAATCACATAGGCGCCCGACTCATCCTGTTACAGAGGAGAAATCAGAGAGACAGAGAGAAGACAACATTGACCGCTACCGTATAATCAAATCATTTAGAGCATGTAATTACTGCGCCAACCCTCTTTATTATTGGGTTTTTACTTTTAAAGAGTTTTATTGGCCGGAATCATGGCCATATTCAATGCAATATTATTCTATTCATGTATGTTATTAATAACTTTTTTGTTTTGCAATATTTGTGTAGGTTAACAGGTATTTCTCAAATATGAGGGTGACTACCTTTCTTCTCTTCTTGTATGCCTTAAGCAATGAACCCATTTTGTAATATATTGACTATTTTTAGACATGAAACGTCACTGGTTCCAGAAAAACAACATCCTGGTTGGCTATTTTGGTCTAAAGTATGCAGTACTGGCTGCCCACGCTGGATGTTAGTAAGGTCCACTGTTTGTCTTCAAAATAAAAGTCCCCCGTAGGGTGGAGGTTATGTTAGGGTTAGAAAATTACATCTTCATAATGAACTAGTAGATTTCAAGTTAAACAGGCATGGTGTACAAACTGGTGGTAGTCAAAAAGGTGAGGGACCTTTTGAGTCGGCCGTTGCATTTTCCTAATTTGCCACGAAACCCTGTTTCTCCCATTTGCACTTCCCTTGAAATCCTCCTGACACAAGAGTTTTCTGCCACTGGACATAGAAGTTACTGGAGCGCCAGCACATTTGTTGGCAACTTTGGTTACTGAGTGGTGGGTGTGTTTCTCTCCCACCTCAAGGGAGCTTCTGCCAAGCCTGGTTGGGTGTTATGTCATGACCATTACCCCTCCAACATATTGTACACACACACCGACACACCCACCCACACACACACACACACTCTGTTCATCCTCGTGATGATTGCTTGAAGCAGAGTCTGCTTTTAGAGCTGGATTCACAAAAGAACAGCTGCTGGATAAATCTAAACAAAAACATGCAGGCTTTTATGAGATTACGGATAGATGGCGAAAAAGGAGGAATTATTGTAAATTGTATGAAAAAAGAACATTGGCTGTTTCTACTCATGATATGTCATCAACACATGACTCAGTCGAGCTGTCTAGACTTTACTGCATGTAGTTTTTGTCGTGTTTTATCGTCTCCGGCTCTGATTGGCAGTGACGGAAGCAAGACAGCTAGGAGACAGGATGTCTGAGTTTTCAGTGCGTTTGTGAGTTCAAACACAACATTTACGAAAAAAATTCAAAAATGCATGTATACCTGCTAATTTTGGTGTAAAAGTGGTATGTAAGACACCGGGTAATGAAAGTTGGAAAAAAGGGTGCATGATTCTTAAGTGACCAAGTTAAGCGCCTTTCCTACTGACACAAGTGGCTGCCAGGAATCCCTTTGTCTGTAACACTTCAAGTCCAGCCAATGTGAGCTTCAGACAAGGTGTTCCCAATGGGAGACATGAGCTGAAGACACCTTAAACCCAGAGTGAATCGGTTCAGATCGTGAGGCACTTTGTGAAATAGAGTAGAGGAGGAAGGACAAACAAGCCCAAAGATAAAGAGACCTGAAGGCCAGCAGCAAATAACCTACTGTTAGAAATGGAGGGCAGACGCACTTGTACAGCTCTGGATGAGGAGGATGGAGAGACGGGATGTGAGGGGCCAAAAGCAGCTTGGACAGACAAAGTACAGTGTGTGTTTGTATGTCAGCATTTTAAAATCACTAGGATTTAAATGTGGAAGAGCTGTGACTGTAGCATAGAGCATAGATGCGCACGCACCCACACACACACACACACACACTCAAAGAGAGCTGCAGAGGAGGAGACAGATGCCTCAGCGACGTGACTTGACTTGACAGTGTGGGCATGACAATACTGGGAGAAAGCTTCCCCAGTGTGTCAGAGACGTATCTCTCTCTTACACACAAACACACGCACACACACACTCAGTAGTTATTCATTGTGACAGGCCCATTAGCAGCTGCAGAACATTGACTTTAAAATAATCCATTTGATGAGCTTAATCCCCAGCAGCGTGTCTGCAACATTCTTGGTTGCAAACTTCTTCCGGTCACCCTCTGCTCTTGTTCTTGTCTTTTTGGCTTCTCTGACCAACAACAACATAATGATAACCAGCATACATGCTAGAGAACAAAACCAGCTTGTTGTGCAGGCTTTCTGATGTCATCATCTAACCTCTTTGTCTTGGGAAAGTCCCCCTCAGATGTATTTATATTTACCAAAGCAAATTCCATTCAGCGCTTGTTGTACCCATAGACTGTTTATAAAGAGGATGTTACTCTGCAAAATTGAAGCAAAATCATCTTGATCCTATGTAGTTCCTATTGCACCAATGTATGATCAAGTACTAATTTTATAGAAAGTTGGGTTTTAAGGTTTTTAAGTTATTTGATGTTATAAATCTGGGGGGAAACACACTCCTGATCAGACCTTATAATGACAAGAAAAACCCATACGCTTCATTTTCGGGAGAGAGTGGAGAAGCTTTGTCTATTTTTATAACCAGCCTATGGTTGTTAAAGTTTACTGAACATTTATTCTGCTTGCAGTTCAATATTCCATCCCTGGAAGCCTTAATGTAAGATTACAACATGAATCACCACTGAACCAGTAAAGAGATTTTGGAGTTTAAGATATATTTTATATTCAGTGTGTATCCTTAATGGCTTCTTAGATACACTTTTGAGTTACCAAGAGGACAGGACAAACTAGTTGGTGAGTTAATGGTTTACGGAACATTTCCCTGCAGTGGTAAAGGAACTACAACCACCAGTCAATAGCTTATAACCATCACCAATAACCAAACAAAGCCTTCATTCTGCTTCATGCTAGTGTCAACATAAGAGCTGACAGAGAAAAACATAACAATTGCAATAATGTTTAGTCTGTATTCTTTTTTGCACTTTATTTAATGTAGCTTGATTAGACCAGTTCCACTACAGTACAACTTTGAACTTCTGCAGCTTAATTTGGGAATGATTTACCACATGACGGACAGATTCAAGAGGAACTAGGGCAGTCGTTCAATATTCTGCTAGAGTCAACATGGCAACTACTCATTAATCTCATCAAATCAATATTCATCAATCAATCTAGGCTTGGATTTTGCTTACTGTAAATTGATGCCCAGTCAACCTTGGAAAATGCTATTTCATGTTCTTCGTCATTGATTTGTCAATGAGAGCATCTGATTGTTCTTGGCCTTGATACTACAAATGTTACATTAGGGAAAGACACTTTGCTCAAACAGACAATATGACTGACGTCAACAAAACCCCAATTAGCTCTGCAAGAAAAATATTCCAATATTTAATCAAAATAACTTCTATAAACAATGATTTATAACATTATATTAGTGTTGTGTGACTATTACACATGCATGCAATGTGATGTAGATGCAGCGATTATTTACACACGTACATATATATGTAATTCTCAGCTAAACGGGGGCGGGAGCTCTGAGAAAACTCTGGGCAAGAGTGTGATTTCTAATTAGGGACCAGCCTCATTTATCCTTCCATGCAGCACAGATGGTCGGGTGAACCAACGACTTGTCAGTGTCGGTGACATTTTGTGATGTAGGAGGCATCCTGTGGCGCTGCACTGAGAAACACATTTGGTGATATGTGTCTCTGCTGCTCGGTGGGTGGAGTGAACAGCTCAGTGGATTTAAAAGAACTACACAGGGGCCTCTTTATAAACGTGTGGTGCTTGGACAGTGCCTTTGAACTAATTTGAGAGGTTGTAAGGACGCTTTCACACAACCTTGTTTGGTCCATTTCAGATGTTTCAGTTTAGATGTAAAAGGTGCCGATGGACCATGGTCTGGACCAACTGACCATGATTTAATCCGACCTAGAGAGGTGATCTTGGTCCTGATCAAACTAAAGTATGTTTTGATTTGTTAGGGTTAGGGTCAGGGTTGACCTCATGTTAAGTAGTGAGCCTGGAGTGGGCGATGCTGTTAGTAATACCATAATGATATTACAGTTACAATGAAATTAACCAGCTCATTCATTTTCTCCATTGAAGCGGAAAAGCTACCACCCACTTAACTGACAACACGCTGCTGTCACACACACGGCCATTTACAAACCAGTCAGGGTCAAGTTTAGGTAGACGCAGCCTTTGTGAGTTATGACGACAGGAGGCAAATACTCGCAATACGCAATGTGAAACCAAAATTGATTGGCTCAAAGTGTTTTATTGGGAGGGAAGAAAAGAGAAGGGACAGGGGGTTTTGGTTTGCGAAAATTACTCGATATGCCACCTGTATACGTGCCGAACTGAAAAAAACAACAATTTACATATCTTTGCCGAAAGGGAAATTCTCCAATGTTTATTTAAATAGGCACAATCTCTTGGCAACCAAATTTATACACAAGTAAAGTTGATCTTTATGACGCACTGTAACTTCATCTGTCCTGGTCAATTAAGAACTGCAAAATGGTTAAGGGATTATAAATGTCGAAATTTTCTTTTTACTGAGAAAGGATTATGTTATCCCCAGATTACAATTAAACATCTAAAACAATTATTTGATCCAAAAAGTAATTCAAAGCTGCCTGATGGTGACAAAGAGGCAAGTCCACACAACTCAGCACATCTTTTCAATACTCCCAGTCCCTGCCAACGCCTCATATTCGACATAGCACTCAGAAGTCCCGACATGTTGGTGGAATTCACGCTGAGTTTTAAAGTAAGAAGAGAATAAACAAAAATTGTAAACGTGACCCGAACTCCAGAACATTCAAAAGCTGCCTGTACAATTGTTTCATATTAATCAGATATTCACAAATCTGTGATGATACGATCATGTGGTTGTCGGCCACAATCAACCACCCTGCTAATCCTGTTCGGCTAACATCATCTAAGTATCAAAGCTGAATGTTAGCTACAGCCCTGGGTTTGGTTCAGTGAGGGGGCAGGGTGCAAGTAATCTCATTATAACAGTCATACACAGCCAGACAGTCTGTGTTGTGTGTATGTGTGTGTGTGTGTAAAACAGCCCAGAACCCCTGAGCAGAGACACGCTAACCCCAGCAGATTAGAGGGGGGGACTCCAGCGTGGATAAAGTCAGCTTCTCTCCTGAGTGAAGGAAGACAACACACAGGTTGAACTCCCATATCCAGCTTCAGAACCCAGTTTCCTCAACAGGAAAACTGAGTTCAGCCTGGTGTCTGCTGGCTAACACAGTATTCTGAAGGAACCCTTTCGAAGACACGTTACACTTTTTCCAGGTCAAATTCAAGGGCAGGATTTTTGCGTGGGTGTTCATTTTAGTGTTCCTGATATCAATAAGGAACATTGCCATATTTCAATGGGGAGCGTTTCCTAATGACTCTTTTAGCAGGTCTGGTCTAGAATATTCCACTCATATTCATGTTAACATGATACAGAGCATAGTCGGATTATGACTAAGTGGTCCACTAAGTCAAAATCCAAGGTTCTAACGCACCAGTTTTAATAATATTGCAATGTTTGCGCTGATACAAAAACGTACAAAAACTAACTCACCTAAAAAATTTGACTAATTTGTAGCACCAGCTAACTTGTATACATACTTACATAATGTGTCTAAGGTCAGAATACAAATGTTGGAATTCTATATATGATCTTATTCAGATTAAGGTAATCAGATTATGCTGTTAACATGGAACGGTTATTCAGACTGTTGTCCTAATCAGGTTATATCGAATATTGATGTCCATATGAATGTGTCCAATCCTTCTTTCATAAAAGTGTTTATTATTTCCTCTGCGAAGGAGGTTATGTGCTCCTCTGCAGTTAGTTAGCAGCATGATACAAAAACTACTGGGTGGATTAGCATGGAACTTGGTGAAAGGATGTGCTATGGGTCAGGAAAGAGTCCATTAGATTTTGGTGCAGATGCTGATCAGGGGACAGATCCAGGCTATGTTTTTTTCACTTTCTTTAACATTGCAAGATTTTGGACTTTTTCATTTATTTCCCAGAGAATAATTGATGGCTCTTGTTTCTTTTAAAAACAGGCGTATCTAGGGGACTGGTTTCTTTGAGTTTGTGAAATTCTGAAGGGTTTTCTAGTTTTCTGCGAGTTTAGTGGAGGTGGTGTCAGGTGAATTCTGTGATGAAACACTGATCTGCAGAGGTTGCGAACGTATCACCAGACTGATTTCCCCATTGTGGAGCCGCTCTTGTTCCACTATTTGATGTGTCAATAGTCAGCTGATGAAATGACATGGTTGACCTTAAGCCTCCTGTATCGGTCGTTCTGAAACACAAATTTTAATGCGTTTACAAGACTGTTACTTGGAAGTGAGATGACGTTACGTCTGTGTTGCCTTTTGAAGAATTTTACATTCACGGATGACCGATTCCTTTTCCTGGTTAGCTGCGAACCCAATCTGTCGTGTCATTCATGCTCATGTGCACTCCCAGCTGTTTCACTCAGTGGGTGTCATTGATTCAAAGAAAAATGCTTTGCATTCATCACGAGGCTTCTGACGGAAAAGCGCTGAATAAAAAGAAAAAATCACTTTTCTCCTGGAATCACTCTTGTGACGTGGTGATCAGCACCACGTTGATTATCTAACTAAACTACATTTTACCTTCGGGCGATTTACGTACATCTGACGACCTCAGCTACGTTAATAATGTTGCTCTGTAAAAATCCATAATCTTTCACCAATCAGTGTTTAATACTCGACTGTGAAAATCTCAATCCCTGTAAAAAAAAACACAAATGGATTTTTCCTTGTGTCAGCGGTGAGGGACTTTAATTACATGACTGCACACAGGAAAACAGAGGCGAGCTCAGCCTCAGATGATACACATCTCAAGGATACATTTTTATAACCTTATAGTTTCTCTATATATCGTGCCATCTGTTAATGTATGAATATGGATTCAGCCAACTGTGTGAGGTGCCTGACAAAAATCTCAGAGATTCGAGAGTTTGTGATAGAGAGAATAAATTAAAGGTGCAGATGGGAAAAGGACGAGCGTGCGGTAAACATTCAGGGTGAGTCTTCTGCCGAGGGCGAGGACAGCGATGGAAAGAGCCGCGAGGAAAGAGCAGCAGAAGGGAAGAGATGTAGGTGTGTGTTTGAGTACGTGTGTGAGAGATTCAGCGTGTGACTGTGTGTCTTCAGGCATCACAGAGGGAGCTACTGTCAGGTCGCGGCTGAAGGTCACATGGGAGGTTTCTTTCCACAGGAGCCGGGGCGGTGCGGCAGGGGAACAGTCATCGCTGTGGTCGAGCAAAAAAAAACTCCAAACTCAGATTTTGGAGGTTATTTGGGGTTTTTGTCACATCACATCAGATGAACATCCCGATGCCAGACCTTCTGCCATCAGGGTGTTTTAGACAGGCATATGTAACACTGCATATCAATAAGTAGGAGTTTTGTACAGCAATAATGATTTTTGTAAATATGTGTTTTGTCTGGTACATTGTTTTAAAAAATATATATTCATTGTTGTGATGTTTGGGAATTATATCCGTTAAGGTCTGTAACTGACGAGTCGTTTCGATGTTGATCCAGTCAATAAAAATAAAAAATTAAAATGCCTAAAGCTATTTAGTTTAGAAGAAAGAATATTATTTGGGTTAACTCTGTCAATGGATTAAATATAAATATTAGATCTTGACTGATATGGATATAAATGCACATCTTTTCTGAATTATTTGCATAAAATTATATTGATCATCGTAAAACATCTTGGTAATAGACAAACTATATATTGACACCATCTTTAAAAGAGCCAAGGAGTTTTTCAGCACATAAACGAACAGACCGTGATATCTTGAGAGGCTCATATCGGCCAATTTTTATTGCCAAACCGATAAATCTGTCTGGCTGAAATTTAAATATCTCTTGACTTTCCATGTGCACTACCATGTGAATTTGCCTACGTACAGTATATATGATCAAACGTTTAATCGGTATGATCTCGTCCTGACGTATAGCTGAGAGGTTTTCACTCAACAGCAACTAAACGTCCACTTACAGAAGAGTCCCAGCTGCAAGGAGGACCCGCCCCCCCCCATTCTCTCTCTGCCACACGCAAGCAGCACAATAGAATCTCTGCATCATTTATGAGTCCTGCCATCAATTTACATCCTGTAGAGTCGGCATGTGACTGGGAGACACATTATACGCTCTCTCTCTCCCTATAATATGCCAGCTGTACAGCAGCTACTGACTGTGCAGCTCCCTGCAGAGGAGGAGGCACGTGTTCATCCATCTGACTCGAGCTGAATTCACACCACACAAATGATGCTGAGACACACAGAGCGCGCGCGCGCGCGAGAGAGAGAGCGAGAGAGAGCGAGAGAGAGAGACAGAGAGAGAGAGAGAGAGAGAGAGAGAGAGAGAGAGAGAGAGAGAGAGAGAGAGAGAGAGAGAGAGAGAGAGAGAGAGAGAGAGAGAGAGAGAGAGAGAGAGAGAGAGAGAGAGACACACACACACACACACTGCACATACAATGACAACTCGACATGGCTGCTCTGGGGCTGAAAGCATCCACATACTGGGCAGTGGTTTTGGACTGATGCAGTTAACAGGTTACACAGTGTTATACTGGGTTTGTATAGTTTTCTGTGATCCCGCAGAGCATAAACACACCAAATCCACTGGGGACTGTGGTTTAAAGATTCAGACTGAGTTGAGCTTCACCTCATGTCAGGACCTGCACACATATCACAGCCAAATCATTCAACCAGTTTCAGGCAAATCTAGCTTTCAAACCGAGAGAGAGACAGGATGGAGAGACAGTTCACAGGGATCCCACACATGGGGGTGACACTACATGTATGACAGCGTCACAACACACGGGGAACACACCAGAGTCCGGGTCGTTGACCACAGGGACGCACCACGGAGCCACTGCTGTCATGATACAGAGATGTTACTGTGGTGCAATATGAGCAGATCAGTCCAGATTAACACGACCTTCAGTAAGACCAGCACCAGCCATGTTGAAGAAATTAAATTATAGAAATGCCATTTAATCAGAGGACCACCAGGTGCTGGTGAAGTTTGTGTTAAACTGAAGGAGAAAATATAAAAAAGTTTACGATCCAGTCAGAGCATCACCAGACTCCCACTGATCGTGAACTACCGCTCGTTGTTTCTCGGGATGGTGCAGGGACCGGGAATCGGACTCACCGTGTCTGAGTGCAGGTCCTGCTGCTGGCACAGCCGGTACAGGAACGAGGTCTGCTCCTTGAGGAGGGTCTGCCGCGTCGTGAGGAACACGGTGCCGCCGACGTTCAGCCGGACCCACTTCCCGTTGCTCCCCCCGCTGGGGTTGATGACCGAGCCGTTGCCGATGCTCTGCGACGCGGTCCCGGGTTCGGTCTCGCCCGCGGGGCTCTCTGCCGCCTCGCTGTCTTTGTTGTTGTTGTTATTGTTGTTGTTGTTGCCGTTGCCGTTGCTGCGGTGGCCGCGGCAGTCGGGGAGCGTGGACAGCGCGGCGACGTCCGCCGGTTCCCGCGGCTCGGCCGCCGTCGTTGCCATCGGGGGAAGAGGCTGCTGGGAGTCGAGCAGGAGACGAGCGAGGGGCGACGGTCCGCTGCTGCCTCGGCCTTTTCTCAGCTCAGCGCCACGAACAAGCTCCGCCCCCACCCGCACACACTCACACATCCTCAGAGTCAAGCAGCAGGGAGTGAGATGTAACAGCCGACAAGAACCTTCAAAATAAAACCTGGAGCCGAGTCTGAATCAGTGCGATAAAAAAACAACGTCAGGTTCAGAACTTCACAGGGGGCCCAGGGGTAAAGGAAAAGAGGAAAAGTGGTCCCCCATTAACCCTGCACCTCTCCCACTGTGGAATTAGTTCCAACATAAGATTCAAGAAGATTGATTATCTTTCCAAAACATGACGTACATGAGAGGGCAGGAACAACCCTGGCAGTGTTGGAGCCCTAGGCGAGATTTCATATTCCAGGAGAACAGCGAGGAATTGGAAAGTACGAGATGCTTATTTGATCATTTATATCATATATAATATATCACTTATATCCTGATTAAACAATGAATCAGTGTTTTGCAATTCTTCTATTTAAAGTCATGATTTTGTATTGAATCATGTAAACTGCTGGGCTCGTCTAGACATGAGTGGTCCATTGTAAAAGTGCACCTAGGTGTCTTGTTTTGAAAGTCAAACTCAATTTCCTGTCTAGCTTTCTTAGACTTTGATTTCCTTGCCAAAAGGTAAAACCTGGGTCTTGTAGTTTCTGTTGAACTATTCTGAAAAGCCTACTTATTACTCAAAGAAAAATGCACTTTCGTATCCAGATTTTATTGCTTCATGTTATTAGTCAAATATATTTGCTACATACAGAGCAAAGCTGAGTCAACATTACATAGAAGAAAAACTAAAATAATAAAAGATATACATTAATATCAGAATATAGATATGTCAAAATGTATAGCATATCCCTGATCCACAACTTTGAAGAGCTCTATTTTTTTAACGCTCTATGTTAATAGATCTATACTCCTCAGGTAAATTCAATGTAAAAGACATTAATAACGCTAATAATTCAAGTAGACTCCACACTGGACAGCTGTAAATTAAGTAAAGTGAAGTGAAATAAACAGTAATTATTACATAGTCAGTTTGGCTGATTAAGTTGCATCTACTGGCAAAGTTGCATTTTGCTACAAAAGTACCCCTCTCTTGACTTTGTGCTTGGTTTGTCTGTGCTGGGCCACTGTAGAAAAATAGCATATTCCGTGGAAGAGGACCGGCTTCCTGTCTTTACATAGAGGGCTCAGTCTAAGGTAACAAAGGACAAACATTTTTAGTTTCAGGCATAGATTGAGTATAAAGATGACAGCTCCCAAAAGTAAAGCCAAAGCACTTCTAACACACTACAGATGCATACATGAAGAAACAAAAAGAAAATAAGTATCTCCCAGTGAAAAAGGTGTGTCATAAACGTAGAAGACAAAGACAAAGATGTCAAGAGAGTTTGTGGTGATCCGACCAGATGACGGTGTCTGGGTGATGTAAACAAACTCACAAACTAAGCAGCAGAGTTAATACGTCACTTCCTTCCCTGACCCCACAGGTCATGTCTGAAAACGGCTTTTAAGTGTTATATTCTACCAATACATCCCTCACACTGTTCCTTTAAAGATACTGTCTATATTGTCAGTCTTTTACATTGTGCTCTGTTATCTCATATGTACTCTGACTGTCATGTTGACAGATCATGTCATCTTCTGTCTCTGTGCTCTCAGGGCCGGTGCAGTGCGGGCCTCATGACGACGAAGGGGAAATTGTAGGTGTGCGGGAGACCCTGATGAGTTGTGAGGTTGAAGGACTGCCACGAGAACGGCTGCAGACCCCCCTGTGTCGTGGGGCCGTTTATTGCCTCCGCGACCAGCTGCAGAGCCATCTGGTAGTCTGTCACCTATACCGCGAGACAGAAATGAGCAGAGAGGGCACATGGGAAGAAAGTGCAGACATTTAATAGGGTCTAAATTACAAAATCCACACCTTGAATTTTTCACTTATCACATGAAAAATCTTTACGTCAACTAGATGGATGGATGCTGAGTTTTGTTCAGACATTTATTGCTCCCACGATGATGGATCTAAATGCATTTGGTGATCCCCAGACTTTTTCACTCCGGCTCCAGAATGACATTTTTGGTTTAAAGTGAAACTGTTGCACAGATTGCAAGTAAACACTATAGGTACAAGGTCATTTGTGACCCTGGCAGCGACAATAACAAGCCAATAACTAATGACAAAAAAAGGCATCAATATTATTTCTGTAAAATGAGCTCACCTTTAAGCTAAAAATGCATCATATTATTACCACAGACCTACAATGAGATGAAACTACAGGGCGGAGGAGGTAAAGACACAGTGAACACTTCAGGTATGAAGTTTAGCAATAGTCCCATATAAACTCACTTAAGAAATTTTAATCCTGATAAAAAGGACTTCTGACCTTAGTGTCATAGCAACCTCCTGGGCGTGGCCTCATTGGTCTCAGGTCGTTACGGCAACAGATGGTCTTACATGGATGGCCCTTAGAGTAGGGGTCTCTCTTGTAGTCTGCAACAGAACCAGTCTGATCTTAAATTGAGCTGCTTAGTTTGAAATCAGCACCAAAATCCTGAAGTATTTGTTTGTATTCTTTGTCACATCTTTAAAGTGCCTTGAGTTCTCAGGAAACGACATAAAATATCAGATACCCAATTAGAGTTAGTGTTCTACCTACTGTTGTATCTCATGATGTGTTTCAGGGACTTGAGGTTCGACACCCTGGCCTGGTCCCTGCGGAGGATTTTGGCTCGGGGACAGAGGTCATAAGAGAAGTCCACTCCGTATCTCCTCCACATCGCGCCGTACCCGCTCAGGTTGTAGATTTCAACGTGAAATGGTATGTTGTAGGATGGCCAATAACCTGCAAAGTGTAGCACACTGAAGCTGGAGGTGATCCAGATGATAGACTGTATGTAAAGATGGACAACACCTGACACTTTCTCCCATTATCCAGAAATGAAGCCAAAATATCAACGATATGAACGTCGCCATCTTGTGGATTTGAGTCTATGCGATAGTGATGAGTGAATCTCTTGGCATGAGGTTTCGTTTGATCCATGTCCCATCTGCTAACATGGAGGAGGAGGGATTTATGACCCATACTGCAGCCCGCCTCCAAAGTGCCAACTAGTTGATTTGGCCATCATGTTGTCCATATACAAACACCGCAGTGGCACACAAACAGATGTAGATGAGGTTTGATTCTTACCTCTGCGTAGAGCTTGAGTCTGATCGGAGTGCATCACCTTCCCAGGGATTTGCTCCACCACAACGAGAGCTCCGTTCCGGATGCTGTGACCCAGGGAGACCCTGCTCAGGTCCAACACCATGTACTGGCTGTTATATGTACCTGGAAATACAGTGTCAGCAAATGCAGTGTCTGTGTTTACTACTTATGCTGACCCAACAAATGTATCAGTCTGAAAAAACAAAGAAATCTAGATGCGTCTCCTTCTCTCTGGTCCTTCTAAATACCTGCAAATATAATGATTCATGGTTAATGACATCTGATGGTGACAATGCAAAACAAAATCATAGCCAAACTTTGGGGAAAGGGACCGTGATGGACCGTGATGGACCGTTGGGACCATGATGGTAATTAGACTGTCTTTATATTTTGCATAGAGCTTTTCTAGTGTTAGCGACCACTCAAGGCTCCTTACACCACAGGTCACATTCACCCATTCACACACATATTCATACAGTATCCAGTACAAACCAGTCACACGTGTTCCCACACAAATCATGGGCAATGTGGGGTTCAGGATCTACCCCAAAGTAGGTGAACTGGACCAGCCAGGGATGGAACCATGTACCTTTCTGGTTAGTTGACGATGCGCCACAGCCACAGCCGTCCTGATGCTCAATAATAGATTTCCCCCCCCCCCCCCCCCCCGAAAAAACTTACAGACTCATGTCTTGTTGGTACAAAATTGTTGAAGTGGGCTGCTAGCATTCATCTAACACAGGTAAAATAACATGTAGGGTCTTGCACAAGTGACTGGTGAAAGGAAAACAGTTTGTCATTCGGGAGCTACCAACGTGCTCAGACAATAAATCCCTCACCTAACTCTACCGAAATGAAATGAAAACATCGGGTGATGGTTTCGTTGCTGCCTGCCCCCAGGCCACTTCCACAGTTTGGCAGGACGGCGAGAAGGAGAGCAGGGCAGGGCTTCTCGAGGATGAGAGGACTGTCAGTGTCAAGAACACTCTGTCCTGTTCTCCTCTGCCCCTCCATGGCAACATGACACAGTCGATTAAAGCAGCTGCCCAATTAACAAGCACAAGGGCTTTGCAACAGGACGGTCTGTTTTGAGAGTCTGCTCCATCTGGATGGAAATATGCCTGGTGAATTGTTACACAGCCCGGGATTCAGTCCCAGACCTGCTTCAAGACTCATTTGTTCTTACTGCTCGGACTTGTGATATCACTTCCCTCAAAACCACTAAGGTCTGGTTTTTGTAACTCTGCTTTAGTAGACACATATACTCCCTAGCAACCAGTGCAATGACGCACTGATAATGAGAATGCATGGTGACCATCTAAAGAGGGAAAGGACGTCTAAAGGCAATCTAGATGGAGTGCACTCCTACTTCCAGGTCAAAGACTAAAGGTGATCGAACTTGCCCAGACTATTAAATCTACTGAAAAAAAAACTGATTTTAAACTGACTCTATTGCTACTTTTAAATCTCATTTCAAAACAATAGATTCACGTTTGAATCTTTTTCTTTGTGTATATGTGTTTGTGTGTGTTTGTGTGTATCATGAAACTGATGTATCAACATCATGATTATAATCATAATAATGATGATTCATGATGATTCATGATGATCATTATAATCATGATGATGATTATTTTGGTTATTATAATTAGCAGTAGAGGTTTAAAATGAGAAATAAAATAAAAATAATTATTATCAAACACATTATGAAATGCCTCACATATTGCCATTGAAGTGATGTTTGATCGCAATGTTTCACCAACAATGCATGACAGACTAAATCCATCCTTGACTCCAGAATCCAGCAGCCATTCACCTGAGTTGTGTTTGGAGAAAACCTGCGCCCACTCCTCTCCGCTGTGCGCCAGGCTGTTGGCCAGACGCACCCTCTGCCAGGCCAGCAGGCTGCGAGGGCCAAGCTGGGAGAACAGGGAAGCGTTGAACACGCCGATGGATGTCTGAGTCATTAGAAGGCCGCTCCCGAGCAGGTAGAAGTCGTCCAGGGACATCAGGAAGCCTGGGGCCGCAGGGTGAGGTGTAAGAGGAGGAGGGGCAAGAAGTGTGGTCATTTTGAGGAAGTGAGGGAAGAAAAGTATATTAAGACAAAGATTGAACAGGGAGGGGAAAGTAAACAGAGATAATGATGATGAATCCATTTCTTATTCTCAGCTACAAGCCACGTGCATAACCACAGTATTTGGCAACAGTTCCGGGACTAATCTCCGTTTTATTTGACTTCACACTTTTACTCCACCACAATTCTGGGGAAATATTACTCTTTTTATCTCTCTTAACTGCTTTATTATAACAGAATTAACAAAACAAATCCTTAGGGGAAGAATATTGTATTCACTTCTGCAGTAAGGCCCTGGCTTGCTTTGTATGTTCAATGTTTGCCTGAGTGTAAGCCGCTTAAGAAGGATGCAGGGATCAATCCCCACCTCCACTGGCAGAAGTGTGTTTCATCTCTTCTTTTGAATATAGTGAAGTGAAATCCATGGCCCCTCTGCATCTAAAAATAACAGTTTAAAACCACTGTTCTGATAGCAATGGAGCCTATAAGAGGATTGTTATGGCTTGGACCACTTGATAAATCTTTGCTCACAAAATTGATCGACCTCCTCTGACTCGACTGTGAGGGAATCAATTTCATCAGGGCTCTGTTTGGGTCACGCGCTGTGATATACGTTTCCTTGCAATAGACCATGTGAGCCGTGTGCTTAACAGAGGAATTATGTACAGCGACTGTTCATCAAGGATTTGGGTTAAGTCCTTGACGTCAGTGTCTTTGTTTTTCCAAGAAGAAAATGAAAGTGTGTGGATTAAGGACTAGCAGTTCTTAGGGCTTTTCCAGGAAACGTGGGCGTAACTGTGCTGTATTTGTCGAACTGACAGTGTTTCCAGTGTTTGTTTTCAAATCATGAAGTGCGAGAACAACATGTCAACTTTCTTTTAGGAAAAAGTTTACATTCTTGCGCAGCTCGTGTGTGTGTGTGTGTGTCTGTGTGTGTGTACCAGGATAGCTGCTGAATGACATCCTTCCAGTGGCAGTGTGTGTGTCAATGACCTTGAAGTCCCAGTGTTTGTAGATGCGCGTGGTGGCTGCGTAAGTGTACCAGCTAGAGTGGCCGAACAGCAGGTTCTCAAAGCCTGGCAGCACCTGACACAGAATACAGAGAGGGTAAGAATTCCCTATCTCTCTCTCTATCTGTCCCTCCATCAATCCATCAATCCATCCATCCATCCTATCTCTCTCTCTATATATCCATCCAACCATCCTATCTCTCTATCTATCCATCTATCTATTGACATTGAATTGATTTCTATTTAAGTACATTTACAAACAATGAGGCTCCTGCAGTCAAAGGAGATATGAAGAAATGAAATGTTGTTAAAATGTAATGATGCAGGGTTTGTGGTTGTGCAGCAGCACTCAGCGCCCTCTCCTCCATGCTCCCCCCCTGAATGGGTGTAGGTGCTGGCCCTCTGCACTTATTGACAGACTTTTAACAAGAGGGAACCCCATACATAAGGACTCACAATGAAGGCAACTATAGGCCTCTGTTGAGCTTCCCCAAGGGCTCCCTCACAGTTTGATTCAGACAAGCTTGGCCTAACCTTTATGAGAGCAGTGCAGTGGCCCATTCCTGGCATCCTGAAAGTGCCGCCCCCCGCTGAGGAGTTGGCGCGAGCTGTCAGAGCCGGGACCAGGTCCAGGAGGTCACCGACGCCATTCAGAAACTGGACCGCAAACGCTGACAGAGGCTGGGTGGGAAGGAAAGTGGGTGGAGATGAGAGATATCGTACTGTGTCAACTCTTTGTGCGGGCACACCTTCACACACCTCTCTGTGTCTGCCTTTGGCCCACTGTGCAGCTCCGGCATGGAGTCCGTCCAGCTGGGCCAGGATCAGTCCCAGATGCTTCCACAGGAGGTCACGGTTTCTTTTAAGTTTCACCTGCTCCCTGGCCCACCGGTCCTGCGTACTGTGGATCATTTGAAGATAGACTGATGGACTTTTGGAATTTGGTTGTTTCTCGAATCTGCTGCTGGATTTTTGCCTTACATCTCATTTTGGCATTCCAACAGATAACAATACTGTACCTCAAAAACGTCTTCAGTGGATTCAGAACGCTCTCATTCTTAATCAGCTGAGGGTACATGTTGGAGTAATGAGTGAACATCTGTCTGCAACAGAGAAAGCAATAAGAACAGCTGGGATTTTTTATTCACATCTCCATTAAGGTTACCGCTTAAATTACGAGGTCCTTTGTTTTTCTAGTTTAATTTAAATGCAATAACTCAACCCAGTAATGTGTGATGTTTTCAGCTAAACAGAATATAGCCATTATTTACTCTATGTATACTATGGTCTGCAGATCGAATGGTTGTTAAAGTTTAAAGAAAAATAAAATAAAGTAAAACAATGTTGTAACTTTTTTGTGAGATCAAATATTTTCAAGTACCCATGTGAGGGGGGGAATCTGCCCGAAATCAAAATATTAATTTTCACTATTTTTATGATTTTGTTAGTAACCAACACAGGCAAATCTCTCTTTGAGACAAATAATATTACATTGAACTTGAATTTGAGGTATGGATGACATTTAAAACGTAATCAATTGACACTGAACCAGTATTCCTCTGGAAAGGCTTCTATTCGAGACATTATATAAAAATGTATTTTTTTTTTTATGGAACCTGAAGTGGGCCACTCACCCAGCAGTGAGGTAACCCTCCAGGTAACCAGCCAGGAAGAAGGTGGTCTCGTCTTCCTGTGGGATTCCTCCATAACCTGCGCGGATTTCCAACACGCCCCATCCAGAGAGGAGCAGAGTGTCATTGAAGAATCCGTACGCTCCCCCATCTGTCTCAATCACTCCCTCCTTCAGGATCACACTTTTCTGGGCAGCATCCCAGTTCACGGTGGCCTCTCTGAGTTCTACCATTGAAGGGAGAGGGACAAGGTTACAGGGCTGAGGTTGGGTAACACTCATTATGTAAGATAATGTCGTGACTCCAATAACGTATTGTTCGAAACTTAATCTGGTTTATTGAGGTAAGTAGGTAATGCAATGTTGCAACTCATTTTCATTCATCGCCAGTAAACATATAACAAAAACTCTTTAAGGTACGCAAGGACAAATTATTGCATTGGCAAAGTGGGCAAGTACCCCGGGCCTTAGAGCCCATCGGGCAACTCGGCCTTAACACATAACAAAGAATAGTGCATTGTTTGGTTTTAAGAACATCAGAGTAAATGTGATTTCAAAAGTGTAGCACAATTATGAAATTGTTTAAGGGTTTTGCAAATTAGCAGATTAAATTGTGTGATGTTACAATGACATATAGGTTCTAAAGACAAATGATTGAAAGATAAATCATCTGATCAAATTCCTGAACTTTACAATAAAACACACCTCAGGCTCTAAGGACTGGTGACATAACAGGTGATGTCAGAGCTCTGATTCTTCCAATTGTTATCAAACGATTTATTGTTTTTTATTCACAGGAATAATAAAAAAAAAACGTCTTAAGTAGAGAGGATTTACACAATCGAATAGAAATATCTGTTATTAAAAAAGATATAGAGAAAATATGTCAGCTAGTCATAGAACACAAATATTTATACTTTTACTGGACTTTCTTTCTCTTCCTCGAAATGGATAGAAAAGGGGGTTAACACTTCAACAACTGTTGATTTTCTACTTATTTTCTTTTACCCATTACACATTTTTTAGCTTAATTCCCCACCTCAGCATTAACTCACATTTCTGCAGGAAAAGCGGTTTTCAGAACACGCAATGGTAATGTTACTCACGGTGGGTTTGCACTGATGCAGCCAGGGTGCTCAGCAGCACGCACACTCTCTCCATGTCGGCGGATCTTGCGATCCTCCACCCAGGGGCTCCTGGTACAGGCGACATAGGCGGTTGCCTAGGGCGCATCATGCCGAGAGGGCGGCACAAGAGACTGAGTTATCAACTGCGGTCAAGTCAGCCGACACTCGCGTCTCTGTGGACAAATCAGCCGACACAGAAATTCTCCTGCGCGCATATATTGACATTTATGGTAAACGCAATCCAAGCGTTTTTTTCAAAATAAACTGTTGACATGGAGCATATACAACATGCATAATTAAAAATGGATTGGATTATATTCACAAGAAGTATATATCGTCTCACTTGTCATTTTTATGAATAGAATTTTGACTGTATCAATTTAGAGATTTTACAAAATAAAAGTCGTACATTTTATTAAGCTTCAAGTTGCTAATTTCTGGATATTTCAAAGTACTTTAAAAACACTTTGCTCAATAACTTCAGAGAGAGACTGATATGCCTGTGTTCAGGACCTCTCTGACTATTGTTACCACCCTGAGGTTGTGTGGATATTTCTCTCTCTCTCTCTCAGAGTGCATGTTGGGAGTGTGGTGAGTGAGCTGAAGAAAGTTTGTTCAAACTGTGATTTTTCTACCTGTTTTTCTTTGTGCTTTTTTCCCTTTGTACTTATATTAGAGGTGTTCTTTGTTTGTGTGTGAGTGACAGTGTCAGGAGCAGCAGTTTGGTTGTTTTAGCTGCCGGTGTGTTAGTGTTTGTGCAGCATGGCTGCTGCAGGTGGAGGCTCCGGCCAAGCTGAAACGGCATCAAACTGTGTCCGGCTGTGGACTGCTCAGTGGAGGAGGTCAGTCTGGCTGTAGGTGAGGTTGTGGGGTATGGCAGTGTGAAGTCTGCCTCACGTATGAACAGTGCTGTGGCGGTGTTTGTAGATAGCATAGATAAAGCTAACCAGCTACTGGAGAGGGGAGTGGTGATTCAGGGCTCCTTCACACCTGTGTTGTCCCTGGCTAACCCGGTCAAGAAGGTCTTCATATCTAATGTCCCCCCCATTCCTGAAAAATTAGTTATTAGAGTAGAGAAAGAGCTGGCAAGACATGGACAATTAATGTCCCCTATAAAAATGATCCCCATATATAGTAGTTCTCCACATCTCAAACATGTTGTGTCTTTTCGGAGTCTTTTTTGAGGACGTCCATCAAGAGAACAAGGTCAGAAACACTCACACAGACACTAGAGGAGCAGAGGCAGAGCTCCCTGATGAGGAGGATTTTTTGATGGAGGAAGATTTTCTAAAACTGTCAGCCAAAAGAAAAAACCCAGAAAACAAGACAAATGTGGACCAAGCCAAAAAAGGATCAAAGATAAACCCACCATTTTCTTCCTCTCAGACACAGGACGACATGGAGGATATTTACTCCCTCAACGGAATCCGGAAGTTTTTACAAAAAACTAAGGGCTCAAGACTGGTTAGATTAGAGGACTACTTCTGAGATTTGGAACTTTTACTCGACACAGTGAAGTATATCATGGGGAAGCATCAGGGGCCCGACCAACCGACCTTTCCACAAAAATAATGACTAAAGTCCGAGCCCAAATTGCCACTTGATGTTTAAACCCTGTCTGTTTCCTCTGTCTGTGTGGTCGTCTACGTTTGGTCTAAAGAAAACTCTCATCCTCAACATGTGTGATAAAAAACTGGGCTCTTTAAAGATAAATGGTGCCAGAGAAGACTTGAATGGAGCTGCTCTGTTTCAACCTCTACAACAACCTGTTTCCCTCCATGCTGTGGCACCGACTGGCATGTATGGACCCCCCAGCACGTCTGCTGGCCAGGATACTGGCTGTGATGGTGGACTTCTTCTAAGACCGTCTGCACTGGGTCACACAGAGTGTGCACTCCTGACTGGTCGTGGGGACCTGGTCTGGAGACCAGTAGCCTGTGCTGGAGCGGTGTGGCCCTCACCTGGACTATGCTGCAGGTCTGGCCTCAAGTTGGGGGATCAGGTCAGTCAGGGTGGTCAGCCTCCTGCTGAGACGCTGGAACAGCTGACTCACCCTGAACCTCAGTTGATCACTGTGATGGACTCATTCAGCCGGACTCCAGTGATCCTCTTCCTGATTAAAATCATTGTTCCTGTGTTTAAATGTGAAGGTTCTTTGTTGAATGTTGTATTATTGTTTTTTCTTTTTTGGTCAATTTGTTTGATATATTTTAGTAACTTGTTTGTTGGAACTTCACTGAGAAAATAAAAGTGTCTCTCTCTGTCTCTGTCTCTCTGCTGTGATGCTTGGGTGTGAATTGTCTCAGGTGTGTCTCTACGAGTGGGTAGGTGTGTTTACAGGGAGCTGATTGGTTCCAGCCCAAGCTGGAAGGATAAGAGGACGGCTTCCCACAGCTCCTGTGGCCTCTTTCCTTTTGCCGCTGCCAGCCGGACTCACCTTGTGCAGCACTTTGTAAACTGTTCTTTTGTACCAGCCTGTTCTTGGTAGGGGTGGGTAGCATTTCTGTTCAAGCCATGTTTTCTCCTGTTTTGTTTGGTTGAGGAGTTAGGTCAGTACCATGTCTTTTGTTTCCTTAATTTTGAGTAGGGAAGTTTAGGTTGTTTTGCCTAAGGGTTGTTTTCTGTGTATTTTTTTGCTGTTAGCCCACGATGAAGCAAAAAGTGTCAATAAACACAAACGAGCTGTAAATTGTTTGCTGCTGGTTCTTGGGAACGTGGAAAGGAGGGGGGGAACTCTTGTATCTTGTTGCGACTGTATTTTCTCCTAGGCGGGGTCGTAACATTACCTCCATACCGAATATCGAAATATTTTCTGTGTAGATTTAGATATTTTTCAAAATAAAGTTCAAAATGTTCACTGTAGAATAGAGCATTTCAGGATACTTCAAAGTACAGTAAAAACAATATTAGAGACTATTATGCCTGTGTTCAGGACCTCTCTGACTACCTACATACTGAATATCGAACATATCTACTGTAATTCTTCAAAGTAAAGTCCAACATTTTCACTGTGGTAGTGATCATTTCAGGATACTTCAAAGTACTTTAAAAACACTTTGCTCAATAAGTTCAGAGAGAGACTGTTATGCCTGTGTTCAGGACCTCTCTGACTACCTACATACTGAATATTAAACATATTTACTGTATAGATTTGGAGACTTTTCAAAGTAAAGTCCAACATGTGTACAATCAAATCCATTCATTTCTGGATATTTCTAAGTACTATAAAAACACTTTGCTCAATAAGCAGCGAGCTAACCGGGCCGGTGGAGCCCGGCTAGCATTAGCTCGCTCGTCCAAGACCATGTAGCCAGACTGCCTACATGGGCATGGTTTGACTATTATATTTATTTCGGTCGTAATCCCATTCAACGCACTCTAGCGTATCGTTTCTGAAATAGAGGATCAACCACAACAAATCACGGGAGGTTTTTTTTTCCAGAGTTTTTGGGACGGTAGACATGCCAGATACCCAAATTAACATGTAGAAGCACTACAAAAGTGAAATTTTCATAATATGTCTCCTTTAATATTCATGATAAAATTATTATAATAGGACATTTGAAAATTTGGTTCTAAGTCAGCGTATTTTACAGACACTTATGGGGAAATAATAAAGTTGCACTAATAAAAAAACGAATATATCGTGTTGTAAATGAATTTAAGGATTTGCATTTTTTCTACTTCATACATACACCGCATATATTGTCATGGTTATAAAGTAAAGTAGATGAAATCCGCTCCACTGAAAGGAGCCAAACTTCAGTAGCAAGTAGTGAAACCCCTTCACTAAGAGAAGGTCAAACTGCAAGAAGAAGGGAGCATCGTGTGACTGAGGATCACGTGACAGATAATATTTGAGATATACACGTTACAACTGGGCTGAAACAGGAAGTCCATGTTCCTCCGGAGAGGCTCCACATGCCTTCATCCCTTTGACAGCTCCCATCAGCTGTTTGTCTCATATTAGATCGGTGAGTGAACCTCCTGCTACTCCGCCTCCTCCTCTTCATCATCATGGTTACATTAGTCCAGACGCTGCAGCAGCACACAGACGAGCTGAGCTGCTGCTGCTTCTCTGCGGGCCTGCTCGCCACCTGCTCGGCGGCTCCACCATCCATGTACTTCGGAAAATAAATGCTGCTCTGATTGCTTCAGCAAGGGGCGACGCTGATGGATTTCGGTTACTCAGGACCTGTGGAAATGCGGATTTTTCAAGATGCTGTAAATAATTCGATGAAAGCAGGTCCAACTTTGTGTTTAAGATCCATTGATCCAAAGAGCATAAGGTAATTCACCCCAGATGGGACTCGAACCCACAATCCCTGGCTTAGGAGGCCAGTGCCTTATCCATTAGGCCACTGGGGCTAGATGACGCTTGTGGGCGTGTCATTCAACTTTGTACTGTGAGATATGAATGCTTCAGGGCTCAAATTATCTGTGTTCAAACAGGGATTTATAAACTAGTTTCTTATTTTAAACGACATATAAACGATGGAGGATTGATCCAAGAAAATGACAAAAGAAAGAATGAAGCCATGGTATCACCATAGTGATACGGTTAATGGATGATACCATTCTCTCACCTCAAAAGGGGTCGCTTATGTTAGTCTCATACCGACACGTACACATAAACGTTATAAATAGAGGATTATAACGCTAATCAGAATGATAAATTGTATACATGTGTATTCCTCCGCAATTGTATACGACAACTCTGTGATGAGGTCCTATAACGTTCCAGATACGGGTCTGTTTTATACCGATGGATCCTTCGCACCTGCGCAGTAGCCAGCGTGGCTTTGTCTGTGTTTTCCCGTGAGCCCCTGATGCCAGGTTAAGAGTTTATAGAAATAGTCTGTATGGAGGTAAATATATTATAACTGTATCCTCTCAGTGACACAGCAGCTACTAACCCGCCCGTGAGGCAACCGACAGTTTCACTTTAGTGTCAGGTATGAAGAGAACTCACAGCGAGCCACCGGTAGCCACCTAGCATTAGATTAGCAGTGTAGTAGCGATAAACATGTCCTGTTGCTGTGTGGTGTTGTTGTTGTCTAACGACGGAGGATCAAAGCCGTTTACAACCCAAAATAACAGTTCTCTGGATTAAAGTCGTGATTTTGCGAGAAAACGTCATAAGTGTTCGAGACTTAAGTCCAAATAGTACGAGATTTAGTTGTAATATTAGTCATTTATTTTTCATATTAGAGGAGGAATATAAAAGAGATCCGCCTGTCCCCTGTGTAAAAGTGAGGATCGTGGAGCACGTTGTTAAATGATACTTTAGTATAGGTTTCATAAATAATCAATTGCTCAAGTATTGTTGTTAAATTATTCTTTAGCACAGGTTAAAACTTTATTCTCGTCATATGTCAGCTTTTTTGCTTTCTTTCTTTATTCTTGTAAAATTTCGACTCTCTTCTCAACTATGACTTTAATTCTGTAAAAGCACGGCTTTATTCTCATAATCTAACACCAATATTCTGAAATTCTAAATTTTTCTTTTTAATATGGCCTTAATACTCTGTTGTATTGTCAAAAAATACAAATTTTACAATTAATCAACCATCTCTCATGCAGAACCTCAAAAAATCTCTAAAGATGCCGCTCTTTGGGAACACGTTCAGTCCGAAGAAAACACCTCCCCGCAGATCGGCTTCCCTGTCCAGCCTTCATACGGTGAGAACCTATGTTCTGGTGTACGGTGTTAATGATGTGCATCGATGAGTGAGTAAAAATGTAGATCGCATCCTTATAGTTATGGAAGTTTTCTGGAAGCTGGTGAAAGGCTAAACTCAGGCGGCAGCTGGTGTCTTATGTAGACTTGATGCATCAAGGAGACCAGAAGGTGAAACAATATACAAATGCTAACAGAGTAACAAGAGCACTTGTTACCACCAAGTGTGAAGATTTCTCCCACAGCTTCCCAATTTATCTCCCTCTACTTTCATCACCCATTCCAACAGCACATCCATGAATGGCTAGTTAAGCCTATATAAAGTATGCACAACTAAATCACATTGTGTCCTTACGTCTTGCCACTGGTAAATGTGCAAAAGAGTTAAACTGGTTGAGAGTGGAAGTTGGTGCCTCTATGTCTGGAGCATCTGAGTTAGATATGAAAGTCCCTCAACGTAGACACTACAATGTAATGTTGGTTGGTCCTTTATCTATAGCCTGACCTTGGGTGCTGCTTAGAGAGTGAAGAGAGGATCTGTGGAACCAAACAGGGGCTTTTCTCCTGTACAGAAATAATATACACTAAACATAATATATAGTGGCATATACAGTAATGTTTGAGGTTGGTCAAACATTCCTCAACACAATTTGGGAGATTCTGAGATGCTGACTGAACTGTGGTTCTTTTAGTTGGATAGATCAACAAGGGAAGTCGAGCTGGGCCTTGAATATGGACCTCCTGTGATGAACATCGGAGGTCAAAGCATGAAATTTGAAGACGGACAGTGGATAACAGGTAAGGACTTTGATGACCCGACTACGGACCTATGCAGACACATTGTCTGTTTCTTATTGGCCAGCGTTGTATTTATTCTTTTTCATTTATTTGAACAGAATCCGGTGAGAACACATCTGGAAGGGAAGCACAGAGGCTCAAAAAAAGAAATGTCCAACTGGAGGATGAAAACAACCTCTTAAAACTAAAGATTGAAATCCTCATGGACATGGTGAGACTTGACTCATGATGCAGTGACCTGATGTTAACGAGTGTATTTCATTTGTGACTGGGCTTATGCACCCTGTGGCTCCGAGACAATGCTTCAGATATAGTTTTAGTTCAAGTCTAACACTGATTGGATTTCTTGTGAAAAATATAGCTTAATACATTTGCAATCGTACACTTGAATACCACTAAAATGGTTTGTGTATAGGTTAATGGTGGAAGATGTTGGTGGGTGTCTTATTAAAGCTATTCATATCTAACGTGTAATCTTTCCCTTTTAGTTGACAGAGACGACCGTAGAGTACCACCTGATGGAGAAAGAAGTGGAAGATGTCAAAACACATCAAAGGAAGAAATGACTGTTATTCACACTGCATTTTCTGCAGGAAATGCACTTTCTAGTTCTTATTAAACATGTCTCTGGGAACACAAACCTAAAGATGCTGTTAATTTTTAGAAAAGATTTCTGCCCTTTAATTATTTAAAGTCCCAATTCTACACCTAAAGTAAATGGTTGAGAGAGATTGTTTTGAAATATTAATGCGACCAAAAAGAGAAATATCTGTTGTCAGCATCCTTTGTAATATGATCTTGTTTTGAAATATAAATGCGTCCAAAAGATAAATATCTGTTGTCCGCATCCTTTGTGATATGATCTTCAAGAATTTGACAGTAGATATAGTGGGGATAACATTTATTGCCACAAGATGGCAGTCGTGAATAGCTGGAAATTCACATTTTTACAAGTTACGCCTCAAACATGATGCTTTAGAAAATAAATGTACTTGATCAATAGCCTTTGGAATCTGTTAAATATTTCGCAAAAGTAAAGAAGGGTCATCCAGAGACCTGGGGCCTCTTGGGCGATGTCTGTGTGCCGGTTCATATTTATAGTGTGTGGGTACTATTAATGTTCGGGGTGACCTCACTCTCTGATTATGACAATTATTATTTATTGATCTCTTCTTTTTTATTAACAGAAAAAAAAGTATTGATGATTTATACACTGGAATTGTTTATGTATCTACCTAGTAGAGGTAGATGGTAATTGAAGTGTGTCATAATAATAATAACAAACACATTCTCATAGTGGGACCCCGAGTTCCACCATGCACAGGGAATTCATCTTACGCCTTCACTTACAAACACAGACCAGCTGTGTCTCAATTCGGAGGCCATATTTAAAGACCAATTGCATCAGAGTGGAGGGACCTGGCTGTCCCATTTTTGTTTCTCATTTTTTAAATACTATTTTAAAAGGTAGAATATAAATAACGTTTTTTTGATTATAATTATTAATATCAATAATATTCTATCGCAGGGTTTAATTCTGGGACCTTTGGTGGTTAGAAGTCCGAGCCAAAGATGATCTAAAACAAATGTTGGTATAGAGGTGAATAAAACCTCACATGGAAAAAATATTGGAATTTTTCTCGCGCACACAGAAAAATGTATTTTAAAATCAAATCTGGATTTTCAAAAAACTTAGCAAAAAGCATGGGATGGAGGAAAGACAGCAGGTCTGACTATGGTATTCAGCTTGGTTTATAGGATGGCTATAACTTCTGTGGGAAGAACAGTTCCACTATTGAGTCTGCGGTTAGCCACCGTGGACTGGCCTTGAAGGACTGAGACCATAAAACATGTTCTCCTGCAGTGTGTAAAATACTATAGAGTAATAATGCTATCTTATACATAGAATTAGCGTGGGTAGAATAAACTGTCTCCAATGTGTTGACCTCACTCGGCTTAGAATTCAAAGTGTTCCTTCATTGCTTCAAGCTGTTTGAGTTTTATGAGCTGATGCAGTGGCGGGGATCGGCCTGAGGGAGGCAGCGATGCGCCGCCGATGCGTTTAGCCGGTCAAGAAGAAGACAGCGGATGACGTCACGGCGGGTCTTCACTTGACGTGTGTGTTGCGGCAGCGGGAGAGTTTCCAACCTTTTCACTTCGGGCTCTTTAAACTCCCGCTTCTAACCGCGCGACTGTCCTCTTCTCCGGCGACACAGCAGCTGAGTCAATCCGTACAAACACCGCTTCCAATCATGCCTCGAGGGGGTGAGTGCTTTTGTTCCGAGTGGTGTAACGTGCTCCTTTTGTAGCTAGCCAACTGTGGCTAGCGAGCTGTTAGCCGAGGCAGTATGATGAAGCCTCTCATGCTTAGCTTGTAGCATGCTAACCGGTTAGCAGCGCATTTCACGGGTCTGAGCTAGTCGGGGAAAACGAGGCAAACGCACCAGTTGTCACTTTATGTCTCGGACGCACCGACGCCGACCCAGCTCTTAGCTCGTCTGTTATATAGACACAGGAAACTGTTTGTAGGGTTTGGTTTTTTTCAGCTAGTTGTGTTTAGCCCCCAGTACCATGTGCACAGAGACCGCTTGGGCTCCCTTTTAAAGAGCACAATGATGTGTTTATAAACTCCACGTTGTAAGTTGCTGTCACTGTTTGCAGATGCGGTGCGAACACTTCATAGTAAAAGCACCGAGTAGCTATTCAGCTCCACGTCTTTATCTTACGCTCAGTAGACACAACAGAACATTTGCCGGCCCTCAGTGAACGTCAAGTGTGACTCATCTCCCACCACACAGTCTCCGCGTAATATCGTGAGATCTTATATGTTGAGCTGAACATGCACTGGGCTGTATATGTTCCCCTAAATACACTGGTCCTCATATATCATTGTATTTAAACAAATTCTAAATGAGGCTAGTTATTACTCAAGTGCCACTGTATTGATTCATTTGAGAATGATTGTGTTGGTGTCTTTTGTGTCCGCCCTCATATTCTGACAACCAACTGTCCTGAAAATAATTTAGCCAACTTTTTGTTTGTATGTTTTATGTTGTCACATTGTGGATTGTCCATTGACATCTCTGACGATCGTGTTGCAGGGAAAAAGAACCACAAGGGCCGGGGAAAGCAGTTCAGCAACCCTGAGGAGATTGACCGACAGATGAAAGCACAGAAGGAGTTGGTGAGTGAGAAACATCTTGTGGCAGACCTGTATTCACTGCAATGAATAAGTGTTAAGACATGAATTCAGGAGAATGTCCTTGCAACAGGGTTTGTACTTTGTCTGGAGTTTGCCTTTCACATATGAAGAACACAGTAGGAGATTATCTGCGACAGAATAATGTGTTATTAAAGTGTTCAAATGAGGGATGATGCAGCATGGACGTAACATAAATTCAGCTGCAGAGATCACATGTCACCTTAGCCCTTTATCGCCAAAAGCTCTCAAATCTTATCTTTCTAAGTTGACATCTTCGTCAGTGTCTTCTACTTGTATGGCTCATCTTTTTTATTCAGAGATAATAAATATATATAAAAAATCAATTTGACCTACATCGCACGTTAGAAACCTTATAAACACGCCTACTCGCTTGTGGTGAATCATCCAGATAATCTTCTGCTGATTTCTCAGTTGAACTTTATCTGCTTTTTTACCAGGGGGCTGGCAGGAGAAACTCCACCGCAACTTAGACATCAGAATCAGAATCAGAATCAGAATTCTTTTTATTGCCTTGTATATTTTCACATACAGGAAATTGCCTTGGTGTGGTTGGTGCACTTTACAAACAACAATATAAAAACAACAATATAGAGCAATATAAACATCAATATAAAAAACAACAATATCGAAAAAAAAAAAAAAAAAATAATATATACATTTGTTTGCCCTATCATTTTAGGAGATTATCTTGCGCTCAGTGCAAGTCTGATAGCAGCGTTTTTGTGTTTAACAGGAAGAAAGTGGCGGTGCAGAAAAAAAGGACTCTTCAGACTCTGACGAGGAGAGCAGCAGCGATGAAGAGTCAGGGGTGAGTGATGAGTAGGTTAAGTGGATGCTAATTTATTCTATGAGGCAGTAGAGTAAAGATTTGTTGTGATGTGTCGAATTAATCCTTACTGTTTAAATGAATCTATGAACCGCTGGTGATCTATGAGCTCCTCTGTGATTTTGTGTTTCATCTTTTATTTCTATGCCATACGAATTATGTTCTGTTATTTTACCACTCTTTGTACCATTTTGCCCTCCAGCTGCTCTTATTATTTGGATCAACATAATTAATCTCTCAAATTTTATTGAAAACCTCCTGAAAATATGTCTGCAGTTTTGAGAAGTAGAAAGTTCCAGACAAGCGGAAAGGCATAGGTCACCCAAAAATGGAAATCCACTATCTACTCACCACTATGCCGATGGAGGGGTGGCGGAAATGTTTGAATAGAACATTTGTCCATGTGCACTTTTTGCCAGTTATCAGAGGGAATGAGAATATGCACAGTCAGTCTGAAATGTTTTTTTTGAAGGATAAACATACTCCTTAATAATTGACTACAGAAATCTTCACAGTAGACTTGCAATATAGTGAAGGATTAGGATTTTTTTTTTTACAAGCTTTGTGTTGCTAGCTGGAATCGTCTTCCTATTTCACTGAGGTTATAAAAGTATTTTTTTCCCCGTATACAGTCCAGAAAGAGGAGTGGAGTGGAAGGACTTATAGAGATTGAAAATCCAAACCGTGTGTCCCAAAAGAGCAAAAAGGTGACTGAAATAGATGTCAGTGCACCCAGAGAACTGAGTCGCAGAGAAAGGTTAGTGTCACTCAAAAAGGATACATTTGATTTGTTTTGTTATTTTAGTTTAAGCTCCTGAAATTATAAACTGTCTCTTATCTTGGTTTTTAGCAGCAGGTTCTTATTTTGTACGAGAATATATTGTTTTATCGTACGTGACTTCTTCTCTGTTCTTTCAGAGAGGAGATAGAGAAGCAGAAATCAAAGGAGCGCTACATGAAACTCCATCTTGAGGGGAAGACTGATCAGGCCAGGGCTGACCTCGCCAGACTGGCCATCATCAAGAAACAAAGGGAGGATGCGGCCAAGAAGAGAGACGATGTCAAGAAAGGTGAGAAAACACAACAATGAACTCTGAACCATTCTGTAAATTTAAACCATTACATATATGAAGTGGTAATGTTGCTTATATATACATTTTTTTCAATTCAAAGTACTAAAACCGCAAATAACAGCGAGCATTCGCATCAACTATTTCAGTTGTTACTTTATTCTTTAACTGCCTTGAACAGTTTCCTTCAGTTCAGTAAATAAACTAGACCTGTATGTTCACAGCTTGTTAAAAGCTCAGTAAATGTCTTCATCAACAGTTATGCAATGTGGACTTCAGGAAATGTACAAATTCACTAAACTTCATATTCTGTTTACCATGTTCTAAACTAAAGCTCTACTACTTTTTTCTTCAATCAGACAAAGAAGCAGATGACGGCAAAGCAAAGCGCTAGTGCTCCATCTGCAAGCTTCATCATGCACTTCAGTCTCAGAGGGATGGAGAGAGAAGGAGATCTGGAGGAGGAAAAGGAGAACGGGGGGGGGGGACCATTGCAAGAGGTGTGAGATCAGGGGTGCTCCTGAACTCCTGTCCCTCATTTCAAATCGGAGCGTTGTGGGTCTTCCATAACAGCATTGTCAAGACGGGGGGAAACGGGTGGTGAAAAGCAAGAGGAAGAGGAATGCAACAATTGGGATGCCTCTAGTTTTCTTTGAAATTCCAAGAGGAGACAATCACAGGTTTTCCCAAGTGCTTCACTGCCTCTTTACTCTTTGCCACCGACCAGAGTTTTAATTCTGAAGCTGCTGGAGTTATTTCCATTCCTTTTGATTCATACATTTTATAAGGTTCTCTAGTACAAATTTACTCAATGACTGAACAGGTATTACAACGAGCGTGCATGAGAATTTCCTTGGTGCTTTACTTTTCCTTCCATCTCACGAGTTTTGTAAGATGTCAAATCAGTGAAATGTGGAGAAAAGAAAACTATTCAGAGGATAGACCGATATATAGGAAATATACTCTGTAGGTATATATATTTTTATTTTGGATCAACAAATGGCATGCATGCTGTACCTCAGCTGAAACCAGTTATCATGATGCAATGGTTTAAATTTCATTAGTTTTCAGTCCCTTTTTATTTTGGCAGTTTACAGAGTTGAATCAGTTTAGAATGTAGTTAATTTCACGTTTTTGTCGTTGAGTCATTGTTTTTCCCCCAAAATTTACTCTTCTAGTTCCTCTGATCGACTTTTACTCGTTGGTTCAAAGGTTTTCTCAAAATGTGTCCTGTGATCCTGTCCTCGAAGGACCAGGAATCTTACTTGAATTGCCTGATTAATAACAGTTTTAGTGGTTAAGCATCAGTGCTGGAGAGCGTAGTCTGAAACTGCCTCAGTGACCGTGGCCTTGCCCCAGTTCTGATAGGACCCTCTGTGGTTCTGTGCATCTTCTGTTGCCTTTTTCCAAGTTTACACGAGGCCTGTTAACAGTCTTTATCTCCTGTGTTTAAACCTACACTCAGTTAGTTTACCAGGCATTCTGCATCAACACGTGTAATAACAAAATGATCACAGACAGCTCAACTCAGCAGTCCTACCTACAAAGACGGCGATTTAGACCGCACAGATGTACATAAACAATTGGTAACTCGGTATGAGCTGGATTTGGAAATGTCTTAAGCAGTAAAAAAAAAGATTGCCTATAATATGGGAGTGGTTGAAACGAATGAGAATTGTAGCCACATCATAAAAAGAATTTCCCCTTGTGTATTTGAAGTCATTTTTAAACAATAAAATCATTCATAGCTAAAATACTATGTTCAAGTGAAAATGGTGATTATTTTTGTAATGCAAATCATAAGCTGGAGTTTGTAGTAAAAAGGTGACATGTTGATTTTAACTATTTAGACATGTTTTTGTTTCTTCATGTGCATTTCGTGAATACCACCACTAGATGGCATTTGACGAACACTAACCTCTGAGTTCAGCAACACACAGGGTTGAAAGTGGGCTGCTGTTGTGCGTCATTACAAGATGAGAATTTATTGAGCTATTTATGAAATAAACTAAAATATTGTGTAAAATCAATCTCAATAAAATGCAACCTGCTTATCTCAAGACTGAAGGAGAAATTTAATAACACCATGTTTATTTATTCACAATCTTTGGCAAACAGAGGAGCCGATTATGTTGTTGACTCTTATGGAATCACCGTATCTGTCTAGATGTGAGATCCCACAGTGTCCTCGACAATACTTTGAAGAAAATGCCATTTTGAAATATAAAAGAAACTGGAATTAAATGTATTCTTGCAAAAATACATTTCAATAACAAAATGTCACTCAGAGTGAAACCTCCACCAATACCCAACAGCCCTCTGAAACTCAATCAGGCGGTATATTTCACACTTGTAGGTGTCAGTTCCTTAAATGTGCCCGACATTTCCTTGATTTATGACCTGAGTAAAAATCTCACAATGTCCTATAAGTAATGACAAAACAATCCTGGTTCTGCACCTTGGTTTCCTCCAAACATGTTTGTTTTTCTTGACCCGTGTCACATCCCCCTATTAAATTGTGTCTGTTATTGAGAGTTAAAGGGACAGAGTAAATAAAGATGGATGACATGACTGCTCCCCACAAGTGAAGCCAATGTCTCGCCCCCTGGTGGCTGGCTGCAGAACATGTCCTAAACCCGACCCTCTCCATGTTAGCGGATGGAAAATGGACCAACTTGGACCAACATATAGTTGGACTGACTACATGTCCAATATTTTTCTTTTTCTCAATTTCACAGTTTGAATTAGTAATTTGATTTTAAGTAGATGGAGAGAATCACCTGAGACTGACACGCGATTGGTCGAGCGTGTTTATCGGCAGGATCCACAGACAGCGGCTCCATCCCCCCTATCGCTAGGGAGCTAATTATTTCTCCAAATGCGCAAGTTACTAGCGTTTGTGGATAGTGAGAGGAAGCGGAGATGCGTCATCATCTTTATTCTGGGCTAAACAAAAAGAATGAAACTTAAGAAAATGAATGCAGATAAACCTCAACTTACACAAATACTCAAGGCCGGACTATAGCCCATATTCAACTTAAAGAACATTTTAAATTGCACTGATTTAAAAATAGATAATATCGGAGTCAGCAGCGGTGACCGTTTCCTCTTTTTATTTGGTGCTTTTTTCAAATATCTTTACCTCTGTCGCACACACTGTAATCATTTACCAAAGCACTAACTAACCGCAGGCTGCCAGGAGGATATTTCAAAATGAGATTCGTAAGTAGTAAATTCTTTCACTTGTTTGGTAAACAGTCTAAAAGCCATTATATCTCCATTGTGTAATGTCTGGTTAACACCATATCTGTGCAGATTGTTGATACATTGTGTGGCAGTCAAACCTTTCAAAAAATCTCTCTTCCCCCTCACACAGCTTCATGTGTGCAACTTCCTCATTCACCGACTTGTGTTAGCTCTTACTTAAGAGCACACCCCTGAAAACAAGAACGAATCCTGACGGCAATAACACGCATACACAAACACACCGAGGCAGAGAAGACCAGGCTGGCGTGGTACCTTCCTCACCTGATGAAGTAGCACGGCTGGGCCCTTAGTGGACGTATTGTGGATACTTTGTGGGTACTGAGCAGGTCTCAGGTGGTGGTCGGGTAGAGAAGCTCGTCGGGTTCCAGTGCAGGCATGCTCCGACAGTCTCTGAGCATCCTGAAGCAGCTCAGCTCTGCACCAAGGTAAGAGGCAAGATCTGAAACTTCCTCTGAGTTTTAGAAAGTTGGTTTTCCCACACTCAAGGGCTTTCAACCAGAAACTAATATGTTCTATTCTGGGATTTTATGTTAGTGTCATGGTTTACACGTGACCTTGATACTATAGTTGCAGTTAAAAGCAAATGCTTTAAAGTGCCACTATAACTAGTGGGAGAAGAAATAAAACATTGTTCCACTCTTCAATGAAAAGTGGAAATCTGACTCGCTAGATTATTATGAACAAACTTTTAGATCGTGCTGTAAAAGAGTTAGTCTGACTGACCTTGTATAACTTAAATCTGCTCGCAACAGTTGTTTCAGTTCAGCAAAAATCTTTAGCTTTGAAGTTTAATAACGTGAATTTACGTCAGTTTTCTTTCAAGGATCTAAGTTTTAATCTAAGTACGCGTCATTTCATATCAAGCTTATTTATAAAGCACATTTAATAGTGTTGTGCAATAAAAACAAATGCAACTGTGGAGTTAAAATGAAATAAAAACAAATACAAGGCAATGAAATTAATAAAATCAAAGAGATAACATGGCAAGTCTTGAGTTTAACCTTGAGCATGTCAATGGGAGAGGAACACGTAATGATACTAATAATCTTTCTGATGGAACAGCTTGACCAATCAGTCTCAGTTGTCAATAAGATGATTCACCCCATCAAATGAATGATTACAACTTAATGTAAAATTAACATTTATTACATCAGTGTTGCAGGAAGTACCTAATAGGACAGAAATCCTATTTGAGAAATGTATCTGATGTGTAATTTGACTCAAATGTCAATTTGACTCAAATGTCAATTTACACATCCAGCAAAGATAGCACCAAGGAAGTTATGTCTTCACCACTGGTTTTTGTTCCTTTTTAATTTGGTCCATGTCCCATCCACTTACATGGAAGAGCTGGGGTTTAAGAGCTGTACTGCAGCTAGACTCTTGGGGACAATTGAAAAGTGGTGGCTTCACCTTTGTGGAGCGGCCATGTTGTCCATCTGTATTTACAGTCTATGGTCTCGACCGAGTTGCTGGTCTGAGGGATCTATGAGCTTCAACATATACTGGGGGGGGGGGGGGGGGGGGGGGGGGGGGGGTCTGGTCAATTAATACTCTACCACAAAAAAACATTTGTTATATTTTAAGTATAAAAACCTTTAATGTTTCTTTCATCTCCATCAAATCCAGAGCTTACTACCTGCCACAGTCTGCTCGAGAAGCTTTTCGTTTCGGTGCTATACTACTTTGAGGAAACGTTCAATTCTGCTTTGGTCTCCGTGTTCTCATTTTCACTCTTGCAAACACGACGGTGGGAAGTGCGTCTAGCAGGAATGCTCCAGTGGCTGGTTCCTCTTGAAGTGACACATGCTGACTTTTATGGGAAACCTCAGGCTCCTCCACGCATGAACACCACAGCGGTTCACAGCAAATCTGAGGGGAGACATTGTGAGACATTTCTGCAACAGGAAACGAAATTATGACTCAACGTAAATAGATTATTGCAATTTTTTCCGTTTGTGTTATTTTCGTCCCTGTTTTCATTTTGCTGTCTGTAGATAATTGAAAAATCTTAGCCGTTTATCTCTGAGCACATGTGTGTCTGTGCCTGGCTCACGAGTAGGTGACAGTTTGATTCAGATATTTGGATGCCACACGAGTCGAATAGCTCGGGTCTTGAGAGTTTTGCATGATAGTGACTGACATTTGAAACAGAGTGGGTGACGAAATCTTACATGATACACTTTGTCTGGCTTTCTCTTGGCGTGTGGGTGTGTGTCTAATAAAAGACCTACAAACCCATGCATCTGCAGCAGTGCAACATGCACATCAGCTACAAACACCCCTCCCACCAGTTCTCACTTTACTCCAGCTCTGTGACTTTTGGTGAGATAAAGACGTGTAGAGACATAACGCACAGTAGCACACGCTTGCATTCTAAGTATCCACGTGTAATGGGCAGTATGTGTATATAGGAAGCCATCAACGAAGATGTCATCTGTAAAAAAGGCAGGTCTCGGTGGCTCTCGCAGGACTGTAAAATACATGGCCAATCAGAAGTGAGCTTAAGGGCTGATGTGATGGCGTGGGACGTATCAGTTACAGTTTTCTAAAAGTGTGGCCCGCTCTCTTAATCTTTTCCTGGATTCAGCCTCATGAATTCCCTCTCTTTGTGTTTTGAAATGTCAGACGTCAAGTTCCTTGGGGAAAATAACAATGTACAGTACACACTGGGACGCGCTGCAGCTCATCTGACCTCTTTTCAAGCAGGGCTGTGCTCCCTTTTCGATGCATCACGTACCAAGAGATGTTCTCAAAACAGCAGAGACACGTGTTGTGTTTCATCTGTGCTGATCTCCTCCCCCTCCTCTTCCCACGGCTGCATGCCACAGCGGAGGTGAAACAGGGTTGTGGTCTTAAACCGTCATTTCTCTCTCAGAGCTGGCGCTGCACTAAACCTCAACGACAACCCTCACACTCCGGTTTCAGCCTGTTGGCTTTGTGTTGTTTGTTAGACTGGCCGAAAAAAAGTCCTCCAACCCTGCCACTGTTGGCCAAATAAAACTAGTTTGTATTTGCTGATTATTTCTTAAAGATCATAAGTTACTAATGGGAAGTTAGCATCAGCTTCTACTTAGCACATATTAGCATAACGACTCTGAGCAAGGGGCTCTCAATGCACCTGGCCAGGAAATAGTCCAGCTCACAGCTTAGTTCAGTAACCAGCTGCTGCCTGTGATGTCATAAGCACCACTGTATACTGTTTATAATATGTATATAAAGATGGATGACATGACAGTGCCACTAAAGTGAACCCAGAGTGTCTCAATAGCCCCCTGGTGGCTGGCTGCAGCTTAGGTCATAAAACCAGCCTTCTCCATGGTAATAGACGGGACATGGACCAAACTAAAAAGTTAAACTACATTTTTCTCAAATATGTTTTCTTCTGTGCATGTTATTATCACACTGATGTATGTCGAAGTGGGAATTCTAATTAGTTATTTTATTATAAAAATGCTCTTATGGTTGCGATTGGTTGAGCGTTTGTATCGAGGGGATTCACAACTAATGGCACTACACCCCCCGTCGCTACTGCACAGGCTCCAAATGTGCAAGATGGAAATGTTGGTGGAAGGAAGAGGAGAAGGAAGCACTTCTTCGCACTTTACACATATGCACATTTTATAGATAAGATCAAATGAGAAAATAATCAGCAAATCAATAAGACAACAATAGAATAACTTGATTTTGGTCAATTCCAACAAAACCACGTTTGAATGTTGATATTGTTCATTTGGGCGCTTGTTGTGTTTACATTCACTGACCAACACCGTGTCACATCAACAGGTCACAAGATGCCACTGAACTACTACACGCGGACCTGGTACTGGTGAGTAATACCAGCAGCAATAACATATTAATAACAATAAAATTGTAGTTACTGCTTCGTCCGTGTGCTTGTTGGTAGTCTTATATAAACGCCTTGTTCAATGAGCTCTAGAAGACAATCAGTCAGAAAACATCCAGAAAGCAGATTACTGCACTTAAATTACTGTTTGTATCTGCACATTGCAATTACAACCCATTTATTTACAGGCAGTTTTCTCAAAACTTTTTATACTTTCTAAAACAGTTTTATATATGTCTCAATTCTCATAGTTTACAGGATTGTAGTGTTAAAATCGAGGTACTGCATTGCACACTGTACTTGAATACCATGTATAACAATATTGTATACAGTTGAAAAATGGACAAAGTAAGTAACTGTCTGGAAATGCATATTGTTTTGTTGAAAACTTAATATAAAATAAGTAAAAAACAAACAAAAAGAGAGGTACAAAAATCATTATTTGTGTGTTTGTGTGTGAATGAAGGTGGAGCAGCGGGTGGAACCAGCCAAAAAGGCGGCTCAGGTCGTTTACAAGAAGCTGCAGGGTTGCATGCAGAGTCAGTCCGGCCTGGACGCTGAGAAACGAATGGTACTCAGACACTTGGAGACTCACGACATCCACAGCATCACTGCAAACGTATTTGATTGGTTGCTAACAGGTGTCACACCCACTTCTCTCTCTGTAGAAAAAGCTCCCTCTGATGCTGCTGTCGGTCAGCATGGCAGAGAGCCTCAAAGACTTTGACGCAGAGTCCTCTATCAGGTGACAGCTTTGATCCTCTGCAGGTTATCCCTCCATCAATCCATCCATCCATCCATCCATCCATCCATCCATCCATACATACATACTCATTCTGTGCCTAAACTTTGGATCCCCCAGCCTGTGTAGACCCTCTGTTTACTGTGTATTGTTTATTTATAGTCATAGAGAGTTGACAGAGCAGTGAGATGAGCTGCAATTAATTTCCTGTCTCTTGCTTTGTCTGATGATGCGTATAAGATGTTTTGTAGATGTGAGGAAGTCTCATGTGGGATCAGAATGTTTAGTTTGCAGTTCTTGTTGCAGGAGCTGTAAAGTATGTGTTTGATGGTTTCTTTTCTACACGCAACGTTTAATGCAAATATGTTTTCATGGTTGAACTGTAACAGAAGTTGAGAATGAGCTATATTTGTGTGTGTGTGTTTGTTGTAGGAGGGTGTTGGAGATGTGCTGTTTCATGGAGAAGATGCTGGCCAGCATGTTGGCTGACTTTGAGATGAAACTGGAAAGAGAAGTCCTGGTGCCGCTCAACAAGCTCAGCGAGGTGAGACAGGGGCTGCCGAAGAGAAACCATCCATTACACTTCTCTTAAACCACTAAAAGCTTTTAACCACGGCTGCACTGTGTCTAAAAATACTCTGTCCATCACTCACGAGCATGTAAAACCTTGTACTACCTATATATCAAGTGCTCATTTCATGTGTTCTTTTCAAAGAGTTTGACCAGCTCAATGGTATTTTACAAAGCCCACATATAAAGCTCAGTCAATACTGAAAAGCCGTAAAATAATCCAAAAATTTAATCTCAGCATTTGACCCTTGTTGGTTTCATTTTAGGATGATTTACCAGAGATTCTCAAGAACAAAAAGCACTTTGCAAAGCTCACTACAGACTGGAACAACGCAAAAAACAGGTGAGTGTCACCTAAATCAGTTTATATAGTCACATAATTGGGACTCCTCTTCCTTAAGGGGATAAACAAAAGTCCCCATAACGTTAATTTTTGAAGGTGAAAATTTGTTTAGAGTTATTATGGTTAAGGTAAGAGTAAGTCTCCAGGACAATCCAGGACAGTCTATGTAATGTCCTCTGAAGCTGGAGACATGTTCGTGTGTGTTTGTGGCCAGGAGTGAGGCCAGCACCGGTGCCCAGGCAAAGCAGGAAGGGCTTAAGGAGGAAATGGAAGAAGCATGGAGGAAGTTGGAGAGCACCAAGGTAAGAGAACCTTGTGTCCTTGACAAAGGGACTGACCCGCCGGCACTACCTCGGTGAAGTCAATGGTTTATTCTCGATGTTTTTGTCTCTGCAGGACCAGTACTCTGCAGATCTGTACCACTTTGCGACTAAAGAAGACGACTACGCCAACTACTTCATTCGTGTGAGCTGCAGTTTTGATAGATCTAAATTAATTCTAAAGTCAAATAAAATAAAATCTGCAAGTTTTGCAAAAAGTATGCCTAAGGTTGTAGTATTTACTCATGCAGCTTCTCATATCCACCACCTCTCTTTGTTTGTGCAATCGTAGCTTCTCGAACTGCAAGCAGAATACCACAAACATTCCCACGAGTTCCTGGACAAAAACATCAGCGAGCTCAAAGAGAATCACAGTCAAAATGGTGAACTTGTGTGTGTCCATCTGAGCATTTATTACCTGCACTGTCAACGCAATATTTCTACATGTGTTCATTTCCTCTGTTTGCTGTGTCTGATTGTGCAGGGCCAGCGCTGGTCCTCTCCAATCAGAAAGTCTACGGGGAGCCTCTGCTGTCTCATCTGTCCAAAAGCGACAGAGAAATCGCGGTACCCATCGAGGAGTGTATTCACATGCTCCTGAGAACGGGCATGGCAGAGGAGGTAGGACTGATGGGATGAAAGAGAAATCAGATAGTGGCCTCAAACACTGGACATGTTTTTGGGATAATGGATAAAGGAAATGCACTATGCTTGTTTAAGTTTAACTGATCAGATTCTGATTTGGCGAGGATACCACTGACTCTCTCACGGAGTTCCGCATGTTTCTGTACCTGGGCCGATACTTTTTACCCTATGTATGCTTCCTTTGTGCAATATTGTCAGAGAGCACCACAAACATCTCCATTGTTACGCAGATGACACCCAGCTGTATTTATCTGTGAAGCCAGATGAAGCCAATCAGGCCGTTCAACTTCTGAAGACATAAAAGCGTGGATAACCTGTACATTCTATTTCTAAATTCAGACAAAACAGATTGTCTAAATGCTATAAACTTTATTACTTTTGAAAACCACTGCTCTGATTTTGGTCTCAGGCTTCTGTGCATCAGGCTATAACTAAATCTTGGCTAGACCTGGTCATGGAATTTTACTTACTTTACAACTTGGCAGGTCATTGGCCGCTCATCACTTGGGCCATACCGCCATCTCTGGCTCTACAGTCTAATCACTCTTCCTTTCATTACATGCCACTCTAGGGCCTGTTTCGTTTGGCGGCGGCAGCCTCGGTTGTGAAGAGGCTGAAGACTGGCCTGGAGCAAGGAAATGTGGATCACAGCGAGTTCACAATTGACCCTCACGCTGTGGCCGGTAAAGACATGTCACGGGTGCTTCTTTGTCTGTTCAGCCAACGTGACTTTTACCGCTCATTTCACTGTTCCTCTTCTGTTCTCTCAGCCCCTGTTATAACTTCCACAAATGTGAAATACATAATTTCCTGTGTACTGAAGAAGTTTTAGAGCATTAATCTAAAATCCATCTATTTTAACAAATAGAATGGGAATTCAGCTGGTCCTTGTGTTATTCTTTATCATTGTTTGTCCAACATTATTGAATAACTCCGTATATATTACCTTGTACCTGATTATACACTGCTGTGATTGTGGACTGTTTGTCTCTTAATCCGGTGACAGGAGCTTTGAAGTGTTACCTTCGAGAATTGCCCGAGCCCCTATTGACCTTTGAACTCTACAATGACTGGTTCAAAGCAGCTGGGTGTGTGTAATATCTACACTCGAAATGTTTCTCATCTTACTGTGGTTTCCGCTTTGTGTCTTGAGTTTGATCTGTATCTTCATAGGGAAAAAGACTTGACAGAGAAACTGGAGCAGTTCAAAGTTTTGCTGAAGAAACTGCCACCTGAAAACTACAACAACCTCAGGTTTGTGCCCAATGTGCTCATGTTTTTTTCTTCCAAATGAAAAAATGTCATTTTCTTTTCCATCTCAGGGGCAAAAAAATGCTCTTGGCTTTGGGGATCCTTCATGTAGCAACATCACTGGCAGAACTTTGTGTATAGTACTGCGGTAATTAGCAAATCTTAGCAGTTAATAAACTAACACACAAAATATAGATTGGATTGTGTGTCTCCACTTCCCCCTATTGTACAAAAATGAAACCAAAATATTCCAGATACAGGTCAACATGGTACATCATGTGGTTTTGACATTGTTATCATTATTTATAAAATTATAACTTTTTTAACTTGACCATTTAGCCCACCATAGAGTTTATGAACAACACCTTTCCACTTCCTCCTATACAGAAATAAAGCTAAAATATATGAATGTCACCATCTTAGCCTGAACACTACTAAATGTGGATGGAGCAAGGTCCCACAATTAAAATTGTGTTTCAGTGTCAGCTGTCAATCATGAAGTTTCACGCCGTTTTGTTTTTAACCTCAAATAACTAATACAAAATAAGACGTTGAACTTACATGAGTGTGATAAAAAGGACCTAAAAGGACAGAACCTTCTCTGAGAAAAAATGATTTGAAGTGTAGTCTGACTATTTTAGTTTGTTCCATGTCCCATTCACTAACATTGAGGAGGTGGTATTTATGACTTGTAGTGCAAAAATCCACCAGATGACGTTCAAGACATTTGAGTTCACTTTTTGGAAGCTATCTCAAGTTAAATGACCTTTTTTATTCAGCCGGGCTGATGCTGTGTTTTTGCCACATTTGTGTATCTCAAATCTCACCTGATACTCATCAAGTAGGCGCTTTTGTCACTACAGGGCACTCACAATTTTTTATTCAACCTGACTGATCCTCCCTGAGCTCCCATGTCTCCTTCCAACAACCGGTGTACTTTGTGTTTTCCTCTCTCTGTCAGGTATCTGGTCCAGTTTTTGTCTCTGTTGTCTGAGCAGGAGGCTGTGAACAAGATGACCCCCAGAAACATTGCCATCGTCCTGGGGCCCAACCTGCTCTGGCCCCGAGCTGAAGGGTACATATGAAATAACTCATTATACTTTCTTTATACCGTGTGTACTGTTAACTTACTCCTCTCATTCATGTTCCCTGTTTTGCCTGTCCTTCCTCTTTCATAATCTTCAATTGATCATCGGTGTCATGAACCATAACTTCTGCTCACATGAGAGTTTTGGTTGTGCGATCAGAGTACAAGTTGACCGCTCTAAGAACAGATTTGAACACACCCAAATAGGTCCTTAATACATCCTGAGATCTGATCACTCAGACCACATTCAGAGGGGTCTGGGACAAATGTGGCCACAGGGCTTTTGCACTGGGCGTGCAATTGTGTCCTGGGCTACATATGAAAGACCGCCTACTCAGTCGACTGCCTCTTACTCACTACAGTGTCATAACGAATCGTATTTTTAGCATTGACACATTTAGATCAGATGTCTCAGGATGGATGTTAATACCAGGTCTGTGATGTAGTTGCTTTCTATGCAGAACAGTGACGATGTCATATTCTTTCATTCTGACCTCTTGATGTTTCCTTTGCTTCTCTCTGTCTCTATAGTGAAGCTGCTCTGTTTGACATGGCGTCAGCTTCTTCAGTTCAGGTGGTCACAGTTATGGAGCCTCTTATTCAGTACAGCTCCAGCCTCTTCCCTGAAGGTATGTCAGGGTGGTTCTGGTTAACTTGAACTTATTTTTAAGTTGTCACATTTGCAGTTTGGGCTTTTAAAAATGTCTCTCAGTTATGATAAGGTTAATCCAAAGACATCACAGCAGTTACACTAAAACTATGATATACTTAATTTTTTTACATTCTGTATAATGATGTCAGGATCTTAAGATTATGAATTTATGGAGTTGCCACCTGAGTATCCCTGTCATTCCTTTTTTATTTCAGTTACTCGTTAAACAAATTACCATAAACCACACAATGAACCTGGAGCCTTTAGGCTTCAGGCCAGGTGCATTGGGACAGTTGTCCAGTTTGACTGGTTGGGAAACTACATCGCATAAAGAAAACAATAGTTAAGCAAGATATAAATAAGAATATAATAAGAATAATAAAAAATGTATCACCTGCTCTGACTGCAGTGCATCAGCAAAATCTACAGGTTACTATAACGACAGGCATTCATAATTCTCATATTTTATGTGTGTACTGCTCTTCTGTTTTGATGTGTTTGAAAACATAACAAAATGCAGTAAATGAATACGTAATCAAAATATACAATTATCGGTGATTTGTAATCAGAGTTATTCTTATCAATGTCACTGTATTCTCACAACTCAGCAAACTCATCACCATCTGATTAACAGGATTTATTCTGTATAATTTAAAGCTGTCTTTGTGATGTCGCAAAAACAATGTCCATGTCTTTTTTTGGTCAGCTGTATCCTTTGAGATCCCAGAACTCCCTGAGTTACCAGATGTGACCGTTCCTGCTCCTGTTGCCCCGTCTCTGATCTCAGAAAAGGAGAAACTGAGCAGAGCAGTCTCCTCTTCATCCAGTACCTCCTCCTGCTCATCCTATCATCTCCCACTCTCCAAGGCAAACAGGTATCCTTGTGTCAGAACAGTATTCGCAGCTAAGCCTTAAATGATGAATGGTTTGACAATAAAATGACTGCCTTTTACTGTCACAAGCTGAAGGTAGGTTTATCTACTAACTAGACATGTTCATCCTTTTCTTTCCATCAGCACAACCTCTCAGGACAGTGGCGCCTTCTTCCAGATGAGAACTGGCTCTGTGAGTCGCAGTGGCTCCTCCACATGGGCCCGCCCTGCAGCTGCACCAGCGGCACCAACCCATAAAAACACCATGTCCAGCGTCTTATCAGCAATCGCTCCCGACCCCACTCTGGCCTCAAATACTTCCGCTGCGGCATCAACGCCAAACGCGGGACAGAACAGGAGCCCTACCCAGAAGCAGTGCCCGGAACAAGGCCAGCTGGAGTCGATTTTGGAGGCACCTCTACACTCTCCCAGAGCATCGGTGAAGATAAGCTCCCCGTACAAACGTAAGTCAAAGTCATCAGAGTCTAACATAATGTTCAAAGAGATAGAGTTGTGTATGAGATCGAAAGGATTTACTCAAATTTTACTGAAGTTGCACTGAAAAAAATTTGGAGTGACATTTACTTAACAAAAGCTCGGTAACAATTCTCACGCAGAAATTCGTTATAATTTTTACTTGGGAAATCCTCAAGCAAAATGGACTTACTCGTAAGACTTGGTAGATAAAGAATAGTTGATTAGTAAATTTTACTGGTAATTTTAACCCTTAGCTAAAAAATATACTCACATATAGAGTAAATTGTACTTAAACTAAGAGTAGTGGTAGTTCTGGGGTTTTAGTATCCGTAATTATTTGAAGGGGGTCAGTAGGTGCCTGTATGAAAACAGTTTTTCACTCAGTCCATTCTAAGAAATGTGTTATTGTAACGTCTCGTTGATGTTACTCCGGATTGAAATTCAGATGTGAGATATTTCTCCTACATTGGCCGACTATCCTGCTAAAACTTGAACTAACAAGAGGAAGGTGTAACTTAAGGTTCAGAAACATCCTGTTGTAACCGAATGTAGATATATGGCTGTGGTTGTATAGCTGTATCCAAAAATACCAACATGTCTCTCACCTGGGTTTACCAGAGAGAGTAGAGATAGGCCTGGTCACGTGTCACTCAAAGTGCAGTCAGCCAATCAGAGGAGGGGCTCAAGAGGCAGGTGAAGGCAGTCTGTTCTGTCTGCAGCTCAAGAGAGAGGCAGAAGGGAGGACATGGAAATACACATTGCAGCAGTTTTTTTTACTTTAAACCCCAGATATATAATCTTAAGGATACCAATACCTCAAATTGAATCCCCAAAAGGTGTAAAATACAGGCCCTTTCAGACATCCCCTTGCAGATCCTTAGAAGACATTAGTAACAGTTTTCACATGTTGAGTAGCATTTCTCATAAGTAAACGTCATGAGTCAAATTTTGGACTTCCCCTTTAAGGGGCCGAACACTTTTTTTCCCAGAGCAGCAGCAGTCCCATCATTCATTGTTGTTTCAGACCAGCCTCATCGTTTATATCTCTTTCTATTGTGTAACGTCGGGTAGAGATTCTTCACCTCTACCCTTTCTCTCTCACTCTGTGGTTTGTCAAGGGAGAGAAAATAAATTACCACTTGCCATAGCAACCAGGAAGTAGACAGGAAACAGGAAGACTCAGATCACTGACCAAAATATCAACCCCTCGTGTCATGCGTCACTGTCATTAACTCAGAATTGAGGAAGAGGTTGAAAAACTTTCCCCTTTAAGTCTTTTCTTCCTGATGTGACGTTTGTCAGTCTACAAAACTGAGACCCTCTTTCTTACTCACTTTGCTGTTACCTTATATGGTGTCTCTTCCCAAGCCTAAATTAAATTAAACTGAAATCCAACACCATTTAGCAATCCGACAAATGTTGGATTTTCTTTTGTTTAACATTGATAATAATTTAAGAATATTATGCTGAGATATTTGGTGACAATTGTCTTTGAAATTGGGATAAAGTGAAATGATGTAGCTTTTAAACAGCTGACATTATGGTCTTTTGATAATTACGGGAAAGTCATGCTAAATTAACGCAATAGAAATGTAAAGGAGAGACAAGGTCACCAGCCTATATTAGTTGCTTAGCAGGATCTTTGTAGAGTTAGCTTTCTTTAGCCACAGTAGATTTCATAAATTGTTTGTCTGTAAGACGATTGTGTTGTTTCTTTAATTACAAATTATCACAGTATAACAGTCTTTTCAGTATAAGATTCACATTTTCACCATCAAAGGTACGTTTAGTGGAGAATGGAAGAAATATTGATCTCTGCTTTCTGAACATAACCGTAAAGAAAGATGAACGACATGTAAGCTTTCCAAAAGTGAAGCCAAACCATCTCAATCTCCACCGGGTGGCTGGCTACAGTATAGGTCATAAAACCAGCCTCTTCCATGTAAGTGGATGGGAGATAGACCAAACAAAAAATTCAAAGTACACACTTAGTGTTAATTTTTCCCACATAATTTGGTTTAATTAATGAACTAATGCTTTAAAAATGGGGCGAGACATCATGATTAACAGCTGAGACTGACTTGCCATTGGTCCAGTGTGTGTGTGGCAGCTGTGCAGACACTGGCTCTAAAGCTCAAGATGGCAGCGTTTGTATACAGGATATCTTGGCTTCATTTCTGGATAGTGAGAGGAAGTGGAGCCATGTTTAATATATACGGTCTAAGGACACCACCTGGTCAGTGTCTTCCTTATATTCCTGCTCTTATTTTCTACAGCGAAAAGATGCTTCGGCACGAACAAAGCTAGCGAGCAGGTGACGGTTCAGTTCTCCAAGCCGAAGGCCCCTGTGCCTCCCAAGCTCCAGAGCCCTCCACCCCCAACCACAGTCCCAACGAGGGTGGAGACTGGGACCAAGCCTACGCCCGCACCCCGAGTTCAGGGAGCCAACCCGAAAAAGCCTCCACCGAAAAAGCCTGGACTCAAAGCCCCAAACTGCCCTCCACCTCTTCCTCCACCATCACTGGCGAAACAAGTTCCCTCTGTAGCACAGTGAAACACGTTGGTTTTTGTATCTTCACTATTGTTCAACATGTTTATTCTGCTGTTCAGTGTCTTCCAGGATGTATTTTTAAGTTTAAGTGTTGCAGCTTAATCACATTTTTTGGATCTGTTTTTCATAACCAGTACCATTTATTTATTAGTCTAACGATGTCCGATATTTCCCAGAATGCAATGTCATCTGGGTTGAAACAAAAAATATCCAAAGCAATAAATGAATCCACAAACAGAAAAAGACATTTGTTTTTCCTATGTTTTTAGGTTTTAGTTTTCCATAAATCGACACCATCACAGTGTTCATGTACACTGGCAAATGATTTTATGGACCTCAAGGCTGAATTGAGGTTTGAATGTTCACTTGTCTCCACCCCAAGTCTCTGTTTCACAGAAAGGACGATGGCTGTGGTCAGTTTCAACCCATTTCTGTGGCATCTGCAGCTTTTACCTCTTTAACTTTAAATCTTTCAGGATTTCAACTCAGTAATGCATAAATGAAACATACTATACATGAGAATACATGTAAATAAAACCATATTCAGCCTCATTAAAAACATGTTTATTGTGAAATTATATCATTGTATTATATCATTGGTACTGACTGCAGCATATGGATGTGAATTGCACTATGTGCTGCAGGTGCTCATACTGTAAGTACATAATTATAGGAGGTCAGTTGATATCATCATGTCGAGGTTTATAAAAGGATATATAAATGACAGTTCTTCTATAAAAATCAATACAGGAGTCGGACTTCATATTCATTTTATGATAAAAGGTGCACTGAGTAGCTATAGAAAAGATTTGCGTCATAAAATTAACATATATATATGTGGTTGAGGCTTTAATTGCTTCGAGCAAACGCCGGTATTAACATAATCCATCAGTCCAACAGCTGACAAGTTCCTGTGGTTTATCTTTTGTCTGAAACGGTTGATCCTGAGATTCCAGATCTCTCATGAGGTCTCTTCCCTTTTTTTTCTTTCCTGGTGTTGTATTCCTGAGTGAAGAGCTGAGGAGAGATTGTAGTGACGGCAAAGGGTTGTAGTAAGATTAAATCTATTCTTCTTATCCACACTTCCTCTCTGTCTTCTCATCAGAGAGATGGACTTGCATAGGGAATCTTTTTCCCTCTTGCGTGAGGACGTGTATTATCGCATGTATAAAGTGAATGACAGGTTTTATAGTGTTTCCTCCATGACGCCCCCACAACCTGAACCACATTCTCTGGTACATCCTCTCTTCTCACTCTTCTTTTTGGTTTCAGTCTTTTTGGAAAAACGCGGTCTCCCTTTCTATGCTGACTTTGGAAAACTTGCAGCATTAAGTCTGTCACTCCTTGAAAATACATTCAGCCACAGGTATCAAAATTGTACATCCTTGAAGAACAATGGTATAAAGGTAAAAGATGCAGTATGTAGGATACTGAATTCAGGTTGTTGTGTTCAGGGTTGTCCTGCCAACAGAGCCAGCCTCGTTGACCATTGCAACATTTTAGATGATTGACTTGATTGGAATTGCAGAAGAATCAAATGTTTCACTTAAATGAAAAATCTACGATTAGCCGAGCTCAGACTTTGATTTCATCCTCGTCGTCCATGTAACTGTATGACATTTTCTTCTTCTGCTGGCTCATGATCATCATCTCTGAGTCAGCAGCCTCCACCCTGCTCTGTCCCTTTAAGTGGCTGACGCCATAATGGCGTGCAAGCATATCCGTAGCGCTCTGGAACCGCTCACTTCCCATCCCCAATCCCAACCTCGCCTGTTCAGGAGACTCCATCACCACATCAGGCACTTTAACACAAAGACTGACTTCGTTCTCCTCCACTACAGTTTCCCCTTCCTCCCAGTCGGCCGCGTGCGGGCTCTTGCTTCCGCCACAGTCCTCCCTCAGCAGGGAGTCCACGTAAGAGATAGTGGCCGAGTCCATCTCCGATCCCTCATTGGTCAGCCCGTACGCTGAGCCCGCCTCCTCTCGTTCCCAGGCGTGGCCTTGCTCGTCCAGGTGGCCGTCGATCAGGCCGAACACCTCGCTCATGAGGGAGGGGCCGAGGTCAAAAGTGAAGGTGTCCAGGGAGGTGAGGGAGGGGAGCGAGTCGGAGTAGGCGGTGCTGGTGCTTGTGGCGGGTTTGGCGAGAGAGGTCACAATCGTGGCAGAGCAGGTGGACAAGATGGCGTCGGTGGGGTCGGTCAGAGAGCCTCGGTGCATGTTGGGGGAGCAGGAGGTGGGGAGGGAGATGGAGGGCTGCTGACGCTCCGAGCGGGAGAGGCGAGGCAGAGTGACGAAGCCGGACTCCAGACCTGAGGGACACACAGACGTTGAAATGTGAAATCAAAGCTAAGGTTTTCTGTTTCCTGTAAACAACATTTTGACAAACACACTGTCTTGTCAGGGACCAAAACAAAAGTTGTAGTTTTATGGTGTGAGGTTGTCGGCAAGAAAGCAACCAAGAATGTTTCCCCATTAGTGCACATTATTCTTTAACCATAACGAGATACACAGAAAATAAGCACTTTGTAGCTGCTGTTTGGAAAGTTGCTTTATAAATTAAGTTATTATTGTTATATTGAGTGGGATATCAGCACAGACACTGTTAAAACATAAATTTGGGATTTTATGATTATTTCTCCTTAAATTAATTTTACAACTAGACATAAGAGACACTTGACTGAAAACAATACTAAACAATTCATTCGAAAAAAATCTTTAAAAATGTTTCATGCAGTAACTGTTTTCACTGTTTTTAATTACATGCTTATATATTTACACTTTAATATAATAATACCTCTGTACACAAGTTTAAAGACGATGAAAATCTTTTGACGTTCAACATTAGCATACACCTCCAACAGGGGGCGGTGTAAACCCATCTGAGGACATGCTGACGCTGAGAAGTTGAGTTGTTCTACTCTTAGAAGCGTGAATCATCTGTCCAAACCTGCGAGATCACTTAACAAGTCACACGCTCACACTCGTCCGCCTCCACGGCCCAAACGGGTAAATTACCACAGCACATCTCAATGTCAGACGTACAGGCAGGGCCGAGAGTCTGGAGGGTTTCTGTTCCCGCCAAAGAAAACGACGTGTGATTTTACAGATTAACACATTTTAATCAGAGAATAAGACAGAAGTCACGAGGGAAACCAACTTCTAAACCTGGAGAATCTCCACTCATCCATGTGCCGGGATGGATGATTACTGGAGAGTAACGTAGTTTATGTAAAAAAAACAGCCCACACACGCTTACAACCACATTAAAACATAGATAGGTCCAATAAGGGATTCTGTCATGTATTCTGAATATTGTTTGATCACCTTCAAACTCGATGTATACGATTATAGTTAGTTTATTAAGTTCACACAACTAGAATGTCACTTAGTAGGTGGTCCCATAATGAAACCATATTTAAATTCACCAGATTATATCATTATAATGTACCCTGAATATGCCAGATTTTTGTCATTAGGATCCAGGAATTGTTCTCTGAGAAATCAAACGTCCTGTCTGGCAATGTTAGAGAATGAAAAATGAAATCCTAGAACTGCCTCCCGATCTGGATCATTAAATTAAAATCAGACGCAGATGAAAACAACCTCTTTGGCAGAGGTAAAATGTAACTGTATAAATACATGGATCTCGTCGTCCAACTCTGGAGCACATTTCTAAGAAATTCACACACACACACACACACACACACACACATACACACTTTGTCATAGGTCATCGTTGGGGACTTAACATGGACTCACATTCATTCCCTGGATACTTGCCCTAACCCTAAAAATAACCACTACATACCTAAACCTAACCTTTATTCTAAACCTTAAATAAATCCTCTTTTCACTCTGAAACACACACACACACACACACAACCGCACACGGGGGAGGTCGGACTGCCTGAGCCGTGAGTGTGGTGTTAATGTAGGTCATTTAAACAGCCTCTCAGACAGCCTGTTGCCAGTTGTGTCTGGATCTCTGTGTGTTATCAGTACAAGCACAGCTGATTATGAGCCAAGGTGATTCATAAGGACATCTGCACCTAATCTGTCTCCAGAACTGATGGATTATCTTCCCAGAGGCTCCACAGGCAGTGGCCACTTCCCTGCAGTTACCAGTTTAACACTGAAGCTAACTCATTTAACCTTTGACTATGGTTTTTTCCTTTAGCAATGTTCCTATTTATTTTAAAAAACACCTTAAGATAATTTTGGGATTATTCGATATGAGCCAGAAAAAATGTGGAACTGTTATTACATTACAAACATTATGTGATAAAAACATATTTTGAGGATAATCACAGGTCAGCACCATGGCTGAATATTTCAACCTTAACACTGCAGTAAATGAATGCCAGTTTAAAAAAAAAAAATGGATTCATAGACCCAGGGTTTTGTGATGTCACAAACCTAATAATCCTGTCACCTGCTCATCATTAGTGGGTGGGATGAGCAGGTGAGCTTTCCATATTAGCATATTCATAGATCCCAGTCACCAAACGAGGAAGGGAGGAGCAGAGCTTAAGGCCACAAGAGGAATTTATTCAAAACAAACCTTTGGAAAATGTAATTTTGAGGAACAAAGAAACGTTTAAGGGGGAATGATAGGCAACAGGAATAGGACTTAAAGAAAAAATCATTCCCAAAACTCACCGTAAGAGCTTTTCTTCTCCTCTGGCGTACTTTGAGAACTGGGGAACAGCACTTTGGTGGTGGGACTCCCATTAGACATATCCACATCCAGCCTGGGAAGGGAGATGGCGTTCTTGATGATGGGAGAAACGGGAGGAGGCGCCGGAGACAGGTCCTTGGAGGCCTCTCTGGGTCGGTTGTCCGAGCCCCTCCGGATTTGACGGAGTGTCCTGGAGAAGAACGCACCGATCTTGTTGTCAGGGCTGGAGATGGAATCCGTGTCCCTGTTGTTACTGTTGGCTGATCCCCCGTGGTTGCTGAGGAAGGAGGTGTCCCCGAACACGTCGCCGCCACGGCCCACGTGCATGGTGTGGCGGAAGTCGCCCAGGGGAGGGCTGATCATTTCCACCGTGAGGTCACTTTTGAAGCGGCGCTTGCTGTGGGAGTGTGAGACCAGACCTTTCAGGCCCGACAGCTTTTCCTGAAGATTCATGGTCGCAAGAAGTAAATGGCTGACAAAACCAAGAAATGATTGGCTTTAATCCGACCGAGAGGCTGAATTTAACTCTCAGATTTAGGCAAGAATCCCTGACAGCTCAGTCCAAAGTACGGACCTGAAAAAAGAGCTCTGAAAGGGTATTCCAAGATCTTCAAAACCATGTAATTACTAAAGCTGGAAAGTTGAAGCCTGCAGCACCAAATAGTTCCCTCGAATATTATCTCTGTTTATCGTGTGCGAGCCAAACTCTGTTCCCCTCTTTGTAGCTTGTTGTTCTGCATAGCTGGCTGACTTAAACAAGCATAAATTGAGGAGAACACTATGCAGTTGTGTTCCTGGAGGCGGCCGGGCCAGTTGGAGTGTGGTCAGGTAGCCTGACTTGCTTTGGGCTCTGGTTCTGTCGACATCAGCTCAGAAATAGGTCCAGCTGCAAATGGTTGTGCGGTTGGACCGTGGTACCATCTATCGAGAGGAAAAACAGGGAGAAAAAAACATCTATCTTTAAAATGCAGACAGGGATGTATTTAATTTTGACAGATGTTGAGAGAAATGCGTTAAATTTGCAGTTTATTCCGTGGACTTTGAGCGTCAGGGAGAGATCGCACTGCTTTCCCTTTTCTGAATACTGTCAGTAGTAAAGTAACCTCGTTGTGTTTTGGACAGATTGCTTTCTACAGGTTTTTAAAGATTCCAAAGGTCCGATGGTCTGGAACCGTCTAAATTTAGACCTAGGGTCACTCTTCTGTGAAAACAAAAAAAAAAAACAAGTCTGCTACTTATCCATGAAATAGGTGGACTTTAGGGGAATTCCTGCTTCCATGTTGTGCTGCTCTCTCTTGCGTGAAGGTCACACAGAATTCACTGTTCATCTGACTAGAAAGACTTATCATGCTTTTAAAGTAGAACCGCAGGGCTCAGGTTTGTTTATAAACAGGCAAAGTATGCCTAGCGAGATAGGAAGAGATAATGAAAATCCGCTGATAACAAAACTACTGTTGCTACTTGGCTGCACTGCTAGACTGCCAGTGTATGGAGCCCCGAGACTGATAAACTGAAACATCATTCGAGTCGAAAATGTAATTGAAAACATGAATCAATAATATTCGTAGAAAAAAAATACAGTTTAGACTTTGATAAAAAAATTGGTAATAATAGGAAAATTAGGAACAAATATATAGTGAACTAATAAAATTTAACTTTTTTCATTTATCTTTCACTTCCACCACTTGGGGTTTTCTAGGTTTTAGTCATAGTGGAAGTTTTTATCAATGATCAATTTCCTATTTTCATGCTACATATCCCATTTTGTTCTTCCTTTGAGCAACTCTAGCAAAGTTGGTGATTTTAAACAGCCCTGTACGTCATACTTTAGTGTTATTGTACATTTCTTTTCATTTATCTTTGTTGTTACACTTCTAAAAGTTCGCAAAGTGACATTCAGTTGATGAAAAACATGTCTGTAGCTTGTGTAGTTTGCATTAAAGCATAATATGAAACAACAGATGGTTTTCTATTGTTATCAATATGTTTATATATATGTATTTATCACTATATTGCTCAGCCCTACATGTAACAGAAACTCATAATTTCCACCAACAAGCTGATCATTACTGTAATAGTAAGGGGGCTTGCTAACACAAATCAAACCAGCCTAACTTCTACATCAACTTCTGCCTTCATTAGTTGAAGCTTTTCTGTTCAAGCTCTTTATATATACATTTATATGCATTCTGTTAAAACACTGCTTTTTGTCAGTTTACGAACTCCGTAAATTGGGCTGAAGGCAGACGCTTTTTTTCCCCGCTGTTGTTCTTTGCCAGCAGAGTAATGGATATCCAACCCTAAAATATTTTGATAGCACAAAGCTGCCCCGACAAGGACCTCTGTTTCTCTTGAAAAGCTTTCCACTGCAGCAGCTAAAATGTCGACAGGCTTCCCACGCATTGCAAGGCCCCCGTCTGGCTTCATTAATGACCTGCTATGGCTCAGGTCTTGGGGATTGCGTCATGTCCAAGGCAGCCCCCTCTAATTTAATGCTGACCGCGCTCCCAGGCCCTCCGCTCCACTTCCCTTGACTGGCCGTTTTAAGAGGGGCATCTGGGAGCGGCGTGCCACATACCAGCGCTGAGCAGGGCCATATCCAGGCTCACAAAGGGACACCAGGGGCCAGTATAACAAAGGTGTGATGTCGAATCTGAAATGCCGTGAGCCTGAGGGGAGCATGTGCACGTTCCCATGAACCACGCTGAAGTGACGGGACACCTCTCTAATGAAAACAAGTCCCCATGACTGCAGACCTTGTGCTCTTCCGAATAAGGGCAAATGTTTGTCTTTCTCAACCTCAGTCAAATTAATACGCCACAGTATTACAGGAATATACACAGGGCCATTAATTACTGTGCTTACAGAAAGCTCTGGTGTTCTGTCTCTGTCTGTAATCATGTTAGAGACCTTTGACCACAACTCAGAGGGGGTCGCTCCCTCTGACTCCTCTTATGTATCTGGACCCTCTGGGCAAAAACATATGCTCCTACCCGACTGAATTCTCCCTCCCTGCTCTCTGTCGTCCTTCTATTTTGCCCTTACTCTTCCAATTTGTGAGTTGTCAGATAAACTGGCCTGAAGCACAACAAGAACAAAAGTACTCCAGCAGTTTGACACTTTAAAAGGTAATAGGTCTAATGCGATAATCCCGGGAGCAGCCTGACTCCCTGGGTCTGGAAATATCGGAAAAGCAGAGGGGCAACTCAGACATACCCTGGATTATCTTCTAATCCTTCATCTCCTCCATTACCCCTGGTAGGGCACCTGTTTCTGGGTACGGCCTGGCTGCTACCACCCTGATCGGCTGGTCCTATGGTTCTGATTCCTGTCAGAGAGGAAACAAAGTACACATTGATTTTGAGGGAGGGCTGCAACAGTAAAACAATACAGATAATTCTCGCAATATTATTGTTTTCAATAGCATTACAACAAAGCTTTAATATACAGTATATAGAATAAATGGTTATATTAATGGTTTATTTGTAATGCATTGGGAAAGCACAGTGAGTAGGTATAACACATTTATAAAATGTTTTTCTGCTTATCAAGCTTTTTTCACTCTCTGATTTGAATTTAAAAGACATAATGTGACAATAATCGTGATATAATTATCAGTATCGACTCATATCAAAATTTAATCTTGATATAATTTTTGTCCCAGTCAACCAGCCCTTGTTTGAGGGAGGAAGAAGAGATATAAACTTTTTTGTGAGATAGAGATCAAATCAGTTATGTTTCGTGGACTGATCAAATAAAAATCTGGATCTTAATCTTAATCTTGTTGGGCCTTGGTGGTGGGGATATGCACTCTGAGTGTCATTCTTTTTAAATACATGAACATTTATAGAAAACTGTAAAAAATACTTAATTCTTGCAGCTCTCAAAAGTGACAATTTTAGACCCTGGTGTGTCAGATACTGATTGTAGTCCAATCTCTGCTTTCAACACTGCACTGGACAATAACACTGAAAACATGCAAAGGTGTGGAGAGACGACTCCGTGAAACCTGCTTTCACTTCAACACCCACAAACCTTCCAGGGAAACAGGCCAGACTCAGTGAGTGTTGATGGAAAAAACTCTTTTCTGTTGCAGTTCGTGATGAAATTAATGAAAGCGTCCCTGTATTAAAGCATCATGCTTAGTCCAGCTTTTAGCTCCAGTCTTACGTTTGCCTTCTTTGGGAAAGTCACCATTTCAGCACATTCTCACGTCACAGACAGGCTAAATCAAATATTTCCATGTCACTGTGTACAGTATATTCTTGAGGTGGCTTCTCTGTAAGTGACCACAGCTTAATAGGAGCCGTGTGTGTTGTCTGGTGCATGTGTGTGTGTGTGTGTGTGTGTACGAACACATTCCTAAGCAGAGCATCAGTCGATGGAGGCTTTCTCTCGATTGCGACCATCAAACATTTTTATTCTCAACCTCACAGCTGATTGAAACCACGTTTGGGTTTCAATCTCCTTTTTTCTCCTTCATTCTCTCTTCTCTCTTTCTTTCTCTCCGTGCCCTCTTGTGTCTATTTCCTCCTCGAAAACTCTCTGTTTTCCTTCTTTCTTTTTCCATAAAATTACAATTACTTTTTATCTTTGTTTCCTTTTCTCCTTCTCTTTCACTCTTTTTTCCCCTTCCCCTTCTTCCCCTGTTTGGCTTATTTGCTTTCTTCTCCTTCCCTTTCATGTCTTTCCCTTGTTTCTCTTTGTGTGTCTTGACTGACTTAAGAGGGCTGAAACAGCTTGACTACAACAGCTGTTGGGCCCACACACAATCTCACCCACACACAGACACACACTTTCTCTGACACACACTCTAACCCACACATACACACACACACACTCACACCATCTACTTTTGACGACTTTAACTGAAAAGTTTGTCTGGAGTACAATCAGCAGTGTACTTTGTGTTTTATCACTGGTCCTCCCCCTTGCCGCTCTCTCTCACTCTCCTCTCGCGTCCTTCACTCACTAACCCTGCTAACCAGGTGAACAAACATAAAAGATAAGGCCGCATTTTTTCAGCTCCCCCTTTGATTTTCAATTACATTCCTATTTTCACTGTCCACGCTCAGGTCCGAATCCAAGCAAAACATGGCTACACTTCCCCCTTAGCCAAGAAAACATTTTCATGCTTCAACAAATATCCATACCCTCCGAGGATTCTCATCTTCCTGCATCTGCTGGAACCGACGTTCCCAATTTGCGCTCTTTGTTGCTTCTTCCTTTCCAAATTTTCTCTTCAGCGATCACACATTAACTTGATGCTTTTCTTCTCTTCTCCTCCTCATCTCTGTTTATTTCTCAATTGCCATGGTACTGGAGATCTGTTTGCACAAACTTTGAAACTGCTAAGTGATGAGAGCATACAGAAGCACTGTAGCCTGACCAACACATGGCTGATATGAGATCAGCAGATGCACTGGTTGAGTGTATATGTCAGCTGATAAGTAAGAAGAAATAGCAGTATTTAAATGCTAAATATATTCGTTATTTGAGGACACTTAAAGATAGCATCAGTAACTTGTCCACCAGAGGGCACTGACAAGTAAAAAAAATTATTTTGATGGCTAAAATGACAACTGTCGCTAGCAGATTTGACAAATTAAGCATTAATTAGTTTGTCTATTTTCTCATCACTCAGACATGAGACTGCAAGGGTTATTGTAAGATTCATGTCTTGGTTTCATATCATAAAGTTTCAGGGAAAACAGCGAGACTAGCATCCAGAGCAACTGTCATTTTACAACCGTCCAAATCATTTGTCATCCGAAAAAGTTCACAAATGCAAAGTTTCAGACAGCAGCCGATCAATCAACAAAGAAACCTCTTCCTGGACAGCAGTTTGAAAAAACGATTAAGGTTTATGGCTTAGTTCATTTTAAACTACATGAGTACTTCAAAAGTTTGTTCACAGATTTCAAGATGGCGCTTGGTTTCCCTCCAAACAGCAGCAAGTCACAACATCGACCAAATTGTTACATGACCTGCTGGTTGTTGACCAGCTATTGATCAGTCCAGTCTCTAACAGTCTATTCCTTCACAGGGGTGTTCTATCATTTTGTCAGGTGAAGGAGTTGTGGCCATTTGGGGATGACAGCGTGTGATCGAGCAGTTTTCCCAACATCAGCATGTGTGGCCCCAAAACCCTGTGGTGTGAAAACAAATACAACAGCCCGATTCAGAGATCGCACCTCTGCAACTGACCCTTTTGCTGGTCGGTTGCGTCAATGACACCTAAAGGTCACAAAGGGTCCGCCTTGAAGGAATGTGTAACTTAGGTTAAAAAAAAACAGTAAAAAAGGAGACATTGAATATAGTGGAAAAACCACAGGGAATGTCCGCGCTCATTTTCCTAATCAAGTGCTTTGACATGTACTGCATCATTAGAGAAAATCATCCGAGACGAACCATATTACACACATGCGTTAATCATCTGTTGCTGGCTGAGTCGAGTGCGAACAGAAGGCCGACATGGAAATATCAAAGCATTGACTCAAGAAGGACAGACTCTACGCCTACTCTGTAGAGGCCAACTGGGGGAATTACCGAGCTACCAGAACATGAAAAAGTCCAAAAATTTCACTAAGAAAGACTGGATCACTAGATGTTGTTCATTGGATAATGTGTTATTATCACTCCCGTCCGTACTAACACGCCTGAAAACATATCTTGACCTTGGCATGCCTGTGTCGGTATAAACAGGAAAAACTCACACAGGAGTTGTCATAGATTGCTTGAATAATAGCCTGTCTCCTGGGCATATAAACAGTCGTATATATGTAAAACATAGAATTTAACAGAACACCTTATTATAATAATGACAACAGAGTCAGCAACACTTGCAATTGATTATCAATTTTGCATTCAAGGCTAATGCTGGTTGTTTTCTTCTGGAAGGAGGACATGTAATAGGAGCCTGGTGAATCAGTGAAGGCTACGTCCTGACTGAAAAGACCCATCCAGCAAGCGCATGTGAGTGTCTGTGACATCGCTTCCCAACCTCTCAGTGTCTGCCTGTCTAGACTAAAACACAGCCCTGGAGTTTTAAAACTAAAACCAGTAGCGTTTCCAAACTTCTCCATTTTAATCAGCTCCGAAACTCTGGAGCAGAGTGGACGGGGGGGATTCTCAGCAGAGTTGGTGGACTTTAAACGAAAAAGGGTGGAAGTATCGATGTGGCCTGAGGTAGAATGGCATTTCATTGATCGATCCCTGCTGTGTGTGTTTGTTTATTGGCCGGGCTAACAAGTTCTTCTATCCATGTGTGTGTGTGTGTGTGTCTGTGTGTGTGCGTGCGTGTCTGTGTGTGTGCGTGCGTGCGTGAAGGTGGTATTTCAGTGGCCACCCTCATGGCTCACTGGCAGGTCGTGGGAGGTCAAAAGGCCGCCGGCCCCCAACTTGTAATGAGTCCAACACCCTGCTCCCTGTTTGCCTCCGTAGTTAAACCACTTCAAGACCACCAACTTTAACTTCATGTGTCACGTTCCACTGAATCAGGAGCACATCTTGGTCATGTCAATGACATGCATTAAATCTGATGCATTATGTCATGCGTTACCACAGTAATTACAAGGCAGAGTGATAAAAATCAAAGCGCTGCCAGCAGAGCTTATTCGGACCAGAGTTGCAGTTGGGGGGGAAATAGTAATGATACGCTGCTGCCTCTGGAGCTGAATATAAATGTGTTGCATGAGCAGATTGGGTTTCATGTCTGGGATCTGAGAAAAGACCTACACAATCCAGGACAATAAAATAGTGTCCGATAACAGCCCGGCTTCAGTAAACACTTTCACAAGTCCTAATGGTTTTTGCCTTATCTGAAATTAAACAATATGTTTGCTTTGTTTCTCTGACGTATTCAACACTGCTAATAATTAATCCCCTATAATTATTTTTATTGAACCTATTCACTCCACAAAGAATTTAAGACATCTAGACAATAATAAAACACCTAAATAAATGTTGTGCACGTGACCAAAGGATATTATAGGATGTGGAAAAAAGTTTCTACGTGAAGATTATAGACGATAAAAGCACAATAGAGTCCACATGAACGAGTAACTTATTACCACAGACTCGTTGTGTGTCTTTCAGAGCAACAATAAAAAAAAACAGTGATCGGACTCACCGCAGCCGAACAGGAAGCTCCGGGGTAATAAGGTTTCCAGTCGCAGAGGTGCTGGAGGCTCGCGGTGGTTTGGTCCGAGGGAGCCGGAGGTGCAGCCGGACTGCCCCGCTGCTGCGCCGGGTGTGAGGTGCGGCGCAGCGCGGAGGGCATGGGGAAAGGGGGCGGGGGTAGAGGAGCTGAGGGCAGGAGCAGCACGGCGGCTCCGGAGATCACACACGCTGCACCAGGGTCAGCACCTCCACTGGTTGTCTGTCTCCTATCGGCCGACTGACTGGTTGACACTGTCTGAAGCGACGAGTAGACAAACTAAAAGAATGATGCGCCTCTTTTTGCAGCCAAAGCAGGGGGCGCTTGGACATGTAGCGGTGCTGGGGGGGTCCCCAAGTCAATGCTTCATTATGGGTTGAGCTGCCGCCTCATTGGTTCAATTCAAATGATAAACGGGAGGCAGTCTTCCTCTAAGATCCGTTTTATTTTTTCCAGTGGCGGATCTAGGATTTTTATGAATTGGGGGGGCCTCACAGAAACATTTTAATTCACTCGGTATCTACCACTAGGCCGATGGAGGGGTGGGTGACGAGTTTGAGTCCACAAAGCACTATTGGAATTTCAGGGTGAAACATATTTTCCCAAAAGCATAAATATCACTCTAATCTTATTGTCTTATAACTATAGCCTGAGTTTTCTCAATAATCTTCTGCTGATACAATTGATATATTGTTAAATCTTATCATGGGAGATGTTTTTTGTGTTTTGAGAACCTGTTTGAAAAAAAATTGGATTGAACAGAAAAACATGACATCAGTTCCTTTGTGATGACTCCACTGGAGGAAACCACAGAATTAAGTCCAATAGAGTTGAGAATAGAATTCCTGCCATAATGAACTCAACAGCTCCACGATTGCAAAATTCCATTCAGCGCTCAGAGGATAACAGTCGTCGGAGGTGTAGGCCCCATAAAGTGCACATGTCAACGGTCCCACGCTGACCTGTCCAAGAGGAAACGGAGCCTTATCAACAGGAACAGAAGCATCCTCACCCCGTCCTCAAAGGCTCACAGCAGGCCTCTCTGTCGTTAAAGCTCCGAGGTGGCCAGTTCGTCTGCCAGCGCTCGCCACACAGCCGATGACACCGCAGCCACATGCCACTTCGGAGTGAGCTACCACACTTCCCTGTTGCCCCCACACCCTTTGGTACCACACACACGTATTCAAAACACACAGACGCTACAGTGCTCTCATGAAGGCAGGCGGAAGTAAACACATTCACACACAAGCTGGAAAGCCGCTGCTGTACACCGTTACAGACAACACCCTTCCTCATTTCACACAGGCTAAATTTACCATGTGTTTACGTGTTTTTTTAAAAGAGAGAAAATGTTTATTTTCTCATATTAATGAATACATTTGCACCTGTTTTATTCTAGAAAAATTCTGACAAAATCCAGTGACTTTTTGTGAATTCCATTTTGTGAAAAAGAGCATAAACTTAGTGACGCCTTTGGTTTCTTGTATCTGATTGGTCCAGGGCACCTGCATACGATTGTTGGGACAACAGGTTCGCTGGTTAGCCAATCAGGATCCAGTATTTTTAAGAGCCGTGCTTTCAGATAAATTCAGTTTGACTCATTTATCAACTTTATCTTTAGAGCGTCAGGAGATTTGTAGTTTGTTTAGTTTTAAAAATACACACCTCTAGTCTGTATATAAAACTGGAGGGCATCTGAGGATGACTGTGTGTGTGTGTGTGTGTGTGTGTGTGTGCGTGCGTGTGTGTGTGTATGTGTGTGTGTGTACTCGTTGTAGACCTCATGGTGACCAATGCCCGCTCAAAGGCAGCATCAGTACTAATGTAATGTTGTATTCTTCCTTTATTGACGGTATTAACCTTGTCATTTACAGGTTTTTGTTAAGCTCACTCAATTATTGGCCAAACACAAAGATCTCTCGCGAAGCTCCATTAAGAACAAGTCCTTAAACAGCATATACGGTTATCAATGACCCCCCCCCCACATGTCCTCTGTGTTGACTCTCAGCTGCTGCCATCAGGAATGTGTACCGTATTTTATTGCCTGATTGTAAAACTAATATGAAGACATTTTCATACACATAACTGAATTCTTTGTTGAATTTTTTAAACTTTGCATTTTAATTTGCCTTCAAGCTTACCATGATTTTCTCCGGATTGACGAATAAATTATTTTGGACTGAATGATAAGGCAAAGACTTCATCTCTGAGGTCCTGGTTAAGGTTAGTTGTAAGATGTGAATTGTGTTTAGGTTAGGGTTAGGCATGAATTGTTTATGGTTAAAGTGAGGGGTTACATTTTTGGTAAGGCTCTACACATTGAATGAACGTCCCCATGCATAGTCCTAATAGGGATAGCTGCCTGTGACTGTGTGTGTGTGTGTGTGTGTCTGTCTGTGTGTGTCTGTGTGTGTGTGTCCTGCTGCCACCCCTGCCCACACTTCTCGGGCATGAAGCTCTGGCACGGCCGCTCTCCCTTTCCCTTCAGCTTCAACACCGATTAATTTAACGCAGCCAACAACAAACCAACAGGACTTTCAGCCGATTCGCCAGATGACGTTGACGTTGGATGTTTGTCGACCACATTTCCAGGCGTTTTGGTTCAGGTTGCAAAAAAAAAAAAAAAAAAAGGTTTCCAGTCAGAATCAACCAACTTGCAGGAAATCATTCAACACAATACAAACTACAAGCTAACAAATAGCCAGATCAGGTAGTCTGTGTTTTTTCTGAAAAAAAAAAAAACTGGGAATATTTTACTGGGAATACGTTCTTTCATTACAGTGAACATGGACTCTGATGTTTTATTTTCCTGCTGCAGCAAATACTCACTACTAAGAAACAAATGTGTGTAAATCTGGGGCAGAAAAAAGTCCCAATCAAACACAGCATTGAGAAACGTTTTCTGTTAACTGCAGTGCTCAAAGAAAATACTGAATTAAGTTGTTATTTTTATTCTTATTTTTAAATTCTTATTCCTATTCTTAGAGATGTACTCATCTGGAACAATAGGCCTGGGATGGAAAGGTACCAACGGAGAAGGGAAGTGATGAATTAATAGTTTTTAATCGGCAACAAGAAAAAAACTGAACATCAACAGCGTTCCACTTTTAAATTGCTCAAAACAATTACAGTTGAAAGAAATACCACCATTGGTATGGCATTCTGTTTAATGGAGTATATCAGGATCTTTCAGCTCTTTGTGGTTGCTTTATTGGTTTGGTCCACACTCATCACCCCCCTTGTATGGTTCAGTTTATTGCAGGCAACTCTCTTCGGCAATGACTGCGTATAAATCCAGACTGGAAACTAGCTGCAGTATAGGTTATTAATCCTGCCCCCCTCCATGTTAACGGTTGGGACATGGACAAATTTGAAAAGTCACCTTAGACACTGAATACATTTTTCCCACAGGGAGTTTTAGGCAACAGTGTGCGAGTGCAAAGTAGACTGGGACATCGACATTTCCCAGATACACAGAAACAACCTTTTTTTGTAGTTTTCATTTCGTAGTGATATTTTTTTTTTTAAATACATCTGTGTAATGTGTGTATGACTGATTACTGTGAGTCTGTATCTCCCCATCCCACTTGGAGATGATTGATGATTCATTTTAAGCTGATGCCACCATTGTGCTCCTCTGATGAAAGAAAGCATGTTTGTTTTAGAAATTATGTGAAGTCATGTTCTACTTTTGGACCGCTGCTATCATAGCTGATATGTTATCTGTAATCAGACAGTTTCTGTCTGCGCACTCTCATAATATTACGTGTGCAAATGGTATTTTGTACAATTGCAGACGTGCGTAGGCTTTGTAGACGCATTGTTGAACTTGTCTATTGTCCGTCACCTGTTAACCTGCAGACTAAACACCTCAGTGTCTCATGTAATTGAAGCACATCATTCATTCTTACACTAACACTCTGTCTGGGTCTGCTAGCTGTCTGGATTTGGAGGCTGTTCATGTCCTCGCTGCAGTGAGTTTGAGAAGTAAAATATTCTTTCTGCAGATTAACCGATACTGTCATTTTTGTGTGTTTGTGTTTTTATTTGTATCGATTTCCCAAGCATATCATCTCTCCCCCGCCTTTCTTTTTCTTTCTTCTGCACAGTCTTGACTCCTCTCTCCGTCCATCGCCCTGTTCCTGTTTCCCTCCTCTCCTCCCTCTCCCAGGCGTTCTTAGCATCCCTCTCTCCGCTCTCCGCTTCCCTCCATCCCAAGATAAACAACCTCTGTTCTGAGGCATGTCAGCTATTTGTTCTAAAAAGCTCACAAGTTGCTGGATGCCATACAGAGCCGGGTCCCCGAAGGGAGGCGAGATTACACATTTAGTGCTTTTTCACAGTCACTCCCTCTGTTTTTCATTTTTCTTGGTCTGCACCCCTCTTCTTTTCTTTTTTCATTCCAACTCTCTCACGACTTGTACATCTCTCACTTAAAACTTAGTGATCCCCAGGTTTGTCATAGTCATATTTGCCGTTCCTGTTCGGGCTAGTTTGACCATATCGTCTTCACATTCTCTTTGTGTTTGTTAAATATTGATATATTTTCTGGCACAAACTTTCATCACCCTCCTTCGATTAGCACTCTCGGGAAAACCGAGCACCAGTTCTCATGGCTCTGGGAAGATTGTGTCAAATCCCTTTTGAGAGTCACACACACACACACACACACACACACACACTGTACGCACACTTCGGTGATTCTTAGGCAAAACACTCCCAATTTGGAATTTGCTTATCACTGACTTGTTTTGAAAAGCTTTCTTTTCAGAGTAATGACCTGATGTAGATGTTCCTCTCATGACAAGATTGCATAAACGTGTCCTTGTGTGTTTGTACAGTGGGTGTCCAGAATGTGATGTATTATGGTGTGATAAAACATAGGACATTCGGCGGTTCTTGCTGTTTCATTGCAAGTTGGACTTTTTAAACCCAGTACTTCTAGCATTCTCGCATAACCCCATTTTAAATCTGTGATTCAAGACACATTTGTACTTTTTGAAATGTGCAACACTGACATACACACTTAGAACACATAGCCAGTGACACACAGCTGCACGCAAACTAAAATACATTTCATTTCATTCCCAGAAAGCACACACACACACACACACACAAACACACACAGACAATCACACCCACTTCTGTGCGTAACCTACTGGTGTCTCATGCTGAGATCGGCTTATTTTTATAACCCAACAGCCGCAAACACACACACACAAATCCATCTACACAACAACACAGCGACCGTGTTTAGACTAGGCCACAGTTCCTATATGGAGATACAGATCACTGTTTTGCCTTCCCGAGCACGATGAAGGGGTAATTATATCCAACCAGAGACAGAGAGAGAGAGAGAGAGAGAGAAAGAAAGAGAGAGAGAAAGAGAGTTTATTGGACCATTGGACAGCAGCGGCCTTGGACTAAAGTGACCCGCTCATTGTTTTCAGATCTACATATTTTCCCTGTGGTCCCAACAGTTGCGATAGTGGTGAAAAATACGTGTTTGTTTCGTGTTGAAAAAAATCTGCCTCTCATGTGGTTGTGAGACGACAAACGACAACGTCTGACACACTCGTGAACTGCTCGCCGTGATTTAGCTCGTGTCAACGCTGCTTCTGTGACCTCACCTCATTTGTCTGTGGCTTGTTGACTCAGTGGGTTCTTCCAAGTGACTTCTGGAAGAGATGAGACTCAACAGTGATCTTTGTCAGCTGGAGTGTGTAAATGAAGCCGTACTGGAATAAATCACATATTTCTTCTCAGGAACAAAGAGATGTTTTCCCCTTTACACCTTGACCTTGCACCATTTTGTCATGGGTCAACGGTCAACAGATAGCTCAACGTCCCCCTTGAATGGTGATAGTCCATAGCTTAGTAACTGGAACTAGGCAAAGCATTTACTTTGCACTTCAATCGTTGGAGCTTTGGATTGTGCAACACACAGTATTTGTCTGCTCAAACCAGAGACGGCATATAAAGATGGACGACGCGTTTATCTCAAATATACCAGGAATTTTGAGCCAAGGTTCCAGTAGCGATCGGGGGATGGAGCCGCTGTCTAGCAAGGTTTTACTGATACCGACATTGGACCAATCCTGAGTCAGTCCCAGCTTTCAATCATCACATTTCATCAATAACCAATAAAAACTCAACTTGAACATACAACAGATAAGGATCACCCTAAATAACATAAACCGTTTTTGAGAAATAATTTAATATTTAATAGGTTCTTTGACTTTTGGTTGGTTCCGTGTCCCAATCACTACCATTGAGGATGCAGGGTTTATGACCTAAAGGGCAGCCAGCCACCAGTTGGCGATGATTTTGGGGGGCGGGCCACATTTACAATGAAGGTTGAACCAAAATTAATGTTTAAAGTTGTGTTTTCTTAACATGTGTACCATTGAGTTGAAGCATGATACTGAAAAAGGGTTATTCAGCAGTAAGTTCAGCAAGTGCAATGAATCCTGGGAGACGATGCAGCCTTTGTTTCTCAGGAATGAAAGGACACATATGTCGGCCGTGTTTGAAAGAGTACTTGAATTGGGACAGTCTCAGAAAGATGCAGCTAATGCCTCTATGCTAAGACGCATCATTAGCACGTCCAGTAAATTATCTCTCCAGCTATGATAATAATCAAACCCAGTGTTTTTTTTTTCAGTGCCACTTTCTGCTGAATAATATTATATAATATTATATTTTCTACAACAATCCAAAATCCAATTAAAATAAAAAAATAAAATATCCCTTTGGCTCTTTGCTGCAGAGAACCAGTGGGATGCAGGCTCCAGGGTTGGGATGGAGGAGAGCAGGGGAGGAAGGGGAGGAGAAAAGTCAGATCAGAGAGGCCGGGGGGGGGGGGGGGGGGGGGGGGGGCAACATGGTGTGAAGTGAGTGAGTGAGTTGAAAGCAGCACAAGTCCAAGACACTCTGCCAATTTACCAAAGACATTTTCAAAAGAAGTCACTGTGGGCTACCAGTGAACTGTGACATACATTCATTTGAGACATTTTTCAAATAATCAACAACAGCCCTGTGAAATTATAAGTAATGGTTTGGAAAGAGTCTCCCTCACTCCCAAATCGTTCAGCTAGAGTTATGTGCTGTTATTATGGATATACTTACGGGGATACTGTATGTTTTGGGTGAACTTTATCACGTTGCCCCTCCTTGATCCTTTAAACGCTCGACTTAGGCTGAAACAGCCTAATCTCAACATTCGGCATACCTTGAAAAATGCATGCGGTGAAATTTAAAACACCGCCTTAAATTAGTCTCACTGGCAAAGCAGGAAAAAGTCAAATCCCCCTCAGAAAAAATCCAACTAAGTGGCTCAATGTCTTTAGTGTGAGTTTTGGACACTAAAGCAGACAATCCGCCTGCCAACGCTCAGTTTTATAATGTACAAATTCTCACTTTCATACAAAACCAAACCTAATTTCATTCAAATTTTCAGTCCAAGTAATATCCCTATTTTTTCGTTTCGGGGTGGTGCACATGAAAACAAGGATTGAGTACCAGTTAGTAAATCCTGTTTCCGCGGCCTGATCTGCTCCCCAGTGACCAGACTGGTTTAAATTAGGCCTCTCCAACCTTCGGCGGCCAGTCCACTAATTTGACTCCTAGAATAACAGCAGCTACTGTGTTTTTCAGGAGTCTGGAACCAAACGTCTGTCTGGGGAGTCTGCAGTGGACACAGGTGCTCTCTCTCTCTCTCTCTCTCTCTCTCTCTCTCTCTCTCTCTCTCTCTCTCTCTCTCTCTCTCTCTGTCTCTCTCTCTCTCTCTCTTTCTCTCACCCACCCACACTCCAGGATTTTGGCGGAATTATATGCTCAGGAGGGACTGTTTTACTGTTTTAGAAAAAAAAATCTCAAATGTCTTGTTTTCATTTGAACTGTTTCCTAGTATGAGCTTTACCCGTCAGTCGGTCAATGGATTTGGCAGCGTGTGTGTGTTATATCAGAAATAAGTGCATGTCTGCCAGTTATCCCCTTTCAGATGACCAGTTATCCTCTTTCAGATGACCAGTTATCCCTTTTCAGATGACCAGTTATCCCTGTTCAGATGACCAGTTATCCCCTTTCAGATGACCAGTTGTCCCCCTTCAGATGACCAGTTATCCCCTTTCAGATGACCAGTTATCCCCTTTCAGATGACCAGTTATCCCCTTTCAGATGACGGATAACCATTGCTCTGTTGTAAATAGAAAAGTTGATGACAAAAAATGTATTTATTTCTTTCAATTTACTGAAAAGTTTACTTTTCTTTTACATAACCACAAAATATCCATACAGTCATCTGTAGTACATGTGTAGGGAAATATGCATGAAGAAGAGCAGCACAAACTCTCACACACACACTCTGTACACACCACCGTTCACACTGTAGATGAGCGAAGATCAAAGGGAAGTCCAGTGATAATAATAATAATTTTCTAAAAATGTTCTTCTATGTTTAGCTCCAGTCGTGCATTCATTATTGACTCACTACACACCAACAGGTTTACGGTACGACTGGGACCACTTAATAACTGTGGGAGGTTTATTACTGTGATTGATTGAAAAGAATGTTCAAATTAAAATGTGTTGCAGCATTGGTTGTTACCACAAAGATTTTACAAACAGTTCCAAGTTCCCAAGCATTAGTCAAGAAGGGGACGTGAGAAAAAGGGTTGTTTTCACACCAAGCATGTTTAGGAACATTTGATTCAGACTCTGGCATGTTACTTCCTCTGGCTCACACACACTGTCAAGGTGAGAGTCATTCAATCTCCACACGACCAGACACAGAGCTGGTCGACGTCAGACATAAATGCTTGGATTCCTGAAAAATCAGATGGAAAATAAAAAGGGACATTCATCCTTTAAACCCCTTCTGCTGGAAAAGAAAGTGGTCGTGGGTTTGGCTTCAAGTGCCAAACTTAATTTTGCCAAAAGTCCAGCTTTCCCACCAAAGAAAACCAACACACTGTAGGTGTTGTCAAACTCAATCTGATATTCTATAAACCATAAAGGCCTCTGTCGGAAATCCCCGCAAGTTTCCTTTTTCAAACTGTACCTCACCCTCCGTCCCTCCCCACACCCCCTCCTCTATCCTCATCACTCCACACATCCGAGATCAAGCATGAATGTCCCTCTTGCGTTAGTCGAGCTGGGATGCAACGCTGATTAACATCCTGGCAGAACCCCCCCCCCCCGAGTCGAAGACGGGCTCCTCCTGAAGGGCCCGACGGTGGGTGGAGAGCCGCCGCTGTTTGTTTGCACTTCGTCCTTATTTCCGTGAATTCTGACCTGACAGGAAGTGTGGACGGGAGACAGGACAATGGGCCATTGTGAGACAGCGCTTTATGTCCATGCAAGGCTAAAACAGGAAAACGTACCAAGACGGCCACTTGCACACACACACACGCTAACCTGCACAAACACACCGAGTCAGAGACCCCAGCAAAATAAAATGTTCCTGCTTGGTCGCACACACACAAGAGGATATTTCACTGACTACACATATTTTAACCTTATACAAAGACGGTTAGACAACTCGCACACTGCAGGGCTTCGGTTTCCCTCATTGATGCTCCTTAAAATTGGAGGTTTGGTGAAATAAGTTTAGGAAAATCATCAATAGGTAGCTGTCAGCCCAGCAACTGAGCCGTTTATGTTTCTAGTTAGTGCACATTTTAATCTCCTCTCATATTACCTAAAGTAACCCTAAACTTTAATCCTCACTCTGAATCCATTCTAAGTCTTCACCTTAAATGTGGATTTTCACCCTCCTTTCATTCTTAAAACATATGTTCTTCATACCACGATACAGTATATTCAAGAAAGACAGATACGCAGTTACACAGGTACCTCCACTCACATTTAGAGAGGCGGTGGTCTAGTGGCAGAAACTTGGACTATGGGCAGAAAAGGTCTCTGGTTCGTCTCTGGTTCGACTCCAAGGAGAAACAACAAAAAGACGAACCTGGATTGATCTGTCGAAAAATCCAAGAGGATTCTCCAGGTTAGGCTACAGGGTAGCTGTCTAGTGCCCCTGAGCAAGGCACCTTACTCCTCCAACATCTGCTCCCCGGGCGCCGTACATGGTCGCTCACTGCTCTGTGTGTCCTGCACCAGAAAAGCAGAAGTTAAATTTCCCTGCCTGCATGAGTGTGCCTGTGCATGTCTGTGCATGTGTTTGGGACAAATAAATGCATCTTAATTTAATGCATGGACACAGACACACATTTGCAAATCCCTCCTGGCTGTTCTACCTGCTGGTGCTATCCAATCTGCAGCTCATCCGGAATGCAGCAGCTCGACTGGTCTTTAACCAACCTAATTTCCCTCACACTATTCTGCTCCTCCGCTCCCTTCACTGGTTACCAGTGGCTGCGAACAGATCGGGCCCAGTCTACATCCAGGACATGGTCAAGCCTTACCCCCCAGACCGTCCACAGCGCTCTGCATCTGCCAATCGGCTTGCTGCTCCCTCACTGCGAGCTAACCACTCAACAAAATCAAGACTGTTTGCTGTCCTGGCTCCTAAAAGGTGGAACGAGCTCCCCATTGACATGAGTATCCACATCATCTTTAGCCGAAGACTAAAGACATACCTCTTCCAACTACACATTGGTAAAAAATAAAAAAAAAGTTGAGTTGCACTTATTGACACTTACATGTAGCACTTGTAGTTTGGCTTTTCTTAAAGCAAATTGTACTTATTGATTCTTGTTGTTCTGGGTTTGTGCCCTTATGGTTGAATGCAGTTGATGAAAGTGTCAGCATGTAATGAAATGTAATGTAACACCTCAATTATGACGAGGCAGATTTCTCTGATAGCTGCGATCTACACTTCTCCATCACTGCAGCAGTGTGGTGCTGTTTAAGGTCATGAACGGTTAAGATGGTGCTAAGTTTTTCTTAAAGGCAACAGTTAGCAACAAAACATATCCAATAACTGTTAACGTCTTTACGGGCAAGATCAATTTTTAAAAAGCTTTAAAAAACATATTGATCTTTACTGGATGTAATTTGATGGATAAGTTGGTCTCGATCTTCCGCACACTCTTGCAACTTTTCAATTTTCTTAACCATCCTCCACCTCAACATGTGCACCCACACAGACATTCAGAGTTCTCCGCCATGCCTCCCTGACCAACACGTCTGTGTCTCGGCCCGTGACCTCGACCTTGTCCCCTCTCGGGTCAGGGAGGAGGGCTTTGAGGCCAGGTGATGTATGGACTCACACAGCCTGTCAAAATAGGCAAAGCAACGGAAAGAAGTAGAGGAAGGGAGGGCTATTTACAGACCTGAAGGTATGTGGCAGGGCAGTGCTGTTTTCCGAGATGTGTATTTTTCCATGTATGTGTGCGTGTGTGTGTGTAGTATGGATTCTTTCGTCAAAGCATGTGAATCTGAAGGTGTGAAAACATAGACGCTTATATAAACTGCACCGTGTGTTTACTTAGTGAATCCACCGGTGCGTGATGTCCAAGGCCCTGATAGAAGAGTGGTCAGGGCAGGAGTGTGTGTGTGTGTGTGTGTGTGTGTTTTTGTGATCAGAGGAATGTCAATGTCCGACCTTCGTGCTCTTTGTGAATGGATGATTGACCTGGAAGACTGACCCTGTGTGTGCTGGCTTCACAGACACACACACACACACACACACATACACACAGACGCACACACACATACACACGCACAGACACACACACACACACATGTTTGTACTTATATCTTAGTAAAGACACTCATTGGCATAATGCATTCCCTCACCTCTTACCCTAACCTTAATCATCACAACTAAACCCTAACCCTAAAATCCAGTCTCAACCCCGAAACAGTCCATTAAAGGGGGGTCAGAAATGGAGCATCGGCCAAAATGTCCTCACTTTCCCAAAATGTCCTCACTCCGTATAGATAGTAGGCTCAAACTGGTCCTCACAAAGATAACTGTACAAGAGCACTGAGACACACTTACTGCTGTTTTCACACCGACAAGTTAACCGCTCCAGTTAAAAAACTGTTATTTAGATACCACTGAGCCAACCGTATTGAGAACTAATTACAGTTTTAGGTCAGTGGAGCCACAGTGTGAGGCCGCCGCCCGACATTCACACACACAAACACACACACACACACACACACACACAGACACACACACACACACACACACACACAGGCATACACACACAATGCTTCGGCTCAGAGTCCATTGTTGACAAAAACTGTGTCCAAGCACTCTAAGAGCATGTTCCGCATCTGTTTGGTGTGCATGACTGGGCTTTTTGTTCACGCCTCAGATAAGAGGCATGTCTGAGGTGTGTGTGTAAAAGTGTGTTATTGCTTGAAGTGAATTCAGATGGCATTCTTGTGTTTTGACACTTTCAAACTTTGAACTGCAGAGTAATTATTCATATGAAATATTTAAAAAATTCATCGTGGCAGCTTTATGTCCAGATGTGCATGAAACAATGTATATTTACCTCATAACTGTACTACAAAATGTATCTTTCAGAAAAACTTTTGGCACTTTATTTCAGAAGGTTTGTTTTTGGGCACTTTTCCCCTTTTCTCAACCACTCATATAAGCAAATTACTGTACTTTCTACACCTCTACATTTTCATAATGCAATGGTTACGTTTTTTGTCTGGGTTTGTTTATAAGCAAGAAAACAGAAAAACTACTTAAACAATTTCCATGAAATCAGTACAAGGGTGGGGAATGATGCGCAAAAGAAATTCAACATTGTGAGATCGGACGTATCCACATTTCCGTTCATTTCTCAGAGAATAATTCATGAATCTTGATGAAAGAAAATCATCTTTGGGGGACTGAGTGTGTTTAATTTGGTGCAGATTCAATAGAAATATGAATGTAGTGAATTTGAATATGGTTACATAAGGGAGTTGGTGGGCCTTGGCAGAGGTATGTACATGCCATTCTAGTTGTTTATTTGTACTTTTACTTAAAGGGGAATTTCGATATTTTTCCTACTGGGCCCTTTGTTTTTAAGTGGGTGTGTAAATCAATGGTACTAAAAAACTTTTGGAATCTTTCCAGTAGATCATCGTCAGCATTCTGCACAGCGGTAATGGCTACAATGTAATCTTATGGGGCAACTGCGACAGTACACATAAAAGTCTTTTTTTTCAACTATAAAAGACTCAAATAGTAATGGATTGCCTCCATTTACCTGGCTGACTTTTACTGCACCCGGAGTAGGGGGTTCTCACATCTCACAGCAGTGCACATGAACTGTAGAGAGGTGGGGAGAGTGATGGGTTTAAAGCCCAGCGACGTGATGGTGGACAGAGAACAATGCCATGGTGTCCTGCAGCCTGAGCAAATTACAAAGGGGCCTCTGCGGAGGTCGCTGAGTTTGCACTCCACCAGACTGTATTACTTTATGGTTAAACTACCAGAGGAGAAATCTGGCTCTGGGACTCTGCTCTTTGATTCTGTGTGGGGACGTAAGAATCTGAAAAATTAGCTTGGCAGTTTTTTTTTTAAGTTCGCTGACACATTTCTATTTCCACTGTAGCTGCTGCCAATACGTCTCTATTTTTCACCAGGAACTGCTTTTCAAAAAAGGATTTAAGTGGATTTTTCCTTTAATTTGTCTTTCTGGGGTTTTTCACGAACTGTCAGGTTTTCCTTGCTTCGTTTTGCTCTGAGAAAGGAGCAGCATGCAGAAACAGAATGACCTCAGCCGTGTTGGTTTATGATATTCTTTTATTCAATGCTTTTCTTTCATTCCTTTTCTTTTCCAGCCTCTCTCTCTCTCTCATTCCCATCTCTTTCCCCCGCTCGGCTGCTGTGATTGCCTGTCTCCTCGTGGCCCGGTGCCCAGCCACCACTGGGTAGCATTCCTCACCCTGAGCCAGCGGGGTGGGAGAGGGATCGAAGGAGGGGGAGAGAGGAGAGGAGAGGAGAGGAGAGGAGAGGAGAGGAGAGGAGAGGAGAGGAGAGGAGAAGGACAAATGGAAGGAATGAGAGAGGGAGAGAGAGAGAGAGAGAGAGAGACCCAGTGGTTCTCCTTATATAGAGAGTGATGTTTTACTACATCTGTGAGGAGGCGAGGAGCGAGTTTCTTCTCCAATCTGTTTGTCGTGTCCAGCGTTTTCACAGTGCCCGCTGCTCTTAAACCTTCCTCTGTTAATAGCCACGTCCATTCACTCCATACAAACACTCTCACTGACCAAGCAGCCTCCCAGTCTTTTTCTTTAACAGTGGGGAATCAAATGACCTATCTCAAAGGTAATTTACGACGCCTGTGCTGCCTCCAAGGTGCATAAGTAAAGGATTTGCTGAGGAAGCACAGTGGACGCTACCCTGCCCTTCAGCTCTGGTTTCTTCTGAGCACTTTGGTTCATGTCTGTGTGTGACTTTTGGAGGCCTGCAGGCGCATGTGTATGTGTGTGTGTGTGTGTGTGTGTGTGTGTGTGTGTGTGTGTGTGTGTGTGTGTGTGTGTGTGTGTGTGTGTGTGGCAGATGGAGCAGTCAGACTGTGGGTACAGACATGGATAAAGTGGGCCTGCGACTCATGGCAAGCCAGGATAGAGGAGCCACGCATGCAGCCCTTTAATGTTCTCTATCACTCCTTTCTCTCTTACTTTCTCTTCTCTTTCCCTGTCTTATCTTCTCACCCTCTTTTTCTCTGTGCAGCTTTCCTCTACAGCAATTTCCTCTGTCTCAACACACTGACATGTTAATCATGTTAACACACAACATTTTGGTGTGAATCTGGAATCAGGGATCGTATCAAGGATTTCTTATTTAACTTTCTTTAACGTTGCAAGATTCAGTATTTTCTTTTTGCTCAGAGAATAGTAAATGGATCTTGATGGTAAGAATCAGTGATGTTTAGGTAACTGATATTCATGAGTGTGTGCAATGTCGTGCAGATGGTGATGTTGTTGCCTTTTTATTGGTGAGCCAAAGACAATTTTCCCATTAGGTGTCCAATAAAAATCTGTTCTCTTCTATCCTGCATTACAGGACATGCCTCCCTCCAACCACAGTCTGCCGAGACAATCAAGTGCAATAAAACACACTCCATCATTCTTTTTCCTAAATGTTGATCTTTGGTTTCTATTCACATTATATATTTTAATCAAAAGCATTTCCTGTAGACAATGTTCTATTCTCTCATATAGTCTAAATGACACAAGCTGTTTTGCTCCAGCATATGTGTAATAAAAATAAGATGACTTATGAAAGCACAGCTGGTGCAGATATATATATATATATTCCTCCAGAAAAAGCTGTTATATTTTTATTAGCAGCCACCTAAAGGTCAAGCGAGGTGGGTTTATGACCTGACAATTACCAGTTAGAATCTGAGAGCAAGAGAGTCTGGGAGCGAACACGTCGACCTCCTGTTGAGTGGTCTCCAGTGCTTAGGACCAAACCCCTGCAGAGGCCCCATTGGAGCCGTTCAAGAAGAGCATGGTTTTACTGAGCGGCTCAGTTGAACGTGCCTCAGCTTAATGAGGAGGAAGTAGAAAGCATGCAAATTAAAAAGTTTAACGTTTGTTTGTATGTGTGTTTATAATTTACCAGAATTACACAAAAATACTGGACTGATTTCCACCAAAGGATGTGGTATGGGCCGGGCAAGAACCCCATTACATTTTGGTTCAGATCAAGGGGTGGAGCCAAAATTGTTATTTTCATTGGTTTTAACATTGTGCAATAGGCTGTCTCTCTGGGACGGTTTAGGCGACTACTATTTTGGAATCTGTGCAATTTGGTGCAGACCCAGATAAAAACTCAAATAATTCTCTGGATCTAGTGAATATAAATGTGGTTTAATAAGGGGACTGTTGGCCTTGGTGGGGGTTTGAAGACCAATATGTACATTCTAGTTCAAACTTTGATGCATGCATGTACACCAGCTTCATTCTTGTACCTGTTAGTGATGGCAAACACATGGACATCTTCATCTTCAGTCATTCCCTCACCAAGTTCATCATGTTTGTTTGGAGGTTGATTGGTTTGGTTGTTTGCATGTTTGTCAACAGAATTGCCCAAATCTACTAAATGGATTTCCACTAAACTTGGTGGAAGGATGGGAACATGGGCCCAATAATATCCCATTCAATTTTGGCAAGGAATCAGATCGTGGGGGCAGATCTGAGATTCTTTTCACTTCCGTGAACAGAATATCTGTTTGACATTTTTAAGAATTAGTGGGAACTAAATCTGGCATATGTAATGCGATATCTCTGAGTTTGAGCAATATGGTGCAGCTTGAGGGTCATTCTAGTTTTATATAATCTACATATTAAAGGCTTGTGTCCATTTCTTGCAACAGTCTGATGGAAACTGAACCGAATGAGAGATCATCAGTTAGCAGTTCACAAACCTTTCACATACAAGTTAGGAAAGTCACTGAACTGGTCCAACTGAAGGTATCTGGAAGTATTTACGAAGTTTTATAATTACATCAGTGGCTTCAGGCTGCAGTGGAAAATATTCACAGCATAATGTAATGACAGAGAAAGAGGAGAAGAAAAGGCTGGACGAGCGCTCACAAAACACAGGGCACACGCACGTTACACCAGAACCAGCTAATACCACACATCTTTAAATAATTACAGGATGGAAGGGCATTTTATATTCCCACTGGCGTTTATTCCTCCGCATGCCTCCTCCAGCAAATGATTAATTTAAGAGTGCAGGAATGTGTGTGTTTCACTGTTTAGTCTTCAGCTTCCCTGAGTTAGCAACCCCTGACCCGAGCAGATCAGCAGAGCACCCCTGAAAACCATCAGACATCTGCTTATCTAAACTATACAGAGGATACAAGTACCAGGAGCGGCCGCCTCATTATTCAAACTCCCTCCATCCTTTTTTCGGCACGTCAGACTTCGAGCTCGGCTAAAAGGAGACATCTTTTTTTTTTCCGTCAGTGCAGACTCCGACAGGCCGGACAGGCATTTCCTGTGGGTGGGACCTTAGAGCAGAGACATTCTTGGGCCAGGCACCTCCACTTCCTGTCTCTGTTAACATACTGAAAGACACACTGTCTGGACCTGCTCTTTAGTCTACACTCTTATCCTCAATACACGCAGCAGCAGGTTGAGATGACTAATGTTGCATGTAAACAAAGAAACAAGAAGTTCAAGGTTGAAGTCTGCAGATAAAGGAAGAGAACACAAAGTGTCTGTTAACCTGACGAATGAGGTATCATCTCCATCCCCCCTCCCCTGTTTACTGTTACTGCTGCACACCATGATTCTCAACCACTTCCAAAATGTCACATCAGTCCTGTCTGGGAAACTATTTAATTCTGGTAAATGTTTAACGCAAATGTTCAGGCTTTCAACTGAAGGTAACACAATCAAACTTGGGTTGTGTTTGCACGTCTTTTAGAGTATCATGAGTCACAATGCAGCCGTGAAGTAAACACACAGAAACAGCTCATGACCCTAACCCCAATGTTTCTTTCTATATTTGCCGTCCGATAATTTTCTCACCCTCAGGCCTACATCTCAAGTTAAAGAAAAGTTCCCAGGTCTCCTGATTCCGGTGTGTGTGTGTGTGTGTGTGTGTATGTGCACCACTGGGTGTCGGAGTTGGTGTGACTATCGAACCACGTCCTCCCAGGGGTCAACAGCTGCACCAAAGTGTTGGTATTTGACAGCTGGAGAAATGTGTAAAGGAGTGTGAGAGCTCACTATGTATGTAGGTTGATGTGTGTGTGTTTGTGTGTGTCTGCCTTCCATCATTTCCAAGCTGAGGCAACAGTTTTCACATTTTCTAGTACCTACATCCAAGTCAAATTGGCTTTAAATGTATAATTTCATCCTGTATTAAATAGAAGCATGATGTAGTATTTATTTTCAAACACTTTAGTGACATAATTTATCCTCCATTTTACCTCAGACACTTACATGTTATCTACATTCTGCAAGTGAACGCATGTATTCAGGTCAGATAAGGCAGTTAAATACATTAAGGTATTGCATCAGGGGTTAATCTAATCTACACCATTTATCGTTGTATGCAAATGTGGATTTGCACGTTTGTCCATGTTTGCCTTCATCCTTTGACACCGACATGCTCAAGGTATTGTAATGTGTCTGTGTTGCATTTGTGTTTTCTTGCTGCCCCCTACTGGCTCTCTCTGATCAACACAACCCAAACTCTATCAACAACATGTTTATTTAACGAGTTCAAATCCAAAAAGAACATTTCTTGCTTAAACATTTTTGCTTTGTGATTATACAACCACATAACTTCTGTGTGTGTTTAAAGGGAACGCGATCAACACCTCATCCACTTTGGTCCTTGACCAAGTGTTAATTCAGCAGTAAGTGCATTTCTTTTATTATTTCTCAAAGAGGGAATAGAGAAATTCAATCTGCTCAGCAAACTCGAATCCTGCCCTGTGGGAGAAGGATAAAACAATCGTGTTAGATTTTTTTTTCCTTTAGAATGAAATAAATGCAGATATGGCTCATGTATTAGGATCATAGACGTATTTAAAGATACATATTTTTGAATTTTAAGATTTGCTTGCAATCATCCTCATCTCTACGTCACCACCACCAGTGTCTAGACCTGAGTATCACTTTTTCCTCTTGTTGTGCACGGCAATACAATTTGAATCTCTCCTGGCTAAATTTGGATGATAATGCTGTCGGTGACCGCACTTATCTCACCGCCCAGGTGTCTCCAGTATCATGGGGATGTTGTCAAGTCTCGGCTCATTGACAATATCTCTGAAAGCAGCAACTCCAATGTGACCTTTACCCACGTCTTCATGGCGATCGAGGTTGCAGCCCAGTTTACCTGCACATCACAAGCAAAGGAACAACCAAGTTTATCATTTTAATGCAAGGAGATAGAATTCAGATTAATATTTCTCTGTTTAGCTGCTTTCAGACATGGACTGAAGTCAGGGGCTGTATATGAGAATGCAAATGTCTAAGTCTGAGTTGCTCTGGATATTTTATGGAACTTTTCTGGCGGCACCTTTGGAGTCATTGAGGTGAACGGATTTGAGAAAGTGGAGCCCCACTTCCTGGTCAAACTCGTCGAGCATGGCACCCACTCCTCCCACTGCCGCCACGTCATATCCTACCAGGATGAGGAGAACAACACAACAAACACCACAAGCAGCTAGTCACAGGCTTCTCCACCAAATCACAAGCAGCCGTGTTTTAGGCTTGGATATCAAGGAGATTAATGTGTATGAAGTAATTTGTTTTAAACGGCCAACTTAATGTGGTGCACTAACTTTCTCCTTACCTGCTGCGAAGGCGTGGCAGGTATCGAGACACACTCCAACCCTGGCCTGGTCTCTCACTTTGTCTATGATGCTTTTCAGCTCAGAGAAATTTCCGCCCAAAGTGCTGCCCTGGCCGCTCATGTTCTCCAACACTAGGGGGGGACAAAGGTAAAGAAAAAAACTGATTTCTGTATTATTACTAGTCAATGTATTTTTTAAAGGACAGTCATATGTCCATCAACCTGTTACAAGATCTGATAGATATCCTATAGATTGATGTATTTGCACAGCCCGAGGGCCCTTTTTGCTCCTGCTGCAGTGTGTTTGCATACATTCCACTGTAATGTATACTCGTCATACCAGTGGCATTTGGGGTATGTTAGTCATATAGACTGTGGTCGGTGCCATGAATCACATGTGACTCAACAGTGCTGTCAAGCCCACAGTCAGCTAGTTCTGTGTTTAGGCAAGAAGGTCAAAATAAGTTCAAAATATTTTTGTATGAGGCGGGGATTCACTGGTAGAAAGAGATTTTTAGATAATTGATCCTCCTGAAGAGGCTCAAGACATATTCCAGCCTAATTTTATGATTTACGTGCAATGGATTTAACCCACAGGTAATATTTATGTGTTCTGTGCTTTCACAATGCATACGAATAATATATTGATATATTTGACTTTTGTTATATTGCATTAAATTGCGACATATATTGATTTAGTTTTATTTCCCAGCCCTAGTATTTACTTTGGTGATACTTCATAGTTCTGTGTACCGCTGCTATTGTGTCCACCACCTGTACCTGTAACCACAGCAGGTGTTTGCTGGTGAGCGTGGTTGATAGCGCTCGCTATTTTCTCCACACACTGCTCAGTGGTGATGGAGCCCAGCGAGGAGCCGGGGTGGAAGTTGTAGAGGTGGAGTCCCAGGACGCTGCAGCGACCGAGCTCCTCCACCAACAGGGCCTGGCTCTTCTCAAACACATCTGGGGGTGAAACAACACAAACCAGAGTAGGTTGTCAGAGAAGAAGAGGAGGACAAGGGTAGGTAAACAGCGGGAGAAATCCATCACAAACCCTCTTTAGGAGACCCGCAGTTCATCAGGTAGGACCCGTGAGGCAGGATGTGGGCTGGGTCAAACCCTTGGAGGGAGACCTGCTCCCGAAACTTGGCTGCGGCTGTCTGGTCCAGGGCAGGCCTCCTCCATGTGCGCTGGGAGCCTAGAAACAGGGCGAAGCTGCTGCCCCCGATCTCTGTGCAGGTCTCCACTGCTTTCCAGATTCCACCTGTGGACACAGCACAGGAAATATGATGAGTGGGTGGGTGTGTGTGTAGTGAACGCTTGAAGTGGAACATGTCATTAGACGTTCAAGGTTCCTGATTATTTATTGTCATTCCAACACACACAAAAAAACTAGATTCTCAACCTAAACAAGGAGGACAACAATGCAAATTGAAAGGTGCAAATGAGTACTGATAAATACTTGTTACCTTGAATCCCGACATGAGCACCAATGTACTTCTTGGTTCCACGATCCTTTCTCCTCCTTCCTCCCCTCTGATCGGGCTCCTCCGTTTTCTCCTCTTCCTTATCTCCTTCCAGATCCGGTTCACTTTTCCTCTTCCTCGCTCCTCTCTTCTTTGGGCCCATGCTGTCAAGAGGAAGACCGGAGCTGATGCTTATCACAGCAGGGGAGGTTTCTGATTGGGCTTATTAAGCGTTGTGTTTCGGGTTTGAGTGATGGTCTGCACAGGGAAAAGTTTATGAAGGTCAAGAAGTGTGCGTGTGTGTGTGTGTGTGTATGTGTGTGTGTGTGTGTGTGTGTGTGTGTGTGTGTGTGTGTGCGCTGCATCCCTCTGAACGGAAGCAGCCAGTCACAGAGCTTCCACGCAGCTGCCACAGGCGGCCCCATTGGAGACGCTTCATACTGAGCAGCAAAATGGCCGCCCGTCAACCGACTGACTCCACAGCGCTTTGAAATTCAAATTCTTCTGCACATTCGGGTTTACACCATTACAACGTTAGTACTTATTTACGCACCGGGAGCTCGCTGCGCTTGTGTTTTCCACCACTGACCTGACTCCACCGCTCGGGCGTCGCTGTTCTCGAAGCCTCGACGAATGCCTCAACAAGCTAGAATAGAAAAATTCGCACTGAAGCACTTTAGCTAAGCTACCCAGCTAGCGCCACTAGCTCCTCTTCATATGTGATTCTTGAGGTGAGTAGCTGGACGCGCGCTTTGTGTTTCCGAATGTTTACAATGCCGTCGTGTGTGTGCATGTGAAGTGACTGTAACACAGCTGTTCGCTACTGAAATGCAAACGCTCGCCAGCCGAGCTAACGCCGTTAGCCTGTCAGTAGGTTGGTTAGCCTACCCGGATAGCTAGCGTCCGATAGCACCGCTGCTGCAGTATCTGTGGATGTGTATTAGCAGAGCCGGGGACGAACCAGCAAAGAGAACCGTGGTAACCAGATGAGTGTGGCTAACATGTTGATCATGTACGTGTTGTTCTGTTTCTCTGTATTTTCAAACATGGACACTCGTTAACGTCGGCAGTCGACGAGACATCAGCCGCTGCTATCAAAATTGTTGCTTTTGCTATTTCCGTTTACAAACGGATCGGTTTCAGGGACGTTGGACACCACTGCCTCTTTGGCCTTTTAAAAAAAATCGTTTGTGGTTTTAGCTTGATCAAAGTCAGATATTCGACCACTGTGACATTAGCTGGCTAAGACCTGTGGTGCTTGTGACAACGCTAACAGCAGCTAGTGTAGGCTGCGATTTGAAGGGTAGCTGGACAGAGGTGAACGCAGAATTGACAGCTCGTAACAATCGGTGCATCTTTCTGATCCCTCAGGGTCTTCGTAAAAAATGCTTCTTGTTAGGATGATGTTGGTTTCGTTTTCCACGAAGCTTTGATCCCTGCCTCCTGGAAGTGTAATTAGCGAATCAAACTGTAGACACACACACCGATGTTCACAAACACTGTGTCCTCCAAGTTAATCAACAGACGATCCATATTTTGTTGTGGTAATATGATGTATAAAGTATCCCGTGGGAGTTCTAGTTATTGGCATATGTTCTCCTGCTGTTTTAAATTAGTGCATTCCTGTCTACATTGCATTTGAGTGACAACATTTTCTAAGCCTATTAGACTGTTAAAGCCAAGTGAAACGAACAGTGAATGGCTCTGTCTACATTCAGGAAAAAATACAGGCCATGAATATCTATAAAACCCATAACTAGGCCTGTAAAGAGCATAATGTGTTAATATTTAGCCATCAAATGAAACAGGATGTCAATATTATTTGACCAGGCTGCTCTGTTTTCCGTTATTAAGGATCCTATTGACAGTTCATGATTTGGTGTTCTTGGATTGCACTCTTGTCTCTAACCGTCAAAGGGTAGAACCCTGAAGACCTGCTCACGCTCCATCTTGAGAGCATTTTAGACACGGACCCAAAACTTGGAGATTGACAGGCTAAAACTCTTTTGCCACAACAGGATAATGTCCGGAACTGTACATTGTGAGGGGTGGTGCCTGGGTTGAGTTTGTAAGAGGCAGGACATGGCTGATACATTCTGTTTTATAGTACATCAACACTGTTGGGGGCCGCAATCAGTCGCATATTAGAAACCTCACGACACGCCCACTGGATTGTTTGGGTTTTTCCAGACATTTTCCTGCTCTATTCTCACATGGGCTCATTCGGACATTTAGTGGAATTTTTACTCAGGGGCTAGCTGAAAAAAGTGATGGCGATAGGGTGTTTCAGGTCTTTCATCTTGAGACACAACCCCACCTTTAGCGGTCAGTTCCTGGCTTGTTTGTCCCTCTTGATCCACAGCCATTGATAGATTAGTTTTTCAAGCACAAGCATGGGTCTCAAACCATCAGCTGGCCACATGCAGATCCAGTCTACTAGAGCAGTTTTCACACATGACCTACGGGTAAAATCCTGATATGTGGCTGCGTAGATTAGCCCGCAGTTTAACTTTCACACATGCACAATGCAGCAGGAGGTTCCCTGCACAATCGTTCATAGCTGCAACAAATCCTCCACACTATTCAGGCGAGAGGTGGAGCAGACGGGTGCAGCAGACAGGCAGGAAGCGACACGTTAACTCCGCTGTGGAGATCACGTGATTTTCTTGACAACACAGAGACACTGTCGTCAGATCTTATCACCACAAACACTCCTGACATCTTCGTTGGTGTCTTCTGTGTGTGTGGCTTTGCTTTTTCATCTGGACATATTTGTATTATTTCTTTTTTTCTTTTCTTCATTTTTACATCTGTCGCGTTTAAAAAGTGTCATCAATGCTCGCAGTGAATCCAGCGGAGGATCCTGTGTTCTCTTGAATTTCTATGGACATAATACTAAGAGGCCAGGTGGAGAGTCTGCGGAAATTGTGGAGCCTCTCACTCTGACCTTTTCATTTACACATGAACCTCCTCCAGAGAAAATACGGAGGAACTGCGGAGTTCAGTGCATGTCTGAAAGCAGCTTAAGTCATACCTTTTAGTTAACCATCTAAATTGATTGAACCCACTAGTGTGATCAGCTTACAGTGTGCTGCATGCTTCTGATAATTCCTGTGTTTGTTGCCCACATGTCCAGCAGTATTCTTAGCTCCAGCAACAATGATTCATTCAATCAAGCATGTAGTCCAATGGTGCTAAACCATAGAGATGAATGAAGGCTCTCATGGCAATAAAGCAACAGGGATGTTTTCTTTCCCCTTGATCTAAACGGAAGACAACAGGAGCATTGAGCAGTGATGTACCTTGCAGATATAATGCACTAATTGGTACAAAGAAGCACTCCGTCATCTTAAAAATGTATCTGTAAAGTACCGTCTGATTTTTTTTTTTTTTGTTGTATGTCCCTTTTCCTCTCGTAGAAAAGAGAATCAGGACAGGAGCAGTAGTTCATGGAAGACAAGAAAAGGAAAAAAGACGACAAAAGGAAAAGGGAAGCCTCTCAGAAGGTAAGCGTGTTGGGCTGATTCGGTCACCTTAGACATGATGTCGGTTCAGCCGTATACACAAACTTAAATCGATTTTAGTTCAGTCATCCAATAATGTAACAAACCAAATGAGTCAATTCTGTCTTTTTTTATAAGTCAAAACTGTGTGATCCTCTGTGGAACTAAACATGCAGCTGCAGCATTTCCAACAATATATTGTATATTGTATGACAATTGTGTGATTAGACATGTTGGTTCTGCTTATTTGTTTTTGTGTAATTTTAGCGATGAGTGGAGATTATATTGTGTTCACATTTTGAGTGTTATGGTTGTATTGATGACCATTTTGCATTTGCATCACAATAAAGTGGTCATTACACTAGCATAGAACCTTCACATATACAAATTCGTGCAACATCTATAGAGAGGGAACATAGGTAAATAAAGATGTGTGATTGAAAAGTTTTAACATTGCTAATATTTAATTTAAACGAAGAGATTGCCATTGTTGCAGCAATCTTGTTTCACACTAAAGTTGTCCCCTCTCAAACTTATTGGATAGATTTACACATCTACATCCTCTGTAAGATGTTGGTTGGTAATATGCACATGTTATGCACTCTTATGTGTTCTTGGATGGAGTTTTAATAGAGCATGATAAAATAAAATATGTGCGCATGCAAAGTACCAACTGCTGGGAGGTTTCAGAGTATTTGCCGAAACCAGAAAAGTAGGGGAACTATGTCTTGTAAATGTAAGAAAAATACACTTACTTTACAACAGATGTTGACCTTTACTGAACAAAAATATATTATCTCAATCTGTGATCAGCATTGCTTACCCAGTGTAGTTCTAATCTTTGTGCTGTCATTGTCAGGTAAGCACAACGTTTGTCATTAAAACGCAAATAGGTCTGTGGGAATACCTGGATACGAAGCGTCCATAGCACAAGATAATAAAACACTAAAAGATATGACAGAGCTTTCTACTCATACGCAGCTGGGAAGCACTGCATGTCATTGTCACATGCTTTCTGAAGCTATACAAATTTAAAACAGTGTTAATAATAAACGTGATGTCAAAAACTTGTGTATTCAGCTCAAATTGTTGTTTTTTGTGGGAAGGCAGAATGAAGCTGTGTCATTTTAAAGAAATCCACATGATGTGACTAAGTCAACAAAAGTTCAAATGCAACAAAAGGTTTTCCTCATTTTGGAACCATGACCTATGACTATAATGGGAAGAAGAACAATCACTATTGTTTGGATTACATCTTTGTTAGCGGAACACGTTAGGACATAGCAAGTCTCAACAACTACACCATCCGGAAAGTGGGGAATGATTTATTTGTTATCCTGGCACACCTAGACTTTTTTCTTTAGATAAGCACAATCACAGTTTCATTCTTGTAAGTCTCATGTTGTCTCCTGTGTCTTGATGATGTTGTTTTATTAAGCTTTGACATTTGAGGTGCGTTTTTTTACTTTTGTATTTACTTGAACTCTTTACTACATCTTTTGTCAACTAATATGTTTTTCCTGTTTATTCTAGGTTACAGAACACAAAAACAAAGGTAAGCAGTGCAGTGATTTTTGTATAAATGTTTAAATGTGGACGTTTGCTGTTAAGCAATGTTCATCCACCATCAAATTTTAGTTTTATGGTGTGTTTTTTGCAATATTAGCTTGTTGTAATTTTAAGAACTAAAAAAGCTTAAAACAACATTTATGAACTTAAATATCTGAATAAGAGGATAATTGGGGTATCTTGCCTTTGCTGGAATATGTTTTTTTACATTTTCAGAAAATTAATTGCACTGTTCTCTTAAGATGTACTATGTTAAATTATGCTTAATTCTCTCCCCTCTCCTTCTCTTTGCCTTGCCCTTCCTACAGTGCCAGACTTGACCAAGCCGGCATCTGCCCAGTCTCCTGCCACTCAGAGCAGCTCTGCCTCCCCTAGCCCTGGACCCACCCCCTCTGCCTCCCCATCCCCAGCCACCTCAGGCCCTGGCAGTGCTGCCCCCCCATCACAGGGCGGCAACAATGCCAAGCGCCTGGGGGTGGCCAACGGACAGCCCACCTCCACCACCAGTTCTTCCTCCACCGCTGGCAGCCCCGGTGCTGCTGGAAACGGCAGTACAAGTAGTGGAGGTGGATCCCAGGCGCCTCAGCAGCAACCGCGCTACATGCCGAGAGAAGTGCCCCCGCGATTCCGCTGCCAGCAGGACCATAAAGTGCTACTGAAGAGGGGTCAGCCGCCACTGTCCTCTATGCTGCTGGGAGGGGGAGGAGGAGGAGGCGGAGGGGATGGCCCAAATGCAAACATGGCTGCTGTCTCAGGTGAGTGTTAGGAATGCTATAGGTAAATTTAGAACAACATTATTTCAGAAATTTCTTTTAAAATGTTAACCGTTTGATCTCATGGGATTTGCCCTTTCAGACACTGGTGCGGTTACCTCCTCATTGGCCCTCACCACATCATCATCAGCTGCTGCTTCTACTACTACTTCTAATTATGCAAATTCCATGTGGGGGGCAAGCTCAGGCAGCCAGACCTCCTCTCAGGGCAGGGTGATTGTCGATGGCAACAACCTGGAGGAGTGGCCTAGCATCGCTGGCAATGATGGCGGATCAGCTTCATTCACCAGGGCTGCAGGCGGCAGCAGCAGCAGCAGCAGCAGCAGCAGCAACAACAACAATGGAATGCCTGTGAACAGCATCAGTGCCTCTGGCAACCATTCCTCACCCACTTCCTCATTCTCTTTGCCCAATGAATGTATGCAGTCGTCCAATGGTGTGGCATGGGGGACGGCTGCCACCCAGGGTCATCTTGGAGGAGGGAGTGCAGTAGCTACAGCTGGGCCTCTGCTACAACAGCCCTCCTCAATTTCCAAAGCCTCCACTGTGCCAGGGAGCCATGATACCAGTGGCCCCGTCGATGGAAGCAGTGGGATTCCAGGTGCCAACTTCAATCCAAATGCCAACCCTTCGGCCTGGCCTGCCCTTGTGCAGCAGGATGGGCCCGCTGCTGCAGGGGAAGGAGGTCCGTCTTCCTTCCATCACCAGGGCCCTGGAGGGTCTTTGTCTGCCAACAACTCTGCTTCCCTGGGGCCGGGAAGCGGGGCAGTCGGGGTGCTGGGGGGTCACCCACCTTTATCTGTGAATCAATCAAGCACCCATCAGCACCAACTTCACCAAATGCAATCCAGAGACAGAGAGATGGGAGGGGGGAAGTGGGAAAGCGAATCAGCGGGACCAAAAATCGCAGGTGGGGAAGGGATTGGGGGAGGAATGGACCGTGGTGTGGGAGGATGCGGAATGAGTGTGGGAGACCACAACCTTGCCTCCTCATGGAGAGGCCAGCCTTCTTACCCTGCAGCTAACTCCAAAACGGGTGCCTCAAGGACTGATGGATGGGAGGGCGGAGGTGCTGGCACAGGGGGATCCGGAGCTGCTGAAGGTGATAATGGGACCTCAGGTTGGGGTTATTCAAGTTCCGCGAGTGGGGCTACTTGGGGTAGTGCTGGAACTGGAGGAGACAGTAGTCAAACCTCTGGTGTATCTCAGGGAGGCTGGGGGTCATCGGGAGTAGGAGTAGGAGGGGAGAGAGGAGTTTCTGGTGGTGATTGGGGTGGGAGCTCCACTGGTATTGGTGGAGCTAATCCAGGAGGAGAGGGAAAGAGTGGAGCCTGCAGCAGTACCAGCAGCAGTAGTGGGGGTAGCGCAGCTGGCAACCCCCCTGCCACCTCCTCATCCTCCTCTACGGCCACCACTTTGACTAGAGTCTGGGACAATCAGAAGGGAGAGGGTGAAACAGGGGAATGGGGCGGTGGAGTAGGAGGACAGGAAGCACGGGGAGAATCTTCTTCTAGCGGCGGAAACTCCAGAAATGGGAGCGGACCTAACAGCCGTTACAATTGTCCTCGCCACCAGGCACCTAATGCTGAAGCTGCCTTACAGAATCTTCTAAGTCGAACTGATCTGGACCCACGGGTTCTGTCTAACACAGGCTGGGGCCAAACACAGATCCGACAAAACATAGCCTGGGATTTCGAAGAACAGGGAGGACAGAATAAAGGTGGATTGTCATCAGCTTCATCAAAACATCCGTCTTCACATGGTAGTAGTTCTCAGTCTTCTGGTGGACAAAGGACCCATATCACTGAATCAGTGGGTCCAGGGGTCAATCCTTCCCAGGTTCCATCTGCCGGGTCTTCTGGAGAGGGTTGGGAGAGCAGCAGTAACAGTAGCAGTAGTGGGGCCTCTCTGTCTGGGAGAGCCCCACCACCTTCAGGCCCCAACTTGAGGAATCTCAGCGTCTCACAATCTGGGCAAGTGACCACAACAGGCTCGGGTATGGGGTCAGGGGTAATACCAGGACATAACCAGCAGGGGAAGACTATAGGCTGGGGTGGAGAAGGGATGGGGACGAGGGATGGCAAAGAGGCTAAAGGCTGGGGGAATGAGGAATATAGAGGCAGTAGTAGAGGAGGAAATGGAGCAGGATGGGGTGATACTGGGCAACAGGGTGACCCAGCGAGTGGAGGCTGGGGAGGAAATCGGGAAAATCGGGAGGAAAAAGGGGCAGGGGGTTGGAAAGACATGGGTGGAAGTGGTGGAGGAAGTGGGTGGGGATCTGGACAGAAGGTTGGGGCAGGAAGGGACTGGGGTGAGCAAGAGTCCAAATCAAACAGTGGAGGAGGAGGATGGGAGGCTGAGAGGAAGACTGGAGGAGGAATCTCAGGTGGGGATACAGGTGGGGGTGGTTGGGGAAGCTGGGATGATAGTGCTCCTCGGAGAACCTGGGGAGCAGGGGGTACAGGAGGAGGAGGAGGGGGTATGGGCGTTGGGGGTATGGGGTCCAAACCCCATCCAAATTGGAGTGGAGGAAACAAAATGCACCAGATGCCAAACAGCCAGTTGGGCTCCATCACAGGCCCTCAGGCACAACTGCAACAGCAACAATCACAGCCACGCAATCAGAATCCACAGCTGCAGCAAGCGTTGGACCAAGGGGCTTTGCAAGGGGGCGGGGGAAGGAAACTTGTATCTCAAGCCGAGAATCAGAACCAAAGCTCAGGCTGGACCTCAGGGCCCATCCCTGGTGGTCCCGCTGGAGGTGGAAGTGGATCTGAACCAAGTGGCTGGGAGGAACCTTCACCACAATCCGTAAGCAGGAAGAATGAGATTGATGATGGAACCTCAGCATGGGGTGACCCAACCCATTGCAACTACAAGCCAGTCAACTTGTGGGATAAGAACGGCGACCCTGCTGGCCAGCAGCTGCATGTACAAGGTCCGGCCCAACAGCAACAACAGCAACAACAGCAGCAGCAGCAGCAGAAGCAGCAACTACAGCAACAGCAGCAGCAACTACAGCTACAGCAACAGCAGCAGCAACAACAACAACAACAGCAGCAACAACAACAGCAGCAACAACAACAGCAACAGCAGCAGCAGCAGCAACAACAACAACAACAACAACAGCAGCAGCAGCAGCAACAACAACAGCAGCAGCAGCCACCACAGCAACTGCAGGGACCTCAGATACAGCAGCAGTCTAGTAGGCAGGCTGCAGGGCTCGGAGGTAACAGAGACTACAACACTGGCCATGGACCTGCGAAAGCTTCAGCTATGGGTAAGAATTTAAAAACTGAGTTTGACTATAATATTGGGCATTTCAATTGTCATCCAGTATAAAAAAAAGGTCATAGGTGAAGAAAGACAGGTGGAATGAAGACATAATTAAAATTGAGGTTTTTTTCTTGCTTGCTGAAAAACACTGACACATTAGTTGAATCTGCTGTCTTTCATTTGAAAGGGTTATAAGCCGTTTTATACAGCCAATCATGAACTTGAAGTTACTGAGTCATAGAATAACCATTTTTCAAGCCTGCTATCTCTGCAATTTGATTTCAGAAACCAAAGTAACAGCAGTCAGGCACAATTTGGGTAGTACTGTCACTCCAGAGAAGATGTTTTTAGTCAGGATCAATGTGGATGACCATATCAGGACAAAAAAACACAGACCTTATGGTGTAGAGTTAGTATTGTCTATACCTTTGCATCAATGCTAACCCCTGGGAACATGCAACAAAGTAGTATGAAGGTTCAGCCCTGATGTATTGAGACAAGATGTTAGAATCATACTGAAGGAAATGGTTGTGTGCTTACTCAAATGATCTCGGACTTCCTCCCCTTAACCTGTGTTTTCAATGTATCTACAGATCCATCAGGTTGGGGTGGTACTTCCCCATCTAGTCCTACAGTAGACAATGGCACAGCAGCATGGGGAAAGTCTATTGAGGCCCCCGCTGGCTGGGGAGACCCTGACAATGCTAGCGGAAAGACGACAAGCTGGGGAAACCCTTCTCCTAACCCCATCAAATCCGGTTAGAAGTTTGAATTAGTCTTTACTGAATCATTACTGCCATCCATACAATCTGACTTGATGATCTCATAGTTTGTGCTTTCTGTTGGTTGTGCCGACCTAAAGTGACATAATGCCCTGCTATTGAGACATTGGGATTCTCAATAGAAAATTAGCTTAAAAATGAATTGTTTTTGTAAAAATGTATTTCATATTTGTTAATGGAATTAATTGAACTGGACTCACTCCACCTGCTGCAGGTACAAAGTCTATGCAAGATAGTTGGGGCGAAAAAGAATGCTCGGTGACAGCCTCGCGTCACTCAAGCTGGGAGGATGAGGAGGAGGGAGGCGGCGGCGGCATGTGGAACAGCACCGGCTCCCAGGGAAGCGGTTCATCTTGGGGACAGGGAAGCAACGGCGGCTGGGGACAGAGCCACCCCGGGAAGAAGCCCAACACCAAGGTGGGTCACTCAAACAATATATACACAAACACACAATATCATAATTTTAGTAAAAACTGAAAATCTTGTTCCCACCCCTCATCCTGTCAACATTTCAGAGTCATTTCATCTTAACCTTACATTTTTGTAAAGCTTTAAAGCAGCATATTTCCCTGTTCATTTTTACTGTTGACCTTTCAGACCTCAAATTCAGAATGATAATTTACCTGTTTTGTGTTTGTCTCTCAGGGTCCATTGAAGGCTGGTGGAGGAGACTCGTGGATGAGCCCAATTAACAGGCAGTTCTCTAACATGGGGTTGCTGGTAAGATAGAAAATGCCATGATTTGTCTCACTACTTGAGTTTAATTGTGATGATGCAAAGCACGAAGTGTTGGGTTCATTTTGGTCAGATTTGATATTGTAAGTAGTGTGCAGGCATTGGTGGTGCTATGATGGGTTGTCATGATCATGATGGTGGCTTTTTCTGCTGGACAGAACGATGATCCCAGTGGCCCAAACATTGACATGGCTCCGGGTTCTCTCCAGGAGAAGAAGATTGAAGCAGAGAAGAGAGGCATGGGAATGAATGACTACAATGGAGACATGAGGAAGGGAGGTAGAGGAGGAGGGGGGATGCCATATCGTCCACCTGGATTAAAAGAGGCAGCACCTGGGGATGTTGGCTCCTACTATGACAAGGTAACAACCCAGTGCTACAGCAGAAGTCTCTGTCTCTGATGTCTTTTTCCTGTCTTGTTTCCTCTTGTGATTCTACCTTTTCTTCCTGGTCTGCCCCATTCCTCCTTGTCTCTTACCCCTCCCTTTATCACCACTCAAATTGGTCTGCCCATGGCTGTCACTGTGACAGACCTTGCCTTTGACCAATCAGGATGGGTGCCTTGGGGAGGAGGGTCCTTGCTCTCTGTACTCACCACCCACTGTCTACAAGCCCCATTCCCTCTTCAACCATACTATCCCTTTTAGACAAGTAAGATAATCACTCCCATTGTTTCTGCCTTCCCATCTTTACAATAGATTTTTTTAGTTCTCTTTTTTCGTAAGATAATCTTAAAATGTATGCCCCTAAATTTGCCATCTCTGTTTGGGGGTCACATTCTTTCATATTACTATCTATTTATCCGTGTGTACTATGGATCTGAGGTTTAGTTTTCTATCTTCACTGACAGGGCGGTCACGGTATCTTTGGGAGTGGTGGAGGGATTGCTCAGTCAAGATATCAGCCAAGTGTCCCACCCATTAACCAGTCTCCAGGGATACGAGCGCAAGTGCCTCATCAGTTCCTGTCGCCGCAGGTGCTTTGCTAATCAGTGTTCTTTTACCTGATGACATGTTTCACACTTATACCGGTTGACTTTAGGTGTAACATGGTTGTAGGCCAAGTCATCTTTAGTGTTTATGTCTATGGTTAAGTAACTTGTAAAAACCTAAATTACTGAAGCTGCTTTCTGAAATACATTTTCCTAAAAATTTCCAAAGGGGAGGTATCTGAGAACACAAATGTGTGTCAGTTTCTACACCCATTTGAGTACAACATGAAAATGTCTGGAAAGTCTACAGCAAGCAAGTGGACATGACATTTCTAACACACATAAAATGCAACACTGCATCAATGCAGGTATCTCTGAATGAAAAAGTCAGACAAGACTCTTTAGAGATAAGGGCCCATTATTGTTGTGAACTCATCTTGCTCTCCTGCTGTTGTCTTCATATGTGAAACGCTTACTGATTTCCTGGCAATTTTCAAGAGTTCATGTGCGAAAAACGCTTAAAGGAAGTTTGTTTACGTTTTTGCAATATCCACTTTATCTTTGCTTTCACGTGAAATTTCTGTGGCATTTTTTGTGATCAGCTGGTGATCAGTTCTTTTCAAATACTCAAAAGACTAAAGGAAACCTGTATTGTTTTTCTACTGTGTGTTCACAGCCTATGTTGAAATGAATCAGCTGTTCAAGGAGAGGATAGCAAACAAAAGAAAGCTAACATCAGTAGCTCCATGCACTTCACTTGTGTGTTGGTTTTAAGGTGAAAACCTGCTGAGAAGCTATGGTGGAGAAACTTTAATTTGCACATTCCCTCTAATGTGGGATCAATGCAGTTTATCCAGGTTTTGCATGGGGTAGATCGCTTACTTCAAGGACTTGTCTTAGTTTACTGAACTTTATGATATAATGTGTAATAAGTTCACCAATGAGCTTATACAACGTGATCCACTGGCTTTAAACATGGCTCTATTAGTGTGGTGCCTAGACTGCATAATCACTCTTCAGGACAACAAAGTTTATCATAGCCGCTTCCTTCAAAAGAATATAAAGTAAAATACACGTCTTGTCCAGAAATTGCATCAATTTCATTCGCTCACTCAGGTCGAATCACTTGTCCACACCGGCTAATGAGAACATGAAAGAGAGTCGGTGTTAATTGGGGACAAACACTAAGCTTATGTGGTTGCTCGTGGTGACGGCACCAAAGTGTCTCTGTGGTAACAGGTGTGCCTGCCTGCCGTTGCTTCTTGTCTCCAGGTGCCAGGCTCCGTGCTGAAGCAGATGCCCCCTCCCAGCGGGAGCGTGGGGGGTGTCGGCGGCGTGGGAGGAGTGGCAGGAGTCGGGGGAGGTGTGTTCCCTCCACAGCTGTCCCCCCAGCACATCGCCATGCTCAGCAGCATTTACCCACCGCACATTCAGTTTCAATTGGTAAGAAACTGCACACTAATACGTCTGAAAGCCACTGCAGTGTTCCATCACAGGGCCTGGAAACACAAGAAGCCTGGATGTGATTTCAACTTCCAGAACATTTCATTTCCAAAATAATTTGTTACTTACTTACTGTGGGATTTTTTTCACTTTGTATCTCCTGTTTTATTTGTTAAATAACCCTCAGGTATAGAATGCTATAGTTAGGGCAGGTGAACAATGACTAACCGTAAATTATACAGAACACCGAGAAAATCCTTGGGTTCAAATCTTGCAGTTACAAACAACATGACTATTATACATACGGATATATTTCTGAGTCAAATGGTGTGAAACAGACTTTTGAACCATATACCTACTATATATAAGTGTGGGTGGACCACACTAAACATTGATTCATTTTCATAGAACGAACCATTGTTAAAGCTGTGAGTCATTGACAAAATAGTTAGATAATTAAGATAACTGCCTAGCGCAGAATGACTCTTGGTCTGCATAGCATTCAGTTAACAAAGGGGTTTGACAGTGTAAAGCTTGAAAGTTGTTGCCCAGATTGCATTTGTCTCCTTTTGCCATCTCACCCCTCTTGTCTTTTTCATTTCATTGTGTTTGTTCAGGCTTGTCAGCTCCTCCTCCAGCAGCAGCAGCAGCCACATCAGCAGCAACAGCAGCTGCTGCAGAATCAGAGGAAATTCACGCCAAATGTGAGGCAGCAGGCTGACCCCCAGCAGGTACACATACATACACACACATTTAATTATCTTATATCACACACTTCTTTTTTACTTTTTGACCTCCACCTTGCTGAGAGCTCTTGATTTGTTTGTTGTTGTCATATCATAGTTGGCCAGGATCATGGCAGTGCTCCAGCAGCAGAGACAGCAGCAGCAGGTCGGAGGTCTAGGTGGCAACTCCAAACTCTCCCCCTCCCACCATGGTGTAGGTGGTATGGGAGGTCCCAAGCTGCCTGTGGCTGACCCCATGCCCCATCCAGGCCTGTCAGGATCTGTGGCTGACCTCCACTCCAAAAATCTTGGACCGTACAGTGGTGAGCAGTTGTTTCTAATGTGAAATTATATTCTGCAAAAAAAAAATATATACAGTATATACTCACATTTCTCAAGACCAGAAGGTTGCATTGTGAGCAAACGTTAACTTGGATTCAACTTTACTTGACACGATTAGATTTTGGTGGACAGGGGAACAGACCACAATAAACACAACACCTAATGCACAGATTATGACATTTCTTTCCAGAATACTCTCTAATAGGATAAAGTGGTAACATTTTATATCCAAAAGGTCAGAGGTCAATTTTGGAAGAGACATAGCACATTTCTGGCACCCTAATTTGGGAAGAGAAGGGGAGACTGTGATCACATATAATTCTAGTTCACTTATTCTGTAATATATATATTATAATATAATATTCTGTTAAAGAATTAACAGTGTTTGTTATTTTTTTGTAGCATCCAATGTTTTCCTGAACTTGATAAATGTTAACACATAATAATCCTGTTCATTTTTGCCTCTGTTCTTTGTGTCTCTTCCCATGAGCAGGGTTTAGTTCTGGGATGAACATCCCCGGTCTTGACCTGGGTGGTTCTGTCGTGGGGGGGCCTGGGGGCATGAAGGACCTTGGGATTCAGCAGTCCCGCTTCAAATGGATGATGGAGGGACACTCTTCTCCAGACACAACCACACCTGAGAATGCATTCCATAAAAACGGTGAGCCATCTTTTCTTTGATATTGTGTTTGGAATATATAGAAGAAATGGAATGGATGAGTCAGATGGAGTGTTAATGGAATTAGATGTGAAGATGCATATTAAGGTGACTTGTGAACCCATCTGTTGTTCAGTGATGTAACGCACATTATCATCCCAGGTCCTATCGCACCCATAAAGATGCCTGGTGGCTCGCCCTACTCTCAGTACGACATGATGGTTGGAGACGGCCTGGGTGACAACTGGCACCGCACCCCTGGCAAGATGATCCCCAAGCCAACGACAACAACCAGCTGGCCACCTGGTTAGTGATGAGCCACAGTTGAAGTGTTAAACTGGGCCACAGGATCCAACAGGGTTTAAAATAAGATGATGGGAGGGAAACATTTATGTGTTCTCCAGGAGGAATGTGTTGGAGTTCTGACCCATGTTGAAGTGTTGATGGCGGTTCAGTTTTCTCCACCTGCACTCTTGCCTGATGTATGTTCCTCCCTTAGAGTTCCAGCCCGGTGTTCCCTGGAAGGGAATTGACCGTGTCGACCCCGAATCCGACCCCTACATGACCCCAGGGAGCATGATGGCAAATGCATGTTCTCCCAACCTCAATGATACTGAGCACCAGTTGTTACAAGACAATACAGGTGAGTTCAAAACTATGTAGAATATTTAAATCAGTATGTCTTAAATCCCCAGTAAAATAGTTTTTAGAACTTTTTATTAAACCAGACATTTTCCAACAGGCCAGTCGGTGTAAATAAATTCACAGAACAAGATTTATTTCAATCAGACAACATGAAATCATTGTGCAAGGCTCTGTTAAATGTACCACCAGCAGTAGGTGGGGGCTTTAAGGCTCATTTGTGCTGCATCTTCATACTAAAAGAGATGAGTCTGTTTTGAAACGATGTAACCATCTCGACCCACATACTTCCGTGCATCCTTTACGTTGGCATAGTGGTTATGAAACCTATCCACAAGAGGGCAGTACAGAGTGAGAGAATGTACCATTTAAAATAACCCACCTTGTATCAGGATGAATTATCAGTCAAGTGTCATATACAGTAGATACCTGTAGTTTCTTTCCAACTCACCTATCTCTCCTAAAAAAAGTTCTGCCATTGTTGACAGGTTTTTCTCATGTCCTATGGTCGCCTCTCTTGATCTATTGGTGACACTGCACCGACCCCATGATATATTGTGATACTGCTCAGTTTTGTTTCATCCGTATCTATAAGCTTTCAGAAGACGTGCTTAAATATGGAGGAAAATGATGCAGAGTACAGACAGAAGGCTCCCTCATTCTTTTTTTGCATACATATCTAATGTTGATGCACAAATAAGCCTTACTGTGACAGTACTGACAGAGGTGAATGCAACAATCTGCAGCTTCACCTTCCAATTTTAAATTCTGACGATGTCTTTGTTTGCAGATTCCACCCCTCCCCTCAACACCTTGCTGCCTTCACCTGGTGCCTGGCCCTACAGTGCCTCAGACAGTCCCCTCAACAACGCACACAACTCAGGTAACCCCAGGAGAATACACACATTTCATCTCAGTGCTGAGCCGGTGTGTGAACATCCTAGCACAGTGGAAACTTTAAAAGATGCATAGGATACAATTAATAATAATAAAGCCAACACAAATATTCAAACAGTTCATTAAATAACGTTCTACCTTTTAAAAAAAACTAATATATTCTTAAATTTAATAATAACACATCTTAGGTCGTTTTGATAAAATGACCACAAGCTAATTACGGTGCATTATTCTTAGCCACAAAATCAAAAGAAAGTCGAACAGCAAACAGACGTAGTTCAATCCACTCACCAAGTGATGTTAAACCAATGATCTACAGCAATGTTTCTCTCATCTTCCTCTCGGAATCACAGGCAAGAGGCTCTCGTATATGTCTAAGGATTCACAAATAAGTTCTTTCCTCGTCATTTTAGAGCTTACAGGAGAGTTTCTTTATCTCTTTTCCTAAATCTGCTGCCGTCTCTTGCGAACCCACGTTGCATGTGTTCTCTCTCTCACAATCGCTACGCTAACCAAGAAACAAGCTACCATTAGGTTATACAAAGGGTCTACTGATGATATTTGCATGGGCAGCTTGCCACCACAAACGGACATCTGCCCCCTTGTGGAAAACTACAGGCTGTGAGATGAGTTGACAAATGCAGTAGATGCCACATAAACATGTGATGCCCACCTGATAAACTATTATTCAAATAAAGTTTTAATTAATTTTTGTTTAATTAGCAGTCAGTTACACAAATTTCTCAATCTGTTTCATCTGCCAGTTCCTACAAGGAAACGTGAATTAACATACAAAATTAAAAATATTTACTTTATGTGATCCTTCCATACCCTCATTCTCTCTACTGTGTCCCCACAGTAAAGTACACAGACTACAAGACCAGCTGGCCCCCAGAGCCCATTGGACACAAGTCCTGGAAAGCCAGCCGCGGCACCAGCCAGACCCAGCTTTCCCGCCCACCTCCAGGACTAATGAGTCAAAAGCAGCCATCGTCTTCCCCTTGGTCAGGAGGAGCCCCTCGGCAGGCTGGCAGGAGCTGGGGCGGAAGCACCAGCACCTCTGGTAATGCCCGTTTTCATGTTGTTGTGGTTACATGGTTGTCAATTTTCATCGTTCAGGAAAATACAGCACTTGTTGAATTACTTATGTGAGTGTTCGCCTGAGAAAAAAACATATCGCTCCTTTGAACCTTAGGGTCCATCTTCATTTGATTTCAAGAGCAGACAAGCTTGGGTTAAAGCATCAGAGAAAGTTATTCATCATGAATTACATTTGTTAGACTGAGGGGAGAAACAGGGTATGGTTGTGTTTATAGGGAATAATGAAAACTTTCACTCAGATTCTTTTTCTTCCTCCCTCAGGCTCAACTTGGAGTGACGGCAGCTCTCGAGAAAGCTGCTGGTTGGTGCTCAGCAACCTCACACCACAGGTACACGCATACACGTTACAGATACAACAAATAATGGATTTACAATGGAAGCTAAATCTACAAAATCGTATTGTTTTCGTTTAATGTATCGATCTGCTTCAGAGCCTGAGAAATTAGTTTTTGTGAACGTTGGCTATTCTGTCTGCTTTTCAGAAAACTCAGTCCATCACTATGACTTCCATTTTAAACATTGTCCATCCTTGTAAATGCAGATCGATGGCTCTACTTTGAGGACCATCTGCATGCAGCACGGCCCCCTGCTGACCTTTCACCTTGGCCTGACCCAGGGCACAGCTCTTATTCGCTATGGATCCAAACAGGAGGCAGCCAAGGCCCAGAGTGCACTCCACATGTAAGAGACTCACTCTGGTTCAATAACGTCTTCATATTATCACTTTTAATGTCCCTATGATAAATGTGTAGCTGGATTCACCAATCAGTTAGCTTAGCATAGTACAAAGAAAGGAGGCGGTGGTCAGTAATTAAATCGCCTTGTTGATTTAATCCGTACAACAAATAAAACCGATGAATTATAATTAGCAGTTTTGCAGATGTGACATGCCAGACTGTTTCCTGGCCTGGACCAGTTGCAGGGCAACCACGGGACAGAAGTTAATGGTCCTGGCCAAGAAATAGCACAGCTGCAAACCCCCTGTGAAACCATTGTTTGCTTTAAAACAAACAAGATTTAACATGTTAATAAATTAACTTGCAGTGCTGGAAAGTGGATTTTTTTATACCCTCAGAGTTAAGCAAGCATTTTGCTGCTGCTTCCAATCTTGCTGCTTAGCTAACCATCAGTAGACGTGGTTATTTATTTTGTATTCCTTTCAAAGTTTTCTCAGGGGAGAAAACAAGTTTTTTATAAAGCTTGCAAATGTGAGGTGTCTTCTGACCTAGTCTTTTGAATTCTGTTCTAAAGTTGGTCGAGATCATTATGGTCATCCATAAAATGTAGCACCTATTAGAATAAAAAGAGTGTGTCAAGTATTTCTTAGTGGAAAAATTAAAAAGCAATTCAACCTCATACATTATTCAAGAGATACTTATAACATTTTGTTTATGCCAGGTGTGTTCTGGGTAACACCACCATCTTGGCGGAGTTTGTGAGCGAAGAAGATGTGGCTCGCTACATTGCACATTCCCAGGCTGGAGGAACAGGTACCGGAGGAACTGCATCCAGCTCCGCAGGGTCCGGGCCAACATCGAGCTCCGTGGTGGGGGCCAACAGCAACGGAGGAAGCTGTGATAGAGGCGGCAGCGGGGGAGTAGAAGGAGGGTCCACAAGTGGAGGAGCAGGAAACGGGGGGGCCGGGCCCACAAGCTCTGGGTGGCAGAGTATGGACAGCACAGGCAGCTCATCGGACCCGTCCGGCGGCCAGGGGCCCGGACTCGGCGTCTTCTCACAATGGAGCAACAACGGGACCGGGATGGGTGGGTCCGGAGGTGTGGAGGCTGGAAGGCAGGGCCTGTGGGGGGGAATGGGCGGGATGAGCGGGGGCGGGTACCAGAGCAGCAGCCTATGGGGTTCCCCATCACTGGATGATCGTCACCAGATGGGTAGCCCCGCCTCGCTGCTTCCAGGGGACCTGCTGGGCGGTGGGGCTGATTCCATCTAAGGGTCCTGACTGACACAAACACAATCATTTTAGACCCATTGTAATACAAATGTCACGCTCTGCACCTACTTACATGCAGAGAGGACATGAATACAAGCTACACTGGTCACCTAACACACATACATTCAGTACACGCACATATCATTTCACACACACATTAAAACCGCTTAACTTTAAATGAAGATCACAGTGAAACTTGAACTCGGGGGGGGGGGGGGGGGAGGTGAAATCCATTTATTCATCCTCTTTAGGACTCAACTGGACAGCTCTTTGTCTTTTTACTCCACATCCCATCTGCTATCAGAGACCCAGTCACTCAGGCATGCACTGTAGACCGGCTCAGCCAGAGTCGTACGCGTCGTCGACAAGTTTAGCTATTGCTGTTTTTAGTGTTCCCCAGTTCTTTCCTTTTTTTTCTTTTTGTATTACTATATTTAATGGTTGATTCTCAAAATTCTGACATGCAAACTGAGCCCTCGTAGACCTAGCAGGCGTACTTCTGAGTTCTCATGTTTGGAAGCCTGAGAGTCGGGAGGATCTGGAGTTTGTAAAAAAACGTTCGGACGGCACCACACTACTGAGTCAAACAGACGATCAGCAACCTTCGAGATGTGGAAGAGGAGAGTGTTTTTAGTTGGTACTGATGCCTCTAGCTATGCCATCAACATGGGACCCAGGGTTTAAAAAAAATCAACAAAAACAACATTAGCCAAACTTGCACTATATGCCTTTGGGTTTGTTGCTGACACATCATTCACAAATCCCTCCATTTTTGAAACAGAGCTACAACAGAACACAACTACACAGACCTAACCAGGACGACTTAAACGTTACAACAGCAGTGGCCTTGGCTAACACCCAGCAGCCGCTCGCCCGCCTGCCCGCCATGTCAGCAGCATCACACCTTCTCATCAGTTACACACTGCTCTTATATTTGACAAGCAAAATTGTATCTCCTTGTTGATGTATGTCGGTTGTTTATCATATATATTTTCTGTTTTCTGTTTTTAAAAGAAACAGAGAAACGTGTGAAACTTTGTGGAAAATCCAGAGATGTCCTCTCTTTTTTTTTCTTTTTTTTTTTTCTGCCCTTCAAACACTGACCTCGCTATTATATTTTTTCGTACTCAAGAAATCAAGTTGGTTATTATTATATATTGTCATGACGTTAATGATGACTATGATCACTTATTTACTCGCTGTACAAGGTGCCCTCCTGCCTGCCTGTGTGTGCATGAAAGGAGCGTGGACAGTATGACCGACTGGAGGAGGACGTGATGAAGATGATGATGGGAGTGTCTGTGTTATTGCTACAATGTTGAATGTTTTTTTGTTTTTTTTGTCCATGAGAGATTCATGAAAAATGTGTGAGAGTGTGAGAGAGGGTGGGTAGATGGATGGATGTATACACGTTTATGTGCTTGACTGACTGTCGTGATAGCTAAAATAGTTCAAAAACATCGGCACTATTGCATACGTCTCTTAAGTTGTGTTTTTTAGCAGCGTTTTGTTCCCGTTTGTTTTTTCTCTGTTCAATGCAATAAGAGAATGATATTATGTTTTTAAGACGAAGCAAACAACTGAAGGCATTTCTGTTAGCGATGCCAAATCCTACCATACCAAGCTGAGCTGGAACAGTGTTTTACAAACACGTTAAAGACATTACATATGTTTTACTGTTTGTTTGTTTATTATGTATCAATTTAAATTAAGTCAGTCTTTATTATCACTCCTGTTCAGGACGTTTTCGTTTATTTCAGATGTTACAAAAAGGAGAGGAAATTAATTTAAAGCAGAAAAGAACAAGATAATAAAGGTTGAATTGAATCTGTGGTGGTCTGGCGTTTGTGTGTGATCGAGGCGGTCCCACCGGACCTATGGGACGTCAGGAATTCATGGCACATGCTCCCCTGCTCTCTCAAATGTCAACCATCTCATGAATTCACACGTCACTCCTGGGCCCTGGAACAGCGAAGTCAATAGAGCTGGGGCAGTGCAGCCGCGTGTATGGTCCCATGACTGTTGTATTTCTAAAAGTCTCGGTCTGAATCCACCCTCCAGTCTGTCTGTGCTAGCAAAGTTCTGAAGCAGCTTCTGATGACGAAACCCAGTATGACTCGTTTTCTGGTTGTCCATCCACACATCCATCTCATTTCTGTGAACACGACACCTCAAGAAGGCCTTAAAGGGACAGTTCACCTAAAAATGTATATTTACTGATTACTCTCTACTATGTAGTTACATCCACTAGACACCTGAGACTCCAGAAGTGTGTTGTGATCGCAAACACCCCTGCATCGCCATAATGGTGAATTTAAATTTTTCAGTGAACCCCTTTAAGGTAATTTCTTTAAATTTGGTTCAAAGTTCAGTTGGATTAAACTAATCGTTTCGAATTAGGTGGTCAAAGCTCAATTTCGCTGTTGTCTTACAAAATAAATTGTTGTTCTTGTGAGTGCAGTTTTCTGCCTTGTGGGACAGGTTAACTTAAAGCCCCAAGAGAATCTTTTAAAATTCAACACAAATGTTCCATTAGACTAAATTGATTAGATTTGTGTGGTCAAGGGTCATGGCCGCCTCACAAAACATGTTTTTGGCCTCTCGAGCTTAATATCACAAGTTTGCGTTTTCAAATTTTGTCCAGTTGTCACTTGGATCAAAAGATTTAGAAATTTTCTAGATCACAGATTACTCAAAGGTGAGTCACGGTAACCTCATATTATTGTGAAAGTAACATGTCAGGGACACCATGAGGGACTGAAACTCCACTGGTTGGGCGGAGTCATACAATCACATGGTGGTATACTAGTGTACTAGTTTTCTTTTACAGTTTTATGAATTATGCTAATTCATGCACTGCTTGAGCCTCCACACTTGGCACTAGCATCTTTGTCTGATTTATCCCCCATTCACTTTGACATTTAAATGATACCCAACCATTTACACCGACTCTCCAACACGAAGAGACAAAACTCAAGTACTTGGTTCCTGATCGTTGGTCATTGCTGTATAGTCCTGAATCTGAACTACACTTTGGGAAATCTGACAACTCACTGCCTATGTGGACAGAATTTAATGAAGGTTGATAAGTAATATATGTCAAGAACACCAGAGGGGGCAGGGTACACTTCATTTTCATATCCACACATTAATCTATCTGTGGATAATCTCCAGTGGCCTATTTATACAGCTCTGAAATTTAAGAGACCCTGAAGTCCAGATTTGTTTTAAATCTGCATCTACATGTGTTGCAGCCATTTCAACCCACTGTCAAATATGGGAAATTGGAAAGAAATATAAATAGTAGAGACCATGAAACTGATCCTCTTGCAGTTTTTTCCCCACAGACCAGTATAACCTGCACATGCTCTTATTTCCTCTTGTGTAGATAATGGTCAGTCAGGTCTGTGCTGTCTGCTGGTTGCTCAGTGCTCTTTATCCACGCCTGCAGAAACCAGCAGCAGCAGCGGCGGCGCGGCGGCTTTAAGACAATCCGGGCATCTCTGCAAGCCTCCGGATGACATCATCGTTATTGTCAATGGTGTGAACTGAGAGAGATAGAGCTGGGTGGAGGTGTGTAAGAGGGAGAGAGAGAGAGGCGATCCGCCAGTGTAAAGAGAGAGAGAGAGCTGAATGTCTGGTTTTTCCTCGTTAGAAATCCGAAATCGTGACAGCGGAGAGTCGTAGAAAATCACCGGGGTCGTGTCCGCTCGGATAATTCTACATATTCATCCTTTCTTTTTGGAGGGAGAGAGAGAGAGAGAGAGAGAGTCGTCTTTCTGAGGTCACACATCCCCGAGGTTATTATGAGCCGCCCGGAGCCGCGCCGCCGCGTCGCTGTCCAGGGTCCTGAGTGAGGCGGAACCGGGCGAACCCACGGATCGGGACTGAACACCCGGTGAGGAGGAGGTGGCGGCGGGCAGCGCGGGCCAGTCAAGGTGTCTGGGGGCTTGGTGCTGTGTGTGTGACGGTGTGTGTCTGTGTGATGGGGTGGGTTCAGGTTACACAAACAGAGTCATATTGAGGTGCTTGTGTGTGCATGGGACGGTGGGGGCTCAGAATAAGGAGGGTGCGGTTATTTGCTGGTCAGTGAGGGGTTTGTTTTTTTTGCATTCGTCAGCCCCCCCTCTTCCCTCCGCTCTCCCGTGTTATCTGGAGCAGCTGCATGAAGTAGATCCTCTGTGAAAACATCACATCTTCCTGGAGTGTAAGTGTGTGTGTGTGTGTGTGTGTGTGTGTGTGTGTCTGTGTCTGTGTGTGTGTTTGTTGTTGCAGTCCTTCTGCAGCTCCCAGTTTTGTAACACTGACAGTAGCAGCAGCAGCAGCAGCCGCTCTGGAAGCTGAGACAGGGGAAACCTGAGGTAACAGGGGTTTGGTTCATGTGCAGCAGCGGCTTGGCTCTGCCTCATATTTCCCCCCCACCTGCACCGTGCATGTGCATGTGGGTGAGGTGGGGGTGCATGTAGGTTCCAATGCAGTGCCAAAATAGAGAGGAACCTAAGTCAGCATTCAGCGCACTGCCAAACTGGCTTGTAGATTTAAGCCTTCGGTCATGTCCCTCTTGTTTCAGACAGACGAGGTCTGCAGGCTGAGGGAAACGTGACTCATTTGCTTTTTGTCAGGGGACTCCAGTCAGGAATTTGGGGGGTTTATGCAAATAGCTAGTACTGTATATGGGACCAGACTCATTTGAAGTTTGTGAGATGCTGATCCTGTCCCCATCAGCCCCACCACCACCACCAGCCGCCCTGCAGCTCAGAATAAATCATGTTATACAACTCCACACTCTTTCTCTTTGCTCTCACCTTCTTCCCCCAACCCCCTCGTGCACCTGAGTGGCCCACAACGTCTTCTGGGATATAACAGGATTTATTGTGCGATGACCCTAACTCAACAGAAGCACCGTTCATTAGGACACTCGGCCTGTTGCGTTACATCTCGGGCACTTTTGCTTCTGCACGTGCGTTCAGCCACTTCACGGCTGGACGTGAGCAACGTTTTCTCTTCCTAGTCCAAGTGAGGCAGCTCTCCGGCTGCACCATGTCACTGTTTTGGCTCAGTGACCTGCAGTGATTGCACTCTTTCACATCTCGTTCCCTGATTTTTGTTTTTCCAATTTGATTTTCTTCAAGGATACAGCCGCTGTATAGGGCTCAGTCCAAAGTCTGCAGCTTTGCACCACAGTGTCCTTCGACTTTATTGATCAGCAGTGATTGATGGCAGCTTCTCTCTCTTGTGTGTTTGTTCGTGTGTGTGTGTCTGCATGTGTGCGTTGACCCCTTCAGTGAGTTGAAACACTTAGAGGCCATGGAGTTGAGGGTGGGGAACAAGTACCGCCTCGGGAGGAAGATAGGAAGCGGATCCTTCGGAGATATTTACCTCGGTGAGTGTGTTTGGTGTTTTTTTGTGTGATGAATCTCAGTTTGTTGTTGCTGCTGCTGCTGCTGCTGATGTGTAGGAACTTCCTCCCATCAGGTTCCAACATCGCTACAGGAGAGGAAGTGGCCATCAAACTGGAATGTGTGAAGACCAAACATCCACAGCTCCACATTGAGAGCAAGTTCTACAAGATGATGCAGGGCGGAGGTGAGGTGCACTAAAGAGTTTTTATTTAGAGGTTTGACAGGTTTACTACAGGGCACTGAGAGGAAGTGAGGAGTTTCAGCGGCTGGATGAGTTCAGAGGTATTTATAGCTGCTGATGGATGACAGTTGTTTAGGAGGCAGTTTAAGGCATGTGAGGTCACTTCAGGACAATGAGACTCATCTTTGAAATTAAATCAAGAAATTTTAGGGTTGTTATGAGACTTTGTTCATGCTCAGAAAGGCTGTTGAGGGTTGTTTTAGTGTCATAACATGGTAATCGTGGATTCAACAGATATCGGCACAAGATCAACTCTATTACTCTTTAGAGAGAATGTTACATGTTAGAGCATCACTTTGACAGACAGAGAGGTGATAACATAAATAAACCCTATATAAGATCAGATCAAATATTTATATATTCAATAAATATATTATAGTAGCTTAAACTAAGTAAAAAATCTGAAATCCAGTTGTATAAAATTGTATGAATGATAAATACAATCACGTTTTTAGTGTTATACATAATCTATGTACAATGTATGCAACATGCACTTTATATATTAATAATCCTCAACTATCAAATGCTTATGCAATAGAAATGGAATCAAACTTTATAAAATAACACTATATGTAGTAACTAAGTAATAAGTGTAACTATATAATGATAAAGCATTGTTGTAAACTGATAGTCACTTAAAACAAGGTCATATATATCCTTAGCTTTGCTATTACCACTAGCCATTACCAAAATACTACCGAAATAATGTTTTATATTATACTAATAACACAAATGTAATATATAATCCTATTATACAACCAAACAGAGCAGCAAAGAAAGAAAAAGTTGGTTTAAAGTAACTATTACATTGTTTAAAATAGCCGAAATAACAACCAAATAAAGCTAAACAAATATACATGATAAATAATGATATAACTCGTCCTTGTGTTGTGATGCAACAACCTCCTCCCAACAGTGGGAATCCCGTCCATTAAGTGGTGCGGAGCCGAAGGCGACTACAACGTCATGGTCATGGAGCTGCTCGGCCCGAGCCTGGAGGACCTGTTCAACTTCTGCTCCCGCAAGTTCAGTCTGAAGACAGTGCTGCTGCTGGCCGACCAGATGGTGAGGCCGACTGACAGAGTGCAGTCCACGTCCACACACACACCGACACCGACACACACACACACACACACACACACACACACACACACACACACACACAGGAGCAACTCAATACAATATTCAATACAGATCTAATTGAGTCCTTATGAAGGGGTTCCTCAAAGTAGAAACAGCATTATAGATCCTTTAAAGGCACAAATTAAATCCAGCATTTCCAAATATACAGCCAACTACATTTTCACCTTTGTTTGCACACAATGCAAGTCATCCTCTGAATGGGAATTTACAGCTTTCAATAAAAGCACATGCCTATTTGTAGACTGGAGCTAAATGAATTTGAAACCAGAGAATAATTTGCATCTAAACTCCCAAAGCTTGTTTCCTGGCTCCAGACAAAGCTCACCCCCCCCACCAGGTCCGTCCCTTCAGCTCTGCTCCGCCGTAAAAGTCAATTCCAATCTGGGACATGGAGGCTCGTTGTGGCGACTTAATCCTCGTCACATAGGTCAGCCTGTGGCGTCCTTTATGAGCGTTTCTTAATCCGTCATATGTCAGCCTATAGTCTGCAACTGGCACGTTTGTTCTTTTTGTCCCATTTTCTCTTGGCCATTGTGACCTCGTTTCCTATCTCCTCCTCTCCTTTCCTCTCCTCTCCTCTCCTCTCCTCTCCTCTCCTCTCCTCTCCTCTCCTCTCCTCTAACAGGCAATAACTAAGATTTGAATTGTCTCATAATATAAATTGACCCTCATATATCTGCAGACAGGCTGACGGGAGTTATTGATCAAGACCAATGACTCGACTATTATTTCAACAGGCGATGAGAACCGGGGCCTTTGAAACTGTCCCATAGTTTTGGATCAAACACTCAACAACAGTCTGAATATAGAGACGCTCATGCAGAGTTGAAACCAGTACAGACCAGTAGAGGGAATTAAATATCCGAAAGAAAGAAATGATCAAAGTCTTCACTCTTTTGAAAACCTTACGTTGTCAAATATCAGGTCAGTCACTTTTCAAGTTTAAGCCAAACTGGGTGTTTTTTTTTTATATGAACATCACAATTGTATATACTATACAATGCTATACTACACTACATTGCACTATACTATAAAATACTGTTCTATACTACACCATACCATACTACTTTATACCACACTTCACTACGCCACACTGCACTGCACTACACTACACCACACCACACTACACTGCACTACACTACACCACACCGCACTGCACTACACCACACCACACCGCACTGCACTACACCACACCACACCACACTACACTGCACTACACCACACCACACTGCACTACACCACACCACACCGCACTGCACTACACTACACCACACCACACCACACCACATCACACCACACCACATCACACCACACCACATCACACCACATCACACCACACCACACCACACCACATCACACCACACCACATCACACCACACCACACCGCACTGCACTGCACTACACCACACCACACCGCACTGCACTACACCACACCACACCACATCACACCACACCAAACCACACTACACTGCACTACACCGCACTGCACTGCACTACACCACACCACACCACACTACACTGCACTACACCACATCACACCACACCACATCACACCACACCACACCACACTACACTGCACTACACCACACCACACCACACCACATCACACCACACTACACCCCACTGCACTGCACTACACCACACCACACCACACCACACCACACCACACCACACTACACCGCACTACACTGCACTGCACCACACCACACTACGCCCAACTACACCACACCACACCACACTACACCACACCACACCACACCACACCACACTACACCACACTACACTAAACCACACCACGCCACACCACACCACACCACACTGCACTGCACTTCACTACACTGCAATGTACTACACCACACTACACCACACCACACCACACCGCACTGCACTGCACTTCACTGCAATGTACTACACCACACTACAATACACTACACTACACTGCACCGCACTGCACTTCACTACACTGCAATGTACTACACCACACTACACTACACTACACTACACTACACTACACTACACTACACTACACTACACTACACTACACTACACTGCACCGCACTGCACTGCACTTCACTACACTGCAATGTACTACACCACACTTCACTATAACACACTACACTACACCACACCACACACCACACACCACACACAACACACCACACACCAAACCTCACTACACCACACCACACCAAACCTCACTACACCACATCACACCTCACTACACTACACCACACCACACCACACTACACCACACAAAGTTATAAAGCTCAAAGTCTGCAGTAAGTGGAGCTTCTCTCCTCCACAGAAAACACTGAAACACCTTGTCTGTAGCTGTCACGTGACATCACCGTCCGCACATTTGCGTTATGCACGCTCAGCGGCCAGCCTGGTAAAACAAGTGCCGAGGCCAACATTTCCTGCATGCACTGAAGCGGTTGACCACTCACAACTGAGTGGGCCAGCTGGCCAATCAGAGCAGGGTAGGCTTTATCAGGAGGCGGGCCTTAAAGGTACAAGAGCTAAGTCCAAGAGTTTATCTTTCAAATCTTCCAGCTGTGAGGCCACCATTTTTAGTAAAGCGCTGGTGTATCACAAACATGTGATTGTGGCATGGCTTCAGATTCAAGTGTCTGTAAGGTTCGTTCACAGCACCCTGTCGTGGAACGACCCAAGGGCTAAATAATAGCATTTTCTTATGAATCCTGTGGGGTACAGCATGCAAGACCAACAATACTCTTCTTTATCCAAACTAAAACCTTTCCCTTGTCTCACTGCTGCAGATCAGTAGGATTGAATACATCCACTCCAAGAACTTCATCCACAGAGACGTGAAGCCCGATAACTTCCTGATGGGGCTCGGCAAGAAGGGTAACCTGGTCTACATCATCGACTTCGGCTTGGCCAAGAAGTACCGCGACGCCCGGACGCACCAGCACATCCCCTACCGCGAGAACAAGAACCTCACCGGCACCGCCCGCTACGCCTCCATCAACACCCACCTGGGCATCGGTAAGACGGCCCACACAGAGGTTGACCCAGTTGTACTCTTGTTCCCTTCTCTCTTTCTTTCTCCTTTTACTTGATGTTTTGTTCTCCTTCTCTACCTTTTCGTCTTTCGCAAACTTTTTTTTTGCAATATCATTATCTCCTCTCTGCTCTGTCCTTTCGTCCACAGAGCAGTCGAGACGAGATGACCTGGAGTCTCTGGGCTACGTTCTCATGTACTTCAACCTGGGCTCTCTGCCCTGGCAGGGGCTCAAGGCTGCCACCAAGAGGCAGAAGTATGAGCGCATCAGCGAGAAGAAAATGTCCACCCCCATTGAGGTGCTCTGCAAGGGATACCCCTGTGAGTCAAGAGTTTGCCAACAATAGGATCTATTACAGAAAACACATTGTTTCTGGTAGACTCAACACCTCACTTGTCTTTGCTTAAAATCCACTTATCACTCTCTCTCATGTTTCCCAGCTGAGTTCTCAACTTACCTGAATCTGTGCCGCTCGCTGCGATTCGACGACAAGCCAGACTACTCCTACCTGAGGCAGCTCTTCAGGAACCTCTTCCATCGGCAGGGCTTCTCCTACGACTACGTCTTTGACTGGAACATGCTGAAGTTTGTGAGTGTCCTGCTTTCGCAAAGTGATTCTAACTGGGATGTTAAACTCTTTCCCTCCTTTCACATCTCGACCGCTTCTCTGTGTTTCAGGGGGCCAGCCGGACTGCAGAGGATGGAGAGAGGGAGAGGAGGGAGGGAAAAGAAGGGGAGGAGCGTGCAGGAGGAGGCCAGAGAGGAGCTGGAGGGCGAGCTCTGCCGTCTGGTCCGAACCCGTCGGCAGCGAACAGAGTCCGGAACGAGACAGACGCTGCTGCCCCGTCCAATCCGGCGACGCGTGTCGTGCAGCAGTCTGGTCAGCATGGTGATTGGTTTCAGAGGTTTGGACTTGGCTGTGAAAAACTGCATCACGTTTTTATGTCACGTGTCTGTCTTCATATGCGCGCAGGCAACCGCTCGCCTCAGGCGGGGAGAGCAGAACGAGCCGAGCGAGAGAGGAAGGTGGCCATGAGGCTCCATCGCGGGGCCCCGGCCAACGTCTCCTCCTCTGACCTCACTGCACGCCTCGACCAATCACGCATCACTGCATCGCAGGTAGGAAAAACTGTCACCTCACACGCTCTGTGGAAGTTGTTGTGGCCTTACGTTTGCATTACGAAATATATTCAAATCAAACTTTGGCATTAGCACACCCTCATAGAACAATGTGACCATATTATTTTCACTGCATGAATACAAGATGAATGGTCCCCTACTCAACTGATGTCGTCTGACCCGCTTCAGTTTCACAATGAATCAAATGTCTTTTTCTGCTTCTCAGTGTCTAAACATTGATTTGTTTGTGGACAACGACACAATATCAACACTGTCACCACATTGATTCAATTTTTTTCAATTGGTTGGAATCTTTCTTGACGCACCTCATTGATTCATAGAGCCCCTCCTGTCTCCATTCTCTCACTCTTTCTCTCTGTCTCTCTCTCACGTTGACACAAAGACACACATCTGTAAACTCAGACTGTGAACATAACAAATGCTTATTTATTTTTAAATCCTGCCGTGAAGTGAGATGTGGTCACAGGAGACACATTCAGAATGCATTTTAATGTCCGGGGGTGAACTGATCTCTAAGGACAGATGCTTATACCAGGTCTGAACTCACCAACACGGGTTCAACTTCTGTTCTATTCAGTAGACTGACAGCACCAGTAAATACGCCTCTCTTCCCTTACTGGTCCAAACTATATACTGTATATAAATACAATGACTGCTCTCCAAAAGTGAAGCCAAAACCTCTTGATCGCCATCTGTTGGCTGGCTGCAGTATTGGTCATAAATCCTGCCTCCTCCGTGTTAGTTGATGGGACATGTGGCTAGGTCTTATCACACTGGTGCATTTTTAAGCGTTCATGTTTCCAGTCCCTTTGGTTTTAGTTTATAAGTGCCAGCTGAGACTGACTCAAGATGGTTGTGTGCATGTATGTAAAAAGCCACGATCTGTCCACAAAGAACTGCAGTCAGGTCAGGTAAATGCTATGGGTGTGGACATGGCGGAGTTTAAATGGTAAACACATGCTGTTCTTCAGGTGTCTGCCTGTCGTCTCTCTTTGTGCTGCTTCAAGCTTCTCATCTTTCTCTCCATACTCCATAGGTCAGTGTGCCATTTGAACATCTGGCAAAGTGAGGTCATCCTGGCTGGTCTGCAGGTCAGCGACAGGTATGGACACGCATGACACACACACACACCCACACCCACACACACAAACAAAGAGAGAGATAGAACATGCCTAAACAGCTAACCAAGTCTTTTGTCTTCAATGACCCCGGGCTGGAGAGAAACATTTGATTTTCAGCTAAGTAGTTTGCAGAATATCAAAGTTAACAGCTTTAGCAAGAATAAGATATGAAATAAAGATGAGGTGTTGCTTTAAAATAACTGAAAAAAAGAGATGTGTGTTGTGTTGTGATTTGAACGGTAGAGGTGGCAGAGAGGAACCTAATAAATGTACATTTTCGTTCCACAAAATGACTCCTCGATATCAAATAGAAAACTGACCACAGGATGTTTTATACAAAGATCAATGAAGATCTAAGATTATTTTGAACTGTTTACAAAATGTACAGATAAGAAAAATGTTGGCAGCAGCAATTTCAGTTTACTGAAAAACTAACTTTTCTCTCCCTTGTTTTCTCGCTTGTGCTCCAGCAGCCGCAGGGTATCAAATGTACCCCTTACTTTTCAAACGGATGAATGAAACATGAATGAGTGGAGGAGCAAGAGGAGGAGGAGGCGTTACGGGGACAAGGACGACCCGTGTGTGTGTCAGTGCTGTTTGAGCGTGCCAGCAATACGCTGACATGACGATGACTCTTGGCTGGAACTGCTTCTTTGTGGTGCGGCTGGAGGAAAAGACCGGATGAGACAACACACAGGTCCCCCCTCTTCTTCACTCACATTCACCTGCCCATCGACTCAGAGGCTCAAACTGCAAAAACTAAAAAGAAACATCAAAGTGCACAAAATGGACAAAATTTCAATTATTCTGTGGTTTACATGAAAAAAATAGAAATCTGCTATCAACCTGCTAATGTTTGAGAGCGACATCTGCTGCTTACGGTGACTATTCTTGACTATTAATGAATATATACACAACTACGGAGAGGAAAACAAACATAAAGTGTATCTAGGCCTTTAAATGACAAGAGAATGCTAAAACATGGACGCAGGAGGAGATGAGACGGAGGGGACAACTGAATCTGGAGCAAGGCTGCTTTTCGTCAGTGAATGTCGCTGTCTGTCCGTGTCTGTGTGTTATTGTCTTCAGTATTCATCTTCAGCTTTCCTTTAAAGAGTCGGAGTAAAGGAGGGACAGTTCAAAGCTTGTCTTAACGGAGGCGAGACTGACGAGGAACAGATGATGTATGAATGTAGAAGAAAAAGAGCGAGAAGAGGAATAAGACGGCTTTGAGCTGAGGACAGGACGAAGGGACGGTCTCCAGGATTGTTCGATGGGACGATGCCTCAGTCCTGCTTGTAACTCCGGGCGATGAGAAGACGTTGTAAGATTTTGGTGCCCAACATCTCTGGTGTTACATTTGTATTTTCCATTTTACGTTTGCATTTTTCTTGTTTTATAAAACCTGTAAAAAGATGTAGATACCTTTTGGCAGAATGTGACAGATTGTGAAAAGATGAGGCTGGAGAGAAGAGTACTGTTTACCTCCTGAGAGCCCTGGAGCCAAGTGTGAAACAATTACCTTTGGAGTCCGCCACAAGTGTGTTTGTGTGTGTCTGTCTGTGTGTGTTTTGGTTTCCATTGTGGCAAGACAATGACAGTAAGGTTGTCGCTAATATTTTGGCCCAGACCTGTCAGGACAGACAGACGTCACCGAGGGGAAAGGAGCTGACTGATGTCCTGTACATTTCTTTACCATGCTTCAACTTTATTACTATGATATTTGTGTATATTTTCTGAATCAATAAAAAAATATATACACAGCCTATAGAGACTCACGATTGTATGTTTCACTTGATGTTGACATTTGAATGTCTCCGCCGAGGACGGTTTAGGTTTTGCTAGGTTTAGGTTGTTTGTATTCAAGATTACAGAAAAAACAGCCGAACAGTTTTCCACAAAACTTGGTGGAAGGATGCGATATGGGTCAGAGAGCAATCCATTAAATTTGTATGCGGCTCCGGATTGCAAGATTTTCAACATTCTCACCATTTTGCCATTTAATTCAAAGGGACTTTTTGGTCTTGGTGAAGGTATGTGCCAGCACTTTTGTTGTTTTCTTATGATTTTTATTTGAGAATGTTATCCAACTTTAACCCTATTGATTAAATGTTGACTTTTTCCTCTTTCCCGTTGTTCTCTAAGCATAAAAAACATTTAATAAATAGAACAGAGTCCTAACCATCATGATGAGTAACGCCCTGAGTAGCACCTGCAGCCATCATCATTAATTTGAATATGACGTCACAAACATAATAATATTGTATGTTCTGTTAATGTACATTGTGGCAACAAAACAAATTATTTCGTGAAATACCATTGTATTTCTTTATTTTCTGTTGTGCTATCTTATTTGTTGTTTTGTTATTTGCTGTCATATTTTGTTATTCATGTGATGGTTAGGCTTTGGGCCCAATAATGCCATCATCCCAGTTTTCCTGTTCCATGGCAGCCCTAGACTTTGTGCATCTCCCACTGCAGTCCCACCACAGACTATAGCTGATATATGCAGATAGCACTGAGGTAACCCCCCACCTGCCTGGCTCAGATTTATTGTAAAGTGTATAATTACATGACCGGGTTTTACTTTTTTTGTCTAGCATCCATGGTAAGTTGGCTTCGACATTATATATTTATTTTTTTCTATTCCCGTTTATGCCTTTAACACGTCCTCAACATTTAGCACTTGATGTTCAGAAAGCCACTTATGAGTAAACACCACAGAGTCACTACATCAGTAAGAGGGGGTTGTAAACAACCTAACCCATAACTCTGTATAAGAGCAGTGTTAACCTTTACCCAGCAACGTCCCAGATGATCATGTGCTCTGAAGAGCAATGAAAAAGGATCAGGTGTCATCAGTTATGATGTTAGGTGCTTCTGAGAGTTGGACTTAAGTTTCCACCTACTAAAGGGAAACATTTGACAGCTTCACTTGACACTCTCCTATTTAGATATGATTGTAAAATAAGGTTTAGCACTTCAGCAACTTAATTTTATCCCTAACTCACTGTTTTATAAACAATAAAAAAAACTCCACTTTTTGGATTATTATAGAGATGTTTTAAATAAAGTCCCTTAAATAAAATGAATGGTTTTTCTTATATCTGTCTAAAGTCTTATTTAGCTAAGATTCATTTTCAGTATCTTTTAAAATCACAATGTATGCATAGATATATAAGAAGCTGCAGAAGGGATGAGATTAAATCTGTTTCTACTCAATTAAGAAGTTTGTACAAAGTGTTAGATTTTTCCCCCTCATTACTATTTGTAAATAAGCATTTTTCTGCTTATTTCTTTCACTTCTTTGTTTAATTTCTCTTTTTTTAATTTACATGTTCGAAAATAAATACAATTGAATGAATGTACAATTTTCCTAGTATTCAAGTCTCCTGTGTTGTCCATTGTGTTTTCTGTTCCTGACGTAATTTGGAACAACTCTAGAAAAACAAAAAAACAAAATTGTTGTTCCAGTCGGTATCCATTTTTCCGATTATTCCGAGAGCACATGAATGCACTCTTGTTGCTTGACCAATGATTGACCCGCGCATGCTCACAGTGGTGTGCGTAAACCGGCGTGTGATTGGCTGAGGCGGCTCATCCTCTCAGAGGAGGCGGGGCTAGTGTGAGCTGCAATTAATCCCATGTAGGAGCGCAGAGGACTGACGGGCTCCGCGTCTGTAACTGCAGAAACTCCGACCGCTCATGAAGTTAACGGACAGAAAAGCAGACTTTTAATGACACCTCAGAGTTTAACACGAGACACAAACTTTCAGCGGGGGCCGGTGTGGGTTGTAGACGCAGGGGTCGAAGGGAAGGATCAACCTGGATGTCCGGGGAGCAACGGTGAACGAGAGTTACGGGCCGTTTGTGGGTTATTTATGGTCGCGAGTTTGTCCCGTGGAGGATTTCGAAGCAGCGGCTTATTAACCAGGTGAGTTGGGCCTTCGACACACCACAGGGACACTTCGAATTCACACCGACACACACTCACACGACTCACAAGACTCACAAGTGTTGTGTTCCTCCGTGAAGCGCAGACACACGATCATCTGGGAGCTGAACGGTGAGTCTCTTCTCTGTGTTGTGGGTTTCACAGTCACTTCCGAACGAGTCTCCCGCAGCCTGAACTCAAACGAAATCACTGTTAACGGAGTAAAAACACACTTTACACGGTGTTTGTGTGTTTTTCCGCTGAACTAATCCAGTTGTTGTTGCTGTCTGATAATCCAGAGTGTCTGTGAACCTCGTAATGACTTATTATGATGATCAACCCACCCTGAACCCATCACCCCTTCCCATCTGGTGCTCTGCTTTATTACTGCCCCCTGCCCCTCTGATGTATTATTCCTCTCTCTCCCTGTGTGTGTGTTGTGTGTTGTGTGTGGGTGTGTGACCCCTTTTGCCTTTCAAACACACAGATGTCCTTTCGCTCCAACACAGCATCATGTCACCGGTATTGTGTTTGTGTGTGTGTGCTGATGCCTTCACTTCTCCATGTTCACATGTGGATTTGCTGATTGCTGGCAAACCAGTACAGATGACCTGCTCACACACACACACATTTTGTCTCCATGACCTCCCATGAAATTACATCGATTTCCTGGTGACTTTCTCTAACCTTAGTTACTGCTTGCCTAACCCAAACCTAAACCTAAAACACATCTCTACCTGAAAATCTAATGGTTTACATTATGTGGATCTGCCTTTGGCCCCTATAAGGAAGACAGGTCCCCATAATGTGACCGTAAACAGATTTAGGTCCCCACAACATGAGTAATACCTTGACCCCCCACACATAAACATGAAAACAACCTCATCCATTCATCCAAACCACCAAATTCAATTACTGAAAGTGTGTGTGTGTGTGTGTGTGTGTGTGTGTGTGTGTGTGTGTGTGTGTGTGTGTGTGTGTGTGTGTGTGTGTGTGTGTGTGTGTGTGTGTGTGTGTGTGTGTGTGTGTGTGTGTGTGTGTGTGTGTGTGTGTACGCCCGTCATTGTCTGAACTATTTGTTCTGTGTCCAATGTGACTTTCTATCGCCACTCTGCCTATGAGACATAATAGGTGTCACTGTTGGTCACTGGCCATTTTTTGCACTTGTACCCCCTCTTTTATTGTTGTAATCTCTGCCTGTGTTTTGCTACCCCCCCCCCCCCCCCCTCACTTAATTGAGACAACTGTCTGTCAGTGTACGAGAACAAACGCACCCTGAGGAACATGAGCGTGTCATCATATCGACTCTGACATGCTGCTGCTTATGCAACGTGTCTTCCGGCCACTTCCAGTCCGGTCACTTCAGAAGCCGGGGATACAGCAGCTTTATGTGACGCGTCTGGTTCATCGCCATGTGAATTTGGTCACAGTGTAGGCTGCTGGTTCCTGTGTGACTCACTGGTCAGATCTGAAAAGGCGAGGTGGGAAAATGCACCACGTCGCAGAAAATTTTTATTCAATGAAGACTAGGTCTGGGCACTATCGACAAAAATGAAATCAACAATGATAATTATTTACATTTATTTGGCTCCAGAGTAAAGGTTGTGCTTGTTAACTCTTATGAGCAGAAAATAACATATTACAGATTTTATATAGATCATTATGTGTTAAACACCGCTGGGCTATATCAATATATACTTTACATTAGATTACATTAGTTGTCATTTAGCTGACGCTTTTGTCCAAAGCGACTTACATATTTAGTACACTCAACATTTATGAGGGGCCGCTTAGTGGTTCAGTATCTTGCCAAGGACACTGCGGAATGCAGATGGGGAAGAGTGGGGTTTGAACCGGCAACCTTCATGTTGGAGAACGCCCGCTCTACCCCCTTGGCCACACCACCCCCACCGCCAAATACTTGACTTCAGTTATTTGGCTATAGATGAAAATTCTATTGTAATAACTATTTGTGTCATTCATTACAGGGCCCCATTGACAACACTCCATTAGGTTTGATTTTAAGTGATGTCATCGGTTATGGAAAAACTCATTTAGATTTTGCCCCAAGATTTAGTAGATTTAGTTTGCCCCTGGTAGATTTAACCATCCTACCAGGAGGAATCACTGCAGCCTCCAAAGACCAGAATGCACTGCAGCTTTTTGTTTACTTCCATCTCACACGCTCCACTTAAAACAGCGAAGTAAAAACAAGGGGGAGGGTATATTAGCTGGCAGTAGTCAAATAGCATTCTGGGAGACAAACAGTTTTTTGTTCCATATAGAGTAACACTAATGCTATTGTACAACTATCGGCTCACATTCTTGACTCGAAGTGAAATGTTGACTTACTATGTGTCTTTGTTTATCCTCTATCTGGCTTCCTATCTCAGATGACACATGGCATTGACAGCGTAGACAGTGGGATCTATAGTCCCGGTTGATCATTACCGCTGGAAATGGATGTTCATACTTGGTGGATGTGTCACAGTGTTTTTACTGTTTGAAAAGACATAGGTACGCATGCACGCACCGAGGGTCCCTTGGCTGATCTGTGATCTGTTCTGTCCTGTGTCTTCCAGATGTTGAGGCTGTGAAGGCGAGACATGCTGCTGTCTGAGAGGCTGGGAGAAGACTCTCCGATGGCCGCAGTGCCTGGCCCCCCGCCCACGCCGGCCCCGATGGGCCCCAACATTTCATGGCTCCCTGAAGCCCCGATCCTAACCCCAGAGCAGCCCATCTTCCTCATGACTCCTGCAGCTCAGGCTGTGTCGGGCTTCTTCGTGTGGACGGCGCTCATCCTCACCTGTCACCAGGTAACGAATTGCAAACAGGAGGGGGAGGGGTTCAGATCGTCCATCTTTAAGCGTGCAAAAAGTTGTATTAATCCAAATGATGAGGTTTGACGTGGTTTCTTGAAGAGGTTGCTCGTAAACGGGTTGTAGCAGGTGCTTGTGTGTGCGTGCACGTGTGCGTCGCTTAATGCACAGGCAACGTGATCCTGATACATCTGCTCAGCACCAGAGAAGGGCAGGGGGTTGCATGGCAACATCCTTCAGCAGGTGTTTGTGAAACCGAGCGTGAACACACAGGAAGGGGAAACTTGATCCAGGTGGATGAAGAGCTTGTACTTAATCTGGTTGGAAAAACAAAAGTAGTGTTTCTGCAAACATTCCAGGGAGGTCATGCGATTTATGAATCCTTAACGTCAGTGTCACCGACAGTAAGGAGACATAAGTGATGTGTAACTGTTTAATGATTATCTCCAAGTGTATCTGCATAATGAAAAAAACTGTTTGACTTGTAACCTTCAAGTCCCTTTTGTGGAGTTTTGGATTAATCTGTTCCAGCTGAACCTGTAGACTCTGCTGCTCTCGTGTTGAGGTTTTTAAATGATTATTTATACATAATATTTGCCACTTTAAGTGTGTAGTTTCACACTTAAAGCTGCAGGGAGGGGAGGAGAGCGTGAGAATACAAATACAACTTCCTATCCCCTCCTCGCCTTTCCACTGAACTCCACTGCCGTCTCCATAGCCCCTCCCTGCACCGCGGGGCCCGTGCAGTGCAGACAGGATAGTAACCACAGCAGCCAGAAAAACAGTAACTTTGCGAATAATAAAAAACAAGCTATCGTTAGCCCGACTGTTTCCTCACTGTGACTTGTGAGCTGCTGCCGGTAACTACCTGTGATGCAGACATGTGAGTGATGCAGTGATTGACGCCTGCTCAGACACTCCTTCTGGCTCTGATTAGTGATTTACCTGCATCGTGTACCTCTTTCAGATCACACTGACAATTATAGCAGCAATAAGAACGATTTTTTTTTAATATTCCATTTAACGCAACAACAAAAACGATATGTATACAATCTTTCAAAGTTTAAGACATCTCCTCTGTCCGTTCCAGATCTACATGCATCTACGCTTTTACAGCTCGCCCAAGGAGCAGCGCCACATCGTGAGGATCCTCTTCATCGTCCCCATCTATGCCTTTGACTCCTGGCTCAGCCTCCTCTTCTTCACCAACGACCAGTACTACGTGTACTTTGACACCGTCAGGGACTGCTACGAGGGTAAGGTGGTGCTTTTGATGTACAATAATGCAGACAACGGGGAAAACAAATCTTGGACCTGCTTTGACAGTAGAGTGCACAAGAACAACTCTTGCCTAAAGCAGGAGTTGTTCTCGTGTCCTAAAGGAATCCTCTGTTTGTAAATGTCACCAATACTGCCCTGTTTAGTAGCTTGTATTTCCACCAGTGGTCCATCTTGGCTCTAATGCTGACGTCTTGTGATACACCAGGATGTGTGGGTTAACAGACGTTTAATAGCATTTGCTCTGATAGAGGTTACCAGTTCAAATCCACCTCATTGTGGGGAACTTTTCCAGCTGACCTGCTGAAACCCATTTTGATCAGATTAGATCGGAGATGAACGACGCGTCCGTTCATCCAAAAAATGATTCCAGGCACTTTCTCACTGTGAATGTTTATTTGTCCTCTCGCTCGTTTTTGTGTCGTACTGTGATTTTGTATTTACCCATTCGATGATATGTAAGTAAGATTGACGGATTTCTCTCAATCACAGGACAGGATAAAAGTCCATACAAACCGTTTGTATAGAAAGACCGATATTAGTTTTCAATTATCTGAGTTAGTGTGTGTGGAATCGAGCAGTTGGGATGTCAACATAGATCATTGTTTTACTGCTCACCGTGGCTCCAGTTGGAATATTGATGCTGTTTATTTGTGTCGATGGATGATAGAGACATAATAAGAAAAGCTGCCTGGTTCCGCTCTCTAAATTTGAAGTAGAAGGTTGTGACAGGCAGCTGCCTCCGCTCCCCTCTCTCTCTTTTTCTTTTTCTCTCTCTCTCTCTCTCTCTCTCTGTCCTCAGTGAATTGTGACGTTTAGGATAGAAATAGTCACCACGTTGTGACACTTCCCACGTCGGCGAACTGATGATGTCAAATGCATTCGGATGTTGAGTGTGTCTGTCTGTGTGTGTGTGTGTGTGTGTGGGGGGGGCACTCAACGCATGATTGTGCTTGTGGTTGGAAACGTTGTGAGTGTTAGTGGTCGTCATCTCGCTCCCTCACACCGATGCCTCTCCTTCTCTTTTTTCTTTTTCTTGTTGTCCTCACTTGGCACCATCCTCTGTTCACTCCCTTTTTATCCCTTCTTGCCCTTTGTCTCCTCCTCCTCTCCTCCTGCTCCTGTTGCCCTCCCCTCCCCTGAGCCCTGCCTCGATCCTGTCCCTCAGGAAGGATGGCCGACCTGTTGCATGGCAACTGCACTCACAAATCTCCCTCGTCCACTGAAATGGCTTCATCAGATAATGAGTTTCTCTCAACAAAACTTGCTGCAAAGTTACCCTCCTCATTGTATGTAAGCCTACTGTATCACCGTGGCAACAAACAGTGCTGACGGGGGTCCTCGGGGAGGAGATTAGGGAGCAAGATGGTAAACAGCTTAGACACAGAGGGCTGTACTCAGACCAGCTCTCGTCGCTCAGATCAGTGCAGGAGCTGCTGTGTTTAGTCACTGAACTGTCTTGTGTGGCAAGTGTCTGACGTCAAGTAGGAGACATGCTTCTGTGTGTCTGTATGTGTGTCTGTCTCACAACACCACAAAAACATAATCTTCACACACAGGCCCAACATATTGTATATCCCATTTTCAAAACCGCCAGATCACAATCACTTTATTTTACCTCACATGCACAGTCACACACAAGCACATCCTCCCTGGGAGCGTGTGTGTCAACATGGACGCCCACACACAAATAGAGGAAGAGTCAGCTCCACTGGGGTTAACAGGATTAACCTGGTTTGCTTTTTCATGAGTGTCTCGTCGTCATCAGCCTCTCACTGAAGTAGCACAGAGGGGAGATAATCCCCTGACCACAAGAGACCGTCAGTCACATGAGGAAAGGTGTCTGTGTCTGTGTCTGTGCATGAGTTTGTTCAATATAACTCCACAAATCATAGTAAAATGTTCTCCCAGCTTGGTATGAATATTATTTATGAGTTTATCTCAGATTACCTTTTAGAGCAGATTGGTCAAAGGTCATGGTCAAGGTGAACAAAAGGATGGTCTAAAAAAACACATTTTCCACTGTATCTCTGCAAATAATAAAGACTACAATTAACATTGATCAGAAGAGTATTCCCATTATGGAGAGATGACACTGAACACATCTTTTGTTGTATACATTTTTTTTTTACCAGTGAAAATAACAGTTTCGCCCCCTTTGTAAAGAGCAATTAATAGAAAGTCAATTTAAAAATGATCACAGAATAACCTTTTGAAATCACAGACTTAAACTTAATATTTACATTACATTTTCAGTTGTTACGTTTGTTTTTTATTTAGCCGCATTGCGCAAAAACTATGTAAGGGGATTACCACAAAACTTGGTGGAAGGATGTTGTATTAGTCAGGAATCTTGATGAAAATCTGACTATTTATGGATTGGTTTGGCTGAGTGTGTGCAACTCCCTCTGGATCCGAATGAAAATCTGTATCCAGTGGATTTAAACTTAGTTTAATAAAGGGTGTAGGCTTTTTCAACAGTTGTGTCGTAACAATGTTTCAGCTATTACCATTGTGTAGCTGAGAAACCTTAGCTACAAGTCTTGTTTTAATTTAAGGGGAATGTTTGGCCTTGGCAGCCGAATGCGCCCTGAGTCTGTCACGTCTTCTGTCTCATGGTGGGAAACAGTAACATGTACTGCCACAGCAATCCAGATAATACCCTGACTTGTTCGAGGGGAAACATGGCAAATAGAAATGACGCCTGTGTAGAGATTATAACAAACAATCCCCTCTCTCCTTGTTTTGCTGTAGCCTTTGTGATATACAACTTCCTGAGTCTGTGCTACGAGTACCTCGGAGGAGAGAGCGCCATCATGGCTGAGATCCGAGGGAAACCCATCGAGTAAGTCTCCTGCTGGAGGATACCATTTCAAAAACCCTTCTCAACAAGAACTGTTATAATGCATCTGTCCATTTTCTATCCTGGTGCTGCAACACTGTTAATTCCCTACAGACATGACAGATGACTTTGTGTTATTTCCGCCTGTGCAGTCGTAATAATCTGAGCTTTGTCCCGTCAGGTCCAGCTGTATGTACGGCACCTGCTGTCTGAGGGGGAAGGCCTACTCCATCGGCTTCCTGCGTTTCTGCAAGCAGGCCACTCTGCAGTTCTGCGTGGTCAAACCGCTCATGGCCGCGGTCACCGTCGTCCTGCAGGCCTACGGCAAATACAAGGACGGAGACTTCGAGTGAGTTCTGCAGCCAAGCGGCAGGAAGAAGGTCCTCGATTTAGTTTCAGCTAAATTTACAGTAATGGAGTTGAGAAGAGAGAAGTTTGCCCCTACTTACCACCAAAAAAAAACCTGATGGATTACTCCTTTTAATCATTTCATTAATTAAATGTCCCGGACTGATCATCACCTCCTCCCATAATCAGTTCAGTTTAAGACTTTAATCTCTAATGGGACATATAGGATTTTAGCCTGACCTATAACTACGGATAATAAAACTCAATTACCAAAACCTCGTTAAAACCATGAACACCCCTCTCTCCAACCTCTTCTGTTTCCACAGTGTTGCCAGTGGTTACTTGTACGTCAGCATCGTCTACAACATCTCCGTCAGCCTGTCTCTGTACGCCCTGTTCCTCTTCTACTTCTCCACGAAGGAGCTGCTGAGCCCGTACAGCCCCATGCTCAAGTTCCTCATGGTCAAGTCGGTCATCTTCCTCTCCTTCTGGCAGGGTAGGTGAAAACCACCGTGAACAATGCGAACACGCCACGAAGCGCTTGTGAGCTCACCGGCATCCTCTTGATCCCTCCGTGGCCAGGCATGCTGCTGGCCATCCTGGAGAAGTCCGGCGCCATCCCTCAGTTCAACTCGCTGGAGCTGTCCCTCGGCGAGGGCACGGTCGCCGCCGGTTACCAGAACTTCATCATCTGCATCGAGATGTTCTTCGCAGCGCTGGCCCTGCGACACGCCTTCACCTACAAGGTGTACATGGACAAGAGCCTGGATTCACAAGGTGAGAAGACGCCTGGGACGGGAAGTGTGATCTCCGACACCCTGTGTGGATTTTCTTCTTCACCTCCCTCCTTTTTAAAATACAAAACAACTCCTTTATTCAGTTTCTCTTCATTCTTCTCTTCTTTTTTTTTTTACCTCACTCCCACAAATGGGTGGAGTTTCTTCCCCCTGTTTGTACACATGAATCTTCATTTCTCTCCTGTCTCTCTCTGCTGCACCTTGAAGGACCTGTTCTGAAATACGGAGAGTTTGGTACGTTAAATACTGATGACCTTTACTCCTCAACCTCTACTGTTTTTATCCATGCTACTTTTTTTTAGCTGCTTATGTTCCTCTCGGTTGTGTGTTTTTTTTTTTGTGTTTTTACTTTTTACCTATAACTGTTATTTCTTTCCATTTTGTCTTTTTTATTTCTGACAAACCAGTCTCATTCCTTTCTGTCTTAAATCCCTCTACATCACTGTGAGCCCCTTTTCCCTCTCTCCCTCCTCTTGTTTACATCAGATTCCTCTCTCCCTCTTTTAATTCTTCCTTTTCCCATAATTTCTCTTTCCCCCTACGCTCTCCTTTTGTCTCCCTCTAAATCCCTGATGCCCCATTCCTCTTCTCTCTCTATTTGTTGTCCCCTCTTCTCGTCGGCCAGCCTTTTGTCCCTCCAATAAATCATTCCTCCTCACACTCCCACTTTTTCCCTCTGCCCTTCGTGATTCCTTTTCTACTTTCTTTCACACATTCCCTTCCTTCATCCTCCGCCGTTCTTCCCCGCTTCTCAATTTGATTCCACCATAAATATACCCATGCTTAATGATTTCCCCTCTTCTAAATCACCCCTTCATCTCTCCCCATCCTGTAAGTTTCTTCCTCTCACCATCCTTCTCTTCCCTCTCCCTTTAACCCTTTTCACACTCTGTCATTTTCCTCCCTCTAACTCTCTGGAGTTGTCTTCCTCCCGCAGGCCGCCGCGCCCCGATGAAGAGCATCTCCAGCAGCCTGAAGGAGACCATGAACCCGGGCGACATGGTCCAAGACGCCATCCACAACTTCTCGCCGGCCTACCAGCAGTACACCCAGCAGTCGACGCTGGAGCAGGGGGCGCCGCCGGCCGTCTCCCGCACGCAGAGCGCCGTCAGCGCCCGCGGCGACACGGAGAAGACGCTCCTGCTCAGCTCTGATGACGAGTTTTAAAACGGCACAAGCAGGCCGTGGTCGTATCGCAGCTGAATCTCATTCAGACTGAGGTTTTAATGGCGGATGGTACTGGGTCCTCCTGTGCAGCAGGTCCTCTGTAGTGTGTGATTGATGGAGTCATGTGTTTTGTTTTTACTTGTTTTTGGGAACTGCTAATGAACTTAAGGACATTGTTGCGTACACATTTCCGTAGCCACACCTCCCGAGCATTTGATTTGGTTGGAATTCTCTGAGCTGATTTTGTGTTAAAACCACCGGCCACAAAATACACAGGGTTGATTTTGATTCACACTTATATATTTGACCTCAAAACAGAAGCTTGGAGAAGTTTAACTGCACATTTCAGCTCCGTCTCGTTTTCCTTCTGTCAGATGTGTTCAAAGAGGTTTTCTGGTTTTACTTCAGTCATGAAAATACTTGAATTGTTGAGGATTTTTTTAAAAGGGAAATGGAAAATATTAAAGTTATAAAAGTTTAGAACTTTTACTTTGATAAACTCAAAGAATATTTAGATATTAATTGACATGAACATGATAAATAAGTTGCTTTGCAAATTTATATTTATGTGCTTCAAACAGAAGCTGTGGCCATTGTTGTGGCATTAACGTTACGTATGATATACAATTAATGAAATGTGATTGTGTGTTTTTTTTGGGGGATTTTAAGGGACGTCCTTCACTGCAGTGAGGGATCGGATTTAGAGGGAAACTTGGTCGGAAACATGGATCAATTTTGATATTGATATTGGAACAGATAAGAGTGAGGCAGAGCAGATTATAGATTAAACAGTGCATCTGCTCCAGTGGGCAGCAAGAGTGAAGGGCAGCAGCAGCAGCAGCAGGGGCGTAATTGAGACGTTATTTGAACGGCAGGGATTAAAGCTTGAGCTGGTTCCCTCAGACAGTCGACCTCTGCAGGTCACCATGTAGGTTAACAGGATCAAGGGGGAAACAGGAGGATTGTAGGGTAACGCTAGCTTCAGCTGCTTGTTCTCCATAGAGGAACAACATTATAGGAACTGGATATTTCACCGTCCTTCACATTTAGTGCAAGAGGGGATTGAGCTGTGGTAACGAGGTCCCACAGTTAAACGTGCTCAACCATTTGAGATTGAGACTTTACTGGCCAGTGTTGACATCACCAGAATCTTTAACATCCCCTGGAGAGCAACAAGATGCAAAAGATAAAACTTCCTTTTTGATATCTTCAAATTTACTAAATAGCTAGACATGTTTAAACAGACACTAATAACGCTCATACACAGAGTCCCCTCTGGGATATTTGGGTAAAAGTATAAGTCATTGTTTTGCCCCAAATGTCACCAGGGGCTTTCGTATGTTTGAGTTATTGAGTTGGAAGTTTTAAAAAAAATCCCCCAACATGTCAACCTGATACTTCTGACTGGGTATGTAAGAATTTCTCTAATCTGTCCACATGAAGTGAGTGTTCTGTGTTTGTCCTGACCCTCCCACTGTGGTGACCTCTTAGTTTGCCAGGAAAGCTTCAGTATTTTATGTTGTTTTTGCCCTTTAGCTTCACAATTATTTTTTTGCACATTATATTGTTCTTATTGAGGAGAGTGGATATATTCAAAAGCTAGAAAGACACACAAACGGGCAAATCTGATGTCACACAGTCAATATAACAGTTAAAAATATGCATGAACTTGTGTCTCTTTTTTTCTGCTGCTTTTACTTTCAGTCCTCTTTTCTTTTTTTTCATTTAATTTCACCGAAGTCAGAGTGGGTTATTTTTTAACTCATAATTTGAGGTCTTGACTCATCTGAATGAGTCATAGCAAGTCTGCCGACGTGTTTACTGTCACTACTTTCACTGCTCGGCTGTAGCTCTGTATGAACACCAGGGGGCTGTGTGGAGTAGACAGGAACACAGCCACTCTTATCGAAACTCTAAGCTTAGTTCATGTACAGCAGAAGAAAGAAAAGCTTTGTCTGATGGCCAGTCTTTTACTTTCATTTCTGATCATTACTGTGTGTGTGTTTTCAGCTGAGGCTCAGGTCTCAGACAGTGGGCATTGGTCCTTTTTTATTTCTACTTCTATTTGACATAATATTAGTTTTAAATCAGAGCGGTGCCACGTTTGTGTGAGTGAGCCAGAGCCCAATGTTTTAAGCATTGCTCAGTGCTTTTTTTGGAGGTTACTGCTTTTATTACGCCCTTTTGGGAGTTAAAACGTTGAACATTAAAGATACAGATTTATTTATGTGCTTCTTTATGTTTTGACACAAATATTTTCCTCTGCTCTTTCCTATCATGGTAGAAATAATGATACAAACCAATTAGATGCAAGTTGTGTATGTTGCACTGCAGCTGCTAAAGGCAATACAGACACTTTGAACGCCATACTCGCTCTCACCAGACGAACACATGAGCATCGCTGAGAACACGCACTCGATCTTTGTTGTAAATACACTTGTTAGTGCAGCATGTTGAAAAACGGGAGAAACAAAGTCCAAGTTTTGTATTTTTATTTCAGAACTGTGTTTTTATTTGAGCAATTTGTTGAATTTTGGTTTCTAGTTCTTTGTAAATATAAAAGCTGCTCATGATGTTACTATGTCATGTCTAATGGATGAATATTGGAAGAAATAATAAATGATATTTAGTCTGGTATATAAAGTAACCCCTTGTTTTTTGTTATAGTTTCAGTGTCTGATTCACATCCTTTGAGCCCACTGTTCACAAACTGGTGACTGTGGCTCCAGAGGGTCGTCCACCCAACCTGATCGTTGGTAGTTTGATTCTGGCTCCTCCAGTTTGTATTTTGAATATGCTGACCACCAAAATGCCCCTGGTGGTTGCACGGATAGAGAATGAATAGTTGTGTAGTTTAAATGGGTGAATGTTGATTGGTTGACAACACTCAAATTTGTTTATATAAAAACCATCCATTGAATATCACTAAATAGATCAAAGAGCCACAGTTTTTCACATGAGGACCCTGATGAAAAGCTGTACCCTGTCTTCTTGTAAGATATGCTTTACAAAGCATAGGCAGGAAAGGTCTAATGTAATGATCGAGTTGCATTATGGGAAATGTAGGATTCTGCGTTTTAGTGTTCAACTCATACCGGAGGTTAATAGTTCTATTGCTGTTTCTGCTGCATTGTTTGTTAGATTAAAGGTTCAGTGTGTATGATTTAGTGACATCTAGTGGTGAAGTTGCCTGCTGCAGGTGAATACCCTTCATCTCGTCCCCCCTCAAAAGCATGAAGGAGAACCTAACAGTAGCCATCATTTGTAATAAAATCCCCAAATTGTTTTTAGTTTGTCCTGTCTGGGCTACTGTAGAGAGGACCCGCTCCTGATATAAATACTAATGGCTCATTCTTGAGAAAAGAAAACAAAAATTCATACAAAATGTAGATGATTACACACCAGTGAAAACTTCACTAGGAGAATTTTGTATAAAATTTCTGCCTAAATCTTACACCACTTAAGTTTGAATGTTTTAGGTCCCTTGACTTTCTGACAGTGTAGCACTAGAGTGCTCATTAAGATTTTCTGTGATGTTACCTTGAAAATCACATTGAGGGATGATGATTGTATCCTCTGCTGTCTGTTCTGTCCCCATGCCCCATTTCAAACTAACCTAGACTGCCATATTATTTTCCTAATTTCACATGTGGCTTTTTATAATTACACCAGAGACCAACATCCCCCTTAAACTCAATCAAGCTGCTCCAGATCGTACACGATAGTCACTCATAGATCAGTCCCCTCAGTTTGCCTGATTATTTCTTGTGAAATTCACCAAAAAGTTTAAAAACGCTCATTCTTACAATGAGAAAGAAATTCCGCCTCCGCCTCCTTTATTCAGTCAGTTAATAGGGTCCTCTCTTGGCCCACACCCACCCTTACACACACATTTCACTAAAATCTATTTAATCCTGCATCCTTGGCTGAGGTATTTAATCTGTTCAGTGGTATTTGTAGGACTTGCACATTTCCCATAAGCCCCTTGCCGCCACAATCAGGTATGTTAATTCTGCTGGCCTCAGTCTTATCTTCATCTGCCGTTACGAACGAGTGCTCTGAAGTTGCAGTGCTCTAAACCAGTGAATCAGCATTTTAAGGCCGTGAAACTAAATATCAGCTCTCTAGAAAATACAATGAGCTGGATAACAAGAGGATATGTTTTAGAAACCACTAAGGTCATATAACAAGGAAAAGATTCGACCTGTTGCCTTGAATTACATGTGTTTACTTTCCTGATTTATGCTGCGCACACACACAACCATGCAACACAGCTGAAATAACCCTGACACTCACAGGAGAGCGTCAGGGATTTGGCAGCCGAGGCTCAAGTAAACATGAACCCTCGTGTACCTGAGTCAGCAGATTCATGCAGGACATGTATGGTCAATGTTGAGATAAGGACTTTACCGTCTGATTTATTTCGCTAAAAAAAGATAGGAAGAATTAATTTGTCTTTGCCATTAAGCTATTAACTCAGTTGTTTACTCTTTAGCTACAATTCATCCTCGATCCAAAGCCTTTATTTACACTCTAACCTTGAGTTGTATCTTCTGATCAGGAGTCACAAATTGTGCAACACATCACGCAGGTCCCTCTTTCATTCGGCAGCTGACAGTCACAAACGCACAATTTTATGTACAATATGTACAACATTTATTATAATTAATATTTAAAATAGACAATGTACTTAAATTTTCACAATAGAAAAAATACAGGTAATAAATACAAAGACCATTTTTGTTTTGCAAGTATTACAAAACATCCAGCACAAGTTGACAGATGTGAGACATTAAAATATTGAGAATAAATGCTTTGCCACACTGATATTCATATAGCTAAATATATGCCTCATATCTTAAAGGAGTTATTTGTCAACACAGTCTAATGTGTTACAATGCCTGCTTAGAAACGATATTGCTAGCACTATTCAGTGGCCTAGACTCTATGAGATCCAGGCCTGTTTGAGCTCCACTCGACTCAAACAGGCCGACGACCGACAGAGGGTTTCAAGTGAATCAAACGCCACCTCTCACCGCCTTCCTTTCCCAGCCCGCCTTTTCCTTCAGTCTACTTTCTCTCTCCATCAGCCAACAACAGCTCCGCCCTCTCTCGTCTCCGCCCCCTTCGCCATCTTTCTCTCTCTCCGCGCCCTTCCCTCCCGACATCCCGGGGTTTCTGCCCACCCTGGCCAATTCATAAGTGACCTTAATTTTTTCCTCACACAAATAACATATAAACCATCATAGAAAAATAATATCCCTCCAAGAATCCACTATGACACGCCAGTACAAACATGGCAAAAAACACACACACAAAAATAAATCATACAGCAATATGGCCATTGGCTTTGAGCATACTTCTACTGAGCTAATAATTAACATTTTCGCAAAGTAATCACCGTCGCCACACAACACAATTATTAGACATGAGAATATCCCCAGACTAGTCATAAGTACGTCCGAAAACAGAACATCACAGCACTCGTTAGCTTGTCTTTTTAATAATATCTACCTTTAAATACAAATAAAATATAGAATATATCTCTGATAAATGTCACTCAACATTTTCGTCTCTCAACGGCACATACAAACATTACAAATAAGAACACAAAAACCGGGAATGTTTGCAGAGGATTTGCATCGTTTGTGAGTGTGTAATACCGACCAGATGCGACTCCGCTTTGACACGTTTTTGGCAAAATGACCAACATCTGTTGTTGGGAGTCTAGCAGATATAGAAAAAGGAGGGAAGCCGCAGCAAAGTGTATCAAAATTAGGGGGTCGTGAAACAAGTAGTGGGGTGGTTTAAAAGGAGGAATTGTAAAGAGAAAAAAAAGAAAATGTGTGATCATGAACAGGTAAGAAGGAGCGATTACAGTCTTTCAACCTTCTCTCTCTTAGGTTTCCATTATTATAACTCCGACATACACTGAAGGCACTGCAGTAATGTGGGAAATGTGTGCACAGGTCGTACGAAACGTTCTCCTCGAACCAAGGGCCAGAACGGGAAGGGAGACTGAAAAACCCAAAACTAAGACATTTCACTTAATGAACCGTTTTGAATTCATGAACACAGCGATTCTCAACCTGTTTTCTGGAGTGTGTAAAAACTATTTGATTCCAAAATCCTCGTGGCCTCATTGCTAAGGGAGCTGTTAGGTAGCATACTGCTGTGTATTACTTATTTTTTTTGGAAGAATGAAGGAAATGTCAGAATGCGAGAGTGGAGTCTGGGGAATCCCCCATGGCCCCTGCCTGGATATCAAGTGACGCTGAAGTTGAGAAATTCTCCGTTAATGACCAAGTGATTCATACAGTGAAACATTCTCTTGCATGCTAACAGCAACACATGACCCTGGACTGCTTATGAGGAAACACTAGCAAGCTTCAGACTACAACTGTACCAGGAATGCAGACGTTTGTCAAGCTAGAGGAAGCAGCGCATGGCATACGTCAGCTCCACCCTGGCAGGTTTTTTTTTGCTTGTTGGTCAGGTGCCATAAACTGAAAACGGGGAAGAGGCTGAAGCCGGTCGCTCGGCAGCACTTTCAGGGAGCACTGGCGTCACAGGCTGGCTTCGTTGAGTGGTGGGAGATGTACAGTAACTCTTGTTTGGGTTGTTCCGGCTTCAGTCCAGTGAGTTTAGTCAGTCGACTGTATTCGGGTTGTGAGGATTCTGCACACGTCCGTGCCCGACGCCTCGCTCACAATGCACATGCTGCGTTGTTCTGAACGTAACTGAGCTCTAGGGTTTCTCAACAAACCCACTTGAGTCAATTTCAGTCGGGCTAAGCTATAGCATTATAAAAAAATAGCATGAAGTAGAGGACACCTCCACTTGTCCTGGATGAATTCTCAGCTGTTGCTTTAGAAAAAATTAAACGTAGCTGTTGTCGTTGCGATGATGTCACACGCCGCACTGTCGGCGCCGTATCACACACACGACTGAATGACGCCCGTCGTCATGTGAACGGGGCTCGACGCACACAAGGATTTAGTATATTCCTGCTAATTTTCCTATTTGTCTTCCTATTCTTTAGCATGTGTATAGTACATGTATGCCTGCGGATGTGTGTGTGTATGAATGTGTGTTTGCATTGCAGGTTGTGCATCCCTCCCCAAGTCTGGTCCCAGCAGCTCCTTCTAGGACGGCTCGTGTTCTCTCTGTGCCTGAGGCTGTGGCGGACTCTTGACGATGGTGATGACGGAGGCGGTGTTGAGACGCGGCGCCGTGGCCAGCAGGTTGCCCCCGCCGGCCTCCAGACCCCGGGCGAATCTCTGGAGAGCGGCCAGGCGCGCGCCGAGGCCCTCCAGCTCCTTCCTCATGCCGGCGTTCTCTGCGCCGAGTCTATCCACCTCCCTCTGGAGCTCCGTCTTCTGCTGCTCCAGGGCCTCGCGCTGGGAAACCCGCTTGACCCGGCAACTGGCGGCGTAGCCCCGGTTCTTTAAGGTGCGGCGGCGCTGCTTCAGCTTCTGGATCTCCTCGCGGGACATGCCGCGCAGGTGGAGGTTCAGCTCCCGTACCGTGAGGGACATGAGCTCACTGTCTGAGAGGACGGGCACGTTCTCGCCACATTCCTGCTTCACCTGAGGGGAAGCGATGGAGGACAGAAGAAGAGAAAAGATGCAGTTGGATGAAGTGTTGAGGAAAAAGGGATGGAGGAGTAAAAGACACCAACAAATGACATTAAAGAGCAACTGAACTGGGAGGAGAGTCAAACCTCTTTCCAACATTGCCATTTTCCTTCTCGTAAAAATAGCCCAAGGCTATAAACATGACTCATTCTCCTCAAAATAATAAAAGAGAGTATTATTTCTGGCTGTGTGTTACCTTCAGGGCTTTGCTGTTTCTTTCTGTCGTCATGATCCAAATGTCTTCAGCTTTTACCCCCCAAGCACCAGTCAACACAGATACAGACACTCTGGAAGCACAGAAACAGGACACACACACATAGACACAAAAAAAAGAAGGTATGTTACCCCATGTGACTCAGGACATCATGCTGCTTTGGTCCGTATCGGGCCTGACATTTACCATCCGCTCACAAGACAGCCAGTCATGCACGATAAAGAAAAGGAGAACCCACAAATCGGTCATGCTTCTCCAAACGCGCTCTCTCATTAAACTCTGTGGCTCGATATGAAAGAAAAGAGGAGGTTTTGTAAGCGACATGCCGTTTTTCTGTTGGTTGAAATGCCGAGGAGGAAGTTACCATGAGTCTGTCCTTCGGTTGCACAAAGCAGGTGCCCTAACCAATTCCCTTTGCACTTCCTCTTGTCAACACAGCATCAACGGTTCAAAGCTCTCGTTGTGGGAAAAGTCCAAACAAGAGCAGGCGACTATTATTGTAGGAAATCGACTGTGCTGTGTTAAACGCGTCAAATCATCATATTTACTGAACCTGAAATGAGACTAAATCAGATGTAACAAATTACCAAGAGCATTTAAAGGTGGACCTGGGTGATTCTTCTTCCAGCCAGCAGCAGTAACAGTGTCTGTTTGAGTCGGTTCCGCCTTAACACTACTCTATTAGGAAATTTCTCTCTCATTGAGCAGTTAGCACACGCCACGCTGGGACTTCCTGCACTCCTCTTAAGGTCAGCTCACAAATGTTGTTATGTGGGATTAAAGTCCAACCTCGACGCGGGCCAACTAGATCTGTTTTTCCTTTTTTCTTCCCCCTCAGCTGTGGAGCTCGGATCACTACAGTGTTGATAGAAATGACTCTGCACTTCACTCTGAGGTTGTTTCAGCTGAGTGGCTAAAATATCTCTTCCCGTTAATATTCAATCGAGACCAACAAGTTCAACCTTGACTTTATCAAGCCCCAGGGTGTTTTCCCCACTGGGCTTTTCATTAAGGTTACTGTGTTTGCTTTCGCAATATGAAGAGTGGCTGGGCTTTTGTTTTGTCACACTGTCGCCTACAGAGAGTGGAGGAGAGAGTAAGAAAAAAACTTGACGACAAAACTTGTGATACCACATATACGTAGCTGGCAAAATACAGCCCTGTGGTTACTGTTGAGCTTTTGGCAGCTTAGTGAGCCAACTCTTCGCACTATCATTTTTCTTTGAGAAACAGGCCGATCTAGACGAGGTAATGCTGCAGCTAAATTTCACCGCCTCCTGATTACAGTCATTTGCAGCTTCCAGAGCATATTTGTGATCTTTGACATCTCGTTTTGGCCTCGTAACTCCTGTAAACCTTTCAACAATAACGTTTATAAAGAACGGGACGTGCCGTTTGTTTTCAAAGAAACTCGTGGGAAAAGCTCTTGTTGTGATGTTAGAACTTGGAGTGGTTGACTTTAGGCAATTCAGTGTTACGTTCGCAGGTTGGATTGGATTTCTGTCTGCTTTCCATTGAGATATATTAAAGTTTAACACATTTATACCCCTGATAAAAGAGGATTGGGGTTAGGATCCATTTGAAGTTAAGTTAGGTATTTATACCCGACATCCATTTCGGCTGTTGTCACCTGAGGTGACTTGCTAAAGAGAAAGTCTTCCTCAATGACCTTTTCGTTTATGGCTGCCAAATCAAAGTGTGTGTGGCCACAGTGACCCACATTTCCAGTGTTTGTAAAAGACAACACTTAGATTGTTCTGCTGACTCCAGCACTTCCAGAGAAAAACACACTCCCAAGTAGACGTGAATGGGGGAGGAACCAAACGGGAGTCATGTGAGTTAAGATAGATTTAGTTGAGTTTTGTTTTAATGAGAAGGGGTGGGGTGTGGGGGGGGGGTTCAAGGTCAGTTACGAATACAAACCCCCTTGAACCCCGGCTGAACTCCGAGAGTAAAACTGAGCTGTGACGTCACACGAGGCCTACAATTCCTGTACATGGTTATTTTTCTTCTCTTTAATTTCGCAACTTTGAAGATTAAAATAAAACATTATAAAATAAATGATCATAGTTAAGGAGATTTTAATAATTCCAAGACATTAATAAAGTTCATCTGTTATATAGTAATAAGGTAAATGCCACTATCACAGTTCTAACAATGTAATAATGTTCCAATACTTTAGTACAATGTTTTGCTTTGTTAGTGCAATGAATGTATTACTAACTATTTAACAATGCTTCTTTAGCATTCTAACAAAAGATACATAATATCCTTTCAATAAATTGTCATTATTGACAACAATCTCTAAACTAAACTAACTTTCCTAAAGTGACATGTCAAAATAAATAAGCAAGTCACCGTTTTGAAAGAGCACAGTTGTCTTTGAACTTGTAAATGGGTCAAATGTCCTCAATCTTCAACTTGTGTTTTAGGGACAATTAAGGAAAGCTATGGACTTAAGATTAGGTAAGCGCACACATAACATCACTATTTTTAGTGAGTTAATGAAGTTCAGCATTTCTTTGGCTGTGTAAGTCTTCATGTTCACCAAGGATTTGTAGTACAACAACAAAAACACTATTTTATGAATACTGAAAATAGAGACTGTGTTTTCATAAATCCCACAATAAGTAAAGTCAAATCCTAACACTGATGTTGAACACTGTATACGACGAGGTGATCCACCTCAGGCGAATAAGACACTGGTCATAATGGTCTGCAGTTCGCTGACAAAAACAACCCATTTCCCGGAATGCGTGGGACCTGGAGGAATTGCAGGAACCTCGGTGGTCGGACCGACCAGAGCCCGGCGGTGGACTCCACTCCGGCTAGAACCGAAGCCACGGCCGTTTCGTTAAGTCAGGGTGATTCAGCAATAAACCGCTCACTCAGCTCCGCTAAGACTGAGACAGTCAGCCCCCCCCCCCCCCAACCCCAACACACACACACACACACAAAAAAGGTCTGGAAACAGCCGTGACCACTTGTCTATGTTTACCTAAAGACAACATATATCATTTTAACCTCTTCGTTCGCTATGAATCACACTTTACGAGACATTGTGCCGATTAAGAAACACGATCAAAGCGGAACGCAACAAGTGAACGCGGCTCTAGGCTACAACAAACCAGGTTTATGAAGTCAAACACATGTCCGTTCGGGATCGTGTCAAAGGACTGAACCACAAACGGCCATCAGACTACTCGAGGAAAGTGTGTTTGACCATCTAACTACATCCACAACCCAGCCTTGTCCTTATAGGGAGAGGAGCTGGACAGCTCGGGGTGAAGGCGCCGCTACCGCCGCCGCTGCTATAGTAAACAGCCATCACGAGTGCCCACGACATCCATTTTAGCAGGACTTTAAATAATCCTTTTAAATAGCTTTGAGGCGCACAGTTGGATAAGGAAGTACACAGCGCATGTGGCTGTCAGCGGCTGCTAATGTTGGGGGTTAAATGCGAGGAGCGGAGCCAGATTAGCCGCATCATGCGAAACATGCTAGTAATGTTAGCAGCTAGCATCAGCGGTTCCTAGCGAGCTAAAGGAGATTAGAGCAGACAGCTGCCTGCTCAGTCGTCCTTGGTTGGTCTGCGAGTCCCCGGCGGACACCAGACCTCCACTACCCCGCGGTGACACACGAGCTCCGGCTACATACCTCCATAACGTCGGTGTTTAAATGAAAGGAACGAGGGTTTACCTGCCGTGTCGAAGCTACTCTGGCGACAAAATGTCAGTCCGCCTTTTCCCGGAATTACTCCGCTGCTCTCTGAGGTTGGATTCTTTCATTCATAAAAAACAACCGAGCGACAATGACGTCAGGTCGAAAGAATGAGGGCGGAGTCAAACCCCGCCCCCGCGGCGTACTCCGGGAGGATGTAAACAAGGAATCCCTGAATCCCAGAACTTTTCCATGAGCAGCCCACCTCCTTCTCCTCCTCTCTCCTCCTCTTCCTCCTCCCCCGTCTCCTCCTCATCCTCCCATCACTGTTCCGAACAACAACAACTTGGAAAAAGATCAATCATGCTGTCAAAAATAGGAGCAACCCGGCTCTGACACTGACACGGTTTGTCATGTCAGCAGTCTTCAAAACAAGTAAATAACACATAACCCTCACACCCCCTCCGAACACGCAGAGTTTACACACGTGTCATAAATGCTGACCTATACAAAATACGAATTAAGCTTTAATTCAATCGTCTTCAATTCAGTTTTATTTCGTCTACGACCAACAAATGAAAGCCAAACCTATTTATACATTTATTTTTAAACAACCTTTTAAATCTTCACGGTTTACGTTCCATCTTCAATATCGTGCCACAGATTCGCCTCTTTTCTTAGAACACATCTATTTGGATACATTTATTAAATCCCCACTATGCTATGTGTAGCAGCAGAGCTAAGTTAAAAGTGAAATATGAAGTCATAAAAGCAAAGATAAGAGAAAATCCATTAGGGGAGAGCATTTGTCACCAATTCAGAAAGCTGAACAACACTGTAGATATTTTGAAGGAAGGCCATTCAATGCTTTGCTAAGAGCCTTTTGGGGTTGGTTAACAGCATTTAAATTTACTTGTATTTTTTGGCTGTCACCCGGCTCCCTTTGGTGACAAGACAGTGGGAAATCTTGTCAAGTCAAGCATTTCAAAATACAGCATTTAAGCCAGAATTGCTTATTACTGGTGTTACAATGTAATTGTTTAATAGTAATGCAAGGCAATGTAATGTTCTAATTCTTTATTGATGCAATATTATGGTTTGTCAGTGTTATGACTATATTATTGGTGATCTAACAATGCTTCTATCAATCTATCTATCTATCTATCTATCTATCTATCTATCTATCTATCTATCTATCTATCTATCTATCTATCTATCTATCTATCTATCTATCTATCTATCTATCCATCTATCTATCTATCTATAACCAATTGTTCTACAGCGACATGTCAAAACTTTGTTTGTGGAAAAGAGGTTACACTTTTGAAAGAATGCAACTGTCTCTTTACTTTCGTTAAGCTCAAATAAAATATTTTCTCAGCAAAATGTTGAATCTATCTTACAATGCATTTTAGGGAGTTAAAATACAGCATTACGAAGTCATTACTTTATCACATAAGATACATTGCATTACTTTTACATAAAATTACTACTTCTCAATGACATTTTTACAGGCTGCCATAAGACAGTCTCGACGGCAGAGGGGGCTGTACATTTTTGGGTGAAGTACAAACCGACCCCTGCCCCTGCTTGCGTCACTCCACCCGGACAAGCCTCACGTTTTCCCGACTGTGTGACCTCAGACCGTCGTTGGTGGACCCGATGCACGCCTCTTAGCATTAGCTTAATTGAAAGGCGGCAGCAAGTGATCCGAAGTAAATTACACTAAATCCAACCGTCGCCCCGGCAGAAGAGGAAGAGAGGAGCGGAGCCAGCAGGAGACATGCCCACAATCGAAGAGCTCTCCCCAGATGCGGGCCCGGTGTCGATCCGACCCCCCGAGAACGAGATCGACGACGATGAAGATGAAGACGTAAGTGTCTAGTCACTCAGTAGTGCTTCAGGACTGTGAATGAGGGTCCAATTGAAAATCCTGTGTCCGTTCTGTCCTTGTCTCTGCTGAATTCGGCTAGCTAGCATGGCTGCACCGAGGCTAACTGTCTGAGCTACCTGAGGTGTCTGCTCTGGCTTTGCCCTGTGGTGAGCTCTAAGCACAATCCAAGCAGCGATAAGTCCTCATTCATATAATCTGCAGTTTATTTCGCCATGAGGTTGTTGTCTCGGTTGTATACAGACGATTCTCACTATGGTAACATCAGCTTTATCCAACCAGGAGAGAACTAATTCACAAAGTTGATAAATGCATGTTTTATTAGTTACTATCTACGAGGCAGTATCTGCTTAAGTTGACACTCTTTCAGAAAAAAGGTAATAGAACTACAATCACCATTCTACAAATGCACAGGGATTGAAGCACCTACATATTTCCAGTCTCAGTTTAGACTCCCCTGACCAGAGCTATGAAGTCATTTAATCACCACATACACTTCCTCAAAGCAGCAGTTCAATTCCACACTGAAGTCTGTCAGTAGTAACATTTCAAGTCTGTTTTTCCCTCAGTTTGATGAGACCCTGATGGAGAGGCTGTGGGGCCTGACGGAGATGTTTCCAGACACGGTGCGTTCAGCTGCCGAGGTGTCGGCCCAGTGCTCCGTCTCACTGGCCAAGCAGTTTTACAGGTTGGTCTCCCAAGTGTTTTTCCTCCCAGTCTATCAGTGCCTGGGTGTGTGTATGTGTGGGCTTTCAGACTGGATCCTGTGATCAAGAGATTAAATGCAACTTTCAGAAGCGTTTCAGGGGACTTTGGGGTAAAAGTGAGCTGGGGGGCCCTACACAGAACTAAATCAACCTCCCCAGGTAAAAAGAGAACCATAATCCCAGGGATATCATAATCAAACCTTTTTTTCTTCATAATAGCCTTCAACTTATTATCTTAAGTTATGAAGCTTTTAATAGAAAGATAGCTACATGGGGCCTTGTTAGGGTCGGACTATATCCTTGCTGTGTCCGCTACAGAGCTGATCATAGAATTTTTAAAGGGGTTCTCAGGGGCCCCCTCTCAGCTCAGGACCCCTTTTGCAACTGCCTGCTTTGCCTTCCCTGGTCCAACAGCCACTGGTCGTGTCTCTGCATCCTTGAATCTAGTTGACTAAAGTTCAACAGATTTATTTAGCTATGTTAAACCTGAGGGATGGATACTTTTCAGTGAAATGTAATTTCTTGAAGCTAATGGGGTTGTTGATCTGTTTCAGTTTTTCCCGCTCTGCGCTCTGGATGGGCACCACTTCCTTTATGATCCTGGTGTTGCCTGTGGTGTTTGAGACAGAAAGACTACAGCTGGAGCAGCAGCAGTTACAGCAGCAGAGACAGGTGAGTGTTTGTGTGCATGTGTGTAAAGCAACAGCTGAGAAAATGGTTGCAGGCATTACAGCGGAACTGTGAATGTACTTCACTAGAAGTTTGATCGCACTATGACCATGTTAGCAGAACAACCACAAAACCACGTATTTTCAAGGTTTTGTCATGAAAGTTCACCGTATATGAAAACCAACAACCTCTTTCCCTTCTAGATCCTTCTAGGACCCAACACTGGGATGTCTGGAGGGATGCCCGGCATGATGCCGCCTGCACCTGGCAAGATGTGAGGCGGGCCAGGAAGGACCAACATAAGCCTGACATCTGCTGCTAGCCACACAGCAGGGTCGTTCACAAGGAGAGACAGAGAGACCATGGAGAAGAGTAAAGAACTGCAGTAAAGTTTTGGATTGGCTAGTGGATCGGAGGAGGAGCGGGAGCATGTAAAGCAACTCTGACACTTCTCTCTCGCTGTCTCTCCTTACTCCAACATCATGCAGAGACTGATTTCCTGAAGCACTGCTTCTATTTTCTTTTTTTAAATAAACTGTTATTTCAGCATAAATAATGTAGAGGAAGGCAGTTATAGAGGGATAAGATGAGAGGAAAAAAAATCTTGAGGTTACCAATTGTATGTGTCGGTGTCTGCAGTCTGAAGATCATTAATTTACGTTTGTTGGCACTTCTGTCCATTGTCATGTGTTTTCTGCATCCATTTGTATTAGGAGAATAATTTTCAATAACCTGACAGGCAGGTTTGATGAATATTGACAAGTGGAGCAGACCATATTAATTGATAGGAATGTGGTCGACAGATTGGCCTTTTGACATTTTACATGCTAAGTGATAATCTTTACTATGTGGTCATTCTGACCGTTCATATCACATATGTCAAAATGTCTCACTTTAAACTATTCAGAGTTATTGGTTTTCTTATGTTTCTCTGGTTTTCTGATCAACGATTGAAAAATTGTTCTGTCCCTCTCCAGCACTAGTGTTAAAAATAAATAAATGATTATGTCGGCATTTAAAACGGGCGATGTTTCATTAGTCTGTGGACAAACTTTTGGACAAACTTTGATGCTAAATGTCTCAATATTTCCCTGAGAGAGATGTTATGTACTTTTCTCTGTTCCCATTCATATGACAATTTTCATTCTGTAACATACTGTCCTTCAAGAAGCAAACACATGTCTGTTTTGTGTTCAACATGACTTTGGGAATAAAAACACCAAATCAAGTGGAAATCCCTGTTTTCTTCCAGCATCTTGATTGTACATTGGCTCACAAATGAGGTCCTGCCCAGACAGAATCAATAATTTTTATTTTAAATATAAGGCCAGACCTGTACAGTCAGCAATCACATTTTAGACATTATGTAATATAATGATTGGGAGATGTGTATGATTTCTTCTCCAGAAAATGATTTGTAACTAGCTAATAAATATAAATTTATTTTAGCGGAAGATATGTCCTTAACATCCCTTGGTGGTCACTTACATCTGATAACATCAACTGGTTGTAGGCATTAATTAGTGCAGCAGAGCGTACAAGACATATTCTCCATCTTGTCATATGTTCTAAAATGGGACAGTGTTTAGTCTAAAAGAGGCCTAGCGATAATGATGTCTAAGCTACTGATTGGTACACATAGATGTCATAGAACTATCATAGAAGCCAGTCAGATTTACCTTTAGCCTCAGCGTACCCTCAAGTTCGACCTGAATCGTTGTAACAAGCAGGCACGTGCACAGACATGTTGGGGGGCAGGTGCTCAACCCCCCAAAAAGGGCACCCATCGCCAAAATTATTTATGAAATTAAAAATAATAATAATAAATAAATAAAAAACACAGTAGGATATTTTCAACTTATATATTTATTTTTGACAACAAACTAACTCAAATGATCAATTTGAATAAATAAGTAAATGAATTACAGGCAAAAACAGACTAAACAAGGCCATATTGAATAACCAAATAATATGCTATGGTTAGGGTTATTGATGTGATGAGCTCCTCTGGACCAGGTAGGGTTACTGATTCTCCCTCATCTGTTTTACAAGTTGATGGCCTGGCACAAGATAAAGGAGAGCTGCTACCCTGAGCTGCTTGCTGCAGTTCCCTGTCCTTCTGCTTTTGGAATCTCTCTTTTCTTGGCATTGTACTGCAAATTTTGTAAATGAGATAAATCAATGTTGTGCATAATTATCAAGAGTGAATTACATAATCTCTATAAAGCTGACAACACAGTACACACATTTTTTTAAACTCAAATAAAGGCCTCGTCAGATATAAAAAACACATTTCGGGGGAATTGATGACAGAGAGAGTAATATTATTCTTAAATATTGATGAATGAAGAAAAAACTAGACTCCAGCAGAAGGGCACTTTTCTCATCCAGGGCAAAAGGTCCAGTGCTTGACCACCACTAGGGGTCTATCTGTGCACGTGCCTGATTACAAGGACAAAACACTTGATGATGCTACTGTGCACAACTGAACGTATGTGCCTAACTTTGACTGGTGGCATCTAACACCTGCTACTGGTAGCTAAGAGCTTCAAACATACAAGGGGTATTCTCCACCTTGTCCTTTATTCTAAAATGAATGTATTTTTTTATCCTGTTATCAATCATTTTTATGGTGTTTTATATGTTCAATCAGAGCCAAAAAGTACGACTTTACAGCAGGGTTTTGAAAGTAACATTTATGTCTCATTCGTTCGTTAATTTCCTGCTGCACATGAATGCGTCTTGAGTAAGAGTTTCCCGCCAGGTGCAACAGGAAAGTGCAGCTAAGCTAACTGTTTAACTTCGATTATTACTGTTGTTTGCCAGCTCTCATGTTCAAACTAGTTATTGTTGGATGTTAATATTTTTAGTGACGCTCGTATTTATTTTGTGAGCTGCTGAAATACAGAAGCCGGCTGCTAACTTTTAATTTAGCTAACTTTCAAAGGTTAGCAAAGGTTAGCTAATACTGCTAATGCTAACTGTTTGAAATATCTCTGCCACAGTTACTCAATAAAGTAAAGCACACTTTATCTTTAGCCTTTAAGCCACAGTAATGAACATGAAGTCTGCAGAGGATCAGGTTGTTGACGATGACACCGGTTTCCAGGATGAGGAGGTAAGATGCAGCTAGCTTGTCTTTTTAATTAGCTGGTATTTGCTAACTAGCAATGGCCGTCCACAAATAGAAGCTAGAACGGTATAACTTATATGAATAAGTTGCGTAAAGTGTTAATTACGATCTGTCTGAAAAGAGCTGAAATCAGGTCCAAATATCGATTGATTAATTGATTGAGTTTTTAATCAGTCATCAAACAAGTATAATGAATACAGACAATGTGAACAGAGTCTACATCAAATATTTACTGAAAAGGCTAAGGCAGAAGCAAATGCCTATGTATATATATAAACCTCGACACTTACCTCATCTTGAGTTTGCTTTTCTCTGAACAGGTGTCGTTCTTCCAAGACCTTGACGTCCTACAGAAACACGGGATTGTGAGTCGACAGCGGCACCTAAACACACTCATCAGATCCTTTGTCATTTGTCTCAGTCCGCAACTCTCTCTGTCCTTGCCCCTCGTTTGACCACAGAATGTGGCAGACATCAAAAAGCTGAAGTCAGTGGGTATCTGCACTGTGAAGGGGATCCAGATGACGACGCGCAAGGCTCTGTGCAACATCAAGGGCTTGTCGGAGGCAAAAGTGGAAAAAATCAAGGAAGCTGCAGGGAAAATGCTGGTGAGACTGGATTTTTCCAGTGTGGATTCTACAACCCGGAAGATAAAGAGAATAATAAAGCCTCAACACATTTTATACGTGACATGATTCTCTTAACACTACAGAGTGTTGGTTTCCAGACGGCCTTTGAGTACAGTGCCAAGAGGAAGCAGGTGTTCAACATCACAACTGGGAGCCAGGAGTTTGAGTTAAGAGTTTCTCCTATTAGACTGTAGGATTTACACTAACAAATTGTATATCATGCCTTCACAAATAATATACCATTCGGGTGGGTGTGGCTCTGGAGATAGAGAGTGTGGACCAATTACCGTAATGTTGCTGGTGTGAGCTCCAGTCTTCATTACTAAATTTCCTTGGACAAGATATTGACTCCAAAACGTCCCCTGAAAGCTGTGCCGACATTGTGTTAACACCATCTGATAGAAAAAGCACTGCATATGGTAGCGCTGTATGAATGGGTGAATGGGACTTATAATCTAAAGGGCTGTGAGTGGTTGATAAGACCTTAAAAATGTCTTATTTGTGTCCGAGGGGCTGCATTATAGTAAACTGATAATGTAGCCTATCTCTAGTTATTTTCCAGTTTCTTAGAGTGACACAAAATATTGTCACATTATAGATATTAAGCTGCAAATTATTTGACTTAAGCAAAAGCACAGACACACATGTTTTGGGAATTTTTATTTTACAGTATAAGATACTCTGACAGTGTGGTATAAAAATTTAAAGCTAGTTTCTCCTTTTTTAAATCTTTAAAAAAACTGATTCATCTCAAAATATATCTGTTCTCTTTGCAGTAAGCTTCTTGGTGGAGGTATAGAGAGCATGGCACTCACAGAGGCTTTTGGAGGTGAGGAGATTAATTTGTTATTGTTGAATATACTGTGTATAATTATAATTATCCCTCACTTTGCAGCATTTGTCTACAAAACGCTTAACATAATTTCATCATACAGAGTTCCGCACAGGGAAAACCCAGCTGTCTCACACACTTTGTGGTGCGTAATGATCTCTTTTTAAAATGTCTGCTCCCAAGTGCATAATTACACAACACTGTACAAATTATAAAAATTCATAAAACAGAATCTGTGTTGTGTTTCTCCAGTCACTGCTCAGCTGCCGGGCGAGGATTCCTACTCAGGCGGGAAAGTCATCTTCATCGACACAGAGCACACCTTGTATCCTCACAAAAATTAAGCAACTCACTCGACAAACTCAACATCAAACAACAAACAAAACAGGAGCCAGATTATCCACTAACTTAAAGGAGTCTATGTTTCCCCTCCATCTTCTCCCTCTATTTGACAACAGCATCATCCAACCCATCCAGGTTTACTGCTCCACCTGTTTATTACAGATGCTCTCTGTCACAAACCAGAAAAAATGTACGCCTATAACCCCTACTGCTGCCAAAAGAGTAGGTCTTACCTCACACAACTTCTCTGAACTCAATTCTAAGGCCATTCCTCTCATTGCAAACCTAAATAGTGCATGACTTTAACATGAAACCATCAGGCCACAGGAACAGGTCGACAAGATGCAACAAAGCAAACTTTGGCAGACGTTTAGTAGCAATAGCAGCACTTAACAAAACTTCCTGCCACTAACCGAGCTCTTAACCATCAGTCACGATTCTTGTCAGTGTTATTAGTGTCTAATAGAACCGTTGTTAGTTTCATGGTTTCATGGGAAGTGGTTTGTGGTTGTGCAGTTCTGTGAAACTGAATTTCCCCTGTTACTAACAAAGGTACTGAGAAACCATACCACACTTTACAATTATTGTGGATGATGGTTTATTTTAAAATTTACTGAATCTCAGAAAAAAACCATACGATTACATATGAACATGTTTTATATTTCTTGATTATATATTTCTTTAGTGCGTGTAACAATGTTACCATGCTTTCACTTATGGACATTGTCCTTGACTTGCACTTGTGTGGTTTCAGTCGTCCAGACAGACTGAAAGACATCGCCGACAGGTTTAACGTGGACCACGATGCTGTGCTGGACAACGTGCTTTATGCGCGGGCCTACACAAGTGCGAACATAGAGTACACAACATTTACACCACATCTGTGGTGTGCAAAAGCAGTTTCTGTTGGAACTCTATCTCCTGGTGAGGTTGTAATATTTTGCTGCGTCACTCGTTTTTGTGTCAAGTTTTTGAGTTCTCTCCTCAGGTGAACACCAGATGGAGTTGTTGGACTTTGTTGCAGCCAAGTTCCACGAGGAGGGAGGAGTGTTTAAACTGTTGGTGAGTAAACTGTATAGAATTTTGTCACATATTCATCATTCCTTTGGTTTTACTCACTGCAGTGGTTGGAGATCAGAATAAACTTTGTTGCTTCGTTTTCAAGGGAATGTGGGAAAGTGTTAAAGATCAGACAGATCAGATTCTAAAAGTAGGATTCCTTGCTGTGAGTCTCCTTTTTTCTTTTCCTCCTTGATGCCAGATCATCGACTCCATTATGGCTCTGTTCAGAGTAGATTTCTCTGGTCGAGGAGAACTGGCTGAGCGGCAGCAGAAACTAGCGCAGATGCTCTCCAGGCTGCAGAAGATCTCTGAAGGTGTGAGAGAGTGCTCTTGACATTTCACAACCACAGCCACTTATCTACATACAGATTAAAATATGAATATAGTATAAGTCATGCCTCTTATAACTATGATTACATTAGGATTCTAACCACGCATGCTGTATTTTAAGGGCTTTCCTATATGTTTACGTTAGAGTACAATGTAGCTGTGTTCCTCACCAACCAAATGACAGCCGATCCTGGAGCAGGAATGACGTAAGACATGGCAAATGAACTCATTCTACTCTAAATTGTTTTGAACAAATTGTTGACAACATTTTAAATTCTTCCCTTTTTAAGGTTTCAAGCTGATCCCAAGAAGCCAATCGGTGGACACATCCTGGCCCACGCCTCCACCACGCGGATTAGTTTGAGAAAGGGACGTGGAGAGATGAGGATTGCCAAAATATTTGACAGGTAGTTAACAGATTTAGTGGAATTTTTATTGAGTGAAAAAATATTTTAATGTATTATTGTTGTGTTTCTCAATTCAAGACAGGTTGTGTTGACATTTCAATTGCTGTAATTTCTAATATTCTATAATAATAATATTTTATCAGTATATTTGTTATAACTAATTATAATTCAGTGAATCGTAGTAATAGTTATTATCCAAATAAAGATTTCTTAAATAGTAGATTAGTATTTGCAGGTGATGTGAAACAGATCTGATGTCAAAACAAGTTCTTATGCCTATCGGATGTTTTTCGAAATTGTTCAGCAAATGTCCTGAAAGTGTATCTGCCATGGTCTGACATTGTTTTTGTGGGTCCTATTGTGGTTTATTTTGGCCCATATCCTTCCACCAAGTTTTGTGGAAATCTTTTCAGTGCTTCGTGCGTAATCCTGCCAACAAACAAACAAACAGGGGTGAAAACAAAATCTCCTTGGTGAAGGATAAATAGTAGTAGTTTGTCAAGTAGATGCAGGCTCTGCTCTTTGCTAATTAATTACTCTGTGGCTGCAGACATTTTTTTTTAGCTGATGCCCATAATACCATATATCCACCTAAAGTAACATTTCAAACCTCTTCAACAAGATATGTGCATATGTAGAAATGAGATACGAAAATAAACTTTACTTTAGTGAGATAATGGGATGTATCGCAAAACATGTTTTTAAAGACACTGTAAAATCCCAACGATCAAAAACAAGCAAAGAAATCCCCAAATGTTGTATAATTTGATTGATGACAACCTTTGAGGCTGAAATTGAACTCTTCATCTCTCCTGTGATTTGCTGCAGTCCTGACATGCCTGAGAACGAGGCCACGTTTGCCATCACTGCTGGAGGAGTCGCCGATGCCAAAGAGTGACCTGAGGAGACACAGGTCTCAGACCAGTTCCAGTTCCAACCATTTTAATGTCATGTTTTTGTAATGAATTTATTTATTTATTGAGTTATAAAACAAACTTTCACTGTAAACAACTTTGCATGTTATTTATTCTATTCGTTTCAGATGTGTTGACATAAAGGAACAAATTAAACCAACAGTGTGTTATGTATTTTGTAAAAGTGCAGATCTCTCAGTTTACGTGCAAACAAACAGGACACGTGAGGAGGTGAACCTGATTGTAGGCTCCAGTCAGCAGGTGTCCGCTGCTGGCCTCTAGCGGCGTCGGCAGGACTCTTCAGCGGCTAGTCACCACTTCACGTCGGGCTACAGGATCCATATGCTCTCCGGTGCACGGCTTCACAAAGCTATGGGGACTTCTCAAAACGGGTCACTAAGAGTCTGAAACACACCGGCAACTACACGCGTTCCAACCGAGTCACATACACCACCCGCGTCTGTCACTGACGGGGAGCTGTCAACTCCGGAGAAAGGAGCCATGGACCCGAGAGACACAGCCCCGGATTCGTGGGAGCTGGAGGAGGATGCCGAGGCCCCGGCTGCTGCCGCGGCGGCGGAGCTCCCGGGCGCCCTAGCCGCACTCAACGTCAACGCCAGGCCGTTCGTCCCCAACGTGAACGCCGCGGTGTTCGTGCCGACCTTCCTTCATAGCGGCGGCGCGGAATTGCCACTCGCAGACGGTGAGTGGACGCCAGCCCGAAGTTAGCTTAACTCGCTAGCTCGCGTGCTAACCAAGCTAAGTTAGCCTTCCTGTCTGCCAGCGGCTCAGGAATCACACGTCCACCAACTCATCAACAAGTCGGCTCCGGTGTCAGCCGCGTGTTACAGTGGCGTATTAGCTGGCGGATACGACAGGAACCGTCACAGCGAAGCGTCAGACGTGCCCAACCATGTCTTATAAATATTTATTAAAGTTTTGACACGCTTTGTCCTCTCTCCTCTAAGGTGCCCCTGATCCAGCGGCCGGCATGGACGTGGCGGAGACAGCCGGTACGCATCCACACTTTGCCCCAGGCACTGCGTGTTCAGGTTATTAATGCACAGATCAGGCCGGTTCTTTTACCCACATCACAGTGTTTGGTAACAGACTGAGATCTGTACATTTCACTGCACCCACGACGCAGTCAGGGAAAGCTATGACTCACATTTAATTCTCTCGAACGCAGTATAAATCACTGGAGCACATTCCGACAGCTTCATGACACTGGTCTACCCATGTGCACGGGCCCACTTTTCAATATGATGCAACCCCCACTGGTCCGTGACCAAAATAGACACCTCGTTGGCACATACTGTTGGTCAAGTGCTGCCTGTCCAAGGCACTGACCTGCTGGATGTCCGAGCGATGTGAATGTCAGTTTCTGCTGACTAGATTACAATTTTGCTGAGTCAGGCTCATTTAAATGCCTGCCCCACCAGTCTGAGCATCTCCACTTCAGTTAAGATAACTGGTTGTTTGTTTAAAGCAGAGATTGATCACTTACTATAGCTGTAGCATAGAGAGACACACAATGATAAAACAAAATTAACATATGCATAGGGAGTATTGGGGTACTGGGGACTGAGTCTGACAGACAGTGTGTGTGGTTTAGAGAACTCTCCCCTGCAGATGTATTCACCCTTATGTTCTAATGCTCCCATCTCTCATTTCTCCAAAAGAAAATGTCCATAACATGACGTTGAGGCTGTTGACAAAGTCGGGGCACAAATTGCCTTCTGAGTTGCCAGTAGCAATTCCTCGCGGGCTGATTATAAACAACGAGGCATGGGAAGAAAATGGGCTTTGTGCGCGACTGCTGGGCTGTATAATTTCTTAGTTACGGAAATTGGATGCTTATTTTGGTGTTACCACAGGAACCTGCTTCTTCTGCCGGCCTCAGCAGTTTACTCATGTTACAGGGTTTTGTTTGTTTGTTATATTTAGATGCATTTGTCTGCTCAGCAGAACATTGTGAACAAGAAGAAATGACGATTAGACAATATACAGTGAAGCGGTGTAATTCTTATTCGATTATTTGTGACGGAAATTAGATTTTGTAAACATATGCTTAAGTATAAAAGACATTACATATGCAGGTTAAAGTTACAGCTGCCGTAGAAGTTGATGCTACTTGAAATCAAATACCACATTATGTTTGCAGCCATGTTAGAGCACAATCAAGAGTTGAGCTTGGGGGGTGGAAAGCAAACAGGGACGGGCATCTGCCGGACATTACAGTTATTTCATTTCAAGTGTAACATTCTAAAAGTCAGTGTTTATTTTTCTTGAGCTTAATTAGTAGTTTTACAGCAGGTCCTTTATAATTAGAGATATTCTGATACCAGTATTGGAAATGCCTCCGATACTGCCAAAAACAAGTATTGTAATTATTCAAATCTATGTACCGATCTCAAATCTTTAAAGTATATCAGGTTCAACCAGATAACACTGCAGTTGTCAGTCCAGCCAGTCTCATGCTCACTGAATTATCAACAAGTCGGCTCCAGTTGTAGTCGTGCAGTAGGTGCTGTAGTGTATCATTAACCAGAGCGAGATAAAATGTCAGCAATTTGATGACATTTCATTTTGGCAAGTCCCACAGCGACATGCAAGGCTTCAGTTTTGAGGGGTGGGACCAGTGTTGCTAGTTCCAACACTAGTAATCTCCTGAAGCATTTGAAGAACCATAACATGGATGTTAGATAGTGGCATAGAGCTTTTAAAACCCGTTATAAAAGTTGTTGTTTTAAAAAATCCACTGGTATCAGATCAGTACTCCAAGTCCAGGTACCACTATCAGTCCTTCGTGGGTGAATGGTATCAGAACATCTCTCCCAGTCATCAAGATTAAATTATAATGGAATAAATAATGGGACATATGTAAGTCCACATAAACCAAAATCTCGGTGTTTGAACAAAGTCCAGGATCTCAAATCAGTCAACAGCCACTCATGGTCTGTGTGCATGTTTTCAGTCCAGCTAAAAATGTATATTACGGTCCTCCTCCTCTCCAAGCTGCGAGTTTCTCTTTTGGCATCTTGACATCACAGAGAATATCCGTTTTTTAAGGTGTACTCAATGTGTTCAGTTCCAGCTCCGGTGGAGAATGGAGGCACAGAGGCAGACATGACCACGGAGGAAGAGACGTGGGAGCAGAAGGAGGAGCCACGAGGAGGTGGCGGAGGATTGGAGGACCTGGGGACAGGAGGAGAGTGCGAGGAAGGCGCCGCGGGGAAAGAGGACGAGGAGATGATGGAGGAGGAAGAGGAGGAGATACCAGTACCCAAAATGGCTCCGGCACCTCCAGACGCCCCAAAGAAAGAACACGTTAATGTGGTCTTTATCGGTCACGTAGGTAGGTCTCATGTTTATCTATCTTATCTTATCTGAGGAAGATTATAGAATGTTAGTTAATCATAAAATTTTTTTTTTTTTCTGTGTGTCAGATGCCGGCAAATCAACTATTGGAGGACAGATAATGTGAGTAATCGCATTTTCAGTTACATTTCCATTATCTAAGGGCAGTATTAAGTACTTAAATTTCTCTTCAATGATGTTAAATTAGCCCGATGTGCTTAAATTTAACTGCCTTCAGACACATAAGGTGTAAAATAACAATTGCAACCTGTTCCAATTTTTAAAAGATCATTTTCCAAGGATTTTCTAACAGATTAACTGATCAAAACTCTACAGTTAATAGTTAATGATGAACATCCCAAGTATATATATATATATGTTCCCTCTTGCTCAAAACTTCTTTTCACCTGAGACTTCAGTTTCACTTGTGCCCCAATAATGAGATCAAATAAATATGGCATCATTTGTATGAAGTTTCCATTGTTGTGTGTCGTCCTTGTCAGGTACTTAACTGGAATGGTGGAGAAGCGAACCCTCGAAAAATATGAAAGGGAAGCGAAAGAGAAGAACAGGGAGACATGGTGAGCAACATGACTAAGTTTTATATTGTCCTGCTTATACTTATGTTGAATATGTGTGAATTAATGCAAATACAAATTCTTAAAATATGTTCAGGAGCTCAGAATTTGACGTGCCATATTTTATTTTGTGTTTTTTGAAGCCATTCTGAATCTAATCCCTGTGAATTGAGATGACAATCATTCAATCAAACATGGAAAAGAAACATTATGGTACAGTTTTGTGAAACATAATAAATTGACATTGGTTGCTACAGGTACCTGTCGTGGGCTCTGGACACGAACCAGGAGGAGAGAGACAAAGGAAAGACGGTGGAGGTTGGCAGAGCTTATTTTGAGACTGAGAAAAAACATTTCACCATCCTCGATGCCCCCGGACACAAAAGCTTTGTCCCCAACATGATCGGTGGAGCGTCGCAAGCTGACCTGGCAGTCCTGGTGAGATAGACACAATGCTAACTATCCCTAAACCTCACACACAGAAATCACCTGGTGTACATCGCCCATTAAGGTTCTTGTGAAGTTAGAAATTTTGTGTATACAATGTGTATTTGTAAAAGAAAGAAAGCCAAGTTTTGCTAGTTTGCATGAAGACGATTTAAAGAAGGTGATATTTTTCCTAAATGTTTGTCACTAAATCGTGGAACTGCTTCTGCCTCATTGGTTTGCACCAGGTGATTTCTGCGAGGAAGGGGGAGTTTGAGACCGGCTTTGAGAAGGGTGGACAGACCCGGGAACACGCCATGCTGGCTAAAACGGCAGGAGTCAAGCATCTCATTGTCCTGGTTAACAAGATGGATGACCCCACTGTCCACTGGAGCCTGGAAAGGTGAGCAGGCTCTGGGTGAAAATAGATGGGCGTTTGACCCACAGTGTCAGTTCTTCAGTAAACATAGAACATATTTTGTTGAGTCAAAAATAAGGTTACAGATAAAGGCAGATCCCATATAAGTTACATATATATCATTTTTGAATTATTGAACATTTTGTGAACTTCTCACAGGTATGAGGAGTGTAAGGAGAAGCTGGTGCCATTTCTGAAGAAGGTGGGCTTCAACCCCAAGAAGGACATCCACTTTATGCCTTGTTCTGGACTCACAGGTTCCAACCTCAAGGACCCTGTACCTGAATGCACCTGGTACACGTACGTCATCCCTGTGAATGCTTTTCAATGGTGGTACAGTGTGTTGTATAGGTCGCTTGACAAACCTTAGATGCTTGTTCTATATACAGTAAAGCACCTCTGTTTTTTGTCCTACAAAGAAATATAGTGTCATGGAGTCATGTCTTAGATTTGAGTCTTCTGTGTAATTAATAAAGAACCTTAATGCCAGTGCACACTGAAATAAGAGTCATATGCTGTCACAAGTTGCCATCGAAAAGCAGAGGACACAGTACCGAGGAGCTGTCAGAAATAAATCCTAATAAAATGAATAGACATCAGACATTTGCAGTAATAGTTTTTTTGTCTTTTTCTTTACCAGTGGTTTGCCATTCATTTCCCACCTGGACAGTTTGCCAAACTTCACCAGATCCACTGATGCAGCAGTCAGACTACCAATCGTTGACAAGTACAAGGTGAGCAGCAGGAAGGGTCGAGCGTCCTCTCTTTTCTTTTTTTTTATCAAGTTAGAAAATGGACAAATCTGTGAGAGCTCGTCTTCTCCGCAATGTCCTTATCAGATAAGTGGGCGTGTAATGTATTCAGGTTTTTCTCCAATTTGCCCCAAAATGTCCTTACTCCTTCTACAGTTTGTCGTTTTATTTCTGCTTCGGAAACATACTTTCTGACACACACACACGCACAAACATACACACACAAAAACACACAAGAGCTCTGCAGTCATTCTGCAGCCATTCCTATTTAAGAAAATCCAGCGTCTTGGCATTTGTCTCGGTGTAGATGCTGGAGCCATTAAACACATTCTGTAAATTGATCAGGTTATTTGGGCTGTGACATTTGTCCCGACATTAATCACTGGCTCTTTACTTTCTTCATATATAATCTTTTCTCCTCACCATCTTGTCTTTTTCTTGTTTAGATACTCCTCTCTTGTTGTCTTTGCCTAAGAGCCTTATGTAGCAGTTACATGACTAAGAATACTCAACTGGTGGTGACCTAGTCTAAGGGGACTATGGTGTACAGCAAACTTCCAGCAGGGCCATAGAGATGAGAATAAGATGACCCGATTACTTACTTGGGTTTTGAAATGATGAGTGTCAGCTACGATCACTAAATGCTCAATTATGATGCCTTTACGTACGGAAAGGCATCAGAAAGAGATAACGTTCATTTCAAACAACCTCACTGCCACTGACCTCAGACCTCCACAAGTGAAGTTGATTTGGATTGCTTTTATTTATCAGTGTGTGTGTATTTGCAGGATATGGGCACGGTCATCCTTGGGAAGCTGGAGTCTGGAACCATCAGCAAAGCCCAGCAGCTGGTCATGATGCCAAACAGGGTGAGATCTCCTCTCTGTGACTTTACTCGGTCTTCACATGGGACAAATAAGTAGATCACTTAAACGATTAACCTAATTCATCCATTCATGGCGATACAGCCGAGAGAAGATCTGTCCACCTAAAGGATTCTGCTCCATTTCTAACACCAGCCACGTATACTGCTCCAGTACGGCAATAACATCCTCATCGCAAACACTAATACCCTTGTGTGTGTGTGTGTGTGTGTGTGTGTGTGTGTGTGCAGCATACAGTGGAGGTACTGAGCCTGCTAAGCGATGATGTGGAGACGGACGATGCAACTCCAGGGGAGAATCTGAAGTTGCGGCTGAAAGGCATCGAGGAGGAAGAAATCCTGCCTGGGTTTATTCTCTGCAGCCCCGACAACCTCTGCCACTCCGGTCGCACCTTTGATGCACAGGTAAAAAAAAAACAGACGACCAAAGTCTCGACACGCTACAGCTCCCATTGTGCATCTGATTTTCATGGTCATCAGTCGTCTGTTAGGATTTAAATTATGATTCAAAACTTAATTCATCAAATCAAAGGACGAGGCTGCAGGCAGCGACACAGGCCTGATTAGATCTCCTTTGTGCAATATGATGCCAACAGATGAACTAAACATTCTCCTGTATTTAATCTAATCCACCTCACTGCAGGTTAGCATAGCAATAGATAAAAACAGTGACCCCTCCCCCCACCCCAATGGGCCGGTTTGATGTGGAGCATTTCCGTGATTTGGTTTATTGTCCAGTACATGAAGGCTCCCTAAACTTGAAGCCAATCACTTTCACTGCTCCCTGTTGGCTGGCTGCAGTTAAGGTCATTAACCCTGCCATGACCAAGATAAAAAGTCAAAGGACAGGTTAAATAGATTATTTAGATATATAGATTATAGAAATTTAGAGAATGAGGCGCGGAAATATTTAGTCTCTAATTCTCTGACCTGTGTGTCCTCTGGTACTATTAGAGGACACATTTTACTGGCATGTAATACTTTCAGGGCTTTAGTTTTAGACTTCTTTTCACAATATGTCCTGTAATGTCACTGTTAGACAATTTTTTTTTTATTATTTGATATTGAGAATCTCAAAGATTAAAAAATATTTCTGTATGTTTTTGATTCATTCCTTTCTTTTCAGATCGTCATCATTGAACACAAATCAATTATTTGTCCTGGTTACAATGCAGTCCTTCACATCCACACCTGCATTGAAGAAATTCAAATCACAGTAAGATGCTGATCTCTGTTGCCGCAGCATTAAATTGTCATTTTTAGTGTCGCTGTGCATCTTTACAGGACTGGACTGTGGTTTTAACTCCTTAAATCCTGATTACAGGCCTTAATCTGCATGGTGGACAAGAAAAGTGGAGAGAAAAGCAAAACACGACCACGCTTTGTAAAGCAGGACCAGGTCTGTATCGCAAGGCTCCGGGCAGCAGGGGTCATCTGCTTAGAAACCTTCAAAGACTTCCCTCAAATGGGACGATTCACGCTGCGAGATGAAGGTAAGGACACTGTGGGTGGGTAGAAAAAGATGCTCATAGGCCTGAGCTGAAGTTCAGAGATTTTCCTGAAATGTTATGGAGGAATCTGAGCGCCCACAATGTCTCAAACCAGATTTCAGGACTTTTTGCAAAGTTCATGTCTGAAAGCAGCTTAAGACACTTTGAGAGTTTCTGTCTTTAGTTTAAAAAATATTATTACAACTGGTTTATAAGGACATGCATGTTACAGCTGAGACATTTATTTCTACTTAATTATTTTACCAAGTTCTGAAAAACAAAATGCACATAAGTCTTGTATCCCAGTGTCCATCCCTATGTTCATTCATATTCTCCTCCTCCAGGCAAAACCATCGCCATCGGCAAAGTGCTGAAACTTGTGCCAGAAAAGGACTAAATGCAACGATGGAGCCGATGCAGCCTGCATGGAGTTCTTCCACTCGTTACCAGAGGAGAAACGCTGCTAGAGCCACCCAAAACAGCCACTCTCTCTTTACACACAACTATGCTGAAGAGAAGGACAAGGAGCAAAGGAGGAGAATAAAATGTTTTGTCTAATAAAGGAAACAGGACTGAATCAGTTTTTATGATGATGAACAATATGAAACGAGAGACCAAGTCCAGTGTGTCAGCTTTCTCATATTGAGAGCTCAGCTATGCCACTAATGTAGCTACACGTCCCCCTTCTGTACTGCCATGGCTAACCGTGCTGTCGGCTGGCCACGCCATTTGTTTTGAGAATGGAGATGGATGCAGTGATAATGGGTTTGGGAAAGAAAACAGTCATAAGCTACAGAATGATTTCATAATGTGGAAAAGAGCAGAGTCAGCCTGTAATTCTAATTTGCAAAGTCCATCACCCTTTTTAAAGGAGTGGGATGAAGAATCTGATGGCGGTTTTATTTGGTTTAAGGATTGCTGTACCGAAATGTCTTAGTTTGGTCTCTCGCCACATGTGATGGTTAAATTATGGATTGAATTCACACACACACACACACACACACCTGATGAACCAAGGATAAAAAACGCTCATACAAACATACACGCAACTGTTACATAACATGAACCGGAAATAAAGATCAACCTGCAATGGAAAGGTGTATTTTTTGGTTTTTATCCTGACATTTTATTGTGAAAAGTAGTAACCTTAAGGAATGTCAATATACGAACAGTTTTTCTGATTTCTCTACATTGATGTTGAATTTTTTCCAACCACCAATTATTCAAGATATTTAATTAAAGAGCACTGACGGATCAAGTTTTCAACAGGAGGCAACATGTCTTCCAAGGAAGTTCACTACAATTTTCTTTAACTTTATTAGTAGTGCCATGTACAAACAAGGCAGATGTGTGCTCCTAGATATAAAAAGAAGATATAAAATATACTAACAAATAAATAAACACAAACATTATTACAAAATATATTTATGAAATAATGCTTTTTTTGTGTATTAGTTTTCGCTGAGGTGATCTTTGTTTAATTAAAATTTGTGTCACTTATTAAGCAAGAAATGGTATTATTTCCCATCATGCAATGTGTTGAATTTGTTTTTATGGATTAAAGTCAACTCCACTGTCAACGTGTCCAATATATGTGATGACATTTCTACACTTCACATCAATAATACATTTACCTGGAATATAATCTGAGTGAGAGGATGATAAAATAAACGTTTCCAACATCAAGGATTATTGTTGCAAGATTCTTTTACTTTTATTTATATATATATATTTAGAGTTTTATTCTTTCAGAATAAATATTATAAATAATGTTTATTATTGCATTTCATAGTCCTAATGTTTACACACCATTTATCATCAGGAGTGGCTCTACAGAATGTTCACTACAAATAAAGTTTGTTTTGAATTGTGTGACGTTGCGCCTTCGGGTTGCGCATGCGCGGCGGCTCACACGTGAAGCAAGCAGCATGGCCGACAAACCAGAAGCAGCGTTAGACCGGACCCAGGTAAAAAGTCTTTTTACACAGCCTATTTTAACTCCTGTTACAGAACATGACGACGAATAAAGGTTAAGATGGTTGTGATGAATTACATAGTCACTAGTCGACAGGAGCCATTAGCTAAGTAGGATTATCCGGCTTGTTTGGTGACTGCTTTAGCCTCGAAGCTAACTCACAGAACGAGGAGCAGGCGGCTGGAGCTTGTTTGGGGGTTTCGTGTCGTGTTTTTTTTTTAGTTTGTAACTCTGGAGGTCGTGTGTCTGTGCTCAGGTGAAAAAGGCCGTTCAGGCTCTACAGGCTTTCCTCCAAACCAAGTCCACCAAGGACTCTCTGCTGCTGGACGACACCCAGCACATCAGCCTGCTCCTCACCTTCTGGAAGATCCCCAAGGAGGCGCAGACCATCCGCATGTGAGGCCCACTCGCAGGAACTTCTTTGTGTAGCTGTTGTCGTTGTTGTCACTGGTACTGATGTGTGTTCTCCATTCGCCTTCAGTCCTCTGCCCCATGGTCAGCGCACCGACTCGGAGGAGGTCTGCCTCTTCACCAGAGACGAGCCCAACATGACCTCCGAGCAGACACAGAGGTTCTACAAGCGGGTGCTGGAGGAGAAGGGCATCAAGATGATAACTGAGGTATTCACCTGTCAGAGTTCGGCTGTTCAGACCTGGTGTCAACATATGTCCTGGGTGATCAGAGTTCCGATGTTGTCTTCTGGGACCACTTAGGATCTCCCTTCCCGGCTCTCTATGCAAATAATCACAAACGTTGCCTTTGTTCGTAAGGATCAAATTGTGGCGGCTGAATAAGTCAACGAGGTGCAGATCCACTATATCACCCATTTTGAAAAACTAAATTAAAATCAAATGTAGTGGCCAGTGTTGATATTGTGGTGATGCCTCAAACAGATCAACACACGTTCATTGAGAGGACGTCAGCTGCGTAGGTGGTCCTTCTTTTCAGATGTGGCCCTGGATGCGTTAACGTTCACCCTGCCAAAACACACTGGCCCCTTGCATCCCAGACCACCTCTGAATGTGGCTTGAGTGACCAGATCTCAGGACGCATTTGTTAGCGTTCAAATCACTCAGGATGGATGTTCCTACCAGATCTAAAATCTGTTGATGATTCTTGCAGGCAGAGCATTAGTCAACAATTGAACCTGATGATGTTGAACACGTGCATCTCTGTATCTTTGTCAGATCATTCCCTACAAGGTCCTGAAGACAGAGTACAAACCGTTTGAAGCTAAGCGCCGTCTGTTGGGAAACTTTGACATGTTTCTGTCCGATGACCGCATCCGGCGCCTGCTGCCGTCCCACCTCGGAAAACATTTCTACGAGAGGAAAAAGTAAGAGCCCTCATGTTTTTCACACCTTGCAAAATAATCAAATTCCAGTTTTCTTTCTTAAATAGGAGACTGCGTGATGCTATTGACATGCCGTATTTTCTGCAGTTTGAATTTAGAGTTGACTGCTCCAGTACAGAAAGTCTACGGAGAATGTCAATTTTACCGGTTAAAGGATTAAACCTTGAATTGAGGAGAATCATAAAACATTGTCTGTCACAAGGTAGTGGAAAATGTCCTGATGTAGCTCATTTAGGTGATCAATCAAATTTTAATTGTATAGCCCTTATTCACGAATTCCAATTTGTATCATAAGTCTCAACAGGGTGCGGCCTCCTCTTTTTCCTAACCCTCTGCAAGAGTCAGGAAAAACGACCCCTAAAAACCCTATTAACAGGGGGAAAACATAGATACCTGAGAGAAGCCTCATTAACATGCATGTACAGATGGGTACGTACATATACATGCACTGAACTCCTGAAAATATTCTGGAGGGGCTGGATGTGAGAAGCAGAGGGGGTTACTCATGGATAATGTCTTGAAAATTCAGTTTCTATAAAGGCAACTGCCAATATCTACTGTTAGTGAGTTATAGTATAATGATGTCCTGCTAATTGAGTTGTTAATGACTAAAAGGATATAATCACCCTCCTCTTAGATTAATGGATCAATAAAACGCTCTCTTTAAAGCATCAGTTCACATTTTGTACTAAACTGAGGTACTTCTGTGCATACTTAGTGTTTTGTATGTCTGCATGAGTTTGTTCTGTAGCATCAGTTCCTACATTGTTCCTCTGTTTGTGTATCTACCAGGGAGCCAATGTGTGTGGACCTGCAGAGCAAACATCTGGCCAGAGACATCCAGAGCCTCATCCAGGGCACCTACCTGAAGGTGACCAACAAAGGCAGCTGCTGGTGAGTCGAGTGATTGATCAGCTTTATCTGCACGTTTAACCTCAGTGTCGCTTCTTCAAGGAAGCAGACCAGAGTCTGTGTTCTGAAGGTTGTCAGAATGTCGTCCGGCAGTAGAATCCGCAGCACCTCATAGCAACCCTGTCGATTCTGTGCAGTGTTTGACACGGGTCACGCGGGTGCCATAGAGACGCAACGTATAACCAGATGGTCTTCCTCGTCCCGTGGAGCCCGTCTCTACAGCTTTGATACACAATATTTCCTCTCGAGCTCACGTCAGATAGGATAATAACCGCATCCTATTGCACGTGCTTATCCCACTGTCACTTATAAAATGTCCCAGTTTAACCCTGTGGTTGTCCTGTGTTGCAGTATGGTTCGCATTGCTCACTCCAGCATGACGGCAGACGAGGTGACAGAGAACATCGAGGCTGCTGTCAAAACAATTGTGGCCAAAATCCGTATGGTGAGTCTGTTCAGCCAGAGAGCTGTCCTTGGTTTTCATCAGGGTCGGTCAAGCCAGTTGGACGTTAGGGACTGAGTAGTGGTCTCTGCAGGGTCTAAAAATGTGTCTCTTTAAAAAGTCACTAGTATGTTAAAATATTACGCATTTCAAAATGTTGAGGTATGTGTTGATTGTTTGTGTATCCATGTGTTGTCCTTCTCTCTGAACAATACACATTCTAGGATGTCAACACAGATTCTTTAAAGACTAACATGGAAATGATATCTAATCGGTTTGGCTGTGTGAAAGTGAAGTGCCTAAAATCAGATTTTTCGCAAATGACCAGTAGAGGGTTTGTTTGTTTGAAAAATGTCTTTAAGAAAATGAACCTACTTATACATCAATAAACATTTTCATAAGGAGCATATAATCTCAATCAGGAGTTTCAAGTCTTATACACCACAGCATGATGTTTATTTAGTAAATGATGGTCCCATTTAGAGTCAAATAGACACAAAAGTATGTTATGCAGAGGTTTGGATACTTTGTAGGTGGAGGTGCAGGGTACCTGAGCTCACAGTCAGGCTCCTCCAAATATGGTCACTTCTGGTCTCAAAGATTGCGCTGGACAAAATGCAGAATTCCTTCAAATCGGCAGCTCATTGACCAATGTGTGACATGTCACAGCGGGTTACCACTTTGTTTTGACTCATTCTTTCATTGCTTTTGCAGAAAGGACCAATGATGAAGATCATCCATTTGAAAAGTCAATCGTCAGTGGCGCTGCCCATCTTCACCTCTGACCTCACACACATCAGCGTGCTGCAGCAGGCAGAGAAGGATGGAGAGACTCCAAAGAAACCGGTGAGAACAAGTTTATCCTCCAGTCTACGTCTTGTGCCAGAGCTGAAACGAGAGAGATATAACCAGCGTGTGTGTGTTTGTGAATGTCAGAGAGGAGCAGCAGCTAAAAAGCAGACAAAGAGAAAACAGAAGGGCGGCACAAAGCAGACAGATGCGACCACAGAGGGGAACAAGGAGGGGGAGGAAGAAATCCCACAGCTGGTTCCCATTGAAACACCAACCAAGAAGCCTAAACTGGAGGTCAGTACTGTTCAGGGGCTGGATTTTAAAAAACATTAACTTCTGAATGTTATAACTGATGAAGCACCTGCTCGTTTCGTCTGTTTGTTTTGTAGAAGCCGCTGAAAAAGATGCCGTTGGGGAAATCTCCCAGACCCGCTATGAAGAAAGGAAGAAAATCGCCGGGCAGAAAAGCGCCTGGCAGAAAAGCGCAGGGCAGACAGAGAAAGACGGGCGGCAAGCCCGAGTTCAGAGGGAAAAGAAAAGGGATTAGAGGGAAATGAGTCCACCAGAGAATGTTTTTGTAAATTACCCTCAAAACACGGACGTTTGACAGTTATACAGGAGGTGATGATTCAGAGACTGGTCTGTATTCTAATTCTGTTTGTCTTTTTTGCTAGAGTGAACCGGATTATAAAGTTTGTTATCTGAAATGGTCTTTGGCTGTGTTTTTGTAACATTGGGTCATGGGCGTGGTCCACTGGGGAAAACAGTGAGCCAATCATACACACTAGAGGCGTTAACAGGGACAACCCCAGGGACATACTGGGACCAGTTGCTGCCGCTCGTGCTGGCATGAAGCGTGTAATTTATCTTCATACATCTCGCAGCATCAGCTCGGCAACCAAATTCTATTTGAATTTTGCATGGCAGCCCAGAATGAGACGCGCTGTGGACGATGAGGATGACAAAACTCTGAAATCAACCAGATCAGTTCAGAAGTCTCAGTGACACTTTTCATTAAAGCTTGAAGTCTGAATACCTTAAACTGAACAAGGTCATACTCTGAATAATAGAATTAACACCTGGAGTGTTCTGACCTTGGTCACATTATGGAGAAGTCTATAGGTCTTAATTGCATTATGGAGTCTAATGATTTTTTTTACAGTATTTTGTGACAACATACAACAGTTACCAACTGCTTGACAACCAAAGCCCTGACTTAACATGTTAACTAAATGGAAAAATGTGTTAAAGCTTTTGCAAAATTGGAAAATGCTCAAAACTGTTTATAGATCAGTACATTAAACTATTTCATTTCCAAATTCTGTCAGGGGTTGGATGTATAATCTATTTGGCCAAAGAATATGTATAAATTGCAGCTTTATACAGTGTTTGGTTGCAGTGCTTCTTTGTGAATGACAGATTGAAAAGTCTTCATTCTCATGGTATAGTTCCACCTTTCAGACAAAAAGAGAAAACTGATTCACACAGTTCAATCTTGAAAACAACACTTTAGCGAGTAATGGGCCTTATATACATCAAATTTGTCTGGTCTTAGCAACGACTCCAGGTGCTTTACACTACCAGTTATATTCACTCAGATTCATATAGCGCCACCACATGCTGGAGGAACCGGGGGGGATCTAACCACCGACCTTCAAGTTAGTGAACGACCCGCTGGACCTGACCCATGGTCAGATTTTGAGGGTTTGTGTCCCTCTTTTTGCTTTTTCATTTAGAGCTGCAGCTGCTGGTCCAGTCTATAAATTACTATTTTCACAATGCAGTGATTGCTGCAGGTATTTATCAACTTTTTCTGTTTCTATCTATTTGAGTGCAGACCAGATGTTTTTGAACTGATCATCTAGGACACTAATGAGCAATGTTAAAACTTATTTTGGATGATTCATAACCCAAACAATTAATTCATTGAAAAAATTACTTGGATTAATTGATATCTTAATTTGTAGTAGTTGTAGCCCTATTTTGATAATGAATTCAATATTTATATTATACACAGTGTATTGTAATGAGCTTCTTTTTCACAATTTGATACATATTTCTGGATAAAGAGGTTAATTAGTTAATTAAAACAATGACATGATTGTTTTCAGGTTCGGTTTCATCATGAGATCACAGAGTTATTTTAGCCTTCATACTGTATGTTGGCTGTGCAACTTGAACTGTTGATACATCTTTTGTGTGCTGTGTCATGCATGAGCCTGGAGAAGTGTTTGCTCACGGTAGAGCTGTGCATGTATGTCTGCTGCTGTATCAGGTGACATGTCTATTGTTGATGGGACTGTGCAGCTGCTGCCTGCTTCTGGTATGCAATAATTCTATGTGGACATAATTGCATCCAGAAAATGACACACTTAAATGCCCTCTGAGTTGAATGCTGAAGGATTTATATTTTTTCCTCGATTGAACATAGAGCACGAGGTGTCATGTAACAAGGTGAGGGGTGACGGGCCAATCAGTGGTGATGACATTGTTGTCAACAGGGGGGCTGGGGCTGTCTATTCATCCTCTGCTGGGTGGGTGGGGTGGAGCATCTGGGATTACAGGGTGTTCACGGGAGAACAAGAGACGCATCATGCAGACAGGTTGATCATACAGGTGATGGAGCTCCTGATCAGGACTGAACAAACAAGACGGCTCGAGAGTGGCTGGTATTTTTATTATTCATGTGTTAAACCAGGGGACTTAAGAAAACAACCATGGAATTAACTGGAGAAACTTCATATCAAGATGGGGGTCAAAGCCTCTGTCCAGGTCCGGAGCCTCACTCGGGCTCCTCTCCGGCTCTGGGGTGGTCTTACCTCCACAAGCCCATCATAGTGTTGGTGATGGGATCTCTGATGTCGGCTGCTGGCGGACTCCTCCTCCTGCTCCAGTCGACGGGGGTGACTGAAGGCCCCCGTTCCGTGGCCTCGGCCTGTGTGACCATCGGGCTGATGTTTGTAGTGATGGGCCTCGTGTGGATCCCCGTATTGAAGGAGAAGCAGAGGCGGAAAGGGTTCAGCCTGGGGGCTTGAACCGGACCAGAAGATGGGACTGACCCACATACTGTATATGGACTGATATGAAGTCATGATGAAAGTTGAGGGAGCTGTGGATGTTTGTGGCTGATATTTCTATAGTTCATGTGTTAAATATTCTGAGAGCGGAGGGTGAACGAAGCAACAGTGGATGTAGCTTGAGAGACAAAATTTCCAGATTTGGGTCGATGCCTATGTCCAGACCCTCACCCAGGCTCAGCTCTGGCTTCAGAATGGTGCTCTACCCCGACAGGCTCATCATAGTGATGGAATCTTTGATGTCTAATGCAGTTGTGACTGAGGCCCCCCGCTCTGTGGCCTCGGACTGCTTGACCTTCAGGGTGATGTTTGATGTGATGGGCCTGGTGTGGATCCCTATACTGGAGAAGAAGCTGAGGCGGAGATGGTTCAAGCCCCAAGGATGAACCTTTTAGAAGATGGTCATGACTCCTTGATGTGAAAGTTGTCACACTGTTATTTTCACCGATAACGCAACCTCGAAACGTCCAATGCAGTCGCAGAGCTGGTGCTGATAACCGCTTGTGTAAATTGTACTTTGACCAGTGTTGCTGCAGGTCATTTTATTTGTTTCTGTCAGTCACGCAGGATCACACACACCTCACTGTCCTGCACCTGCTGCCTCAGACATCTGGATTCTGGTTTCGGAGGACCTCCACTGCCACCATGTCAACATCTGTACAGGTCGAGCCCGTCACGGAGACGACCTACCAGGGAGTCGGCCGCTGCAAGTGCTCCTTCTGGTTCGCCGTGGCCCACGACATACTCGGCGTGTTAATCATGATGGTGGGGGTGTTCGGAGGGCTGGTGGTCCACGACCTGTTCGTCTACGCCGGGGCCCTGGTCCTCTTCCTCAGCCTGATCTGGTGGGTGTTCTGGTACTCTGGCAACATCGACGTGCCGCCCGAGGAGCTGGAGGATGACGTGGGCCTGATCAAGCTGAGGAACCGGGGACTGAGCCGGGCGGTGAGGCGCATGTCCAGCCGCTTCAGGAACTCTCTCAGGAGGAGCGGCCGGAACACAGACGTGGGGCTCTCCACTATTTTCGACAACACCATCACCTCAACACCAAAAGAGCTCCAGATAGAGACACTGGCCATATGAACTCACCCATGCCGGCCGCAGAGACAATGAACTTGGATCTTTATGTTTGTTTCACCCGCTCGTCTGTTTATTTTGCTGAAAGTGTTTCTGTGTTTACTCCAGTAATGATTATACAGCACTGAAGTCTTGTCTAGATAAGATCCACATCTTCTTATCTCGCTGATAAGAGGAAAACTTTGCACACTGTTACTCTGATTCAGTCGCTGCAGCTTTCTAATCTGTCACTAATGTTGTTATAAGTCGGGTTTGGTTGATCACAGACTTTGACGAGGTTCTGCTTATTTATTTGAGGAAAATGTCATCATCTCTATTGTATCAACTGTCAAACAGATGAAATACAGTTACGGTTTAAAAAAACATCAGCCTTCTGTAACTTCACTTAAAAGTTCCAGGAGGTTTCAAGAGTTTAATAGTGATGATTTAACTTTTTTGTGATCATTATTTTCCTTTCATTAAAGACCATTGAACATGCTTTTTTAAGAGTAAGAACGATGGTTGTGTAACGGTAACACCTTCCTCTACTAAATACTTGAGGTGCCAGTAAAAAGCTGATTATGGGGCTGAGATGAGGCATTTACAGCCTCATGCAGTTATAACATAGAAACAGTGTGTGCTTCAGATCAATACATTTTGTCAACAAAGAGGAGGTGACCTCTTATCGATCCTCTAGTTAAGGTACATCAGCTGTAGTAGACCTGATGGACTGTAATAGTAGCCTGAGTTGATGTTAAGCATCGGAATGAGGCCTCAGAAGCAGAGGTGCTGATATTAAAGCAAGAGTAACAAGGGTCGGGCATCTAAGTCCTCTATCTTCTCCTTTTATAATATGTTGTAAATTACAAAGATAGGAGCTCCGGATTCCGGCCAATCCAGTGAATGGATGAACTAAAAGTACTTTATTATTTTAATGCTTGGGTCCTGTACATTCACTGTTGCAATAAAGCGGTTTTGCTCTCTAATTTATAACTGAATGAAAATAAATTTAATAATTAAAATAAAAAAATAAAAGCTGTATAAAAAGGGGGCGGCCTTAATCAATTTCCTGCTCTATTTTTTGTTTGATTGTTTGTCAAACCACAATGTAATATTCTAAAGTCACAGAGAAGTTTACAGATCAATGATGTGAAACAAAGTAAAGTTTTAGACATAGATGAAACATGGAGACTACTACTACTAACAATAATAAAAAAACGAGATTCAGAACCAAATTTATGTAACGTTGCATTACAGCAAAAGGAATCAGTTTAATGAACAATCTCAACAAAGTCACTGACAAATCTAAGACGAACATATCTGAAAAAAAAAACAAAACTATTAAAGCCAGTATGTCGAGGAAATACAATGAAGTGCTTTAGTTAGGTATGGTTCTGTGTTGTTTTTGTGTGAGGTAAATCATTTTTTGCGAGCTTATTTGAATGGTATAAAATGATTTGTAACTTAGGACCTAATAGAGGGATGTGGGGGCTGTGTTGGCCTGCAGCTATTTAAATGTTTTATTAGTTACCTTGTTAATTAATGTCTTGTGAAAGAGGGGACGATTATATAAGACTATTCTTCTTCCGTATATGCGTGTGTTTATACAAAGCAAATAAATAACGAGAATAACAAAATATGTCAAATTATTATTAATTCTCTCTCTCTGTTCTCTCCAAGTACAATAATAATAATAATAATAATATATTTTTAAATGTAATTGTTTTTAATTATTGTTGCATTATTGTATATATTATTTGTAAATAGTATTTTTTGATGAGATGAGATGAGATGAGTATTTTTTCCAATTTTTTAATCAATTAATCGTATTATTACTGCTGTAGTAAATAAAGAAATCTGTAGTCCCGAACCTCTATTACAGAAAAAGACTACAACTCCCGTCCTGCCGCAGATGTCATATGACATCATGTGTTTGGTCATGTGACCCTGACACAGCTCAGTGTCCGCTTCTCTGTGCCCCTCTGTGTTTCAGGCTCTAACCTGCGATCAGCTGGTGTGTGTGTGTGTTTCCGCAGCTCCTCGCCTCACACACACACACTGCTGGATCTCAACCATCAGCCTGGGTGACCGTCATGAAGTTCACCGGCTCTCTGTTCTCTCTCCGGCTCCTTCATCCCACACCGTGACACACTCTTCCTCAACCGGCAGGCCTCTGCGCTCCCCGAGGGAGATCCGGTCCCACACGCCGCGCCAGGGTGGGTGCAGCTCGGCCACGGCGGCAGCATGGTCCCGGTCCGCGGCCGAGCCTGAGCTCCGAGCGAAGCGAAGCGACTGAGGGATGAACCACACGAGCTGTGTCCTGGATGTCACACACTCTGTACGCCACGATGAACGGTGAGATCTCACTGTCATCCACACAGACACGACATGTGGAGCCCGTGCACGGCAGAGCAGCTTCAGTCATGCATGATGGCATGGGGGATTTCCTGCTGACTGGTTCAGAACCGGCTCTGCAATGTCAGCACACAATGTTTACACCCTGCAGACTGCATTTCCGGTGTTTTACTAGCTTACATATTCATTCATATTCTTATAGAGAAAATAAAAATCCTCTCAGCATCATTCAAACACTCTTTCTCGGGTTCTAAACGTTCACATCTCTTTATGACAGAGCCCGAGAACCTTTATTCTATCGAGGGACATTTATGTTTTCACCACATCCTCCTAATCCTATGTTTTCACTTGAGTTAGTTTATAATGTCTTCAAGACCTGCAGAGACTTTGGTCTTTGGTTTAAATCATTGCTGAGAGTTCATCACTTATATTACAAAGAGTCAGTGAACTCTGTGCGGTGCAAAACAAAAGTGAGATGATTTGTCACGTAAGGATCCATCTGCACCACTGGACCGGCAGAGTTAAACAACATTTATAACAATATATATAACAGCATAGATGTGAATCAGAGAAATGCCGTAGTAAGACACGATTTATGAACAGAGAATCACAAATACTTGATAAACAAAACACACAAACTGTGTTTTACTAAAAGAGTATATAATTTCTTTCCTCTTCTTGTGAACATGCAGAATCGATACAAATCAAGGGTGCAGTGCACATCAGTAATTTTCTTTATCTGTCTTTAAACCCCATTTGTATTGTTTCCTGTGTGTGTGTGTGTGCGTGCGTGTGTGTGTGTGTGTGTGTGTGTGTGTGTGTGTGTGTGTGTGTGTGTGTGTGTGTGTGTGTTTGTCTTCGCTGCTGCAGGTCCTCAGCAGAGTGATACCAAGAGACAGCACCTCCTGGAGAGGCTGCTGGACGCTGTCAAACAGGTGAGTTTCTCGGTCTGAGTCACTTAAAAGTCACGTACGGCCACATTCAGTACTGCAGCTTGAAAGGGAGAAGGAAGCGTGTATAGATTTTTTTATTAGCGACTCAAATCGGTCACTTTCTGCTTTCAATCAATGTTGTTGTTTAGAAGTGAACATGCAGAGAAAGCAACAGTTCCACTTCCATAAACGTATATCTGCGTCTGCATGATTTAGAAATAGTTCCACATTTAAAAGCACGACTTATTAGTTCAGTGACATATTTCTTTGAAATGTGGAAATGGATGATTACTTAAAACCTTTACTTCCCTTATCTACCACAGAGTAAACAATAACATTTAGTAAGGCTGATCCAGATGTGCCACTTTGCAAACTTCATCTTCTTTTGAATAAAGTGCAAAAATGTTTGGTAGACCTATCAAGCCAAATAAATGGTTGAATTCAAGCAGTCTGATGTGTTGACCTTTCCTCATACATAGAGAGAAAGAGAGAGTAGGAAGTGCAGGTATCAGGTCTCGTCTGGATCTGCATGACATGTTGGTTCAAACAGTGACTGAGATCAGAGCTGCATATTAGACATAAAGAGTAATAAGGAAACCCCTAAGTTTCTGCCAACCTGTATCATGGTATAAGTTTAGGGACATTTATTCAGGTGTTGATGCTTCTGCTGCTCGGTTGGGAAGAAAAACAAATCTTATACTGGTCATCTTTTGAAAGTGAGATCAGTTCTTTTGTTTAATCTTTATATTTATGTTTATTTATTAAAAAGGGACAATGCACATACATTAACATGTGTCCATAGGTCTTAACCATAGACTGTTTATACAGGTCTTAACACATGGTCAATTTAAAGTATATTTAGCCATGAAGGCTAGTTTTTTATCTTGATTCTGACTTTTCTTATTCAGTGTTAGAAACATCATAAGCATGACTGTAGATGAAGACATGTTTGACTGTCTTATAAATAAATATTGTTTTATGGAATTGGAGAAGGAATCCTTTAGTCTGTTCTCTGAAGACTACTGGTTGAGTCATATTATACAAACAAAATACAGTGTTTGTTTGTGGTTACTTCAGGACCCCTGAAATATAAGACATGTGTTCATTGGGCTCTGGGTTTGAACGCTGAAGAATGAGCTGTTTCTTGGGCAGCGTCTAATATCCCCCCCCCCCCATCTCTTCTCAGTGTCAAATTCGCTTTGGAGGAAGGAAAGAGATCGCCACCGACTCAGACAGCAGGTGAGAGAAGCGGCCTGTTTCCGAGAAGTTCAGTGGCTTGTATCTGAATCTCCTCAGCAAACGCAGGGGGCTGTTTGGTTCACGTATGCAGGTCCAGTACATGTTTGCACTTGCTGCGGCTGCAGCCTCTTCTGTGCAGTGATCTGGAAAATGTGCCCAGCTCGAGGATCACCGTCTCAACAAAACAAAACAGAAAATGGAGAATGTCTGAAGTTGATACAGTTTATTTTATTACTTCTAAGCAACAAGAAAAATAAAAAGAATGAAATAATGTGGAACGAAATGTCTAAAAACGATTAGACTTATGTTAAATATTTTGTTGACTTGTGTACAATATCAACAATGTTCATTCTCCAAGAAATTCTCAAGTTTATATAAGTTAACGGTTGTATCGGTGTCTCGTAATAGATCACAATTATTCACTGCTGTTTGCCTCATTATGTAAAAACAATTGACCTTGACCTCATCTGTGAACATTTATTGTGCCTGAGTCACGTTAGGTATAAATATCACTGACAGCAACTCCCATGATCCCACACTGCTTCATGTTATCATCTAACCAGTTGTTTTGCTTTCGTGTTGATTGAGAGACCCCTAGTGGCCAAAGTTACATTTTGTAGGTTTATTTTATGAAATGCAAGACGAGTAAAATAAGGTTTATATATAAACAAAAATGGTTTACCAAGTGTTCTTCATAGGACTACAGTGATACATCATCATCATCATCATCAAAGTTTCATTTCATATTTGATTTTTGTTAGAGCTCACAGTAGTTTGTATCTTTAATAATTACAATTCAAAATTGACTTATTAATCTGTTGTGGCCAGAAAATGTTGATTATAGATCTCTTTGTGGCAATTTAAATTATTTAACTGTGCAGAATGGAAACATATGAAAATAATTTTGACCGTTTTTTAACTCTGTGTTTGTTGACATCCTCTTGATTTGATCTGAAAATAAATCCACTACCCACTAGGCACCTTGTAAGGGCCCAAATCATCTAAATCAATTCCCTATGAGAGAGAGGGCTACATGTGCAGATAGAGAATTTATGTGTGTGCAGGTGTACTTCCTGTGGTTAGTCCGAACTAAATCATGGCATCTGCAGTTTATTTTTAAACATCTATTTCAAAAGACCATCAGGAACATCCTCCCCGGCCAATTCTATGACTAATGGAGCTTTAAATGGCATCTGTAAACACAAGCTGTGGACACACTCCTTCCTACCACTGGATCTTTAAGGGTTAAAGGTATGACTGAATAACAAACCCCCTCCTCTACTCTTTTCCCCTGCAGAGTGATCTGTCTGTGCGCACAGTTTGAAGCGGTGCTGCAGCACGGCCTGAGGAAGAGCAGAGGTCTGGCCCTCACCGCCGCCGCACTCAAGCAGGCTGCGGGCTTCAGCAGCAAGGCCGAAGCAGGTACGATCCTCCACGGGCCGTGTGCTTCGCTGCAGGATGAGCCACAGTTTGTTAAACTCTGGTCTTAAGTCGAAAATCAGGGGAGACACTTAACATCAACCTCTAGCCTCTGTCTTGAGGGGAGAAAGGGAGACCAGAGAAAGCTGTAACCTTGCCAGAGGGCAGCTTGTCATGAAGGGTTTGAGGAAGCAGATGAATCAGTGCGAAGCTTCGAGCTGCAGGATAATTGCCACCTTGCTGTGAGACCAGATGATTAGACTACAGAGAGGAAGTACAATTTAAAGAGTCACACGCTGGTTGATCTCTGCTACCCTGTCAAACCGCTGTCTCTCTCTGCAGTGGTCAGTACCACAGTCCTAAAAAAGTCCAAAGATTTGCAGAACGTTGCCAGTTTCTCATCATAAATGAATGCCATGTATTCCAGCCTTGTTCAAACCCACAAACTGTGTTTATCTGTTATTGCAGTCAAGATCCCAAACTGCAGATAGCATCATGTGGACGTACAGGGGAATGAAAAATTAGCAGGTACCAAAAAAAGATATCTGGTAAATTTCTAGTTTGTGCAAAGGTGCTGCCCTAAAGTAAAATAACCTAGGCTGTTTCTTTGTAGTGTAATTGAAGGATAATTTGTGATTAAAAGTCTTGGAACCTGAGACAGCATTAACAAAACACAATACTCTTATAAAGTAAAAATCATCTACCCTATTTTTTTATTTGAGAGATTCTCCTACTTTATCCCTTTATGCTCCCCGAGGTATTGAAGTCCCACCAATACACGAGTCAGTCTCAGTATAGTTTTTATAGCATCAAATAACTAATGAAATCAACAAGGTAAAAAATATAAACATAAATCAGTGTGATAAGAACGAGCTGTAATGACGGAAACCAACTTTGATAAAAACGTATTTGATGTATTGTTACTGCAGCCAGCCACCAGAGGGCGGTCGAGCCGTTTGGCTTCACTTTTGAGCGTCCCTTTTCACATACAGAGAATCATTAGTTTCACACTTTGCTAAATTGTTTCTACTTTGTCACACTGAACAACCCTGTGGTTATTAAATCCACGTTTGCAGCAGAAATGCATGACTTCTGTAACGGCCGCCACCCCATAACCATTAGCATATCTGAAGTCCCCCGTATTTCACAGTCAATTACAAGAAAGGATTGTGGCTGAACTCGTGGATTTGCATCTCATTAACGAAGCCGAGTCCTTAAAGCCAGAAATAAGCAGACGTCATTTGAACACAGTGGTCTGGGGTCACACGCTCATTATATGCGGAAAAGAAGCGAAACTCTCGTTCCTATTAATTACTGCACCCCACCTTAGAAAACTTTATATGGAAACACCCTCATAGGTCATTTGATCTCTTCTTCTCTTTGTTATGGAAAATAATAAAACTGTGAGGTCAGTGTGAAATATGGGGAGGTGACAGGTGGGAAGTGAGGATGGAGCGGCCTGCCAGAAACTGTGGGTATTTTTTAATGAGAGAGCGAGGATGTGTCGACTCTCAGGACTCCAGAAGTGTTTGACCCTTTGTGTAACTCAAGAACGGTTCTTTTTCACAAACGAGGAAAAACTTCTTCTTCCCTTCTTTGTCTCACCTTGTTTCACCTTTGCATCCTCTGTTCTTCCTTTCTTTTGCACCTCTCTAACTCTTCATCATCCTTATCACCCTCGTTTCCTCCTCTTCATGCCCCACCACGCCACCTTTCACCTCCCATTGCCTCGTCTCCTTTTTCACCCTCTCCTCGTGTCTTTTTTTTTTGCTCTTCGTCCACCACCAGAGTTGACGTTCTGGTTTTACGTGAAGGAGCACCTGAACCGCCACGAGCTCCAGCGGTTCTACTCGCTGCGTCACATTTCCTCCGAGCTGGGTCGGGGTCGTGCGTGGCTGCGCTGTGCCCTCAACGAACACTCGCTGGAGCGCTACCTGCACACACTGCTGGCTGACCGCCCACGTCTGGGGTTAGTACTGCTGCTCTGTGTGTGTTTATGTTTTTATATTTAAAGGAAATGTTTTTGGGATTGCAAAACTTGCATAGCAATATTCATTGTATTACATTTGTGCTGTTTACAACTGGTATGCAGGGATTTCCTCTTTTTGTGTTGATTAGATGTACTGTCACCTCTCTTCCAGAACTTACTATGAAGAAGGGGCTTTTATTCTTGATGAAGAGAGAGCAAGTATGCTCCCCACCATGGCTGCAGGTCAGTTTGTGTCATTAGCATAGACTGTGTCCTCCCACTATCTAGAAATGAAGCCAAAATACCCAGGATATGAACACTGCCATCTTGCTCCATTGGACCTATAGTCTTATATATTATATAATAATTATCTTTAACAGGCTAATGTTGCAGGTTATGCAAATACAGCTTTGTTAGCGTTTTAAGTAGCATTTTACATGCTAAAATTCAGCATGCTATCACACTGTGTATGTTAGCATGTTAGTATGCCAACAAAAGCAGTTGCATACCAGAACAACACTCAAGCACATCCAGTATGCATATAGCCAATGCTGCAAAGTGACAAATTAAAATCCTGGCCCCGCCCCTTTCTCCAGGTCCATGCCAAAGTTAAACTGGTTCCTTGTTGGGAACCAGTTTAAATCTGATCTTTAGTTTTGTGTAATCCTGCTGACAGGAAACAAATAAACCAAATAGCAGGCAAATGGATAGAGTTTGAACAACCTCCTTAGTGAAGGTAAAGGTAGCAACAGTTCCTGAAGCTAGTAAAGTTTGCTTAAAATTGATGAAAGGTGAACCAAGCTGACATTCTGACTCTGAAATGTCCTCCAGTGGCCACCAGACATATTAGACTTTTGTCTTTCATGGTCTTCTGGTACCACGCCTTTTTGTTTTGCCCCTCTAATGATAAGAAATCGAAGATCAGCAAAGTTGTGAAATTTGTGAAGACCGAAATTTGATCCTGATGTGTAATGGGCCTCACTGCCTCACTTTCACTCTCGTTGAAATGTGACCAGGCTTCACACAAACAGAGCTGCTGTAAAAGCAGGAAACTCACTGACTTTGCACTTTAATGGTTTAGCATGGCTGGGCTCCCTGAGAGCTGCTGCCCAAACCTTATTAATGTTAATGGATGTTCTCTTACTGCAGAGCTATTGACGAGCACAACTTATGAGGCACAAACTCAAAAATATCACCACTGATCTCCTGCCAGATTGTCTCCTCTCCTCTCATACACAGTGGGATCGTTCATCTTGCGTTGCCACAGTTCTCTGTGCACGGACAGAACTGCTAACCAGGCACTTTGAAGTTAAAGTTCAAAAGCTTCATATGATTTAACCGGTCTGATCTCGACTGAATTAGGTTTTTCGCCTCAATCCCTCTCTCTCTCTCTCTGCTGCGCTCAGGCCTGAACTCCATCCTGTTTGCCATCAACATCGACAACACCGACCTGAACGGCGGGTTGACGCGAGGCGCAGGCCCGTCGGTGTCCCACCTCCTCAAGGAGTCCACGCAGGGCATCGGCAGCCTGTTGAAGGAGTCCACTCAGGGGGTGAGCAGCCTCCTGCGTGAGATCGGCACAGCCACGGCCGCGGTGCCCGGATTCACGCCCCGAGGGGAGGGAGCCTCGGACCCGCTCCCTGTTCTTCCACGCAGCACCTCTGCTGGTAGGAAAAGGCAGTTGATATGTCTTGGTTTTTGTTAAGACTGCTCTGTTTTAATGATGAATGCAATATCATTTTCATATATACTATAGATTCTATAGCATAATGCTTTAATAATGTATTGCCTACTCATAAAGAAATTTAAAACACTCTTAGCTTAAAATAAATAATAGCGCGATTATAATTGATATCGACAAGTTATGGACAGTTTTGGCTGTATCATTCAAGTCACAGGTAAAATCATTCTTAAGAAATTAAACTTGTTACCAATTTTTTGTTCTACCCCTGGAATGCAGTGAGTTATATGTCATGTATCTCTGGTCTCTGGTTGACCAATGAATTGTGACAGAGGTGAGCCACATGTCGAATGCTGTAATTTTTTTCTGTAAGAAGCAGCGTAAGGCACAAAAACAACCCGTTTCAGTTCGAGCATGTGTAATAAATGCACTTGTAGAATCGAGCGGGCAACATCACCAGGCAAGTGCAGCGCGGAGCTGCAGCAGCGGAGTTGAAATCCCCCATGAAATGAATACACTTCCAGAACGTCGGCCTCCTTATTTGACCTCATTTAGCCAGAGCCGCCCCGGTCCTTCCTGTCAGGGGAAAACTATACCCGCCCGTTTTCAACTCCATGTGCTCTGCTCGGCGAGATGGACAAGCTTTTAACTTTTAACTGTGCGGTGCTAAAACCTTCCAGTGGATTGAATGCAAATTAAATTCTAAATTGGTGCACCACCTCTTTTACCATTGAGATTATTCCGCGGTGGAAGACTCACTAATGCAAAGCGAGGCGCTGAAAAGGAAGCGGGCCGACCCGCAGACAGTAAGCGAGAAAAGCTTTTTAAGTCGAGTAAGTGAAATAAAGTTAAGATGCTGATGTCATCGTTACTGAACTTTGTGTGAACATTTGGACGGAGCCCGTCTAGACAGAAAAGTGTTGAATCCATTTAAGTTTCTTCTTAATTGAGGCTTGAGATTAAAGGTTTTGTTCACTCTATTCTCATCCTTATCCTGCCCAGATTCAGGGCTGAGGAAGGAGCGCCGCAGGAAAAAGAAGATCACCAACATCATTTCTTTTGATGATGATCTGGATGGTGGGGCGGAGGACGAGGAGGAGGGGGAGGAGGACTCCCTGAAAACGGGCCCGATAAGGAAGAGTCTCACCGCTCCGGCTCAGAGCAGCTTGGAGGAAGGGATAGACCCACTGGAGCCGGCCTACTCCCAGTCGCCGGCACAGAACGGCCTGGAGGAGCCGGGCATAGTCAGCTGGGTTGGGTCCCCGCATTCGTCTCGTACGCCTCCTGCAACAACCCCCCCACTGCCCGACAGCAAGAGCATCGACAACGAGGAGGAGGAGGAGGAAGAAGAGGAGATGTACAAACCAAGAGCACAACCTCAGGAGGAGGAGAGGATCAGCTCTGATCAGTGAGTCAGCAAACGTCAAGTTATAAAAAGTATACAAATAAATAGTTTGTAGAAATCAACCTGGAATACACAAGTGCTCATATCCTTTTTATCTTGTTTTATTTGCTAATTAAAGTCTCCTACAGTTGATTAATAATATATGAGAGCCTGTTTCTCTGAGAAAAATCAAGGTGTCTGTTCATTAGATTCCAACATTATAAAAAAGTAGTGTGTAACATCGATATCTATAAATCTATACAAATATTTTTCACTCTCATCACAACATTTATTCATAACACAAGACAGTTAATAACCAGATTGTGATGTTTGCTTCCACTGAAAGAGTAAAGTGTCTGCAAAGTCGAAGTGACAAGCGTGTGCCTGCGTTCCAAAAACAACAGGAACATTTGTTTGATGGTATTAACTTCTTCTCTGAGTCGTAACTCAGCTAAATCCTAGTGCGCAGAAATTATTCACATGCGTTTACATTCACTGCGGCTTAAACCGTTTGTCAATTTCAATAAACTTCTACAAATCTGCTTATATTTAATAAATAAATAACTCAGGAAAGCGCATGTCTCTGCCAAGGCCCAGCGGTCTGCTTAAAAATGATTCACTCACTCATAAATATCAGTTCCTTAAATGTGCTTTATTTTTTTCATCACGATCCAGAAATGATTTCCCTTTTCTATTCCTTTGAAAAACGCCTTATCTCGCAAAGTTAGGGAAAGTGGAAAAAAATCCTTCTTGCTCTCTTGGAGATAATAAATGGAGCATGATAATAATCTTGTTTTTAAGTTTTATTAAATATCAATGTAAGCCAGTGAAAGTTGAAAGGGATTCAGCATTGGTTTAATGTAAGTAGATATTAAAAAAACAAGGCGCAGCCCCCAGCCCAACTAATTGAGTCCATTATAACATTATACTTCCTGTTAACGTCTCCCTGAGTGCCCGACTGCATTACCCTAGAAAATAGATAATATGGTTGTATAATAACATGTTGTGCAGTTGAGGCTTGACTCCAAAGTGTTCAAAGCTGACTACAACCAAACTGACCCGGATTAAACTTGTCATTGTGCAGGTTGGTGGTCGGGAGTCTGCCCAGTGTGTCCACGTGGAGCCCTCTACAGGCGATGACAAACCACAGCAGCTCCGACATCCTCATCCCTCTCAACCCTGCAGACCGTCAGCCAGGTATGAACTGCCCCCCCCCCCCCAGAACAACAGCCACAGAGCTTATAGAGAGGCCTGCACAGACAAAAAGACCGAAGCAGATACCACCTATCATCTTCTGTGCCTTAATTCCACAATGCTGCACCGATCCTCATTATCCTCTCTTTTGACCATTTAATATTCTGTTATATTCCTTTGTTTTAACTCTGCGTTGAGGATCAGTTGCCTACCGTGTAAATTGTAGGGGCTTTCTCTCTGACTCTGTGATTTCACTTTCACTTCCATTCTGTCTCAGTGAGCTCTGTGGAGGACACGGCAGCATTTCCTGCTCAGTCTGACTCGACGGGGCCGGTGGGAAACTGTGAGAGCAGCAGCAGGTCCGAGCTGACGTTCAAGTAAGGCAATGATGCATTGTCACAGGAGTTATTTGTGCGGATGCAGGGTCAAACATTTTCTCAATTGGATTAAAAATTGTGTTTTTGTGGACAATAGTCAATTGCAACATAATTCAAAGAGATTCAAAAGTACCTGATTTCTGTTTTCGTGTGTTGCAGCATGGAGTCGAGTCCACCGGCGCCGTCCGCTCCCATCTCCAGCGTCCTGCAGACACCTGGTCTGCCAGAGTCCATGACAGTCGGTGAGTGTTTGGACTTTTCCCATCTCCTCCCTCTCTCTCTCTTGCTCTTCTTTTTCGGGTTGTTCTCAAAACCTGTTCTGTGGAATGAATCATCATGGATTATTGCACACGTGAGACAAGTGAGTGTCTTTCCCGCATGGCTTCACTTGCAGCAATTACATCACTTCTCAACAGGACTTGTTTTGTCCCATCCTAAAGGATTCATTACCACCACTGTAACTTCTTGAACTTGCTGTCCTCTGATCGGGAGTCTTTGGGTTGTTGTAAAGACAGGCTGCACGTCTGACTGGGAGCGGGGGGGGTCACACACTAAACAACCTTTCACCAGGATAAACACTAGACTAGTTCGGTGTCCAAACTACACTAGAAAAAACACTCGCGAAAAGGCATGAGGTGTCTGCCTGATCCTCCTGCTCACCAGATGACACATCAGGCTGGAGGAGGTTAAACGCTTCAATGGAAATTAAAGTTGTAAAGAATCGAGAGCGGCTCCAAGCTGAGAACAGATCCCGACCACCACTCAACAGGCATTCTCTGTTGTTGTTGTTGTCTCTCACATGCATGGTTATTGCTCGATTTCCCTCATTTGCAGAGATGTGAATCCACCTCACCACTACATGTGCCTTCACCCCCTCCTGCAGTCTGATTGGTTGTTGTCACCGACCCGTCTAGATATTTAACCTGTTGGAAATCGAGTTCGATTCTGTGACCCCTCAATCACCGGCTGCTGATCGGATTAATTTACATCGAATTAAGAATGCACGTGATTCACATTAGTTTTGACAGTTAAAAAAAACACAAAAGCTGAATCAACACTTCCTGCTCAGGTGTTATCAGATGACAAAGGACGTTCATGAGAAGGTTGTGTCGGTAATGAATCATTGGAAAGTTCCCCAACATGTTTTCGTCAGTAAATTTCACCCCAGCTGTCGCTGCGGCAAATTAAATCAGACCTGCTGATGAGTGTTTTCAAAACCTGTTGTTTTTCAGTGCAGTTAAACGTGATCTAATTACAAAGAGTGAAGCCCCGTGCCTGTACTGCAATTCTTCCTTCATAGCAAACAATCCACCAGATGGCACTGTTGCTCCAGTGTATGCACATGTCACTGTGCGTAATTACACACTCATCTGCTGCTCTCAGAGGATTTGGCTCGTGAGAAACTTAAGATTGTGTGAATTCCTGCAGATCAGCTGTGAGATGTCACAAAAAAAGAAAGAAATTGAGATTTTAAATAAATATGCATCATGAGCATTTCATGAGCTGTGTGTGTGTGTGTCTGCTGCTCTCAGAGGATTTGGCTCGTGAGAAACTTAAGATTGTGTGAATTCCTGCAGATCAGCTGTGAGATGTCACAAAAAAAGAAAGAAATTGAGATTTAAATAAATATGCATCATGAGCATTTCATGAGGTGTGTGTGTGTGTGTGTGTGTGTGTGTGTGTGTGTGTGTGTGTGTGTGTGTGTGTGTGTGTGTGTGTGTGTGTGTGTGTGTGTGTGTGTGTGTGTGTGTGTGTGTGTGTGTGTGTGTGTGTGTGTGTGTGTGTGTGTGTGTGTGTGTGTGTGTGTGTGTGTGTGTGCGTGTGTGCGTGTGTGCGCGCAGCTGCCTGTGAGTACTGGGATTGAGCTGTCGTCCAATCTATTAGCTCTCGGTATGAGGTGGTCATGGGGCCACGGAAAGAGCGAGTGATCTACAAATGACTTGTGCAGAGGCGGCTCCATGAGGCCTTAGTAAGATATAAAACAGTTCATAGTTCCTTGCCGCTGGACCCTTTCAATTACCCTGGTTTTCTGCATCATGCGGTCATAAATGGGATCTGATGTTTATCAGATTGTGCCCTTCACGTACAAACGACTACAGGATGTCATACAAGTTCGGGTCCTTATTCTACTAAAGTGTCTAACATAGATCTGACTATATCTTAAGGCAGCAGATTTATCCATACATTTATCCATAGTCAAGTCAAATTTTATTCATATAGCACACAGCAGTCGACCAAAGGGCTGCACAATAAAAGAAGACACAAAAGTTGTGTCTCAATTGAGGGGCTGCCGTCTTCAGAGGCTGCATTTTAAGATTCACTAGGCTTTCCCATTTCAAAGGCTGCTATACTAAGAAAGGGGCATTAGAAGTTTCGAGGCGTGTGCAGCTTCAGCTCTGTTGCAGAGATACAGCAGTAAGGGTGGGATCAGGCGGTGACACCAGTGGCTGAAATCCTCTGTAGACCAGACCGTCTCATTTCGGGTCGGCCTTTGTGGTCAACCCTGCCCGCAGAGGAGGCGGTTCCCTTTTCCTGGTAACAGTTTTCTGTAAAAGACTAATCCTGTCTGAAACCCTGGAACATGTGGTTTTCGTGTCGGACATTTAAAAATCAGAGAACAACAAGCTCTTTTCTCCAGAATCGCTGACGTCCAACGATCATATTGGGAGAAATCCATCCTGACGGAGGCATGGAGGCCACTTCCTCTGCCCACTGTCGGCTCTGTAAACCAAAATGCGACGCAGCCAAAACAGATTTTGGCAATTGAAGAGATGAGACCGTGACTATTTCTCGGCCTGAAGAATCTCGCTCCCTTGCTCTCGATATCCACAGTCCCATTGCCTCTGCTCGCTCCCCGCCCACCCGCATAACCCGAAGCAACAATAACAGCCCGTCTCAAAGTTGTTCATGGGAAACGTAGCGAACCACAAGAAGAGGGAGAAGATAAAGCCAGTAGGCGGAAAGTGGCTTGAAGACAAGTTCTTGGAAAGCATGTGATGTCACAAATTGATGATGCCCTGCTTTTCTAAGAATTTCTCAGTTCCTGGCTGAGGCTTAAACACATTATATGCAACAATTTTCATTAAAATGTCTAAAAACTATGTTATATATTTTGTTGACTTGTGTACTTACTCTATCCCAAATGTTTCCAACAATGATCAAACCCCGAGAAAACAACTATTTTATTTGAGGTAATGGAAAGTTTTTTTTAATTTCATAATGTCCTCTCAACCTGTGGCTTTGTCCCGAGGGCATAGTCATGAAGTGAACATTCAAAATCTCACAACAAATTAACACACGAGATGAGATTTTATGTATTTTGTTATTTAAAACCATGTTAATTAATTCATACTGTATTGTAAGTCTAATGTGTGCTTGGTAATACAAACATGTTTATGTGTATTTTATATAACCTGATATATTCATCCTGGTATATCAAATTATATGAAATATTCACAACTATCTTTAAATTAGCATGAAAACATTAGACTTAAGACATAAGACAGCAAACACCCCTTTAGGTACATTTAGAACCGATATGAATCATGCGATTAATCTTGATTAAATATTTTAATCCCTTCACAGCGCTCGTACAAATACACGTAGGCCAAGTCTGTATATTTGGATTAAACTGGTATGATGTCCTTATTTGGTTACAATTCCTTGTCTCACTCACCTCCATGTCACCTGCTCTCCCTGCAGCAACCAAGTTACTGTATCTCTCTCTCTCTCTATATTCTGAACGCACCACATGAAACACATGGTGATGTGTTGGCCTTTATGTTCCGGAATGAATCAATTAAGATTTCTGGTCTGAAAAGCAATGATTATTAAAAAATACATCTAGAAGCATTGACACAACTCGTGCACTAGTAATCTACTTACTGGTTCTCATTTACTCACTGTCCTCGACTCACTTTCTTGTTTCTAGAGGCCAAAAAAACATCTGAATATCACTTAAAGTCTTTCTAGAAACAACAACGTGAATATTTTAATCTATGCACATGACTGTTTGTCCCTGGGTGAATGAGTGGCTTCTAATACGCCCGGTGTACAAGATGGTCCTGGATCTTGTGCTTTTTAGCTTGTCCTCATAGCATAACAGTTTTTTTTATTATTATTCATCGGCCAGTTTACCATTCAGTTTATTGGGTGGAAACAATTTTACCATATATACACATTGGGCAGGACATATATAGTATTATGAGTACTGCCCTGCTTGGTCCATCTCTGCTGTAACCTGCAGGGTTATCCACACAGGTCAAATTGTCGGACACATGATATGTTCAATATTGATAAAAACTTGAATAAACAGGCAATCAGCACTCTGTAGTCGCGGCATTGATCACAACAACAACACATTCACAACAACAAAAACATCAACATAAGCGATTCTCCAGGTTGGGATTCTGCTCTTTGTGCAGCAGCGGTGGTGCAGCTTCAGTGTTCTCCACACAATCTTTAGTTAACTACAGGTCACATTTACAGTTTCAGACAGAGACCTGCTACCAACATCACCACAGAGCAAGCAAACAGCCCATTCCAAGCCAGCACTGCACTGGTGCATTAAACCCAAGATAAAGTAGGTTAGCTGAGAAGAAGGAAGAGTGAGCAGCGTAAGCTCTCCTGCCGTGATTTTCATCCGGTGGTTTCCGGTGGTCAAACACACACATGCACACACAGTAACCTGCATTTAAAAGCGCACACGTGTGTTGTAATTAGTCCACGTCCCCTTGTGAGGACAGAGGGGGGATGGCTCGACCGAAGTCCCTAATGGCTCGTCCGCGGCTCCCACTGTGAACGCGTGGTCGGAGTAAAGGTCACATTTATTTCTGGCCCGCTGATGTGGAGATTGGAGCCGCCGTGATAATAGACTTTCTCCGTTGCGCTCTTCATCACACTCCCCCCCCCTTCCCCCCAAACCAGGCATTTAGCTCGGGGCTGGAGGAGACCTACTTGTGTCTGTGGCTACATTGACACCCTACATTAGTGATGGGAAGAGGGTTGTGGTCTCTCCGTGCGTGTGTGTGAATGGGGGAATGCAAAGTGCAGGATTAACTCCTTTTGCTCATGGTTGTTATTTTGGGAAATTACTGGTAACCGTCGTGTTAGGAGCTCGGAAACCTTTCCTGTGCACCTACAAGCATAATGAAGCAGATGAGTCATCTCACAGAGGAGAGAAACATCAGCCAGTTGCTGACTGCTGCTCGACTGTTTGATACAGTTCAACTGACTGATGCTTCTCAGGCTGATATAGATATTGGGAACTTCCACTGAAGTTGCCGGTACCTGCTATTTTATAGAATTCATAGCAGACTAGAAGGGAACTCAGTTGAGCACACGCCTCCACTAAGGCCCACCCAATATGGCAGAAGCTTTTATCCAAATCGACCTACAATTAGTGCAACCCTTATTTAGGGGTTTAGTATCTTGCCCAAGGACACTTCGGCATGCAGATGGGGAAGACTGAGGATTGAACTGCCAACCTTCTGGTTTGAGGACGACCACTCTACCCCTCAGCCACGGCCCCGCTAACGTTCCCCGTCAAACCGAACCAAATGTTGTACACTTATAGATATCAGTTCGCTAAATATTTCTTCCCTGACCCAAGCAACATCCCTCCACAAGCCTTGTGGAAATCCATCAAGGAGGTTTTGCATTATCTTGCTCAAAATAACCTCAGATAAAAACATAACCTCCTTGCCGCAGGTAACTTTACACACTGTCTGTCAATGTGTATTAAACTCAAAAACCAAAATGTCTAAAAGTTGATACTTCTCGTGGAAAAACTGTATTTTAGGGATGGATCTCCAGTACAGCAATAATCCAGGAAGAGCGAAAGTGGGATAGGTTTCTGAACTTTCCAAACTAAAGGTCATACTTATTTCTGTTTTGTGTTTTATGTGTTTGAGTTAGTGCTGAAGTTTCACTCTCTATTCTCTGCAGTGGAGCTGCGTCAGGCCATTGTGGCCATGATGAACAGGAAGGACGAGCTGGAGGAGCAAAACACGTACGTTGGGATATGTCCTCGCTTATCTGCTGCTTGCAAGCCCTTAAAACACACACACACACACCCACACACACACACACACACACACACACACACACACACACACACTCAGCTTGGAAGAAGTTATCGGGTGATCTTTCAATATAAATTGTGTCAGCTTGTTTTCTCCTCATCCTCAGACGAGAGGCGGTTTTTGTGCTGACTTGAGGCAGAAAACAGTTCAGTGGTGCTTTTTGTTTGTTTTTCGTAAATAAGCAGACTGTGATTCATACCCATGCAACAGCTGCTAAAATGGATCACCGAGGAGAAGACAGAACGTGGTCCAATACAATTCTGCTGAAATGAACAGAAAACTCAGAGTTTTCACATCTTTGTGATTCACTGCCAAGCCGTGTTTTGATTTATTTGATAAATTGTAGTTGTGGCCTTAAATTAACAGTGACACAGATGAGTGTTTCTTTTACAGATCTGAATGTGACTCCAGTTAGTGAAGGAAGCTGAATAATGTTTATCTAATCTATTGCCTATGTTAAAAACCAGACAGACAGATAGACATGGAAAGCTGTATCATTGAACATGCAGACGTGTTACACGCGTGTGACCTGCGTCGTGTGTACGACAGGTCTCTTCGCTGTCTGCTGGACGGGGAGATGGAGCACTCGGCTGGCCTGAGGCAGGAAACAGACATGCTGAACAGGAAGCTGGCAGAGCTGGAGGAGAGGCACACAGCCAAGGTCCAGGCCCTGGCCAGGTAAGCAGAAGCAGCAGCAGCAGCAGCAGCAGCAGCAGGGATGAATGGTAACACAGTCCTTTCTGTTTGCAGTGTGGGAGATTAGCTTGTATTGACTGCTGCACCGGCTAGGACTTTTTAAACACCCCTGCTGTCAGTCAGTTCAGACCTGTAACAAAGCAGAGCTTCACATCGACACTAATTTAGCCAGTGTTTGACAATTTCTACTATTTTCTGACATTATATCTACAAAATGGTTAAATGTGAGAGTTGTCAGCAGGTAAATTAAATGAGAAATAAGCAGTTTTTCTTACTTCTAGTTTGCTATATTGGTGTTTCTTGAGTATGTCATAGATCTCCAAAGTTAAAAAGTTCCTTTTCCTGCAAACTTTTCGACGAGCCGTTTCAGGACGACATCACAATGGCCCACCTCTGCGTAATGCACACAGAGCAGCTGGTTTGGTACCGTTTTGCTAAAGCTCAACGACATGTTTGCTCCAAACGGTGTGCTACAGGCTTCGAGGTGCCAGTGTGTCTGAGCTGTTGCCCTATCCACAGGGATGTGTATCAATACCCTGCTGTATAAAAGAGGCGGAGCACACAATGGATTTTAAAATGCAGCTGCTGCTAGAAATGTTTGGCGTATTTTACAATTTAGTTGCGTTACGCAATAAGCTTTTAGTTAATTAACTTATTTTATGGGCAAAGGCCGAGATTTTAACCTCGGGTGTATTTTGAAATATTAAACGTGTATTTGAACCCATGGCATCTACCTCCTGAGATAGTCCTTCACAGCTGCTGTAGAATCAACACACAGAGTCAGGAGCTAAACCCAAGTATTTAAATATTGGACACACAAAACAAAGCTTCTACAATCCAAAGGTCTCCTTGTGAAGTGTGTATTTCTGTACGTCTTTTGTATGTCTTTAACTTTCTCTTGTCATTAAGCTCAACTGAGAATTAGCAAAATTGACAGGAAGTCTACAAGCAGTAAATTGAAATGTCTCCATGAAACTTGTGTCTCCTTTGAGAAACAAAATCCATCAGAAGCCTCTGGTGACGAGGTAGAGGACGACACCTAATGTCCAGCAAACACATCTTCCAGGTTTCCACCATACTGAGCTGAGAAGTGGCATGGTGGTGCTAGTGGGAGGAAATATTCTAAAGCAAGAAAATTTGACAGTGTAATGGTTTGGTCCTTGGTACTGACCATTAACCTGTCAATCCTCCACAGAAATATGATGCTGTCGGGGAGTCCGCATTTCACATAATGCAGATTTTACTACATGGTCTTCCAACCATTTGAAATCAACCTCAGACCTTTTTGACCTGGAAACAAACTGGTGTTGCTACTATCATTAGAGAATTAAAAAAAAAAGGATTCAGTACACCTGTATTGGACAACATAGAGTGTAACTACACCTCACCTCTCATTAAAATAAAGGCTTATGAATAAAGTGCTGGGAGGTGGAATTGGGACACGCCTATCTAAACCCCCCCAACATCTCTCTCTCTCTCTCTCTGCACACACACACGACTAATACCAATGAGCTTGCTAAAGTCTAAATGTCATCTATTTTGTCTAGGGGCCACCCACCTTCAATAAGAAGATGCAATGAGCCATGTTCAACACATAAATTTAGATTTTGTTACATTTGGTAATAGTTGTGATATATAACCAGCATTAATGTATTTCTGCAAAGATCAGTCATCATTAAGTGTAGAGCCTAAACAACACATCTAGTTGTGTAGTATATCTTCCGAATGTCCGTGCTCAAAGAAGATGGAACAGTCGGTGAACTTTTGTTTTCGCTCCTTGTTATTTGTCGTGCGCATCAATAAATTTAAACGGGGAACTTTTAAGTCGGCGCAGCATCAGTAAACAGTGTGTAGAAGCCGTAATAACCCAGAGGGCCTTCACTCCCGTGATTAAAGCTGCTTTGGTTGCTGCTGACTGTGCTGGGCTGTGCCTCGCACTGTATCTCCAGCGGCCGCATCACTTTTTTAACACATAATCACAGCAATTACTGCTGCACCCCACACAGGAAGAAGCACGTGTATTTGTGCAAGTATCGATGTTGAGGTCGCCACGACTAGTTCAGTCGCTCACGATTAAAAACATTCGCGGATGAACGACAAACGACTGTTTCCCTGCGTTACCTCTCCATCCCCTAGATAAGATAAGATACATTATTAATCCCAAACACATGCACAGACACACTACAAGCAGATGAGGGAAATTTGTCGTCTGCTTTTGACCCATCTGGTGAACATCGCAGAACACACAGAGCCATGGGCAGCCATGCACGGCGCCCGGGGAGCAGATGTTTGGGGAGTAAGGTGCCTTGCTCAGGGGCACTTAGACAGTGGGGGTAGGGAGAGTGCTCTTTGGACTTTGGCACAGATCCAGGTGTTGTCCATCCAGGTATGTTTTTTATCGTCACTTCGAGGAATCGAACCAGAGACCTTCCAGTCCCATGTCCATAGCTTTCTGCCCATAGTCCACTGAACACTTTTGTCCGACTAAGCGATCACCTGCGGTTTCCCTGAAAATCACTTGCGTCATCTCGGCTCCAACAATTGATTGCCTGAATGCCAGAAGCCTTCAGTTGAGCCGTGAGGCCTTTAAATAGCGGATTAGTCATCCTCCAGCAGTCCCGGCGAGTCTGCGCTCCGATCGTAGCCCCCTACAGTCGAGCCACCAGCCGGGATTGATTGACACACTCAAAGTTAAGTGTGTAGGGACGGCTGCAGCGGATGGGCTTGTAGTCTGGAGAGGACAGTGCAGGAGCTGATGGTTTTCCTGTTCGGCACTTATCGGGCGTGTGCCAGGAACAGGTGATGGCCTCACATTGACCTCCGTCCTCCCCGACGTACAGTGCGCTCCTTCCGCACACGCACGCACAAAGCCGATTCTATAGGCCGCCGCTGAATCTCAAGTGCTGCTTCTCCCTCTCAGCCAAATCTGTCCTCGATCAATAGCTGCTATAAATACCAGCGAAGGAGCAGCTAGCCACTGAATGAGGGCTGGAAGCTGTCAGAATCATTCAGTGAAAGCGGGCTACTGGCAACGGTTGCTATGTATCCCACAATTCCCTTTTGTGACTCGCTCGCGCTAAAAGGGCGAGCCGGGGCGCCAGGAAGCCTGACATCCAATCTGACACCGAGGAGTAACGTCTGAACACTTCCTCGTTGACCGGCGACTAACTCGAGTGCTTCCCTGCCGTCAAGATAATTGAGATGCGGCTTGACACAGACTGTATGACGTGCTCTCCCCTTGACACGGAGGTTCGGGCTAACTGCTTATCTTCAGCATCAGATGGTTTTATCTAGGCTTCTCCGAATAATACTGATTTTATAGCAGAGCGGTGCCCCAACCCAAAATTAAATGGCATATGTGTGCGTATTGTGTGCGTATGTTTGGACATGCGTGTGTGCGTCTTGAGCCCATCTGTATACGGGGGTGGCTGAGGATGAGCGAGTGGCCATAGATAGATTTCGGCTGACGTCGATTCCGGCAGAGGGGAGTGGGCAAAAAAACCAGCCTCTGCTCACTCACTGAGTTTCCCCACCCACACAAAACTCAGATGTACAGCAGGACCCTCACTCACTCATTCGTCCAAATATATCCGGAAAATGTGAAACCCTTACTCACACACTGACGCACAGCATCCTCACGTATTCTGGTACTGAGTGTATTTACAGTAGGTGGGTGCGTTTAGCTTAAAGCAATGCAGGGTACTGCAAGAGTCCTGCGATCGGAAAAGCACTCGGAAGAGAGCATAACATCCGCCGAGGCCCAACACTCCCCTTAAATTGAAGTGCCTTGAATTATTCTCGGGGAAATTGGTGACACAAATCAAACAAGGCCCAATTCTCAAAATGTTGAAAGAGGGGGGGTCAATCCTTTAATTTGGACCCATAGAAAAATTCAACCCAATATGTGTGGCACCTCTTTTTCACCCTGAGTGATTTAGCTTTTTGTTTTGTCCTGAGTCAGTTTGTTGTGTGGTCGAAACGCCATCAACACGCCCACTCGAATTTAATTCTCCTTTTATCTGTTCGCAAACTTAATTCCCCACTTCACCCGACGCTGTCAACGAGCTTCAGTCCGAATGTTGTCGTTCACACAACCACTTGTTTGTCCATATGATTGCACCACACAACACAGCGTCTCTCGGGATCCGCTGGACTCCTGCTTAATGAAGGTGCTGTTCTTTCTTTAAAGCGCAGCTCCTGAAGCATGTTTCACGTGGCCACAGGAGGCAGCGTGAGGAGAAGAGCTGAAGCTGCAGCGTGGGAAATCTGTCCGGGGTTAAATCATTTATTAGTACTATTTATTAGTACACAAGCAGTGGCTGTTTGGGTGCCTGCTCTCTTCCTGTCTTAGTATTTGGTATTTCACCGACTTAAAGTAAGTGGCGATAGCACGAGAACAAAGTTATGCAAGAAGGAGATTCTTTTCTAGAAAATATGGAGAGAACCATGACACAGTTTTAAATATAAAAACAAATGAAGAACAATATTAATTCACACAGTTTTGAGATTGTTGAGGCAATAGCATCACTTTGTTTTCATGAAAAATGTGTCTGAAATATATCTGGCATGATATTTTATCTTCGTGTCTCATCACACTGCCCTTTTTATTTTGTCGCTGGTTACTGCTAATGACAACAGACAGAGTCATTCGAAAACAGTGGCTTCGGTTATAGATGTCCAAAAACCAAAGTGGCCTCGCGCTGAACGTCTTCACTCCCTCAAGGATACACACACACACACACACGCACACGCACACGCACACACACACACTGAACTCTCTCTTTCTCTACCACCACTTCTTGTCCCCCTTTTTCTGACGTCAGTTGGCAGAGCAGAAAGCAGGCCTCTCGCAGCAGGAAGACGGGGAGGCAGCCAGTCAAGTGGGCTCGGGCCAGGAAGTGATACCTCGTCACAGGGGAGGGGGCGATTGGACAGGCACACGCACACACAGACACACACACACGCACGCACACAAAAGAAATGGGAGCAGATGCCTTTTTCTTTGCTGGCAGAGCGGCCGTCTCTCCTCCAGGCAGTGTGGTGCTGCTGATCTAAGAAGTGGCAGAGAGAGCGGCTGTGAAGTTTGCCTAGTTTACTTCTATGGGAAGTAATTTATGTTACTCTACCCTGGGGGGGGGGGGGTGGGGGGGGGACTTTTCCCGTCAATGTGGAAGTTTTAACAACCCGGCCCTGCACCCTAGCCTAGCCTTGTTTTGTTGTGAGTTTATACAGCTTTGTCTGTGGGCCTTGGGAAGTGTGACACAAGTGTGTGTATGCCTGAAGTGTTGTTTTTTTTCTGAGAGGGTGAGCAGTAAATTAAACTCAGGAGCTTTATCCGGCTCCTGAGCTGTCTGTCTCTGCGGGCGTCTTTGTACCTCTCATTTACCACTTCCAAACCGAACCGGAGTGCACCTGAAGAACAACCACTTTAGTTGTGTTCATTGCACATTAAGATGACTTCCAAACGCGAGGGTAATACAGGAAGCGGTCAAAGGATACAAGAGAGAAAAATCACCCCAGGGCTTAGAGTCAACATATGTAATTACTCCGTGTAGTTAAAGTGGAAGCTCTCCTCCTGAGATACTGTTTTTGCTTATTTGTCAGAGAAGATAAGATCTTCCCGACTCCCTCTCGCTCTAATAATCTCTCGCAGTATTGGCTTTATACAAAGCACACATGCAAACTTCCCAGTTGTCTCTGACTTTTCCTCTGTCACACAAAATATTTACAATTTCTTTACATCTCAAACGCACAGTTTCTTTCACCAATTTCCACTTTCAGTTTCTTTAACTCTTACTCGCACACACACATACACGAACACACAAGCACACAAACTCTTCTCAATCTTCTTTTTGTCTTTCTTCTTGTTGTCTCTCACATGGCAGACGATGAGACCAAAATAGTTTTCTCTAAGGCGGCGTCCGTCCATTCCAACCCAGAACTAGGCCCTGGGAGGTGATGGTGCTAACCACTGCACTACCATGCAGGCCTTCTTCCTTCTTCTTCCCTATTCTTCTTTCTTCTTGTGCCACCTTCCTTCTTCTTCCCTCTTCTTTCATCTTCTTCCTTCTTCTTCCTCCGTCCTCATCCTCTCCTCCTCCATTCTTCTTCTTTCTGTTTTTCTCTTCTTTGTTCTTCTTCCCTCTTCTTTTTTCCTTCCTTCCTCTCCCTCCTTCCTCCTTCTTTCCTCTTCTTTCTTCATCTTACTTCTTCTACCCCCTTCTTCCTCCTCCTTCTTTGATATATCTTCTTCTTCTTCTGCTTCCTCATTCTTCCTGTTTCTTACTTCTTTTTCCTTCTTCTTTCTTTTCCTTCCTTCTCCTTTCTGATTTTATCATCTCCCCTCTAATTTAGGAGCAAAAGATGTATTATCGTAGTATATACTGTTTGTGGGTGTGAATGTAGTTTGTGCTTTGAGTGGTTGATGAAGAAAAGCAATAAATGAATGCAGTCAATTTACCTTTCTTCACCTCCGGCATGCTCATTTAAAACATTACTGCCCCTAAAGTTCCACAAGAGGCTAAACTGCGTTCCAACATTCACAGGAAAAACAAAGCATCAAACATCTTAATGGACTGTTATCGATTTAAAATCATCTACAGAGAGACGGAAACCACTTTCTTGATACAGCTTTGGGTTTGAAGAAAAGTGAGTCTGAATATGGCTCGTCCACTGAACTGAATTTGTAATGATGGACTTGCTCGAGCCATTGAAGAAAATGATTGTAATGTAGAATTGTTGGAATGCTACGTTTAAGCTGGTATCATGCAAATATTTGTCACAACCCCATCAAGTCGGGGCTTTTAGACTGTGGGGCTTTCTTCACTCTACTGACATTTTATCAACTCACACCATGAATTGATCAATTCACTTACAAATCACTAGCTGCTCCGAAACCCATTAGCTGCAGCCCGCTATGAACGCATCAAACCGAGAGGGTGGAATGACACGCATCAATCGTAACAGCCAATTCCTTTGGGCTCTAAATGGATTTATGATCCTTCATAAACAGAAGCATGGAGCAGTAGAAGGGGAAGAACATTTATGGTCATGGAGATTTACCAACGTTGTTTAAAAGCACACTTTGCTTATTTACATTGTCACGCTGACAGCTCCTATATCAGCTGACAGCCTCAAATTTCCCCTGAGAGGACTTATGTTGTATTTGCTTTACACGTTGTATTACAGGGTCGTCATTTTTGTTTTCTCGTATCTCGAGATTGGCCTCCTGAAAACATGCAAACCCTCTTTGAACCTCCAGGCCATTAAGGTACCTTTAATTTGAAGCCCATTTATGTGAGTAATCCAGATTTGTGTGTATTTATCAACACAAAACCAAAAACTAAGCCAAAATAGGCTTTAAAGCATTATAGAGATGAAAGTAATGGCTTTTTATGAGTTAACCCTTTTGCATTAGACATCATCATTTGAGCTGTGTTGTTCAGTGCTTCTTTAATTATGTCTGTAAAAATATGTTATCTTTTTAAAGATGAAAAAATAAGCTCTCAGATTAAACTCTGGAAAATAGCTCGGATCTTGTTGTCGGCGTTTTCTACGTGGCCGACACCAATTATTCCTCCAGTTTTCTTCACATTTGGAGACTGAACAGAAGTGAAATGATTTAAGTATTAATAAGCAGAAGCTCCACATTTTTCAAAAGGAACATGTTAACCTGCAGCTTCAAGAATCAAGGCCAGTTCACTCACACTTTCTCTGTGAGTGCTGTAACAAAACATTCTCTCCCAGTAAAATGAGATTGTTTTGGGTATCTGTGCATCTTCCCAAGCTCCTCCACAAACACACACACACACTTGGAGCAAGAGGCACATATTAGCTATAATTTGATCAGGCCGGGACGGCGTCGAGGCTGCGGGTGGCTCCGATAACAACGGCGGGGACGGCTCCTCGGAGAGCTTGTCGCTTCTGTGGATGGGGAACGAGGGCCTGATAAGCGGGGCACCAGAAAAAAACAAACAATATCCACCCATTGCGAATGAAGGGCTTGGCGGTGCGGCGGCGGAGCAAGACAAAGGCTGTTAAATTTAACTGCCGAGGGCATAAAGCCACACTCCAACTCTGATTGATTTCCTCCCCAAAGTCGATGATGTTTAAACGGCTCCGGCTTGTAAAGAGACGGCCTCTTTCTCTCTCTGTGCTTCTTTATCTGTGTGTCCTTTTGTTTCTGCATCTTCACACACACACACACACACACACACACACACACACACACACACACACACACACACACACACACACACACACACACACACACACACACACACACATACACACACACACATACGCACACACACACTATAATTATAGCATTGCTGGACTGTATCTTTGACCCCACAACCTTCTACCCAGACTCTTGTCCTGATACATTTGGATTCACATTAACACATGTATTTAAAATGCCTGTCTCTGAGATACCGACAACTGAAATCCATTTTCGGTCTCGCTTGCCAAAAAGATGTCAGAGTTCATGTTGTAGCCTCTTTTAAAGTTATGTAGAACATTCTTGGATTGCGTGAATACATCATATTCCTCCCAGCGGCTGATTCTTATGTAAGTGTTGTGCTGCAGATGCAGTTTATGGATGTGTTGTTGACACTGCACCTTATTACAGCTTCCCACCATCCCATGTGTTCATATTGTTAACTTGATTTTTAGGATTCTGTATATTAACAAATCCACTTGACTTGACTGAGACTTTTTAATGTCTTTATCTACCTACCTTTTGCATTTGTCAAATCCTACTGAAAGGTCAGTGATGCCCTTTTTGATATGTGGAGTAGAGTGGGGATACCTCAGTCTGGACTGAGTGGGTTTCGAATAAGATTTTATAAATGATATAGAGTACAGGAGAAGTTGGCTGTGCTGATCTTTTCCCTGCACATTTAATTTATAACCCAACATTTGTCTTCTGGGCTGCATGAGGGAGAACATGCAGGGGGCATCACTGTGAGACGATGGCTTGATATTTGTCTTTCCTACGTGTGTGTCGACCTTTACTCCTCGGCCGAATCCCTTTTGGTCCTCATTTTGAACCTGACTCAACCAACCTACTTGCTTGATGTGTAGGTCCACAGAGTGTTAGTGAGAATTAAAAGACGCGTGATTCACCTCTGCGAACCACTTCGATCCGTGGTTTATTTCCTTCTCTGCGTAGGTTTGAGGAGACGTGAATCTTCAGAGAACCAGGATTCCAGTTTAATATACTACCCAGGCTGCCTGCTACCTCTTTGCTAACTGCTTGAATTCACATGCAAAGAGCAAATGATCTCTTTTTGCAGCTAATATATATATATATATATATATATCTATAATTGCTTGCCTGCGCCATAACCTATTTGGAAAATATCAGTTTGTCACCCAAGCGCAGTGAATCCTGGGAAAGGTTGCGCCCAGAAGGAACCACCTGTTGGAGCCTTCGTTTCTCAGGGATTGAAGGACACATTTGCCGGACACATTCAAAAGAGTTTTTGAAATGGAACAGCCAAAGTTCTCTCCTAATGTGGCCGCTGCTGTTTGGTGTTTGCATCAGCTGAAGACATTAAAAGTCAAAGTTTTCTAACACCTCATTTATCGCCTCCTCGCCTTTAGGGCCTTCTCAGCTGCCGTAGTTGCAGCGCTTGCATCTCACAACAGGGTTTTTAAATGCACCACCGTTTACGTTCCCAGGTATAAAAGTTCAAGATTACAAGCTTAATTTGATTTCCATTGCTCTAGTGTCATGAAGCAGAGTAAACATGCATCCTGCTAATGGCTCGTCAGAATCATTGGACAGAAACGTCATATTTCTCCTGCTTGTGTCTTTATTGTGACCGCCACAGTCAGCAGGTGATTACTTTGTGTAAATAAACAGATCTGATCTGCTCTGTGTCGTGGTAGTTGACATTATACAAAGCTAAATTGCTTGCATACAGTGTACTGTAGTTATAGCCTCTTCATTTTTATTCGTCCCTGGTCATAAGCTCTGTGTGTGTGTGTGTGCATCTGTTTGTCTATTTGTGCAGGGAGAATGAGGTCCTGAAGGTCCAGTTGAAGAAGTATGTGGGGGCGGTGCAGATGCTGAAGAGAGAGGGGAACCAGGGCAACGACGGTAAACCACACGCACACACACACACCCACAAACCATTATGACCTAAGATTAGATTGCATATCTGTGTCCCAGTCCGTCTATTTGGCTCACAAACAGAAATGCTTATAGAGGCACACACAGAAAAAAAAGAAGGTCATCAGTTTGCCCCCCGGATCCCAGATCAGGTCATTTCTCCCGGGGCTCCGATGACTAACCTCGCTCTCTTAATGCTGTGAAGCGCCGACAAACTGAGTGAGCCTATCTCTCTCCCCCCTCCGTCTCTCTCACTCTGGCTTATCCTCTTCTTTTAGTTTTCGGCCAGGCTCGATAACTTTGACTTTGGCTTTTCCTGTTGCCGGGGGACCCGAGCGGTGCTCTGTTTACAGACCGGCGAGATAAGCCCCACCCCCCCACCCCCCCTGCTGTATCAGAGGCAAATAAAATGAACATGGCAGATTATGGAGGCCCACATAATGGCTAATTGCATTTCGGGGCGATAGAAAGGGAGGGCTGTTATCTGTGACGGCCCCAAGGCTTGATGTGTTTGTGAGAGGCTTTTCTGTTATGTTTTTTGCGAGACTTGGAGATAAAGGGACACGTAGAACTTTGTAATATCAGGTTAACAGTGCTTCAGGGTTTTTTAAACGGACCATCAGAACAACCAGCTCTATTTTGCAGCTAAGTTACAAGCCTTTTTTTTTATCAAGCCCACTCTTTGTTTTTAAAGAGAAGCACGGCTTTGGTCGATTGCGATCTCTAATTTGATGTTAGGTTCCTAGGTATAACAAGGTGCGTGTCAAAATGCCGTCTTTTATCTTTGTTATACAAACATGGCAGCAACACTACCACAAGGTTCCCTGATGCAGGATGCAAGTGGCAGACAAATGTAACTGGTGGAGCGTGGATTTGTCTGTGTTGGGAGTTATTTGACAGAAAGGTCGGATCATGAGTGTCTTTGGAGGTGAACTCTGTTTATTCCGACGAACCAGTGATCCCATATTTCGGTTGAAGCCTCCCCATACCATTTGTCACGATGCCCTCATCCCACAGTGGTAAGGACAAATTAATGATAAAGGAATAGTTATCATTGACGTCATTCCTTCATTAAACGCCTGAAAAGGAGCCACTTTTATTGTACATCCATCCATTATCTGCCCCTGATGAATAACAGCTCCATTTGGATGAGATTCCTGGTCGTTTATGGGGAAAAAGTGTGGGTTAAAAGTTGAGGGATGGTATTCTCTATTCATTAACAAAACAAGTGCCACTCGTAGCCATATCGCCCAACTCTGCTGGGATGAGTGTTTACGACAGATAATTAGGTTTATCATTTTGGCCGTCTCTTGTTTAAAACCTGAAAGCTGCTGTGACGGCTCCTGTTTGTTGCTTTGTTCCCACATCTCTACCCTTACCTCAGAGGGGGCTGTGTTAGTTTTGATGTTATGGATATTGCCAAATCCGCAAAGATCTAAGCGGCACGATGCTAAAATCTCCTTTTATAATGTAAATTCACTCACGTCCACTCCTCAGTTCGTCCGTGCTTTGCTTGAAGACACAGAACCTGGATCACCCAGTGCCCGGGAAACCTTTCATGATATCTTCTATGTAGAAGGTGCATCGTGTAGCCGAGAGCCCCCCCCCCATACACACACACACTTGTTATCCAAGCAGCCGACGTGTGCAACTTGGGTCCGCGGCGGCGTCATGTTTAAAACATTCTCCTCTCTGATACCTGGCAATTACCGTGTTCAGCCTGTCGAACTCGGCCGCCTGGCCCGCTGACACCGGAGTGCACGGCGGGGAGGATCACCGAGGATGGGAGATGATTGCAGTGAGACGCGCCGATTCCCTCGCTCACGGAGACACCTACCATGTATTATCAGGAAATGGCCATCCCCCCAGCTCACCTCCGTGGTCTTGACGAACGTGTTCCAGTGCGTCATTTCTTGAATGTGTGGCTAGATCTTGTTTTTTTTGTCGTTTTTTTTTCTCCTCACCACCACTGCTCATTAGCTCTCTCTCGCCGATGTTGACATTTCATTTTTTCTTCATTTGTACACATTCCCTCTCCTCTCTCACCCCTCCTTCTTTCCTCTTGTCATTCCCTCTCCTCCCGTCCCCGTTCGCCTCATCCCGACAGGCGTAGTAATTCCCTCTCCACGGCGGCGTCTAAATGATTTCATCCCCCCTCGCCTCTGTCTTCTGCTAATGATGTGCCTCGTTCCATCACACTTTGATGTCGAATCCCAACAGTGGGCTGGTTGGAGATGTGTGAGTGTAGAGGAGCAGAGGAGGAGGAATGATGAGGGAGCAGTTTAGAGGGAGCAAAAAAAAAAAGAGAAAAAAATCACGGGGGAAGAAAGAGACTAGTATGGAGTTTCATGTGCTGTCAGCGTGCTTCCCCGTGATCAGTGCGCTGCCGTCTCGGAAAGCTCTCAAGTCTAATGACAGCGCTGCAGACCGGATCTCTCCAGCGCTCCTCAGACTCCGCCAGCCCCGCTGACGTGCCCCGAGAGAAGCTTCTCCTTTCCCTGTGTTTCAGCGATAATTGCAGTTTTTCCCGCGAGATGCCTTCCATCTGCGTTTGTTTCGGGGATTTCCCCCTTTCTACTTATACTTGCAAATGAGAGAATGGCATGTTTGCTCTGCGATTTCTATAGGAACGTGTATCATCGTTCATGTTCCACGCTTGAATCCAATTTGAATATCTGCATAAGTTGGCCATAGTAGAAGACAGGAAGTACATATACTTTACATGTGACATTAGCATAGCTCCAACGGGTGTAACGTCAAAGTGAGATGAATGTTTAGGTGCTAGCTGTTTGTACGTTTGTGCACCGGTTTGTACGTGGGTTCGTCATTAAGAGAAGCCATTAGTGGATCCCGTAGAGGGGTTGTCGTGAGACACAAGCAGTCATGTGTACTGTAAGGCAGAGCCACATGAAGAGACACCTAGGGAGAGAGAGAGAGAGATACATGGGAAACACAGTTCCCATGAGTCTGGATGTTCCTTGAAGATCTGTCCATACGTAAGAAGACTGCACATGTGGCCTCGATGGATCCTACACTACTTTCATTTTTTTAATTACTGTAACTATGAAAGTTTCCCCTTTTCTCTGGCTTTTTCTGTTTGTACTGATGCCAGCAAGCGGTCTGCAGGAAATCATGTCTCCATAGTGCACTCTGACATCGATGTGCAGGTTTTGTTAGACCCCTACTCCATCGCTTTAGCCCGTTTCTCTGCAATCGTTCTCTGTTTGGGACGTCACACACGAAGGCATTAACAGAAAACACGACTGCAAAAAGCCACAACAGGGAAACGAAAGCCACACAACGGAAACACAACGACAGGTGTTGACAATGAAAAAACTGTTCATCCAGCCGTCCCCTTTAGATTTGATGCCCGTCTATTTGAGGTGTTAGGCTTCAGGTGCGTTCTTGTTTTGGGGTTCTCCAAGCACCTGGGACAGGGGGCGAACACGAGCTGTCACCTGGCCTTTGTTAGCTCCGCCGAGGAGGCTATGTTTTCATGACTGTCTTCTTTGTTTGTCTGACAGATTGTGCAAAAACTACTGAACGGATTTCCACAACACTTGGTGCAGAGGCTGTGGTATTGTTCAGGAAAAAATCCTTCAAATTTCCGATTTCGTTCAGGGGGCCAATCCAGGAACCTTCTTTGCCTTCTTTAACCTTGCAAGGGGGTCGTTATTAACATTTATACTGTTTTCAGAGGGAATAATTCATTGATCTTTGAGTGTGTTTGATGATGTGCAGTGTGGATAGAGATAAAGTGGACTGTTGGGCCTTGGTGGAGGATAATATTTGTATTTTATGTAAAATCCCACACACCTTTAGCATCTTGACGTGCGCCCACTCTCCAGAAAAAGCGTATTCGCTCCATATTTGCCCCTCGGACTGACATATTGTGATTTCTTTATTCCCCGCTGCTATTATTTTTGATAGCTGTAGCAAATGTGTGCTCCAAGCGTTATTGAACAACATGCTGGATGTAGCAGGTCACTGCGAAATAAGAACGTGTCAGGAATCTATTCACACGAGTGAGGAGAGTGTGAGAGACAGACATGTTCAAGGACATCGGGACAAAGTGCTGTTGTCTGCAGTCCACTGCTGCATCGATAGAAGGTCAGGGTTTGTAATAAGGGCGTGGACTGGATGAAAAAACATTTGTTGCATCCTCAGAGGAGGCTCTTTGTCTCTCGGGCGATGATGTGGCTCGGCCTCTCATCCTCCCAGGAGGTGGTTTTAATGGCTGGCCAGTCGAGCGGCAGGTGTGTGACTGACTGCTTCACCCGGGGGGGATTGATTCCCCGGGGGGACGGTCACCGAACCTGAGGAAGCAGGGTTTCACCTCATCTCTCTCAGATGGCTGATTGCTGCATGCGGTCGGCTGAAATTGGCCTGCAGTGCTATATATGAAAAAAAAAAGATTGGCCTGCCAGTGCATGGATAGGGATCAGAGTTATTAACCTGTTAAGTGCTGGCAGGGCACATCGAGGATACTCGGAACAGATCGATTACAGGTCAGAGGGCATTTGGTCTGCCCGGATGGAATTCCCTCTCTTTCATTGTCTTGTCAGGAGCTTTGTGATATTTCCATTTCCTCTCATTTATATCTATACACTCCATTATTCCGGTGTATTAATAACTCAGTTTTTGTTGAAATGGAAAAAAATGGAAAAAAAGAGTGACTGAATTGTTTAATTATTTGCTTTGTTTGTTTCAACCACAGACTGTTTATAAAGATGGGTCGACATGACAGCTCCCCAAACTGATGTTTTTTCCAGTGTCATTTTTTCCCGATGAGTTTGGTTTTAATCAGTTATATGATGCCATGACGAGGTGAAATGTCATGATTGACAGCTCATGATTGGTCGAGTGCATGTATTGACGGGACCTCCCTCCTTCCACCAAAGGTTTACTCTAAATGCGCGAGAAGGCTACGTTGAGAGGCATAGTCCATCTTTATATAAAGTCTATGGTTTCACCTATTCCATTTTCTGCCAACTCCTGTTGTTGTACTTTGACTTTATGAGCTCCCCGTCGGGCTGCCCATGACACGCATTTATTTGTATGTAGTCTCTGTTATTCTGTTCCCTCAATCTTTGGCCCCAGTTTTCATTCTTTATACTTGCACGGGTAAATACACTTGGTCTAAATCCCTCACCTGCGCTTCCCCCCACCAGGATCAGTTGCAGCCCAGCGCTTTGATTCATTCTGCTTTCTGCCTGTCACCACGTACGTGTTTAATTCCTCCATAAATAAACTCACCGCAGACAGCAGCTTATTCATCTCCAATAAGGAAATGGATTACATGGCCGTTTAAAACCCAATAAGCTTCCCCTGGTCTGATTTGGTCTCTGCTGCTTCCTCCGACACCCAGTGGCCCGTAATGAGTGAATGAGAAGCATTTGTCACTGCTGCCTGCCCTAATAGGAGAGTGTAACTTATTCATTACATGCATAGATCTGCGTTTATTGTCCCTCTGCGTGCTCCGCTTTCCCCTTGTATGGCCTCAGGGAGGTCAGGCATCCAAGTGTGAGGTGTCAGCTGTGTGTTGGTGTGTGTCTGTGTGTGTGCGCGGTCCAGGTATTACTCAGGTTGTGGGGACACAGTCCCACAATGGGGACTTGTCTTCCTAATGGGGACAAAAATCGAGTCCCCATAATGTAAATTATTACATTTTAGGGCCAAGACATGTTTTAAGGTTAGGGTTAAGTTAAGTAAAGGGTTAGGTAAGTAGTATCTATATGGTTATGGTTAGACTAATACTCCAGAAAATCTATGAAAATCAATGCAATGTCCTCTGAGGTAAAGGAGACACAACTGTGTCTGTGTATGTGTATAGACCTCAAGCCTGAATATGCAAGTTTGTATGTTACTGAAATTTGAGGTGTGTGTAGTTATATATTGTTTTCTGGTGCTCACCTGTTATGTTTGTTTGGTGTGTGTGTGTGTTTTGTTATTATGAAGGTGGGTTTGTCATTAATTGGTAACAAATGAGTAGACGAGTGTCTTTGGGGGTTAATATGAGAAAAGCAGGTCATGCTGTTCATCATTAAACAAATGTGTGTAGGTTTGTGCTTTGTCAGGGCAACTGTTCCAAACTGTGCACGTTCATACAGTGTAGTTGTGGTAATTGTCTCATGTCCCCTAGGGTGAGAATATGAAACGCTGTGTGTGTATGAGACCTAAATTAAACTGTGCATTAGCGACCGTAGGTGGGTAAGAAAGTGTTGTAACTAGTGTGTAAGTGGTTTATGTTGAAAAGTTATTTACATCCCAGTAGGCCGACTGTAAAAGAGCAAGTGATGAGTCACTCTCTATGTGAGTTTAGCTTAATTGTGCCCACACACTCGTTTCGCTGTGGCCCCTGATGATAGCAGCAGAAGCTGGGCAACCACTCACCTTGTTTAGCCTCTCAGGTCTTAATCCAACAGATTGGTCGTGTTTACCAGCTCAGAGGTGTGGGCGACTTTCATTTATTCAGCGCAGGGTGGTCTGTTTGTGCGGATACGTGACAATTAATCCCACAGCCGCTGTTTTCTTTTCCTGGCACAAAAAGGGTGATATTGCGTATTGTTTGCCACAGGTGGGTCCAGGTGGCCAACCTCTGAGTGTAGTGTGCGTGTGTGGATTTATGCACCCGGGGGGCGTCATATCTCACAGGCGCCTCCGTGCGGGCCCTGCAGGGGTGTTTAACAGATTTCATCACCTGGACCGATCAGTGTTAATGAACATTTTAATCATCTCGCTGAATGCCAGATCCTGCTGAGCCTCTTCACAGACTCCTATCCCAGAGATAAATATGGAAAATCTCTGCTGAGGATGGAAAGCACTCCAGCGGGGTGTAGTCTCCCATCTGATGCATATTTTTGGCTCTCGGGCAGCCAAACCTCGGCATTTGCTTGAGTTATTGCCATTTTGTTTCAATATTTAATAACCCAAGCTTGGTTGTCTCCATTGTTAGCTGTTAAAGAAAGGTCACGCATTAGAAGTATAAATAAATATGTTTTTGATGTATCAAAGTGAAATCTAACCCAGTGTTTTTACTCTCTTCCACTAAATCAGTGTTTATTTAATCATGACACCCTTTCACAAGGTTTGCTTTTATTCTGCCTCGCCAGTGGCCTGGAGGAATAATGTTTTTGGAGACGTTATATTTTAGGGTTGTCTTTTCGTATATACATACATACGTGCATATATATACGAGCACCAGTCTGGCACTTAGACACAAGGACTAAAAGGTCAAAGGTAGGGATACTTGAAGTCAGTCCGAGTTGGGGGCGGTTTAAAATAGTTAAACTTTCCCTATCCGCCATAGAACCATAGTGCTGTTCAGTTCTCTACTACTCAGGCTTAAGGGATTGATGAGGACAGATATTGTTTTAGACATAGTGGTGAATTGACACCCAACACCGTCCATCAGTGACAGAGAAAATATCCTACATTGAAAGCGAAGTCATGAAAAAGGATGGATTTCGTTTACCATGATTAATTGACTGCTCTAAAAGGAAATGTCATTAATCTGTTTAGTGAACTTTTTTTGTCTTTCAGTAACAGCCTCCCGTCAATAGGGTGTGCTGCAGCAGCCTTAGCTAACCTATTTTCAGCATCCCTCTCCCTGACCTCACAAATCCTTTTTTTAACCTTGTGAACATGTTTTCTTAAGAAAGCCACGAGACAATCATATATATATATATATCAAATTCGGTAAAAAATGCTCACTTCTACATACTTCTACGTAATGATTGGATTTGGTTGGCCAAAGGTCTTGGTCACCGTAGCATCATAATACTTGGCCCATTGAACAAGACATCTCAAGTCTACCTTTCGGGAATTTCTTCAATTTTGGCCCAGTTTTCCTTTGGACTCAAACATTGGCTGATTAGATTTCAGTGGGCATAAGTCAATTCCTCGCTGTGAGGCTTGAGTCTGGATAAAAAACTGTATGTGAACTGAAACTGAGCCTCAAGAGCTAGAGAAGGATTTCCAGCTGTAAGGCGATTGAGGCACTGTCAGCAAGATCTGAGAAGAACATCTCAATTGAAGGAGGGTGGTTCTAATACTAGTTTTGATTGAATACGTGTGAAGGTTTGTAATGGAGCGGGGCGTCTCTGAGCCTGGTCTAAGTAAAGAGAGAGCAGCTATATGTGTCTGGAAAGAGGGGCAGATGGAGGGAGCAGGAAGCCTTCAGGTGATGCATCTAGAGATTCTTCACCTTTTCTTGCCTCAGGGTGTTTTTCAAATCAATCATCAATACTGTACTCACACACACTACTCGTGCCTCCGGGCTGTTACTGTACCTGGGTGCCAGTTGCCACCCTGCAACCTCACAAGTTTACATGCGAGTGTGAGACTGGATGTGTTTGCTCACCGCCTCTGAAACTAGCTTCCTCAAACACATCTCCTCGGACGCCCCATCTGTCTTCCGACCCCAGTAAGGGAGCGATGACATGTGGCGCCTGCTTGCCTCCCAGCCACTGTAGCAACTGGTGCTGTATAAGCCCGGCTAGCCAGTCATTTCCTGCATGACTGCCTGCGCTGATGGTAACACAGCACAGACTTACTTCAGCATGCTGCCCAGCGAAGTGAGCGCCCAGCAGTGCGGGTCACGGGGAGCAGATGTCAGGGACCAAGACATGGGTGCTGTTTTTTTCTTCCGACTTTTGTTTCACTTTATCATATGTTTTTGCTGCACTTATATACCCCCCCCCCCCCCCCCCCCCCCCCCCCCCTGCAAGAGCATGGATTTATGGAAGTTTGAGAGCGGGACTTATTGGTTTCATCCTCAGATTTTGTAACGCTTTCACTCAAAACCTTTTCGCTCTCACTCAAAAACTCCCTGCTTCTGTTTTGATTTGCTCTGCTTGTGCTCAAACTTTGCACTTGCACTTAGATATTTTGTTGCTGGACAGATTTCCTGTGTTTCAGCTCCTCTCCTTTCGCTCAGGCTGCTGATGTCTGTACGTGACATGTCTGCTTTTTGAATCTTTTTCTTCAGCGCTTGGATTTCAAGTCTCTCAAATCCCCAACCAATAGAAAGCCAGCTGTAGCATTGACAAAACACAATGTCCCACCATCCCTTTGGGTGCTTTAGCTTTACTTCGGTAAGAGTCCTGTATAGGCAGTTACTTTAACCAGTTTCATGCACTCCCGCTGTCCATGGCTTTATTTACACAACCAGAGGGAGGGCAGGGCAGTTTTACTTTTCACCACTACACTGAGAGTAGACGTTGGAGTGTCGGCAATCTGAGATCAGTTTGAGTGCAAGCAGAGCTAATGTTATCACAGAAAGGGGCTATTTGAGCGTGATGGCAGGATTTGGAGTGAAAGCATCCGAAAATAAGAACCTGAAATAACAAAATCCTTCTCTCAAACTGAAAGACCCCTCTGAATAAATGAATAAAATAAATATATAAAAAATTAAAATAAATGATAATGGAAGAGTTGTTATATGACATAACTGTGTGTGCGTGTGTGTGTGCGTGCGTGCGCACGCGCGTGATTCGAATAAGGAGAGTCTGAGGTAGAGTGTCTGTGCACTTGCTTAGAGGAGGCAGTGTTTAATTACTCAAGCAGCTGGATGTCCCATACCTGCGGCAGTCCCACTGATTTCCACATCATCTCTCACAGTTGTTGCAATGCACTCTGGGCGAGGTGGTGGTGGAGGCTCACAAGCATACTTCGGTAGAGATGACGTCGTTGGCTCGGGGTTGACATGGCAGGGTATTAATCAGAGCTGATCGGTGCTTCTGACAGCCGACCTACGCTGAGTCCCACACATAGAGGCGATAATGAAATTGTTGGAGCAGCTGTCTCTGTCTGTCCCCTCATGGCAGTAAACATAACGGCCGGACATGAATATATCAGCATGTCGGACGGTTCTTGTCCTTTTTCCACCTTGGCTCCGTCCTTGTTTGAGCGAACTTGTTGATTAATCCTGACTGTCGTTTAATTGCCTTCACAGCAGGAGTTCAGAATTGATTATAAGAGGGATTTTCAGTACAACACAAATGCTGTAGTTTTTGTGAAGCATTTTGGATCAACAGTGTTTTTTTTAAAGCGCTATATAAATAAAGTCGAAGAGAGGGTCGTCCTCTAATCAGGAAGTGGCTGGGTGATCCCTGGCTTCTCCAGTCTTCATTTCTAAGGATCCTTGGACAAGATACTGAAAATGGTCGCTGCTGGTTGTGCTAACAGTGTATGAATGGTGTGAAGGCATGTTGTAGTGCTGGATGAATGTGTGGGTGTGAATGGGTGAATGCAACTTGGACTATAAAGGTTTAAGTGGTCCATAAGACAAGAAAAGTGCTACATACATACTGACCATCTTGTAAATGTTATGTATAATACACACATTATAATAAATAATGATCATATGATGCTCACAATCAGAATAGCAGTAATTTTTCTAGGTACAGCGTGAAATTTATGTGTTGAATTTGAAATGGCTGCATCAGAAAACTGACCTCATATGAACAGCCGACATCAGTGGGATCACTGGTATGGCAAATGTTTCTCTCCGTTTCATTTCCTCAATCTGTGATGCCAGGTGGAAAATATCGAAACCACTTCCACGTCCTCAGATACCACGTGTGAAGGTTTTCTGTTTTACACTGAGACACGCTGCTCGGATTAATTACCACAAAGCCGATGTAGAATGTGATCAGTCATTCACTGTCAGTTTGACAGAGACCCGTAACACATCTCATCTCATGATCAACGTAATTAGGCTGCTCACAGAGTGACAAGAAATCATTTTTTTGCGCGTGATATAATGCATGAACTCCTTCATACGTGCATTTCCTCACCGTACGGTATATCAATCTTATTTGATTACTATATTCATCTTATAAGATCATTCATCATTCAGGTCATACATTTAATTAACTTATTTCCAATATATAGCAGATCCAATGGAAATCATCACGGGGCCATAAAAAACGAGGAGTAAAAAAAAAAAGAAAAGAAATATAGAAATAACAGTAAAGTAAAACCTGGGACAAAATTATAGTTTGAAGAATATAACAACTGAATAATAGTTAAATTAAGTTAATAATGAATATAAATGAAGTTAGAAACAATAATGATAAAACAAAAAAAACAGTACCATCCAACATTACATTAGAAGGAAAATATATTTCTGAAATTAAATTTGTTCAATATAAAGAAAAATCTAAAAGAATAATTATAATATTAGGAAATATTTCAAATAACTTTTTGCATTATTTGTTCATATCATGTAGAACCTCAACAATGTATTGATTGGCCAATAATATCAGCGTTTATGTTTACCGATGAGCCGATATGAAATTACTTTTATCTCCTTAATGACTTCATTATTTTCTTTCTATGTCAAAGCCAGTTGGCACTCGACATATTGGCCCATCTCGGAATAGCATAAGCAATGAAAAAGAAAAGGCAACTATAAATAGTTAAAGAATAATAAAGAATGATGAATAAGCTTAACAAATAAAAACATTATTTGAATATTCCGGCCTGGGCTGAGACCAACACTGGCATCCATGGATCCACACTGGCTGCATGTCGAGTACTTGTGCTTTGGGGCTCAACTGTTCCCATTCAATCTCGGTCAGATTTTATAGGAGGGCAGAAGTCCCTGCCAACTCAAAGGGAGACGAGTGCTCAGTGACATGAATCAAAATTAGATCCGGTTATAGTAATTGCAGGAGCAAGGAAAATATTGCAGGGTTTGATATTCTACGTCTTGGTGATCGTCCTGGTCTTATTCAGTTAGCACAAATGGACAAGCTTCTTCTCTTTGGTCAGTGAGAGTAAAAGGTGTGCAGGGGTTAACCCCATGATGCAGCAGCTTCATCTGGGTGCTGCAGAAAATAAAGGCATTCAAAGACATTCAAATGGATTCTGCTCTCCAGCGTACCTTTAATGACAACCCTAATGATAACAATACATTTAGTTTGGGTGCCTTTAAGGAACCAGAGGATGACACAAAAGAACAAGTCTACATGCCGAGTTCCAGATTGAGTCTCCTAGCACGTGGGAGTAATCTGTTTTGAGTGAAACGTCTCTGCTTGATTATGAGTTTTATTTTTATTTTTCCGAGCACTGCTGGGATTTGGATATGAATATTTAGAGCCTTACACAGATAACTATCCACGCTCGTCTGGAGCCTTTTCATTTGAAACCCCACCGAGCCTTTGAGACGCCGCCGCTGCCACCGCAACTCTCTGCTGAATAAGTGCCACCGGCAAACCAGCAAATCGCTATCTCTTCATCGCCACCTCAGAGCACATTTCAGCCCCTTCCCTCAAACTGAGTCCCTGCTTCTGTTCCTCTCCATCCAAGACCCCCCTCCATGCATGTATGTGTGTATGTGTGTGTTTGTTTGACTAATGCCGGAGTGTTTAGCTTGTTAATGTGCTATGTGATAACAGTCCTGCTCTATAAACAACTTAATCCTGCTTCGTATGTGCCCGGGAGCTCTCTGCTCCTTCAAAGACCTGGAGGCTTAAGAGGAGAGGGCGCAGGTGTGTGTGTGTGTGTGTGTGTGTGTGTGTGTGTGTGTGTGTGTGTGTGTGTGTGTGTGTGTGTGTGGGTGTGGGTGTGGGTGTGTGTGTGTGTGTGTGTGTGTTGGTGCATGTGTGGTGGGAAAAGGGAGTGGTATGTAAAGGGAAGGAAAGGAAAATAGGTAAGAGCTGTGCAAGTAAAGAAAGGTTTGAGGAGCACAGAGTGGGATGAAAGTGGCAGTGAAGTTCCTGTTGAGGTGTTTTTACTTCACTAACAACTTGAAAATCTTTAAGTCGGGCTGACATGAGACTAAATTCTTGCTGAGGATTCTGGTTACACACCCTCTGTGTTTGTTTTGACTCTTTGTGAGTAATTTGAAGACGCGTCCTTCTGCTGAGACGGCAAACAAGAAAAATGGGATGTTATGCCACTTCTGTAACAATGGCCACACAAGCTGTGGCCACAGCTGTGGCGTCCATGTGAGCTGGGATTTAAACACTGCCTACATTTCTCCTTATGTTAGATCCTCCATGTGTTTGTTTCTGTTTCCCCACAATGTTACTCTAATTTCTTCATATTGCACAGAGCACTGATTCTTACGGCTCCACTCGTTTCTGGGAGATTTGACACTGATCATTTGCCATCACCATAGACTGTATATAAAGATGGATGCCGTGTCTACCATTCCTCCCATTATCCAGAAATGAAGCCAATTCATCCCTGATGTGAAAGCTGCCATCTTGCGCCAATAACGTCGTTTGGAGACAGAGTTTTCACGTTCGTGATTGAAACACTAAGCCGCTGTAGTGAGGTCCCGCTGATACATGTGCCCAATGTGGAAATGAATCAAAACACCACGGACAGAATGTGGGCTTGTTGAAACAGGCTGCATAGTTCTTCTCTCTTTCAATAGCAACAGTGTCACTATTGTTTATTTATTCACTCAGATTAAAATTCAGTGTGACTAAGAAAAACAAAAAACCAGAGATGCATTGAAGTACGTTACCACACCAGTTTACGATTCGTTATACTGATGTCGCCATTGTCTCTCAGCGTCCACTCTGTTACCCTGTGGTCTAAACATTCCATATAAACATTTACACATCGATCATTTATGAAGTAGTGGACTTGCACAATACGTTTGGTTTTAGAATCAAGGTTGTGTAGGATTAGATATCAAATCCAATATGTTGCTGCAGCCTTAAAGCAGCACTGACTTCAGGTAACCTTCTCATCCCTCGCTCCAGATGTCTCTTTTGTATTCGGTAAAATACCTGTGGCGAGGAGAGCCCTCTGAAGGCCTTTGCCGTACTACTCATTTCTTTCCCTTCCTCTTTGGACCTGACTCTTGCCCCGCCCGCCTATCAAAGCTGTTGCGCCACATCGGATTCAGAATACTGATGAAGGAGTGAACTGGTTTTAGCTGCCGAGCAGCACATTCTGCAGCACCACTGAGGAGACAAGTCATTTACAAGCTTTATAGTAGTCATTTCTGTTCTCTTGTGGCACTGACACGCATCGATGGTAATCAGATTTTGATCCCTGAGCTAAGCATAAATCAAATCTAGGTCTAAATGAAGCTCTGGTTCTCTACATCATCTGCAGTAAAGATGTGAGGGTAACACACAGTGAAGGGGACATGTCGGATATCAGTGATCATAATAAGAAAGGAGAAGAAAAAGACAAATCTAATTCAACAACCAAAACTGATAGAAGATTCATCTGAGCTGCTACAGTTGATCTATGGATCTGGATGTATTCTGTGTTGAATCTCTGAATTTGATTGAGATAAATATAATCTCTGATTTGCCTCAGATTACTATTCAGATTATGACTATTGTATGAAAAATGATTTAGATCAGGTTTTGTTGTGACTTTAATGTACAGTAGGTTTTTAGAATTCATATCTTCATACAGCTATGACTGTGAGATGTAATGATACAAATTTACAGAATTACAAGTGCCCATTGGTTATTTTGGGGTGAAAATGATTGTAAACTCAAGGATTCTAAGGAAGGAGCAGTTTCACTTGTTGGGGGATGTACTTGTTCGCTTTACGATAGATGAGAAACCGACACCACTCTCACTCGTGGAGCAGATTGGCTTTGCTTTGAGTGGAGGCAGCACAACCCGGTACTTTGGCTCTGGGTGAATGATGTCACACAGTAGACGACAACTATCCAGCATACCTAGTTCACCAGCTTCCTCTGGCTAACGCTACACCACCATAATTACTTCTTCTTCACCGCTCTAATGACAATACTTTCCTCTGTCAGTACAGAGCAATTTGCTGGTTTGGAGCATCGGAGAAGAAGTGATTTCCGGTAAAAGAAAGCAGCAGTTTGATCTGGGTGAAATGAATATACTTTAAATATGTGGTATCGAAGTTGCACATATATTTGCATACTAGTCTGACCCAACATTTGATTTCCAATGCTGTTATAGCTATCGGAAAAGCATATCAAGTATTTTTGTCATGTGAACGTGCACAGTGAAGATACAGAAAAGGCAATGGATGTTTTAACGAGCCCCGGACGTGAGCAGGATATCTCTCGGTGCTGCCGATGCTCTGACTGACTTCACTGAAGAGCGCACAGCTCCACGAGAAGCAAAATCAACAAACACAAAGCTGGAGATCTTTTATGTTGTGTAACAACACATTTTGTGGTGGGAAATATCATTTATTTTTGTTGGTGTAATGCTCCTCATCTCAAGCTCTCCTGCTATCTCGGGTTTAGGTGCTCCCGACTCTTATTACTGGACTCTGACTCACTGGATCTAAACGTTTCACTTCATAATGAAATAAATCTCAGATTATTTTACTAGCTTGTTTGAGTTCCTTATATATAATTTCCCGTCACAGTTAAATACGACTTTGGATGTAGACACTTTGGGTTCATTAATGTGAGATGTCGACTGAAGTTAGGACCAGTAGCTTCATTATGGTGTTAACCCCTGCATGACCTCACTGCTGCTCATTTCCTCTTTCACTGGAAAACTATTGTTGCTCTGATGATATTGAGTCCTCACAATTAGCGTGTTCCCATTGCTTTACATGCACCTTTTTTTATATATATTTATCTTGGAACGAGAACAAAACCTCTGAAGATGAAAAAGCCAACTATCTACAACATAATGAAGATAACTCACTTGGTGGGAATCCACTTAGTAAGAAAAGTTATTTTTTCCTTCAGAGCAATGTTTTTTTAACTGTCTCCCTCGGTGAATCCCACTGTGCTGCCGACGACTCAAAGAAATGCTTGTTTTGTGAAAGGCCTTTAGAGTCTGGATCAAAAGCATTTTCGCAGCAACTCAAATCTGTGATTGAAATATTTAATAGTGGAACCCGGGCCTCGTGCAATCTCACTCGTGCTGCCGCTTGCTTCACTCTTCACTGGCGTCTTCCTTTCCTTGGCATAATGTCCCGCCTCTGTTCTCCTTTACTGTCCCTCCAGCTCTCGTCTTTACTCTCTCACATTTATTCTCTTTCTCAAAGCTTTTCTTGTTGCATTAATAATCCACGCTAATGCAGTGGGGTGTATGTGGAGATATAAATATAAGGATATGTGTGTATATATATATATATGTATATCTATATTTGATCATCTTCCAGACCTTTGACCAGCCGTTGAAAGCAGCTACAGCAGCTAATATGCACGTGTGTTTGCGGCTGATGGCGCGACTGCTGCCCGCCGTCGCTGAGGAAATAATGGAGGTAGTTGGGAGAAAAACACGGGAACACAAAAGTACACTCAGCGTCTTATCCTTTGTGTGTGTGAAAAGCTTCTGAAGTGTTTTCTTTTTTCATCTCTTCTCGTTGTGCGAATGTGAATATGGAAAGAAGTGTCAGGATGTATTTGGGGGAAGCTGTTGACATCGAAGAAGTTGCAGGGCACCTCTTGTAACTTCGCTACTTAATTAGCTTGCGTGTGCGCTTTGAATGTGCCAGGGAGGGGACAGGTGATGTGACGCGCCTTTGTGTGTTGTTGAAATCATTAGACAGCGAGGGGTCATTTCCCTGTCTGAATGACTCATAGCCCCCCCCCCTCTCGATTACCACAGGACTGCTCCTCTGATCAGGCTCGACAACCCGAGAGCTTGGATAAGTTGACGTGATTAAAGGCCACCCTAATAAACTTTGACAAGTTCTGGTCTCGGAACTTATTAGCCACGGCGCAATGAGCCAAACTTGTCGCGAATGAGCCGAAGTAGCCCCGGCTCCCACACGAGGTGAAGTTGAGGAGTTCACGAAAACAAAATCTGATACGGCGCGGCCTGTTTTCATGAGCGACGAGTGAGGAGCAGGTGGTGCTGATTGAAGCTTGCCGTCGCCTCCAGTGATTAGCCTTGTCAGAAGTTCAGTGCGTAATGGCGCCCTCGTCTCCTGCGTAATTGGCTCTTGTATTGATTAAATAACATATGCAGCGGGAAATGTTTGTTTGGGAACTCGGGAAGTTGAAGTTCCTGAACTTTTTGGTTTGCAGTGTTAAACTCTCTGTCTCCTATACACCTGAGGTTGCCGTGAATGGCAGAAGGTTAAGTGTGTAGGTTAAGCTGTATATTGCAGATGAATTCTTTTTCCCTCACTCTCCTCTTCCAATGTTGTAGGAGAATTTACGGAGACCTTAAGGTACCAAAAAATGTGGAAGAGGATCCACTGCCTATGTTGACAGGGCTCATTCTAAGATTATGAAAACACAACAATTGTTAGTTTCAGGTGATTATGCACAAATGAAAACATCATTATGAATACTGCATTCCAGTTCTTGCAATAGATGCCTATAAGTCCTACAGACTGAACAGATTCTGTGAGATATTTGGGTATAACTTGGTAATTTTCTTTTCCCTCCAGCTGCGTCATCTTTGTGCAGATCATGAGGGATTTGGTGTCATATTTTTGACGATCTTGTAACATGTGTGAACTGGCAGGTTTTCAGTTTTTTCAGTCAGGATGTGAAAGTGCTGCATGGAGTAGATAATTAATCCAGCAGGAATTAACTCGCCTGCTTATGATTTAAATCCTCACACTTCACTTCTTGTGCTGTGATTAAATGAAATTGCATCATTCAAAAAAAACAAAACAACTCACACATCCCCATGTGGGCAGATTTTATTATTTTTAACTATTATACTTAACAGTGTGGGAGGAGCTACCACAGTAACGATGGCTTGTCTGTTACAACCTAAAACACTGTTGGAGGAAATTACAATGTTGCCTGGACCCAGGGGGAGAAGTCACAACCCATTCTTAAGCCAACGCAAACACATGAGAGCAATGGAAAAATAAATGAAACCGACAACAGACAGGAAATACTGAAATAACTAATAATCCTAAAACAGAAAAAGAAGAGTAAAGCCATTCCAGGCAACTGGTGTGGATGTCAAGGCACCAGCTCCAGAATCAGCACCATGGACAGCGTCCTGAGAGGGCAATTCTTTGTACTTATTTTTAAGGTGTAACTTAAAAAGGGTTTGACTCTGGAAGCTTTTTTAATTATAAAGGAGTTCATAAATGTGAATTTGAACCCAGCGTTAATATATTTTCATCAAAGAACAAAGATGAGTTTACAGCTTAAAAAAAACTCTGATTATGGATGTTGATGAATTAAACGCTCCATTAGTTGGACCAACTCTTTTGCACCTCATAATACCTGCACCACGTCTCTCCGGGCCAACATCTTCTACCCATAGAGGGCACTGTGTCCAGGACACTTCAACTTACAGCTAACGTGTGTGTTGGTGTGTAATGTTGTGAGGAAAAAGGCCAACAGCCACCGACAGGAAAGACATCTTGCTCCCCTTGGTGTGTGGCCTGTGCTCTCTCTATGAGCACCACAACAGGTCATCGATTTGACAAACGCCCTTGACTAGTGATGCTTGTGTAGAAGTAAGAGAAGAGAGAAAAAAGCTGTCACAGCCCTTCTTTCTATCTTATCCCTGCTTTCTTGTCAAGCCATGGGGTGAAGTGATCTAAACCTGTTGATAGGGTCTTGGCAGCGGAGGTGGTTAACAAGCGCCATCAACACATACTCATGTGCTCGTACCCCCCTGTCCACTGTGAAATCTCTTTTCAGCCAGTGTCTCTATTGTTCTTTTTACTTAGTTCCTTCAATTAAGGCCTACCTCTTGTCCCTGAGGCTCATCTGGAGCCAGTGGTCTGTGTCGTTCTCCTCATCCATAATGGAATCGGCTACGAGACATTTAAGACCAGTGTTTTAATAGAGATGTCTTTGGGTCCTGTGAAAGCACTGACAGAGGAGGGGAAGTCTGTGTACGACTGTCTGTGACTGGAAGAAAAATAAGTTAATCACGGTTGAGATATTTAATTTACTGAAGAGGTTGCTTGTGACGCATCATGGCACGGCCGCTGTCCATGGTGCTGATTCTGAAGCTGGACCAGGTGTTCCGGAAATGAATTGACTTAGCTGTTTCTAAATTTCCCTTTCCCCCCCTCAGCAGTCAATAAACCTCTTATACACCACAATAGGTGTGTGCAAATTTTTTGAGCAAACCCACTAAAATATACTCATTTCCCATTGCCAGTAGAGGAGTTTCAGTCCTTTTCGTCATTAATGTGCCAGTAACTGAGAAGCTCTGTCACCTCGATGTCTTGCCAGTGTTTCATCTTGATGTTGCACTTTGTTCCTAAGATGTAAAAATAAAATTTCAGGACTGCTTTCAAATACACAGTTTCTTAAGTAAACGAACAGTCAGGCTTCAAATAGACGTTAAAGTTCATCAGTCATGCGAAGCTGTGGCTTACGCAGGAATAATTTGCAATGAATTCTGGGAATATAATGATTTTCTTTTTTCAAGCTAAAAACATGGCTGACCGAGCAACAGTGTCAATTGGTTCAGCTCTGTTCACAGAAGCAGGCGAGTGCAACAGGGCTTTCTTGGAAAGAAATTCAACACTTACAAGGAAAAATGTCTGAGTCTACCCCAAATAAATAATGAATAATAAAAAATAAAAACCTGCACAACAATACAGCATATTAATTTGAAAGTCAGCAGAGCATCAAAGACTTCCTCAGGATAGTTTCCCTGGGCAAATGAATGAGAACACTGCTGTTTTACTCTGTATTGTCATTTTGAGACTTAGGAAGAAGTCAGCCGTAGTTTTAGTACAACCATCCAATTCACATTAAAGAGACGGATCCCAGGAAATTTCACACCGAAATATAATCTGTGTATATCCAGCTCCAGGTCTTTTTAATGGGCTAAAGAGCGGTTTTGTCTAAAGGTCACTGTCTTTTCGTGTCCCTTGGCACCGCTGCTGCTTCCACTGTGTTTTCACTGCAGATGATTAAGACAATTAACTTCCCATTTCCACAAAGAGTCATAAACCAGGTAGTTAAAATGTAGAGACTGATTTTAGTACTTCCTCTTGGCTCAGCAACAGTGTTTACAGTGACTGATCCATTCATCCGTCCACTCTTCTATCCACCCATCCATCCAAACTGCAAAAGTAATTTATAAAGAAATGAATACCACGATTAGTTTTTTTATACATCAGTTTAATCTGACTAATCATTCCAGAAATCTCTTTCTTTCTGTCTGTACGTGGTTCACATATCTCGAGAAATGTCCTTCTTATCGGCTTCACTCAAGAGGCCCAAACTAGTGTGCAGCATCGAATCTTTTGCGATTTGGACACGAGATATCTTTAACTTCTTTTGTCCCCATGTAGAGATCAGCTGTCAATCAAACACGGACCTTCCTTTATCACAGATATTCAGTTCTCATTTTGTAAAGACAGAAACCTGTAATTACTCCGACAGGAAGGTTTTTTGAAATAACTAATGTTGCTGTTGTTTTTCTAAATCAATGTAGAAAACGATTATTTGTCTGTTAACTGTCCCTTGTTCTTTTGTCCCTGAAGATATATTTTCTTTATGACTCCAGTATGTTTGCACACATTTTGTTGGGCTGTAGAATGAGTTTGTGACCAATGAGGCTCCTCCTCGACGGCACTGGGCGATGTATAAAAACCTCAACTTTTAGAGACGAAAAACATTTTCATGAGATGTGGTTAAGAACAAAAGATAAAAAAGAAAAAAAACTCAAATCACTATTCCTTTTTGGCAGCAGCCGTCTTCCATGTTGAACATGTTAATATTTCATATTGAAGAGCGCACAGGTCTCTCGCCTGGATAACCTTTCAGCAGGTCACTGCAGACTGATGTAAATATTACAGATCAGATTCTCTCTCTGTGTGTGCGTGCGTGAATTCTCTGTCCCACCCCCCCCCCCCCCACCCATCCCTCCGTCCCCGTTCCTCTGGCTTTCCTTCAGCTCTAAAATAGGAAAGGCCTAAATTACACTTGCTAATAGGTTGCGGCAGCCCCTCTCCATCCCCATCATTATCTTTTTAATTTATTGCTGGAGACAGAACACATTTCTACTGATACTAAATGAAAGGATTGGTTTTCTCGTAGCTCTTGAAAAATTAGGATTATCTCCTCTCCACTTCTCTCTTCTCCTGTCAGCTCCTCTTGTCTCTTTTCCTTTCCTTTGGCCTTGTCTCTTCTCCTCTGGGTCTCCTCTCCTCTCCTGTTTAACTCGGTCATCCTAAACACCTACAGGAAGATCATCATCTAGTCTTTTTTTTTTTTAACACCCCCAAGGCACCTCGGCTAAATCCTGTTTTAATGTCCTCCATGTGGTGCGTACACATCAATAGATCATCAACGTATTAATTTTCAGAATAACTACTTGCAACAAACGAGGCAATCACTGAGATGATTGGCAGCCTCCTCTGGCCTCAACAGTGTACTTTACATGTTGTGCTGATGGGCCCGACTTAGCGGGAACTTAACTTTGTTGCTTTTCAACACAGAGAAAGGGCAATAATGGCAGATAGGTGAAAAGAAAATTTGACAACCAAAATATAACAAATAAGAATCCTCTCTTCATAATGGAAATGCAGTCTTAATTACTACAACATTTGAGATAAGATACAAGTACACATGAGATTGAATGTTATGATAGTGGCATGGATTTGTGCCGTCTCGTCCATCTTCATATAAAGTCTATGATATAAATTATGAATCGGTTAGGGTTAAAAATAAAAATAGTCACTGATACATTGTCTCGGTGTCACTCTCATGATGCCATTCCTTAAACCAGTGGAACACGCTTTCCTTTGTTATTCAAGACTCAAGCTCTCACAAGTTTCTTGGTGTTTTCTGTCAAACTGGCAGTGGAGTCGCAGTATGTATGTTTGTGTGATGATCCATGGCAGACAGGAGGGCCAGACATGCTCATTTGTTGCTATGGCTCCACGTGAACACGAGTATAGAAACAACTCAGCCGCTGTTCACCTGTAAATGTCAGACCGAGGTGTTCTCAGGCTGCATAGTTCCCTTTTTGCCATCCACGGTGATGTGGGGACAGGAATTCTTCAGTCTGCTCAGCACCTGCTTCCCCTGTAGTTTGGCAGAGAGAGGGAGAATCACGCTGCTGTGGGAGCGGAAGTGATTGCTCTGACCAGAATTCGAACTCTCCACTCCTTTTACATCGCATAAGGATCTTGACCTTTATTTAACAAGGGAGGGCTGACTGAGCAGACAGCTCTCTTTTTCCACAAGCTACTCACTAAAGCTTTCTTGCCCAATGCGTCTTTTACTGCATGACGCTCTCATTTTCTTGCACTAAAGGAACCTTGTCTGTACTTTTTGAGAAGCAAGATTGCCCCTTATTAACTCTTCCTCCCCAGATTTTTCCATTTTACCCTGAATTCCGTCCTAAAATGTCTCCTTAACAAGTCTCGAACTTGCTTCCTGCACCTGCCATCCAACTGTGCTTTAAAGTTTTCACTACACAGGTTTTCACATAATGCAGATGGTTGACCTCTTTATCCTTTCTCATTAGCCATCAGTTCTAAATGGTAGTCGGTGAGTGGGAGGCTCCGAACAAATGGTCTGTGTGATTAAATTGGATATTAGGAGCACAGGTGCCCTTTAACAGCACCGAGGCTATTAACACGGGAACAAAAAAGCAACTTGATCGACTTTCTAAAATGGCAGTCAATTAACAGAGCTACGGCGCGGCCTGGTGGGGGGGTTGGGGGGGTTGGCTGCTTTCGCCCTTAAGTGGCGAGAACACAACAGGCTTAAGGGGGGGGGCCTTAAGGGGGGGAAATTAATTTTTCTGATGCCAGTAAGAGAGAAAATAACAGATCACAGGTTGTCTTTTGATGGAGTTTAGACTGAATCATCATTTTAAAGCAGCGCTTATCAGAAGAACCTTTGTGGTCCATGTGTGTGTGGTTGGAGCAATGTAAGTTGCTATAAAGATTTTTGAGAGAAATGTCTCCAGGCCTGCTCTCACTCAAAGTTGATTTATTCTCAGCTTATTACAGTTCAGGCTTTTGTTCAGTTGCGCAGCCATCTGTCTCTGTGTACCCTCTCCTGTCAGAATAAAGAGAGGGACAGATTGATCAACGTGGATTGAATCTTATCCTTGAAAATTCATTTGAGGTCTCGATGAATGCTTTTTAAGTTTCCAGAGCCTTGTATGTCACCTGATAATATGTAGCCGAAAGAACTTTGAAAAAATGTGTGTGTGCATGCCTGTTCGTCTGTGGAGCCCGTTCTGTTTAGTCACCTTGAAAGACAGCTTCCATGCAAATGGTCAGTAGAAGAATCTTCTCTTGCCTGCTTCATGTAATGTAAAGTCCAGAAAATGTTTGGGTCCGGACTTTACCCACAGTTTGTTTTCAGTGCAGGTCTGAAAGCAGCTATAGTGAACAGTACAGTGGCTTTGATCTTAGAGCTAGGCCTTCAACCCATATGTCAATAAATATCTATTTTAAATATCTGATCCTTATGTCTTCACTGCAGAAAAAAAATATCTATTTCATATTAAATGCTGGATGTCAGTAGAAAGAGTAAATGCATTAATACAAGTGACAACTTTAAACGAAGATCAGTGTTTACGTCTTCCTGCAGGGAATAGAAACTCACTGGTGGACATTCACAACTAGATGATATTTATCAATCTGTTTTTTACAGTTTTTACATATGTAGACAGGAAGATTTGGATGCAGGGTTTTTTTGGGGGAGTAGTTAAAGGGTAAGGGGTGGGAGGTAGATGAAGCGAGGGGAGCGGGAAGGGGGAAGTGGGTGAGGTATAGGGGTTAAAGGGGTCAGAGGTATCAGGAGCCACCTTGTCCACTTCCTCTCTTCTGTGGGAGGGCCTGTTTGCTTCAGTTGCAGGGTTTTTCTCTTCCCCTTCTCTTCATTCCGTTCTCCTCCTCGTTCACTTTGCTGTGTACAATATATTGAAGGAAGTATTATTATTTCTAATAATAATATCATTAATTTTTGTAGAGGGGTCGGCCATGAAACCTACAATTTTTATGCGAATCTGGATCAGGAGGGCAGGTCAACATTTTCGTGGGTTTCTCTTTCTTTATTAAATTCCTTTAATTAGAAAAAGGTATGTTTAGGAGACTGAAATGTATCAGTGTGTTCTACTTGGTGCAGATGCAAAATACAAACAGTGATCTAGGGAATTTGAATGTGGATTGTTTGGCTAAGTGGACCAGTTCACAGTTTGCGTGCGATCGCTCCCGTAAATGTACGACTTTTGTCACGCGCGAGTGTTAGCCTGTGCGAGCGCTCGGTGAATGCTTAACAGCTTGAATAGGTTGCAGCAGATTGAGCTGTGATGTTTTCCCGCCGAGACATTTTGGGGTCAGAGCCGTTTTTTCCTCTTTCTTATTCTCATAATAATCGCTTTGATCAAAACAATAATTAGGTTTTCTTCTTACTCCTGCTTCGAAATCCGTGCGGGCGCACTCACCTGCTCACACGCACACATTCCTCTCTCTCTCCTCCTGTGACGTACCTGTAAAATCTAATGACACAAAAACAGAGAGAGAGTTTTTTGGAGCACTGTCGGGTCAGTGATTTTTGAGGAAACTTCATCTTCTTAATGCATGCATTTAAGGTGACATGTATTAAACAGCCGCTTCACTTTGCCGAGCCAGGAGACAAAGTGAAAGTCATTCTCCAGGAGCTGCTGCACTAACCGGTTTGTTGAAAAGGGCTGGGCATGCTGTGCTCAAGGTGGAGACTTATAAAAACCCCAAATTCAATTACATCGCCCCCCACAGTGTGTCTTTCCTCCCGAGTCTTTTTATCGTAGCGGTACAATCATATCATGCAGGGAAGCTGGATATGAGTGGAGTCACCTGGCATGTTGGAAAGTTGCAGTTTGTTTTATTGTTGTTAAAATTAAATCGTTATCTTTTCCTGCCAGCAAAAAATCGAAACAAAAGCCAAATCACACAGTTTCCTTTTGCCTTGTATTTTCTTTTTTTCTTTGTGCCTGGAACTCCACATTATGCTGAGGTGAAGTAAACCAGCTGCAAGCAGAGGGAAGACATCTCTCTCTTTTCAATATGAGGACAAAGTCTGGACCACCATAGCAAAATGGTTTATTTTTCTGCTGCAGATGGAGTTTTAACACAACTGAGTTTCCCCTGTGGAAACTTAAGCCAGCGAGGGTGTAAATATGCACTGGGTGAAAAAAAGTTCTTCCACAAGTTTAAATGTTGTGAAATGAGATTTTGCACGGCCAAGTTGGAGAAGTGAGCTGTGCTGTTTTGGAGTCTGTACGTGAATGTGTTTGTGTCCGCAAGTTGTACTCTTTGTGTGCATGCGATGTGCGTTTGTGACAGTGACGCGTTCACACAATAATCCAGATTTTGTTCACGGATTTGGAGTTTTTTTATGTTTTAGAAATCGATCTAAAGTTTATAATATTGAAAAAAATAACGATTTCTTAATTACCATCTGAAGGGCTTGTTCTAAACCTGCCTGTTTTTAATGGGCTGCTTGACTGTCCTGCTGATGCTGGTTCCGGTTTGGACAGTGGTCTCAGGTTCTTGGGTTCATTGAAGACTTTACATTGACTGTAGATGTGAGTGACATGGCCTGCGGGTAAAATCCAGATCACATCCACATCATTCAGGCGAGATGTGCAGCAGGCGGAGAAAGGAAGCCACACATTAACTCCGCTGCGGAGATCAGGTGATTTTTCTGCGTGTCGGCACTTGTCACCAAAAACTCTCTTGACTCGTCCATCGTGTCTTCTACGTGTAAGACTCCTTGTTTTTCCAATGGGACATATTTAAAAAATATTAAAAATTTTTTCATCTGTTGTGCGTCAGAAGCGACATCAACCCCCCCAACTCACTCGCAGTGAATCCAACATAACCCCCTGCTGTGTTCACACATCGACTTCTCCTGGATATCTATGGACATTGTACTAGTAGGCTGCGGAGCGTCTCACTCTGATATCTGCGTTCACATATGCACCTCCGCCGAAGAAAATACGGAGGAACTCAAGAGTTCAGTGCTGGTCTGAGAGCAGCTTGTACGCACGTCCTCTCAAGGTGGCGCCCCCTGCCTTGGATTTGCTCCAACTCCCCCCAAAACCCTCAAAGGGTAAACGGTACAGATAAGGGATGGATGGTTGTGTTTATGGTCTAATTCCTAATATATCAATTGGCCGACATTCCCAGTACTTGAGCAATGTCCTTATCGTTTTCATTTTCGCACGCTGCTTGCGCCTCACTGTGAGTGCTCATGTAGCACTGAGAGGTGCGCGGGCTAAACAAAGGCTGAGCACTCCAGATTAGAGCAGATGATGAAATGAAACTTTAATAATGGCCGCAGGGAAACTGGGTCACGGGCAAAAGTGAAGAACGGGAGACGAGAATAGTGCAAACGGAGACTATGAAGATAATGCAAGTAATTACAAGCAGGGAGCCGACTGTGCTGAGGGTAAGACGCAGAGCGGGTCAAGATGGGGCATATCTGCTGGCGGCAGCTCGGAAACGCGATGCTCACTTGGACCGGGCGCAGAACATATGCTCGAAACATATGTTCAGAGACGTACGCCATCCGCAACGTCGCATTTACAGCTTCCTTGTATAATTTGAACTGTGTGATAAAGCAGAAAAAGCCTCACATATGAAAAACGCCAACAAATGAGCAAGTGATGGGTGAAACGTACCAGGCGACACCGTGACTCAAACAATGTCCAAACAACGAGGCGGCTGATTGTGATCAGTATCGCAGGAGACTCGCACTTGGATTGCAGGCTGAATGTCTCATTATAACATAATCAGATTTAATGGTCTGAGGCCGTAACAGAGCGTCGGATGAACTATATCGATCCTGTCAGATAAATTGGGTCATTACAGCTATTAGAGGTGTGTAGGTTGGAGGACATAAAACAAACTCGTTTTCTGATTCTCTGTTGATCCCTGAAGGAGACATTTATTCTTGAAGGAGAAGAGCTTTTGGCCACCACTGTTCCTGAATACTTATTCTATATAGCATGTATATATCTATAAAGTACGTTATATTATACATATAAGAAAAGAAACTATAAACATTATTGATCCCACTCAGGGGAAATTCACTTGTTACTGCAGCAGCAGGTCAGAATTAGGTAAACAAGTGAACATGTGAAAGTATATAACAGAATAATATAGGCAATGTAATATAATAGAATAAATAAAAATACAGAGAATATGTAGTTATATTTTTTATTCAATGCAGATAGAAATATTGTTTGTAGATAGACCCAGTTGAGTAAAGAGCATTGGCACAGGCTGATTGTATCACAATGTCTACTGTAGTTGTGCTACACAGATTATATGGACATTATAATATAGATGTGTAGACTGTTATACGTACATAGGGAGGTGTCATATACAATATCAATATAAGTAAAAATGGTATTTGCTATGTATAAATGGTTGCGATTTTCTAAATATAATTTAAATAAATAGCAGTATACTATACATGTAGCTGTGTGTATATGTTAGTTATAAATTCACATTAGTATCCAATATGATATGAATATATATTTGACTAAGTATACATTAATACATTCACAAGAATACTTTATACTATACTTTTGCAGACAGGTTGCAAGCAATGGATTTAATTCTTGGTTTTGATCACTCAAGAAATGTGTACCAACAGACTTCAGTCAAGTGGTGACATTGTAATGTACAATCATGCCACTTCCCTATTGACTATTTATATATTTTCTATGTAAGACAATCATATTAATGAATAGTTCATGACAAGCTAATGGATTTAGTTTGCATGGAGACGACATCGAGTATATTTAAATTTGCACTCTGCATTCTTAGATATAAGATAGAATTAGTACAGGGTAAGGAAATAGGGAAAAAGGGTTGATTAAAAAAAATTGAGATTTAGCTTGAAAATCACTTCTCAAAGCCAGATATCGAATTAATCCACTTTAGATGCGCTTTGTTTTAATGGTAATACGTGTTTGTGAATTTGTAATTGATGGTACAATTCTTCCTTTTTGCTCCTTAAATGTGGGTTGAGTAATTATTCTTGGCCACAGGGAGGACATTGACATTTTCAAATTCAGAAAATACAGAGCAACGTTTACATTGATCTAAGGATGTGTTTCCAGCCCTCTGACGTGTGTGGGTCCTGAATTCACTGCTGAGGGAAAACACCTGCGGTTTATCAGTGTTAGTCGTTTCTATGTGATGTGGGATGACTCAATAGAAATAATTTAATTAAAGACGATAAAAGGGTTTGTCGAGCTGAAGGCAACTGCACAGTCAGGGGGTTCTCTCAATGGATTCATCTTGTAATGTTTTCCCATATTGATTTAATCTTATTGATAGATGCAGCATTAAAGAAGGTTAATAAGCTTTGGTTGTTGAAATAGCCTGGAGAAGAATATCAAACCTGCCACTGCTGAGTCTGTTGTTATTAGCGATGTGTTATTGACCTTTCTCACATCTTCATCATCAACTAAATCTGATTACTGGTTTTAAAAACAAATATTTGACAACACAAAAGTGTTCTGCATGAGTCATGACCATCTTTTGCTGCTGATAGGTCACCAGGCCGGCGGTTAATGTCCTGACTCTGAACGGCCATCACCATCTACCACATTTCTACCTCCTCTGTGTGTCAGTGCTGTTTGTCTGTTGGCAGGATTATGCAAAAACTATTGAGTGGATTTCACTATACCTTAGTTAGAACAGTGGGGGTGTGGATTCTTTTAAGATGGCCGATCCAGGATTATCTTTTTCTCACTTTATTTAACATGGCAAGATTAGGCGTTTTTTCCCCCATTGAAAAACATGTAGCATATTTAGGAGGCTGATATCTATGAGTTTGCACTTTGGTGCATCTCGATTGGTTTGAACTGAGGTATATGCACACTATGAGTGTCATTCTATTTATTGGTTTGTCTGACAGGATTACTGAAAATTTACTGAACTTTTTTTTTACTTGAAAAGATGGGGCATGGGCCAAAGAGTGTGCACTATCTCCTCAAAGCAAGCCGGTTCCCGGTTTGAATCCTGGTTTCGGCTGGGGTCTTTCCATGTTGAGTTTGCGTGTTCTCCCTGTGTCTGCGTGGGTACTCCAGCTTCCTTTCACAGTCCAAAGACATGCAGACCGGGGCTAGGTTAGTTGGTCACTGAATGTGAAAGTTTTGTGTTTGTAATTAGAAATAATGCTGAGATTTTTGTGGAAACCATTGGGCATGTAGATTGTGTAAAATGAAGAGTGGTAATCTCAATGAACAAGTTTGATGCCGCTCTTGAAGATCCTGATGTCTTGGACCTCAATAAACCTATATGCATTGTGGTGGAAAAGTGGACTATCGCCTTTGGCTCATAGAGGCCTGCTCTCTCTAGTTCAGCTGAAACTTTGGCATTAATAACAGAGTGGGATCCAGCAGTTGGTCAGTTTGCAATCAGAAAGCACAGTCGTGTTGAATCCGGTCTTTTTTTACATTTCCATGCAGGACAAAAAAGGATTCAGGTTTCTAGTCAGAGTCATCTGTGACGTACTTTGACCCAGTGAGCGGTGCAGGAAAAAAGGAAGGATACTCTCGGGCGGGCAAAAAAAATAGCTTTCAAGCACTTTTCACCTGTTTTTTTATGCTGGGCTGGAAACTGCCTGTGGTTTGATCGTAATAGATGCTGGAGAGAGGTGGTTCAATGTGATGGAGCTATTCTGGAGACTTCCAAGAGCAGGCGAAAGGAAAAAACACAAAGAGAACTCGAAAGTGGAGCATACACACAAACAGCTAGATGGTTACAAATGATAGACTTCAGTGTGTGTGTGTGTGTGTGTGTGTGTGTGTGTGTGTGTGTGTGTGTGTGTGTGTGTGTGTGTGTGCGTGTGCGTGTGCGTGTGTATGCTCTATGCTGCAGGTATATTCTTATGGGAGTTGATAATTGACTGAAAACATGAGAATAGTGCAGCGTAATTTCACGTAAATCTGTTTCATTTGGTTGTTAGTTTACTCAGACGCGAGTCAGATGCTCTCGGACTCTGCCCGCGTCATCTCTTCTTTTATCCTTTCTTTAGGTGAAATCACTAAATTGCTGAACTCAAACTGTACGAGACGCTGTTCCCATCCTTTCATGGCACATGGCACAGGGTTCAGGGAACATGTCCGTGATTGTGCTTGATTGTGTGTTTTTGTGTGAGTGTGTTTGAGTGTGATCAACCAACCCAGTCGAGACTCAACACACCTGTGGTTCTCCACTCCTGATCAGCAGGGCCGATGCACAGCTCCTGGATTGGAGCCATGAAAGCGAGGAGAAGAGAGATTTCCACACCTTCCGCCTCGTCTGGGGCTGAAAATCCTCGGCTGTTTGTTCCGTGTAGCAGGACAAAGCTGCTGTCCCCCATGCACACACACACACACACACACACACACATACACAAATGCACACGCACACATACACAAATGCACACGCACACATACACAAATGCACACGCACACACAACCACACTCACTCAAAACAGGCGTATGGACTGATACACAAAGGCCTCGGTTATCTGGAGGAGGGGGCATGCAAGAAATGAACTATGGACGATTAGAAAATGAAAGAAGATTGCTTTTGATTAGCTCTTGTTAATTAATCCGCCAGCTGCCTGCCTGCTTCCCAGCCAGCCCATCATCAATGTATAGTGTGTGAATAATTCAACTTTGTGTGTGGGTGTGTGTGTTTGTGTTTGAAGGATGCAGGCTGTTGACAGGTTTTTTCCTGTTCAGATTTTTGATGGTGTCTTTACATAATGACAAACCGATCAACCTAAACCTCAATTGGCTTTGACGTTGGTCTGCCTGCGCTGCACCCACGTGTGTGTGTGTGTGTGTGTGTGTGTGTGTGTGTGTGTGTGTGTGTGTGTGTGTGTGTGTGTGTGTGTGTGTGTGTGTGTGTGTGTGTGTGTGTGTGTGTGTGTGTGTGTGTGTGTGTGTGTGTGTGTGTGTGTGTGTGTGTGTGTGTGCGCACGTGTGAGAATAGTGTGTTTTCATTGATATGCAATGCAGCTGGTGTTCCCAACATGCATGATCAGTGGACTACACAGTGCGCCGCCAAGTGAAATTGAATGGTAATGAATGATTGATAAAGGGGGACATTTTTTTTTAAAGAAGAAAGAGATGAGAGAAAGACAATGAGGAGGAGGAGGAGGAGTGGTTAAGGACTGAGGAAGATATCAAAGGTAAAGTGGGAACGAAATGAAAGGATGAATGAAGGTGGTGTTAATGAGGGGGAAGTGGGGGCGCACAGGAGTTTAGAAGAGAGATGCACCTAAGACAAGAAAAAAAAAAGAAAGAGAGAAATCGATAGAGAAGACTCAAACAAAAAAAGGACATGGTTTTTAGTTAGAAGAGATGAAATAAAGTGAGGCGCAGGAAAACAGAGAGAAGAAAGAACAGGAGCTGGGAGGGACGGAGCGATTTCATAAGAAGATAGGATATGGAGGACGAGATTCACAGGAGCCCGAATTTCACAGTAGTCAGAGGCAGCCGGGGGTTTGTGCTGTTACGGCATTACAAGAAGCGCTTCTCTTGATTGCGCGTTAGTCCTATTGTGGTGGGAGCCCGGTGCATGTTTTATTTAGCGGGCTCGCTAGGCGCCCGGCTGCGGCAGGGATGGACATTTGTTTGCCCTGCAGCCCGCTGTGTGCTCGGGGTTGCCGGTGCAGAGCCACGTCTCCTTGCTGCTAATGGACGGGGCAGCATCAATCAACTGTGCCGGCATCTCCCCGGCTTCCTCTCAAAGCCGCGAGGGTGCTCTCCGGCTTTTCCTGTTTTAAAGCCACAGAGATTCACTCTACAGTACACTCTGACCCCCCCCCCCCCCCCACACACACACACACACACAGGTGGGATGCGTTTATACAAGTTTCGACAAGCTAACGGAGGAAAAAATCTGCGACTTCAGATTCCAAAACGTCTTGACTGTTGCGGGTTAAACAGGTACAGGCTAACACAGCTGGCAAGGAGTTGATGTCCAAGCTTGATGTGTATCCAATCACATCGAATTGTTTGGCTAACTTTGCTTACCCTCTATTGAAATAGGTTAACCTGCTTCTGGCGGTAAACTAGCCACAACTTCACGGATGCAGCCTAAAGTCAAGCAAGCGGAACAGAACAAGTCTTGGAGAACAAGCTGAACGGGTGACTTACTTGTCCAAAAACCACAACACCAGGTTGGCATGTGTCCTGCAGCCTTTGGCCTCTTTCGGCTCTTGCCATCAAGTGAAATACGCTCCAATATACCTCCTTGTTCCGTTTCTTACTCACTTATTCTTTTCCTCTTCTTCTTTTCCTCTGACAACGTCCTCTTTGGTTTCCGCTCTGCCATTACGTACACACTGAGAATGATGAGCTAGTTGTTTCTTACAGCTAGCTGCTCGCTCCAAATGTGGTTGTTGATGTGTGAGTAAGGCTGTAAAGCATGGAGTAATGTCCCAGCACGGTACACCAGAGGGACATGGTTCTCTTCCAGGCCTCCTGGGGGCGCTTTGGCAATGACAGACATGCCATTCTCCCTATTACAAAGGTTCTATACCATCAAAATGATTTTAAAGCTGTTATTTTGAGTTATAAATACTACCCGGTGGTATTTTAATTGATGGGCTCATGTCACGCCATCTGCTTTCCTTGAGCTTGTTACAGAGTCGGTTGAATATGAACCCGCTGCTATTGTTAACGCTCTTAATAAGGTCAAACTCAATTAGGCTGTCACCTCTCGTTTCTAGACCTGACATTCCAGCTGGCAGCAACAGCAGGCCACCAGAGCGAGGACGTGTGTCAGCGTGTTCATTTTTTTCAACCCCGTGCCGTTCTGGTTCTGGTGTGTGAATTTTTCCCTTGAACTCCTGACCTGCAGATTGTAGACAGTTTTCAGCAGCTTGCCCTCAGCACCCCAAGGCCAGAAGAACGGCAGAGACTCTGCTTCAGACAGCAGTTTGTTCTGTGGCGAGCAGTGACGTCCATCTGCTCCGCGGTGAAGAATTAGTCTATTTTCATTCATGAGGCAAAACAACAACATGGAAAAAAAATCCCAGAAAATGTAAAGAACTGTTGAAGATTTATATCTTATTAAGCTGCTTTCAGTCATGAACTCTGGCAAATGTCCAGAGCAACTGACATTTGCGTTCTCACATGCAGCCCCTCCGGAAAATCTCTCTTACCTAACACACAAATGGTGACTCTCAGTATGATGTTATAGTGACAAAAAAATAAATGATCTAAATAATGATATATGTTCAAAGTGGTTTTAGTCTCTCTCGAAATGGAAGAGTAATCAATAATAGCAATAGAAAGAAGTTTTCCAGTCACAAACATCACAAAGCACAAGACAAATTTTCTGAACTCAAAATAGTCATGGATAACAAACTATTTGTCTCAGTTGTTCAACAAACTGTGCCGTCTGTCCCCAGTGTGTTCCCAGTCAAACATGGACTGGTTTTGTGTCCAAAAACTGTTTAACATTATCTCCAAGTGAAATCATGAAACATCGCAGCAACTAAAGCAGAAGTAAAGCCTCACTGCACTATTGTCGTGAATGATGCTCGCCTGAAGTGTGTGTGTGTGTGTGTGTGTGTGTGTGTGTGTGTGTGTGTGTGTGTGTGTGTGTGTGTGTGTGTGTGTGTGTGTGTGTGTGTGTGTGTGTGTGTGTGTGTGTGTGTGTGTGTGTGTGTGTGTGTGTGTGTGTGTGTGTGTGTGTGTGTGTGTGTGTGTGTGTGTGTGTGTGTGTGTGTGTGTGTGATCTCTCAGTAGACTACCTCACTAACCTGGCTCATTATATCACACTCTGAGATCATAAGACAGACGTCTCTAGAGGTGCACACACGCTCAGTTGAAAACCACAGGGATGCTCACTTCTGGGAATGAGACACATATACACGCACACACACATATACACACACGTACACACACATACATATATACATGCACACACATTAGCACACTCCGATAAACAGTTTTATGAAATGACCTGCAAATCGTCCTGCAGCTGTTGGATGTGTCATACATAACCTGGGTCGTATGTAATTATATACAGTGGAGGAAATAATTATTTGATCCCTCGCTGATTTTGTAAGTTTGCCCATTCACAAAGACACAAACAGTCTATCATTTTAATGGTAGGTTTATTACAATAGTGAGAGATGGAATATCAAAAGGAAAATCCAGGAAATCACTTTAAATAAAATATATAAACAGACTTGCATTTTATCGAGTGAAATAAGTATTTGATCCCCTGCCAATAAATGGCTTAGTTCTTGGTGGCAAAACCCTTGTTGGCAAGCACAGAGGTCAGACGTTTCTTGTAGTTAATTACCAGGTTTGTGCACGTATCAAGAGGAATCTTGGTCCACTCCTCTTTGCAAATCATCTCCAAATCCTTTAGGTTTCGAGGCTTCGCAACTCGAAGCTTCAGCTCCCTCCACAGATTTTCGATGGGATTAAGGTCCGGAGACTGACTTGGCCACTCCATGACCTTAATGTGTTTCCTTTTGAGCCACTCCTTTGTTGCCTTTGCCGTATGTTTTGGGTCATTGTCCTGCTGGAAGACCCATCCACGACCCATTTTCAGTGCCCATGGCGGAGGGAAGAAGGTTGTCACTCAGGATTTTACGGTACATGGCCCCGTCCATCTTTCCATCAATGCGGTGAAGTCGTCCTGTCCCCTTAGCAGAGAAACACCCCCAAAGCATAATGCTTCCACCTCCATACTTGACGGTGGGGATGGTGTTCTTGGGGTCATAGTCAGTATTTTTCCTCCTCCAAACACGGCGAGTCGAGTTGATGCCAAAGAGCTCAATTTTGGTTTCATCTGACCACAGCACTTGCTCCTAAGACTTCTCTGAATCATTCAGGTGATCATTGACGAACTTCAGACGGGCCTGTACATGTGCATTCTTGAGCAGGGGGACCTTGTGGGCACTGCAGGATCTTAATCCATTGCGGCGTAGTGTGTTCCCAATGGTTTTCTTGGTGACTGTGGTCCCAGCTGCCTTGAGATCATCAGTGATACCCCACGAGGTGAGATTTTGCAAGGAGCCCCAGAACGAGGACGATTGATGGTTGTTTTGTGCGTCTTCCATTTTCGAACGATCGCACCAACAGTTGTCTCCTTCTTACCCAGCTTCTTGCCTATGGTCTTGTAGCCCAATCCAGCCTTGTGCAGGTCTACAATCTTGTCCCTGATGTCCTTAGACAACTCTTTGGTCTTGCCCATGGTGGAGAGTTTGGAGTCTGACTTATGAATGCATGTACAGGTGTCTTTTATACAGGTGATTGGTGACTGATTGACACACAGGTGTCTTTGCTGCAGGTAACATGTTTTTTTCAGTGTATCTAAGGAGTATTTAACCAGTCTGTGGGAGCCAGAATTGTTGATGGTTGGCAGCGGATCAAATACTTATTTCACTCGATAAAATGCAAGTCTGTTTATATATTTTATTTAAAGTGATTTCCTGGATTTTCCTTTTGATATTCCATCTCTCACTATTGTAATAAACCTACCATTAAAATTATAGACTGTTTGTGTCTTTGTGAATGGGCAAACTTAAAAAATCAGCGAGGGATCAAATAATTATTTCCTCCACTGTATATATACCTCCACACTGATGAGGCGTTCTATATAGCACATGCACACACATGCACTAAGGCACACAGACACAGAGAAAACACATGATCCTGGCTCCTGCCAAAACAATCCCTGAGCTTATCTTCGGCCAATCAGCAACCTGTAGACACACATGAACAAACAAACACACGCGTAACAATATATATTAGAAAGTTAGAGACATACGCACATATATGGGAACAATGGCATAAGGACAGTACACAAACACACATACAAACACAAACACAGAGGATGGATGATGTTTGCTCGTGTGATTCCAATTTTCCTCTCCTCTGAGTCCCCCCCCCCCCCCCGAAGTTGGATTTGTGTTGGCTGTCACATTGATCGGCTCTTAATAATGCAGCGTGCACCGGGTGTGTGGGCGAACAGGGCGACGGGGGGGGGGGGGGGGGGGTTCGGAGGGGAGACACAGATGTTCCTGGCTCGAGGAAATTGTTCAAACAGCTGGTCTGTAATAACAAAACTAACTGAGCATCACTCCCCAGCAGCTGTGAGTGTGTGTGTGTGTGTGTGTGTGTGTGTGAGTGTGTGTGTGAGTGCATGCATTGGTACAGACAATTTTCTATACGTGTGCATGGTCTGGTTTGTTTATGTGCGCTCCGGGTATTACTCATGTTGTTGGGACCTCAATATGTTTCCACAGCCACATTTTTGGGCTTTTCCTCCTTGTAGGGATAAAAGGGAAGTCCCCATTACGTGGGTGGGGAAGACATTTTTAAGATCATGTTAAGTTTAGTTTAAGGTTTGCCTAATGCAGGCTCTACCCCCCACGTGAATCTTCCAGATGTTTTCTTGTTGTTGCGAAAACACATATGGCCCAGACAGTCTCCTGCTGCTTGCTTCATATGTGAAAGGCGAAGTCTGGAAACAGCTTTAGAAATGTGTTTTGATAAAAAGTCTCTAAAAGCTCATAAACAATCCACATGTTGACACTATATGTTCATGTTGTCATGTCACCTGCTCAAGTTTGGCCTGAAGATCATTTATGTTTATTTGCTGCTCTTTCGCATGAACATCGAAATTCAAGCCTGTTTTGTGTCTTTGTATTGACTTTGTACTTGCATGTGAAATCTCATGGTGTGAAAGATTCACATCCCTGTTGGTGTGAACGCATCCTTTTAGCCTCACTATGAGTGTGTCTCCTCGAACAAATCTCCTCTCACACTCAAACGAGATGATGATTTCCACCGAGCTAATGGAAAGCCTGTGCATTATTTTTATGATTTGCTTCTCTGATTCCCCCCATCCTCTCATCAAGTGTTGCCTCAGAGTAAGGCATCAAACCAGCTGGGTGCCATGCTGCTCTGTAAGAGCTCTTCCTTGTTTACCTGTACCTGCCTGTGATTCACTGAAGCTCTTCCTCCTACGGTGCTGTCTGTGTGGAAACACAGTTAGCCTCGCCTCGCTCTGTCTCGACATGAAGACACTTCACCCTTTGTCTCCTCTCAGCCCATCACTATATTGTCTATAACTTCTGCCCAATGAGCCATCACCACAAGTTTATTTGAGCTCTGCGCTGCAGGCGGACATGCTGAATTTCTCTTCCTCTGCTCAGATCACTCCCCTCTGTCCGTCTCTCTTCCAACCTCCTTGCCTCAGTGTGTTTGTCTAGCTGTTAGCTGTGTGTGTGTGGTGGAAGCAGAAGAACTTCCACTTTCCTAGTTTTGCAAGTTTTCTTTTTTTTTTAGGTTGGAACCAGATTAGTTGATGTTCATGGGCTCAGGAGCGGCGCTTGAGGCTCCTTCATCGTGACTTCAGCTGATTAGTGAGCTACAGCGCTGCAAAGAAACAATACACTTTGTCTCAACACAAAGTCAGAGTAGAAGAGGCGACTGGGAGGGAAGAGTTTATCATCTTGACAGAACGGAAAGAGGTTTTTCTCAGAAAGACAAATGTGAGCGCTGCAGCGTTTTATATTGTACGTTACCAGGAAGTGTGCGTCCTGGAGGATTTGTGTGCTAATGTGTGTCAGTCAGTGGCTTTGTGCGCCTTCCCTGCGTGGCTATAGGTTTTTTATGACGCGCATGACTCGTGTCCACTTCAGTGTGTTGACATTGATTTAATAAAATGGGAAATTATGGCTCTTTCCTGGCCGGTAATGTGTATATTAGTGTTATAGATCTGCTGCTCCCTGTGTATTTGTTTCTCGCTGCGAAAAACAAAAGCATCAAACAGCTGAAGGTGTCACAACTCGACACACAAGATAACACAATGTATGACTTACACAAACCCCACTGTATATAGTTGTCTGCACAGAATGTGTTTGTGACCTGTTATTGCAACTACATGCAAAATACAGTTTGGAGAAGACGCTTTGTCGTTGGAAAGGGGATTATGGGATACGTGTCTCTTCAAATAATCATGTACACGGTCTTGTACCTTTGCCTTTATGTTTGTTTTCCAATTATTTATTTCTTCTGAAAGAAATGTTTGAATTATCTCTCCCAGGCTTAAAATCTTTTTATAAAGATTTTCTGAAACCTCTGTGGAGAAAATTTATGGGAAATGTTTTTCCTGGAATTAGAGCCGTTCTAAAACTGGGTGCTTGCTGTTACGGTGTAGGTCTAAATGTAACCGTGTGCTCTCTCTCTCTCCTTCTGGTTCAGCCCTGTCCATATTGCCATCAAAAGAGGAGCAGACCCCTGTGCCGCAGAACAAGTGCATGGGCGACATCGAGGAGCTCGCTGCCAGCTATGAACGCAAACTCATAGAGGTGAGTTCTGTCTTACTCTCTGTTTCTCACTGTGAATTAGTTCTGATTCCTAACCCACAGTTGTGTGTTCCACAACTTGTCTCATATACCGGTGGGCTTTGCTCCTGCTGCCAGCACAAACAATAGCACTTAAAGGAACAGTTCCAACATTGTATTGTATTATTATTTACATTTTGATTAATTGTGTCTTCTACTTTTGAGTTTCAATACGAAGTAAATAATAGATTGTATATATAGATGGCCGACACGTCTAAACTTCCTCCCACTATCAAGAAATGAGACCCAAATATCTCTGATACGAAAGCTGCCATCTTGTGCATGTTGCAGTGGGGGATGGAACCATGGTATTGAGGTTCCACTGACACGACAGAAACCATCTTTGATTTTGTAGTTCGGCCCATATGCCACTAGCATGTAGGATCGACACTGCAGCCAGCCACTAGGGGGTGATGAGATACTTTGGGTTCGCTTTATGGAGCTGTTTTGTCGTCCATCTTTATATACACTCTATGTAGTAATAAAACAAGCTTTAATTGATGAAACTAATAAATAAATGGTAGGTGGGCTTTATTCGATTTCTTTGACAGAGCTAGGCTAGCTGTCTCCCCTTACTCTTTATGCTAAGCTAAGCTAAGTGGCCTCTTGCACAACTGCGTTTGCTAAATTTTTTCTTTTAGCCTTCAATGCATCTTTTTTAAGAAAAAATAAACATTTATCAAAACTTCAACCACACAAGTCACGTTGCTCTTTAGTTTATTCAGGGTTGTCTTGTTTGCTCTACTGAAAAAGATGAAGTCAATATTTCTCTGTCATCTGTCAGTGGCACAAACGCAAATATCCTCTCTAAAATATCTGTTCATGTCCAACCTGCTGCCAAGCGAAACAAAAACCTGCGTAGGGGCCAATAGTCGTGTTTGTTGACAGTAATGGAATTTATATGTGCTAATGACTTCCCTAATGTTGCCAAGATCTGTGCGTTTAGTGCATTTGTTACATTCACAGGCAAAGTTAAAGAAAGAAAAAAAGATTGAGTTTTTCGGCCTGTGAGAGCCGTGCGAGGAATATGAAATTCTGAACGATCCGCTTAATCTGAATAAAGCAGCGAATTGTACTCTTCGGTTGCATTGATTTAAGCTCTGGTTCTATTGTTGCCAGAGCAGGCTCTTCTCAAATACATTGATTGCAGTGCTTGGTGAAGCGCTCTAATAATTGGACATCAGGCCTATTGTTGCCAGCTGCACGAGCGATGATGGGAGCGCTGTCCAGTTTCCTATTAGACTGACCAATGAGGCAGCGGTGCTCCCAGAGAGAGTTACAGCGTCTGAGCACAATAAAGGCACCTTGTGTTTATTCTAATGTGTAGCGAGGTGTTGGGGGGGGGGGGGGTCAACGTGAATTATTAAAGCATGGCTTTCATAAGAAATAATTCTGCCTGTGTTCGGCCAAACTATGCTTTCACTTATCCATGCACGTGTATGTGCGATGCATTTTAAATGGTGTTTACTTATTTATTTGTTCATTTGCTTGGCTGTCAGTCTCGAGCGGGTTTTCACAGTGAGCCTGGAGGAGGGCGGTGGGACACAGTCGCGCTGCAGGCTGTCTTCCTGTCCCGGGCTAAATCCGCTTGTCATATAGAACACAGGTGTTTGTTCTTTGTCCCTGATATAAATCAAGTCGTCCAGTTGGCAGAAATAGTGTAAACTGTTGAAGTGTTTGCAGCTGGAGGAGAGAAAAGAAAAGACGTGCTGCCAACGAGACATACAGGATGTTCTCATTATTGCTCACCAGTGGCGGATCTAGGATTTGTCTAAATCGGGGGCCATTAAGGGGACAATTGTATATCCATGATCCATGCACCATATCTGATTGAGTAAGGCGCACACTCTATAGCTCTATAGCTTGGCTTCAAACGCCATCCACACATCACCAAATACAATTTGAAAATGTTTCCTTGTTCAAGCACATTGTGTTCTTCAAAAAAGCTTAGAAAAACTTCTTTTAAATAAGTGTGTGTGTGTGTGTGTGTGTGTGTGTGTGTGTGTGTGTGTGTGTGTGTGTGTGTGTGTGTGTGTGTGTGTGTGTGTGTGTGTGTGTGTGTGTGTGTGTGTGTGTGTGTGTGTGTGTGTGTGTGTGTGTGTGTGTGTGTGTGTGTGTGTGTGTGTGTGTCATATCCTCATCCCGATATGAAATCTTGTGATATACATGAGCAGCTGTTGACACTCCTGACTCAGCCGCCTTGCTCCAGCAGCTGAGGGGAAATCTGACCCAACAAGTTATTGATTTCTGAAAATGTCACATTAAAGCCTTGTTGGATACATGCAGACCTGCCAGACACAAATAAATATTGGCCAGTGGCTCAGCCTTCATTAACCTGGAAAATACACCGCGGTTTGTGACCCCATCAGTTTTAATTGAATGATGCTAATGCGTTTTATCGACTTTGACTTTGTTTATGTTTGAGCCAAGTCTCAAATGGCTTGATGCTCTTTTCCTGCCCCGTCCCTGTTTGTTCATCTGGCCTGTCAGTTTCTGAACTGTGCACGGAGATTCTCCCCCTGGCTACTGTCACACCTTGAACATGTGTTGTGTGGCCTCTGAATTGTTGGGGTTTGCTGTAAACCCACAGTGCAGCTCTGCTGATGACTGGTTTTGTGCCTTGCAGGACACTGTGCAGCCACAGCCTTTCACTGAATGTATCCCTATATCACTGGTTCCACTGAAACTACTGATTACAGCATTCAAGCCATCACATCTCATGCTTTAGATACTGATGAGGCATAGAAATTCATAAAAGCTGTAATTTTACTGATTTGGATTGGAAAAAAAGAGAATCCATGGGCCATATCTTTTTCCCTTTCATTGACATCTACTGATTATCAGGTTATAAAATACCCATAGCTGATATTCTGGCCACTTGTGGGGAGCAGAATCAACTGAAAACCCATCAACCTCTATCGCTGTCTGTTTGACTGTGACACGTATATCGCAAGAACCACTTATCTTAGCGCCTTCTCACATGGCGTGTATACTGTCGATAACGACAATGGCATCAACAGATTATTTTTGCTGCAGTGGAGGTGCAGCTTCAGGATTCTGTGAACTGAAATCTCCTCAGCTCAATTAGTGCAGGTCACTTTTACAGTTTTAGTAAGGAATCTGCAACCAGCATCATCACAGCCCAAACAAACGGGCAGGTTTGCAATGTGCACTGGACTTGATTAAACAAAGCATCGAGTTGATCTTGAAACTAAATTATTTTCACCAGCATTCATTTGTGTTTCTATACTCTCTATTAATTCAAATGAAATACTCACTTTCTTTACAGCTCTGTTTTGGTTTTCACCTCAGCTCTTGAAGTCTTTTATATCTGGTTGTAATAATAATATAATGATATGGCATTGGCAACAAAATCACCAAAATGAACTGGTTCAGATGTAAACACGACAACTCACTGGATAGTCAACACTCCGATATCAGACGCGCTTCTGTTTACAAACCAATCAATGTCAAGTTAAGGTAGATGCAGCCTAAATAGGTAATGACTAGAAGACGTATGTGTGAAATACACAACTCTTCTTTCCTAAATTCCAATGTGGAGCCAAAACTAACCGGATCAAATGTAAACAATATGAAAAGAGACATGAAGCTTGGTACTTTCAGGTGTAAAATGGATCCTACATGGACAACTATGTGACGTCCTTATATCCTGCAGGTGTCATCCACCTGTTTAATGACACGTAGGTCCTGTGATTTCGAAAGTGGACATAGGGTTTATTGGGTAAAGTGTAGCGGTTATATGTTTATATTTTTCATCATCTCTTATTTAAGCTTTTTTCCACCTGTGTGCTGTTACTTAACCGATCAGATGAAAACCATGAACTGATACACGCCAGTGACTTGTGGAGGAAGTGTTTTATTTTTACACTTTGATAATTCCTTGATGTTCCACTGCCGCCCTCTTACTCTCCTCTTCGTGCTTCTTACCCTCTCCCCTCTCTCCTTTTATCTATTTATTTATTCCTCCTTATCTTCTCAGCCGTGGCAGAGACAAGTTGGTACGGTTTGTGTGCGTTGGGTAAATTTCCTGTATGGATGAGTCGGGGTTTCTCACAAAAATCTGCATGGATGCTAGATTTAAGTGGGTGGGGCACTAACGGCATAATCCCATTGGAGCGATGCCGGTCAGAAATGAAAGAAAAGGTAATGGAGTGATGAATGTAGAAAGACAGAGAGAAATCAAATCACAGAGGGAAGGAAGTGAAACTACTACAACTCCAGGGCATAGACACATACGCTTTTCAATTTACATCTTTATTGCATTGTTGTTTGTCTCCGTGTGCGTGAGTAGTAAAAACAAATTACATAACACAGTTAACGTGTCCGCAGAGGTTTCTATGAAACGGCGAAGCTGCATGACATTGATCGGTGAGGCCGGAGTGGCGAGGACAGGGTGGGCAGGTAGTGATGTAGCACGTCCTCCAATCGGCGCTCACAGGCTGCTGGTGTCAGGCTGAGGGGACACAGTACACAGCAGCCCCTTCACATTTTATAGTCCATGTAGAAACTAAAGTATTTTTTGTGTCACGTGGTGTTTTTTCGTTCCTCTGGTAGCAAGATATCAGGATGTTGTCGTCGTCCATTTGTCGTACGTAGAATTAACTGTTGAGATAAATTAATCAGTGGATTTTGAGTGAGATGAAAATGATGGAGAAGGCTGTTGTAGCGAAAGAGCCCCCGGTGGTTTTAGATGAAGTGGATTTAAGACTAAAGACCGCCCCCTCCTCAGGCTCTTTAGATTTTCAAACTCACCGGAAATCTGAAAGAGACGTTCAACGGCTCCTCATCGTTTAAGAACCTATAAATGTGGCCTACAAGTGGGCTGAATTATACTCTACAAGCCAAAGTGGAATTATTAGAAAAGGTGGCCCCAGGAGAATTCTGTATGTCTGACTAAATATAACTATCAGCATATTACTTCATATTTAACCACCTTTTATAATGTTTCATAATAAAAATCCATACTCAGGTCATGTGACCACTGATCCACCTCAACTGAGAAACGGCCTGTACTGTTTGTAAGCACTGATTATGACCGTTCCAATTAAAAATGCTGTTTCAGAGCATGAACATCCCTGTTGCTGATTGGCTGGAATAAAATTATGCTGTTCGGTGGTGATATGATTTGGCCAGTCAGCACGGCCATCTTGTTGTTTCATGATTGATCCTCATTATTAAACTATTGTAAATGTCAGATTCATTTGAAAAGTAGATCACACATCCCTCAGCCAGACCTGAATGTAATGCAAGCAGCTGTTACTCATGCATGTGTGCTGCTGCCTGTTTCACCTATAGAACCATATACTGTCACTGAAGGCACCTGCCATTTGAAATCATCAGTGGGGGCCTCAATCATTAATGTACTTCAGGGTACATCCTCCTCCGCTGTAAACAAACTCGTCTGCAGCTCACAGGCTGCATCATCCTAACCTCACATCCAATAAACAAACAAACTCTAACTACATCAGAAGTCTTGTGAGTACACGTTTACAGTTAGTCATATTTTTGGTTTGTTGTTTTGTTTTCCCATTCTGTATGATTATTATTTTTATTTTTTGTACACCCCCTGCTGTGTGGTATTGATAAGAATAGGCAGAAGAGGATAGAGACGAAATATGGGTTGAAACTTCCTGTGGGATCAGGGATTCTCCCTTTGATCCGCAAGCTCATTAATTAACCATAAACAACATCACGAACAAGTACAACCATTACAAGCCACCGACTCAGAGTCTCCGCTGTTCAGAGGGAAGACGCAGTAATAGCCAGGGAAATATGAACCCATGTGCGTTTACGATGCCCGTTGTCTTTGCTGTGTAACGCATGTTAATGTGACCCTCGGAAAGTCAAAACACTGCATAATGCATGGTATTCTTCTCAGAATAATGCAGGTGGATCTTCTTTGAAGTGTTTGCGAGTAAAAACGCCTTCCACTGCCTGATTAAATTCTCCTTTCCACAAAATATTTTTTGCTTTTTTTTGCCTCCGTGTGAGAATACCCTTTCAGACCAGGGGGCTGACACACTCTCTCTAATAGCTTCGGGTTTAAAAGCTGCTTGCTGCAATGGTTTCAATCCCAATTTGTGAGCATTTGATTCCTATTGGGATGAATCATTGAAGACACTGAATAAAGTGGGATCGTTAAACCAGTATTAAATCTTAATGTTCCAGCTACGGAGCACATATACATGTGTGTTACAATCATACAGCTCATCGAGCTCAGGGGTGAAATACACTTGAAGTCATGCATCTTGCTATTGAAGCTCTGCAGTGGGAGTGAAGGTCTGCTAGAAAATAACTCCAATGTGATCCTAGTTCTGATCAAACCGTCTTTTTTTTTTATCATTTTATAAAATTGTTTATATCTTGCTTATCTTTGTTTATCTTGCTTTTAATTGTTTCAGATTTTGGATTTTTAACTGCCTACTTTGATGGCCTTTTCATTTTTAACTTGTAAAGCACCTTGTAACTTTGTTTTGAAAGGTGTTATAAAAATGTAGCTCATAGTTAAACATGTGCTACTTCAGAAAGACTCAATAAGACACCAACTACTTTTAATGTTGACTATCACTCTGACGCCGGTCTTCCACTTGTATATATATATGTGCAGCCATAATCCATAACTACCAGCTGCCATTTAATCCCCAGTCTCCACAAGGCTCCTGCCAGTGTATATTAACATTTTGGCTCCTCACGGTGAAAGTGACTTTTTGAATGTAAACTAATCTTAATCTGTCCAAATACATTTGGCATGCATGGAACGGGGGGAACATGGACAGAGAGAGGGTTTTAGTTCCCTGAATGTTAATCTGCATTGTGTTGAAAACAGCCCAAAATGAAAGCTGACAGGCTGTACTTTAATGTTTTCACAGCTGCAGCCTTTCAAAGTCATATTACTACATAACCCAGGAGTGAGAGATCCAAGTGCTCGTGTGACGCGTCGGTGACAAACAGCCACGTCTGTACAAAGTCTCCAGTTTTAGCCTTTCTCTATAAACTGCCATCCCTGTCTTTTTTGTTTTGCTCCATCTGCCACTCTCACACAATCACATTACTTAACTCATCTCTCTCTATCGCTCTTTCCATCTTTTCTTTTCCTCCTCCTTTCAGAGTGGACAGCACAGCTTGTGGTGTCTATATCGATCTGCTCTCACACTCTTTTTTTTTTTCTTCCTCCCCCCCACACCCTCCGTCTTTCCGCCGTGTTCTTCATGTTTAGGAGCAGCTGTGATGAAGTGAGTCAGAGGCACGGGCTGCATTTAGATCCACAGAGTGTCCCAGTGTTGGACATGTTGGAGTTGAGGTCTCACCCAGTTTAGCATGTTTAAATTAACCTTTGAACCAGGTCTCTCTTGTGCCATAAATATAAAAAAGGATGGAAGAGTTTCTCCTTTGAGTCACGCTCTCCTGCCCACTTGGAAATGTTACCCGCTGTAATACAAACACCAAGAACCATCTGCCTTTGGTTTTTTTTACGTAACGTCACAGCACGTTCATTTTGGGGGGGAATTGGAAAAGAGAGGAAGTATATTTAAAACAAAGAATCTGCCCCAAGGACATTTCAGTTTTTTTTTTTAAGAAACCTTGAAATTTTCTAGTCCCTTTATGAAACTGTGTTTAAATGATTTAAATCCAGATCTTGATTTAGATCAAATTCATATTTGGATCTGCTCCAAAAAAATATAAATACAAAAAATATCAGTCCCTTAAATATACCTGTCTGAGTAATAGGTGAACATTTAGAAATCCTAAATTTTGCAATTTTGAAGAAAGTACATTTTTTTGCTTCGCAAACGTATATAACATCCTTCCACCAAGTTTGCTTAGGAATCAGCAAGATGCATCGCAGTTGCAGAGGGAAAGGTCCAAAGTCACCCAATATTATTCAAATTATTCTGGATTTTAGCTCAAACCATATAGCTTGAATACTAAATTTGCAGAAAGAATTAATATGGCGAGTTAATGTTTCCAGTGCACATGACTCTGTGCTGGTATCAGCTCTCCCCTGACCTTGACTTGTCCGTATGTGTGAACACTGACAGGGTTTGATATCCTCACTTTCTTCTTGACCTCATATGGCTCCACACCAGTCGAATAGGGTTTTGAGTCAGATGTACCACGGTTTTTGTCTCTTTTTTTTGGGGGGGGGGCGGTTGTAGGGTTGTAGTGTTCCAGCTCAGCCAGGGCTTCTGTATTTAGGCCAGCACAGCTTGGTGTGGCTCAGATTAGATCATAGAGGAGAGGAGTGGACTCGACTCGACTTGATTCTGCAAAGATCTGGAGAGAGGAGGCGTGGATGACAAAGCGTTGCGTGAAGGAGGAGACTGTGTGTGTATGTCTTTGAAGACTAGTGCGTATAGAGAGTGTGTGTGTGTGAGGGAGCGTGCTGGTCACCATCACTTGGGTGGCAGTTTGCTGTAATGACTCCTCCAGTGCAGACAGTTGCATCATAGTAAACCAGCCCTGCAGCGGAGACAGAGCGTCTGATCACAAACAACACTCTGCATCACTGCTCTGCTTGTCTCATATACAGTCTTATCAGATCATTACCTCAAATTGTATACATTAACTCTAAATACAGCATCTGACAGACAATTATTGATAATATCACTATGTGCGAACTTTATCCAATTAGTGAGTTTGTGTCTTTTTCATTTTTTTCCATTTGATCCATTATTAGGGCCTGTTTGGCAAGGGCTCTCTAGAAACTGAAGGATTTACGGGATTGTGGATTGGATTGTGTTTTTTTATTATGGGGGGGGGGGGGGGGGGTACGTTTTTTATTTTGGGGGTGACTTGACGCACAAAAAAGCCTTGAGGGACCATAGCTTTAACCCAAAAGGAAGGCGCTCATTTTGGTGAGAGAAAAGGTTTTGTTTTTTAATGAACTCCTTCAAATTCAAATTCCCTGTGTGCAATCTTGAGATGACAAATCTTTAAGACATGTTGTTTTGTTGTCTGTAGCATGACTTGAAAAATGTTGATATCTGGCCATGACACAGGAAGTTGTCTTAACTTCACAGTACAAGCTCATATCTGCCCTAAACTTCACATGTTTGACAACAGTCTTGCCCTGAAGTAATCTACATGTCAATATTCATAGCGCCACCTATTGGCAATTGGAAGGACCCTCCAAATCATTATTCCATCTACATGCCATTTTCATAGTCTGGTCTCATGTTGTACACATGAACAAAACGCATGTTTAAGTGCACACCTTCTCCCGCCCCATAGTGGACACAGATATTGACATGGGATGTGCGATCCATTATGCTGCACTGCACCAGCGCAAGAAATTACATCTGACTCAATTACTTAGGGTCTAATGGTACAGCCAAAGCACGCAGCCTTGTCAACAAGCATCCTGCCTGTACCCTTGACATGCACGCGGGAGCGAGGGCCTGTTTAACGCTGCTTGCAGCTTAAATTGCGTTTTTAACCCTATAGAAGATGTGTTGTTATTTGTTGTGTTGGTCCTGAGAGACACTTTATTGTCTGTTTCACACTGTACATCAGGTTTTATTTACGTTTTCAGCTGCACAGTTGCACTTTGCAGGGTTGGCTGAAATAAATGATAGCAATTTATCTTTGTTACTTAGAGAGTGGCCAACATAGATAGTGGGTAATGCTGGCTGCAGAGCACGCAGCGCACAGTGCATTTGTCATTATTAATCAGATTGGGAGAGGATGTGCTAACAAGGTCAGATTATAGTTATTTTCTTACTTTCACGGTTCTGTTTCAGACCTCGAAGACATCCGTTTAGATGTTTAATACTGGGTGCAGTACAAATTATATCAGTTCCACAGAGAAGGAAATAAATTAAGAGGAACTCGTTCCCCCTGAAACAACATGGTGCGAGTTATACTTTGATTTGAAATTGTTCTCCAGACTAATTTGTTGTATAACAAAATTATTACTAAAGGAAATATGTCTTTATCCGCTCTTATTTAAAATATGATTTCAGAACCCAGTCTTCAGCAGGACAACTCAAGTAAATGCAATCAATCGGTCTGTGTACGGCTACATAAGGAAAGTAATTGAGCAATTATACTTAAGATTTGGCAAATTAACTTTGTGGAGTCATGTACTCTGACGGTGTATTAGTAGAACACATAGTTTGTATCATTCATAGACCGCTGTAACATGTGTTGAATGCATTTCCTTCCTCAGAAAATGTTTCAAAATGTAATTTTAATATCTTTTAAAGATATTTTGAGACGTGCATTGTTCGAATATGTTCACTAGCAGCTGGCCATCAGTAGAGCAGCATTTAGTGGTAGTGCATGTGTGATGTGAATATGCATCCCTAAGTATGAGTTGCAATTGTTGCTCCACAGCGGGTGGGTTAGAGTCACTCCCTTTCAAAATGTATAGCAATTCTTCATTCAAACGTTTAAAACCAAATCAGACTATATTATATATTTTGTTGAGTTGTGTACTTACATTATCCAAAATGTTTCCACCAATATTCCAACACGGGAAAATCCTCAATTTTATCCAAAGTAACAGGAAGCTTTATTTTGATCGTCTTTTAATTGAGACAGATTAACCTTAACCACAGCTTGTTCGTCTCTGCTGTAACATCCGGGTCAAATTGTTAGCCAATTAGTCGCGGAAATGGTGGCGAAGACAACAACTCCCATGATCCCAAGCTGCCTCCTGACATAACCAAACTAGGTCAACGTTGTTTTGATCGGGAGACTCCTAGTGGCTGAAGTTATTTAGCACATTTAACTTGAAGTTTCCATTCAAGTCAAAGATATTGTGCCTCCTTAAAATAATGCATTGACCTATTTATAAACAAGCTGCAAGAAACTCCACTGCTTTTTCCAAGAACCGAGCTCGGATAAATGCCCAGTTTTCAAAAAGACTGCAGCGATTTGTTGACTAAGTTGCTGAATTTGCTATGCGCGGCTCCTCTGGCAGTACAGTGGGGTCACTTTTGTCCTGAGCTTTGATCGTGGGATGGCCCTGGGAGCTCCCTGCTGAGCAGCACAGCCGGGGCTTCCAGGCTCCGGCTCAGCTGTGGCCTAAAGCACAAGAAAACAGCGGCTCCATGCTTTGCTGACTTGTTGAGCTGTCAGGTTCATCGGGATGTTTTTCTGGTTTCGCGTTGAAAGCTTGCAAGAAATTGTAATCCATTCCATCACTTTCAGGTCGAAAGAAAGTTCCAGTTGTGTGTGTCAGGAGAAGACTCACTTGTTGAGCTATCCGGTTGGAATACAAATTGTCCCCCCGGCATGTTCATTAATGTTTGTTTGTTTGAATGCCATTTTCGTTTGGATTCAATTCATGTCATTGTTTGTCATGTTGTCCTTTTGTATTCATTATATTTGATGAACAATCATGTAAGACTCAGAACAAACTCGTTCTGACACAGCCCTCCAGCTCGCAGTCACCACTTTTTTCTCCGCACTGATCTCTATTTCTATCATTTATTTTCCTCGTGTGGATAGAATTTACGCAGACATTAATTAACCCCGGTCCCGCAGTTACGATTTATTCCGTCTGTCGCAAGCCTGAAGCGAGCCTCTTGGTGGCCCTCTGTCCAGCTCGAGGCTGAATAATGCCCATTGCATGTCGGGTCCGAGGCTGAGCGAGTGAACACTGAAACCTGGCTGTGACCCTGCGTTAATAACGGCACAGGACATTAACTTCACCATTTAAACAAATTCGCAACACTAGCGCGTAGCCACAGAGGCCAGTGCTTAATATAGACTGCCGCTCTCACACTAAGCAATGCCCTCACATACACATACTATACTGTACATTCACCCACACCCACACGCACACACACACACACACACACACACACACACACAAATGCGCTGCCAAAGAATGACAAACTGATTAGCTCCCTCTCACTGAGAATTAATTGGGTTTCGTCACGCTGAAAATGAATTCCCTCTTTTATAAAGTCCTATTTAAGAGTTGTGGCGGCTAAATAAATGCATGATAAATGGCTGGTGTGTTGAGGACAGCCAGGAGTGCTTTTTCGGCCGTAACCGCTCCCTGTCCCCCAAGTGGAAAAACGCTGGGAAGTAATGAGCGCCCGTTGGACCGGAAACAAGTCTATGAAAGTGTGCGTTTGGGAGTCCGCTTTTTTTTTTTTTGTATTGAAACATCAGGGTTGTTCCAGGACACACATTGAGATGTCAGGTTGTTTTGGGGGGGATTAGTTTTCTGAGCTTGAGCCGTTCGTGTTTTATGTTCAAAGATTACCATCAGCTGTACTTTATTGCTTTGCCACCATATCTGATCCTGAGATATCCAACGTCTCTGCTGTTTAGAGTGGCAGTCGATATTGACTGGGCACACTGATATGTCTGTTAAGAGTGAGCAAAGCAAAAAGTGGCCAGACTGGGGATCAACTGAACCCAAATGGTTAGATGTCTTTGTTCCCAGCTGAAGAGCACCCATCTTTGTCAAGTGTGGTTTTCAAATTAAAATAAGTCTGTTATTAGGGTAATTTCAGTATTTTTTTTCAATCTGGGCACTGTGTTTATAAATGTGAGGGTGTAAATTAACATTTGGAATCAGTCAAGTAGATCATCTCTGCCAGGATTCCCAAAACGTCAGCATGGGCTACATTGTAATCTTATGGGGCAACTGTGACAGTCAATGACATGTCCTCCAAATGGGCTTTATTTTGCCCAAAAAAAGGCTCCCACTGTTTTGGATCTTCGCTAAGAATCTCGAGAAAATTAGCCATGTCTCGCTCTAAGAGAATCGAGGAGAAGGTCGTTGTCCCGACTCTGCTTGACACCTCTATCAGTCCTCCTTCACGCTTCGATTTGTAGGCGCTTTTTGTCCGTGTACTCAAACTAGAAGGGACAGCCATCAAATGCTTCATCGACATTGTCCTCGTCAGAGTAAGATTCGTACATCATAGTTTTTCTCAGGATAACCCAAACTCTCTCACTCACGCTTCCAACTCCATCTTACTGCATCAACTAAAGTGTCGGAGTGACTCACTCCAGGTATTGTGAATCTGCCACATTTATAAACTTAGGGACCAGGTTGAAAAATACATAAATTCTCGTTCAAACAAAACAAACGTTATTTCACTTCATTATTATCCGAAAGTGTATAATTGATTATCCCTCTGATCAGCTTCAAAGGGACTGAAGAGGACCCTTCCAAAGCTCCCAGACTTGTTGCAGCTCATTGATTTTCTCCTGTGGATGATCTACCGCCCGTAGAGCTCGGGTCGTGTCTGACAGTGCAGAGATTTAACAGCCTATGGACCCACACATTGTAATTCACTTGATAACATCGCAGCTGCAGTTAAAGCGCGGAGTAACAAAGACGGACAGATACACAAAACAAACAGGTAGTTTATCCTCTGTTAAACCTCTTCATTGTAGCAAAAGCTGAACTGAAATGAGACGGTCTGTTCTACAGAGGAGATCCCCTCAATCAGTGCCAATATCTTGTCATACGCTTGCTTTTGTCGCCTTGCAACAGAGAGGCATTTGGACAACACAAGAACGTTTTGAACATGTTCACCGTTAGCTGTGCGGTTGAGTCGAAGCCTGAATCTTAGGCTTTGAGGATTACCTCGCGCGATGAATCCTGGTATAAGTTGGGAGAGGCTGAGCAGGATTCACCAGTTCAAGCCCTGGTTTGTCTGGGATGAAAGGACACATTTGTCCCGCCTCTTTTATAGGAGCCTTAGTAATGGGACAGTCTAGTCCTCCTGCTGTGATGCAGCCTTCGAAGGATGTGGCCGTTGAATTGTGACACAGCTTTAGACTCTCATTCATTTATTAGATTTTGGTGGCCAAAGGTCACAGTCGGGGTGACCTCACGTGTGTTTGGCCTTTTGAACATTTGGCATTTCTTCAACTTTTGTACAGTTGTCGATTGGACTCCAAGGTTAAATGATAATATTTCAGGGGTCCAAGTTCAAGGTGACCTTATCTGAGTTGGGGAAAAATATAGACTGAAACTGCACTCGTGGGCGGAGGCATACAACCGCAGGGTGGCTATTCTGGTTCTGGTTTGTGTTGATAAAAATCACACAGATGAAAGTCTAAAACCTCGCTTGTGCTCCTCCTAAATATAGTTAGTTGTAAGCGGTGTCATCTGAACATACGAGCAACATTGTGGCATCTCCACCTGACTTAGCCATTCAGTTTGGCAAAAGATCTTAGCATTTTTCTGATCACATTTGTAACCAAACACAACACGCCTCCTTATTCAGAATGTGAGCTGTGCTCCTGTTGTCTTGTCTGTGTGCTGTTGAATACTTAATGTGAGAATGAAGAATTATCTGTTTACTCTCCCTCTGAATATCTTGCCGGAAGAGCTACAGCTTGTTAATATGGCCTTTTGTTTTATATTACACCTTGAATCACTTTCTTTTTTCTTTTTTTTTTTACATACAGTAGACTATTTTTTATGTTTCTCCTTTGTTTTTAAATGTCAACTTTTACTGTCAGGATTTATTTGTGTATCTAAATGATGTTCGATTCAAAATGTCACTGTTGAACCCAGTAGTATTTCCAGAGGGAGAAATATTTGTAAGATCATTGCACTCAGCAGCCGTCTGCTCCACGGAGGTCGGGCCAGCTCTTCTACTGTACCGTAGCATTGCTTTCTGTTTTTTTTAAACTGGGTTGTCATGGCAACTGGAGGGTTTGAAATCACTTTAGCACCACCTAAATTTTCTAAAATATTCAAAAATGTTTTCTTCCCGAAATCCCACAGCAGCACCACCTCTAGAGGGCCGCAGTGTGTGTCAGAGCTGGATTGACGGACAGAGCTGCATCTGGCCCCCGGCAGGGACTGGAATCTACCTTAAATAATAGATTCATACTTTTACAATATTTTCATATACATTGAAATCAGTTTTTTGTTCCATAGCATCTCTGGAATCACAAAAAGTTTCAAATATAACAATCTAGGAAAACTATTTTTAACTCAGTTTAAAAAATGTTTCAGAACTTGCATGGATTTCTTTGGGATTAATGGATCATGATGAAAAGAAACGCAGGCTGGGAGCAATCTTAAAATCTTCTCAGGTTGCCTGAGACTTTTGGGAGTTACCGTTCCCCACCAAGAAACAGCTACGAAAACAGGCAGTTAACAAAATGAACCTGTTCTCTAAAGAGGTAATTAAAGAGTCAGGGGTAAAATGGCTCAGGCTCTTTGGCAAATGAGCTAGGTTGAGTAATAGACATATACAAACTATTTGAAGTATAACTTGTTGTTATAGTCACAGGGGTCCTTGTGTCCTTGTGATGTAGCTCTGAAGCTGAAAGAGTCTCATTGCACAGTTGAATAAAAGTTGAATAAAAGTTTGTTTTTGTTAAAAACACAAAGTTGCTTTCTAATATAGCCTCGGTTTGAATTAAACCATATTTCTTCTGCTCTGGTGCTTTGCCGTAATATTAAATCTTAGATATTGACTTGGATGAACTCTACTTTTTTTTGTGAACTTGATAAATCCAGTTTACTTTGACAAGTATTGCCGTTGTTACATAAGAGGCCTTTCCCCGTGTCTGCTCGTAAATGGGCTTTGAACAAGTTAATGGAGGAAGGTCGGTGCCGGAGCCACCGCGGCTCACCTGTCATCCGGCGACGGCGCCCTGCTGAAGCGGCTGTGACAGCAGGTGTCCTCCATACAGCACAGTGTATGTCACAGCTGTCAGTCTCCTGACAGCGACCTGTCCACCCTGCCCGGCCTAGTTAGGCAGACAGCCCTGGGAAGCACACACTCGCACACACACAAACACACACATACGCACACTGAATAGCTCGCCCATATTTGCCGACACACACATACAAAGATGTGAATAGCACTACGTCAAGGTTGGTTAGAGCTGAAGACAATTGATTAGCAGTCTGGCAGGAGTCTTTGCTGTTAAGGATATGAACTGGTTTCAGCCTCTCACACTCTCTCTCCCTCTCCGTCTCTCCCTCCTCTCTCCCTCCATCTCCCATCCCTGTCAGGCCGGTTCCCAACTCTCCTGCTGTCAACATCCATTATGTCTCACCTGGAGCACTGCCGCCTTTTGTGTGTTAAACGGAAACCTAGAACTGTATTATTCAACATGCCAATGCTAAACATGTATTTACATTCTATTGTCTGCTTTTTCCCCCGCTTTTTTTTTAATATAATTATGTTTTGTATAACTATCTACAGGATGATAAATTAAAAAGTGTTTGTGTTCATTGTTTCTTTTTTTGTGTGTGTGTGTGTGCTGCAGGTGGCCGAGATGCATGGAGAGCTCATAGAGTTTAATGAGCGCCTGTACCGTTCCTTAATGGCCAAAGACCACCTCATTGTCCAGATGAGACAGGAACTAATTGACCTGAGAGGACCGGTGAGTGACTGGAAACACACACGCACACATGCATACATTGATGTCCGGTCTCATTTGGTTTCCATGCAGGTTATCCCCCGCCTCCCCCTCTCCATCACTCTGCCCTTTTCCGTCTGACTGGTGATTTAGTTTGATTTTCATCTTCCACCTCGCCCTGTTTGTATTTGCACTGGTGCTCTGCTTATTTTTCTCCACACTCAATGGCTGCCAATAACGGTTAACTGCATTTTTTTCGGAGCTGTCATCTGTGACATTGCTGCATTTTTCATTTTTCTCATGGTACTTCCACGGAGCAGCTTCCTGTCAGACCAGTGGACACAGCTTTCTCCTTGCAAACTTTTCTCTCGCTAATGCTAACAAACCTTTTTTTCATGTTAAAGGGTATTTCAGGAAAGCAATTTTTTGTTCGACAACAACAACAGACACAAACAGAACAGCCAACATCTGGTCATGCTCAGGAGAGCCTTAATTCCAGCCCTAGAACAAAGTCCTAACATTCAAAAAACAGACTCAGCTCTCACAGGGACCTTAATTTTTGTCCCTGTGGTGATGCAAGTCCCCGATGGGTTAGTGTGTTCTCAGGTTATCCCCGTCAGGATAGAAAAACAGCCCCCCCCTCCCCTCCACGCAGTGACACACACAGACACACACACTGTCCAAAGATGTGACTGTGAATCTGCTAAAGTTTTCCCCTCCACGCAGTGACACACACAGACACACACACTGTCCAAAGTGCGAGTTACAATGTCAGCGATGGAGCCCCAGCCTGAAGATAGGACCTTATATCCCTCAGCTTCAGCTCTCTCCTTCTGGACCGTTCTCTGTGTCAAAGTGTTTGTGTTTTTTTTTTCTGCGTGTGTGTGTACGTGTGTGTGTGTGTGTGGGTGTGTCTGACTCCTGATTGCTACAAGATTTCCAGCCTCAAACAGCTGCTGCAGAAAAACCGAACCCTGTTCACTTTCTCTCTGCATCACTCTCTATGATTTTTCTCCATGTGTGTCTGTTTGTGTACAACTATTGTGCACAAGGGTTTGATTAAAGCCTGCAGGCTGGAGACCCAACGCAGGGGCGGGTCCGACCGGGGAGAGTGTTTTATCCAGGTTTGGGTAGTCTCTCTCTGACTGGCCAGCTCTGGTTCAGAGAGATGAGGGAAGTAGGACATACATTCTCTATCTCAAACATACACGCAAACACATACAAATCCCGGTGGCTCACATCTGGTCCTGGTCACATGGTGCCTCTAGGGAAGCAATTGCAAAAAGTGAAACAAATCACAGGCTTGGTGAATTCTCTCCCTCTCTCTCACTCACACACACATACACACACACCACGTAGAGTGGGTGTCAGATAAGGATAAACAGCGCTAAACACCATCAGTGGATTCTCACCAACAACAACTGGGATCAAACACAGCACAATTCAACATAGCTGCCAAAAAAAGTTTTGCCCCCCCCTACAGTCATGTTAGATGTACACTGTAAAAGTGGATATCGAAACAATAGTTTCTGATTCAGTTGAACTGTCATCAATAGGATCAGTTTGGTTCGTTTAGAATTTATTCTTGCTGGTCTTTTGCTAAATTATGTCGACCCTTTATCCAGAAAAATTACTCTAAACTCACTATTTCAACTGGTAATCCATTACTCTCAGCTAATTACTCACATGGTTTGTTCCAGCTATTACTCTAAACTAGCTATTGTAACTGCTCATTCAATCATTTCAACTTCTACTGACTTCTACAGACAGACAGGGCAGTCTGTTGTTTGCAGCCTGTCCTATACTAGGTGCCTTGCCGGCTGATGTGACTGTGAATCTGCTAAAGTTTTCTATCTCATCACTTTGTAATCGGTGGATGTAGTTTCTCCATGTTCCCCCTGCTGACTGCTAAAATACCTCCTGAAGGACCCCTGTTTGGGAAATGACTGGCATACTGGACACTGTGTGTATTTGTTTGTGTGAGTGTGTGTCTTCGCACAGTTTGTGTCATGAATGCCAATCTTTCGTCTCTTTCTTGACCTCTTCACTCTCATTCTCCAGGTTCCAGGTGATTTAAGCCAGACGTCAGATGACCCCAGTTTGTCAGATTTTGAAACGTAAGAATATTTCTCTCTACCCCCCTCCCCCCGCACTGCCTTCCTCTCACTCCTTCTCCAACCTACCTGTTCATTGGCCTGTGGTGGTGATGCTGGTTAGAGTTTTGTCTCTTGACTTGCCACAGCAGGTATGTCTGCAGGACTCAGAAGAGTTGCATATCCATATACCCTTTCTCAAATTCACTTCTCTGGGTTCATGACCAAATTGGATTTTGAGGTGTTTCACCGGAGTGAGCTGTAAATTGCTGTAGCCGTCCGAGCCCAGCGCCGACACGCTGTTGTTGTTGCCTCTGCCAGTGGTAATGATTATGATAATGGTAATGATGGTGATGGTAATGACTCCGGCAGTGAGGATGGTTTGTTGTTTGTGTCACTCAGGGCTCATCGCGCTCTCATCAACGTGTGGATTCCCTCTGTGTTCCTGCAGGGCAGAGCCGCCAACGCCTACCACGTCTATCAGGTACGCTCGGCCACATTAGCATCTCTCTGCATCGTCCTCTGTTTACCAGACCAAATCGGCAAGCGCAGTCATTGAGTCGGGACATATCGATCTATTTACGTGTGACGGGGCTTGACTCTGTGGTCATTCATTTTTAAATCAAACACACAACCCTATAATAACAACACATTAAAGGGAATGAGCTCATTAAACTGAGGAATGAAACACATTACACATTGGAACAAGTTTGCATTAATGCATTATCATTATCAGTGTTCATTAGAATTGTTTCTAATCCTTGAGTAAAACAGATAGGGAGGAAACCATCTTTAGGCATCCCTGCCTTTAGCCGGGTCTGTAAATTGATCTCTCACTTTAGTCCATACACAAATATTACAAAAGAACTATTTATATATGATTTGACATTTTGAACGGGATTCTTGACCCCCCACGTCTCGAACCATCATGGATTCAAAGGTTAATATTTTTTAATTCGAGTTTCTGGTAAGTGCCAACACACCACGTTCCTTAACTGCCATTTTGAAGCCTTGAGTTTGGTGTTTTGGGCAGAGCTATCTTCTTTTTTTAAACCAAATTTTACCATACTGCATGTCTGCCTACACTTGCAACCTTTACCAATTGGATGGTACTAGCTGTCAATCACATGGTATCTTCGCCACAGTGTTTTCTTTTCTCAAAAATTGAAGAAAATTTTCTTTCTTTCATTTTCTTGTATTTACATTTTTTTTTTTTTATTATTAGTTGCAAAGCAATAAAGTGAAAACAAAGGATTCAAATTGCCTACATTTTTTGTCTCTTTTTTTGTTTAGTCTTAATATAATGCTGTGGATAATTCAAGGATGAATTAAAATGAGGTATTTAACAAATTCACAAATCATCATGTGAGACGATATTGAAGTAATCCAAAGTACTTGATGTGTAATTCAGTTACAATTGGAACAATTTACAAGAAATGGCTTGTATTCTTGATTTTAAGAGGAACCCCTCCAGACACTGCATGAATCAGTCCCGAAATAGAGAGCCCCTACAATCTGTTCTACTTATAAATTATTTATCTGGTCTAATCAGAGCTTATGGCATTATATCAAAGATACCAGCACAACTCTTCCTGACTAAAATCGTAGTTGGAGAGATCTGTGCCAAGAACTTATCTAAGTTGAGTTGGAAGCTGGACTCGAGAGCATCTTAACGAACCAAACTGCTGCTACTTCCTGTATCTGTCAGGTTATCGACTGTTTGACTGTGTCTGTCACATTAACAGGGTGTTATACCTCAGCTCTCTCACCTCTGCCGTCCCCCCCCTGTTCTCCCCTGTGAGACAGAAACACACACACTCAGACAATCAGTCCCCTGGCTCGTCTTTTTGAGACCAACTGTCACATGCAGACAAACTGTCACACACACAGACACACACAAGAGCAGGTCTCTCTTTAATTGTGGCCACTCATTGACATAATGCATTCCCTAGCCCTTACCTCTAACCCTAACCCAATTCAAACTCTAACCCTAAAACGCTCAAAGAGCTCATTGAATTTGGGAGGACCAGCCAAAATTTCCTCACAATGATAGTATAGAATATGGCCCTTATAACTATAGATAGACATACTCACAAACACACACACACGTTAGTACTCGATCAACACTTTTGGATCGCAGGAAAGACATAACTTTGTTTACTGTGTGGAATAAACACTTAGAGATACACACTGATATATGAAAACACGCACATACCTGCTCGAGACCAGCACAAACACACACATATTACCTTGACACGCAGAAGCACATCCAATCCCAGGCACAGCACACACCTATCTTAGAGCCACCTGTATTCGGAAAAATTGCAAGTGACCGCATTCACACACTAACACACACACACTTCCTGTGCTCTTATCTGCACTGTATCCAGCAGTTCTAGCTGTAACTTAAGTCAGGGGAAACCATATGGGACGAGAAGAGACAGGTGACACATCCCCGGCTCTAACTGATAGTCAGGACTGACTGGCCGCCGAGCTCAGCCCGGCTCAACTTATACATAATGGAGGTAAACTGGAGGCTCGAGCTGAGAGCTGTCTATTCAGCCTCAGAGGTGTGTGTAGTCACTTGGGTCAGAGTTCTGTCTTCAAGCAACGACACAATGATAAAGAATATCCAGGACTTTTTCAACATTCTCGGGAATTAGCATTTCGTGGCAGCTGTTTGGGGTTAAATGTGTAAAACAGCTCACATTTAAGTGGCTGCACGGCATTGGGAGAGCGACTCGTCCCCTGTAATTTGGCAGCTCAGACTTACAGGTGAGTGCATCCTAATGGTGCTGTCATAAAAGGGGGAATTCATTACACACTGATTTTTCAATGTGTTTCCAACCCGCCCCAGATGTGTCTCTTGTGTATTAGCATTACATTTCAGTCACCGAGCTGAATAAATACAATATTTGAGTCATTTGACAGCATGTACCTGTAATTGAGGTGTTTCCAGAATCAAACACTCTTCCTCCTCACCTGAACAAAGACGGTGGTTACAAATCTTTCCTCTGGTGCAAGAAAGGACAGAACCTTCTTTCATCCAGATGGTTAGAAGAACTTATTAGGATTGTGGAAAGAAGTTGACTAATGCAGATCTCTTCAACAGCCTTCAAATTAGGGTGGGCTGTCCTTTCTCCTCATATATTTATCTCTTAGTAAATTGTGTGGCAGCAGTAAACATTGCCTGGAGGGACACTGGTGTGGTTTTGGGGCCGTGCTCCCCTGGCGCTGGTTCTCCACACACTCTTGTTTTGGCCTGGGTGTGTGTTGCCTCTTCATATTCACGGACCATATGTTTTTAATGGTGGTGGAACAGGTTGCTTGTGGTTCCACCTTCTGTTATCGTGACACTGCCCCAAAGCTTGCATAATCCTCGTCTTCCTCACACTTGTTAGACCTTTTTTACTTCAGGAAATACCACACCTAAATAAAATAAATATTATTATAATATGTATGCAAAACAACCCTGTAGCAGATATCTGCTGAGCTTTAGGCAATAACCAGCATCCACCTGCAGTGTCAGATGATTGGATCGACTCCAGCGGCGGACCTGAACATTTTCCATGTGTTCCACGGTTTCTCCCTCTCAATAACAGCCTCAGTGAGACTGCAGTCCAGCCCTGGAGCCGGTATAAGGAGCAGCCCATCTGGTGTATTGGATTCTTCCTTTCCCAGAGCTACATCCGTCTAATGGCTCCCTATGGAAACAGCTTTTGTTCTGAGACAGGCGAATGGATGGCGAAGGTTACCCGAGTCATTGTTGTTAAGGTGAGGACATTGGGGTGATTGAATACGGTGCCAGTAGCCTTAAAGACCGCAATGTATCGCAAAGAGAGGGCAGGGGTCTCTTTTAAAGTACCCCTGAGCGGGTGCATAGACTTTTCTTCTCCTCAGACTCTTCGCTCTGGAGCTCACTCGCACATATACTTGCAAAAATAAAACGAATGATGAGAGCAATGAGGCGTAGCCGGAGCGAGAGAAGGTTCTGGGAGGCTCGGAGGGTGAATGGGATTGTAGAGGCTGGAGCCTAAGTTAGGTCACGCCAACAGGTATAAGCTGCTGCTACACTCAACCAGGGAGGAGGACAGGCCGATCCAACCACCACCTCTCTCACTCTGAGTGTGTTCTCCTCTTCTGCATCATCCCTCCAGCTCTCTACATCTCTTTTTTGGGCATTCCTACTTTACCTCTGTCTCTCTCTCTCTCTCTGCCAGATTGCACGGTATTATGGTGAGGGCGAGACTGCGTGTGCTCCATTATCTCTCTTTTTTGAATTCCTTCTGAGCCACTTTTCACTCCAAGTTCTCTGAAATGACTCGCATCCAGAGGCCCTGTGGATGGATGACAAGCGACAGACAGAGATGGAGAGCGGGACGCTGATGGATTTGCTCCATTATCAGTCGGGTTTTGCTCTTTGTGGGACGCCGTGCCCCTGGGCCCTCATCCCTCCACACCTCCCCGTGCTTCCTTTCCCCCCCTCTGAACTCATAATGAGAGAATTATACCGGCCGTGGCGAATCAGTGTCTCCCTCCCACACGATGCCAACAATAGAGGCCATTATGAGAGGAGGGGAAGGAAGCATCATTTGCACGCCGCCAACGAACACAGGGTGTCATTTGGTGTGAGCACCAGTGTCTGTGTTTTCATTACCTGTGCACTTTAGGCTGGCATCGTGGTTTATAAAGAACATCGTTCAGAAGATGATGAGGAGCTCTTTTCTTTTCCCCCAAAATGAGGCGCCAGCTCGTTGTGCATTGTCACAATATGAGTTGTGGAGTTTGCAGGATGTGTGCAATAAGGCAGAGAGCTGAGAACTAAAGCGGGCCGATGTAATATCATTGAAATATAGTGATAATGGCTCACATTTTCAGATCGCTTCAAGGCACTCACATACTGTTGGACTTGGCTGTACAGACGAGAAGTGCAAAAAGACGACAGAGCAACAGAGAGATGTTGAATCTGTAACTCCTCCTTCACCTCCACACAGCTGACCAATGAGAGTGGCCAATGAGAATGACAGACAGCGGGGTTAAGCTACAGAAATGGTCTGACACGCATGTTGTATGGCGGTCCTACCAAAACAATCTGACTATAATAATAATTTTGAGTTCAGTTTAAAGCAGGGTTGACATTTTTGGTTTGCAATTAAATTAAGAGACGTATATTAATTATTCACGGTACCTTTAAAATAGAACCCCAAACACTTATTTCCATATTCTGATTCAGCACCTTGAATGTCCTTTTCAGATACAAGTGACAACGACACTGCTACGCTCTGAAACCAATTACTTTCAATGGCCAGGCCTGTTGTGTTCTTTGATCTGCTGGTTTCCCATTTGTCATTTGGATTTGTCCTTCAGGGCCACCGTACCTCAGACACTCTGCCCTACACAATTCTAACATGCCAGTGATATAAGGACAGCATGAGGTGGATAAGTTTCATTCTTCACAACTTTCAGTGAGAACAACACCCAGTCCAATACAGAGTCACAGAGAAGTTTCAGCCGATACAGCCAAATGTTATTTTGGAGTTTTGTTCCAATAAACTCACAGTGTTCACCGCCCCTTTCATGGATTTACCTGCTTATCATCATCCATCTCTCTCTCTCCTCCTCCCACTGCACACTGCTCTCCTTGATTACATCTTTTCTATTTTTATCATTTACTCCCCTTTTCACTTTTTCACCTCCTTTGTCTTCTTTGCACTCGCTCCCACTCCTTTTTCCAGTCTTCGTCAGTCTTAGAAAGGTGGTGCTGCTCCTGGTGATAAGCTCCAGGAACGAGACAGGGGTTCCCCTCCCACCCCCACAGCACGTTGACAACTACAATGAATCACACATTACACCCATACCATGAGAAAAAACATTGTTCTTGCTCGTCTGCTCGTGCATCCATCCATCCATTAACGCGCATCCAAACACAAACACTCTCTACCGCAAATGTTATTCAGTGTGAATGAGGTGTATGAACATTTGCGGCATATGCAAATAGCAGAAAGGCAATGTTGAGAACTAGCAGCTCTGATCCAGAACTCCCGGGATGTTTTGCATATACATTCTAACTGCATGGGCATGTATTTCAAATGAGGGATTCTCTTTGATCAGCAAAAAGCTGAACCTATAATTTCCACACAAAGTCAGGGGCTGGCTGCAAACTTCCCCGCTGTTTTAATTATGCTAAAGAGACTGGATAATGTCAACCGTAACTTTTTTTCACGCCAGGTCTGTTCCCGTTTCTTCTCTCCACCCTTTTGTTCTATTTCTATAGAAGCGCATGAGACTTTCACTTATTTTTTACCTTTCCAATGCCTTGCATGGTAAGTATACCTTAACTGTAGTTGTTTGTGTGCTCTAAGAGAAAGAGAGTGATAGAGGTTCCCAATTAATAGCGGTTACATAAAGCGTCTTTGGCTTCCCGGTGCCTCCCAAAGCCTTTAATATGCACCATATGAAACCCCATAAATCAGCCACTCAATGAATAATTGAGACGTCCTCTCTGACACTCTTTCAGAAGTGAGCACCGCTGCCTGCGATGGGCTTCCGTCCCCAAGAGAAATGCAGTGTGGGTAATTTGTTAGCACCTTTAATTTCTACGTCTGCTACCGGGGTGGGGCTGGGTTCACATCGGACGACTTGTGGCTGCCGGGGCGATAAGCTTCATTTCCCGAACTGCTGAGTTGTTCAGACCGCGTGGTGAAGGGCTGCTCTAGCCATGCAGATCGGATAATAAATCCATATGCGAACTCTGAGTGTGTGCAGCTACGCGCGTGTGCTGGTGTTGCGTTCAAAAGACAGATGGATGTTCTGCTTTTTAAATGAGGCTCATGCTCCAGATCTCGTGCCGATTTTTTCTCAACTTGTCTGTGTGTGTTGTCGCACACGTTCAGTAATCTGTGCGCGTGTGCGGGCATCCACGCCAGTGATTATGGTTGTGATAATGGCGTGTTGGTGACAGAGGGAGATAACTATTATATTGATGATGGTACTGATGAATGTTTTACAGTGATGATGATGATAATTACAGTCGTTGTCTTGGTCTTACATCCATCAGTCATAGATTAAACACCCCTGGGAAGGCACAGAGGCTGATTTTACTGCCGCATCAGTGTAATCTACATTATATTTCCATTTCAGGCCCTTCAGTCACCGCTCTTATCCAGACCCATTGAGTGCCACTGAACAATGTGTTGTTCAAAGGCCCTTCAATAAGATTCATATCTGATAATGGACATGTATATCGGCAGAATCAGGGCTTTAATGTATGACCTTTTAATGAGAGGAGGACGTCACCATTAGAAAGAAATATAATACAGTTGCAATAAACACTTAAACTCCTACAGAGCCATTGCTCATCGGATGACAATATAGCGGCTTGTACAAGTGCCTGTATGCAACAGGACTTGGTTGTGATACTGGTTTCACCTGGCTTTTACAGGGAATGGAAATTGGCACTGAGTGTTTTATTGCATGTTAAACACACACATATTATTGATTAAAGGCAAACTACAAACATTCTTTGTGTGTGTGTGGCACAGTGATCTTTATTCCACCATTAAACTCAAATAAGTAGATGCACCCCCTCTAAATGGACTGGCAGTACACCTTCAGGAACATGCAGTTAGATAATTCAAATGGAGCCCCATGTCCAACAAAGGTATTGCAGCTGTTTTATCGGAGTCAATGACATTGGAATTGTGTTGATTTGATAATGTACACTCACCTAAAGAGCCACATTGCATATGAATGAATCCATCATCAGGCAGACGAGAATAGGAGAACTCTCCTAATGTAAAATTGTGTAAAATTCCATCACCAACCTCAAAACGTCCTTTCTCTGTTTTACACAATTGGCAAAGGTCGGAAAAAAATACTGCCATCATTCATTCATCAATAAATGCCGTTGTCGAGGAAGCCCTCACGGTTCATTGGACTAATCTTGACTCTTTTACATTAAGCAGAAGTGTTGATCAGTTGTTAATGCATCGTTAATGCACATCCCCCCCCCCGCGCTGTCCAGGCTCGTAAAGGGTGTCCAGCAGTCAAAGCTGAGGTGAAGTTCTGCTGTGGTACTTCATCACCAAGCCGCCCACCAATAAAAACTTTAAACGTGTGTTGTTAGCGGGTGGAAATGGGATGTGAGAGGTGGGACAGATCATTTGGTCTGCCCTTTCTCCCTCTGGGCATGGAGGGGGGGGGGGGGAATCAGGGTTTGGCTGGTGATGGCGTTGTCCCTTCAAGGAAGTGTGATGATCTCCACTTTGGCCTCCAGCCATGTGATTAGATCTGTGGCTGGCCTGGAACATAATTTGTCAGTGTGCCTCACCTCCCTGCTCTGCTCGGTTCTCTGCGCTCCTTCGTCCTTGTTTCTCACACAAATATAGTTACCCATTTTGTTTGTGTCCCTAATAGTCTGCCTCTCCCTCTCACGCGTCATTGTTTTCCCCATCTCCTCTCCTCCTTTTTTCCTCCTGCGCCACATTCAGCTCTTCATCCTCCACTCCGCCCTCACCCTTCGATCGTTTACTCCCTGGCTTTCTTAATACACTCGGAGCTGATTGTCAGGATTTGTCAGTGACTCATTCATTCACACGGAAGAGGTAAGAGGGGAGCAGTCTCCTACCGTGACTGAGTCTTCAGTCGAGTCGTTTGATGAGAGGCGCACAAAGAGGCGGAGCGAGCAGGGGGGAGATGACAGGGGATGGAGGTGGCCAAAGTGGAGCAGTTGTGATAATAGACGGAGATAAGAACCGCAGCTCGACCCGTCTGCCTCCTGCTGTGGCGGCACGGCAGCTTCTCATGAGGTGGCCCCCAACTTAGAGTTCTCATATCTGTTTACCACCCGTCAGACGTTTAAGATCTTCTGCTTAATGCTCAAATGATAAAAAGCTTAGTGTCTAGTATATCGGTGGCAGTTTTGTGTAAAGGAGAAGACCTTCTCTTTTAACGTCTTTGCAGGCCAAGTTCAGTTTTCATCCAAAACATTTGAAGTTCAATCAATCCATTTTTATTTGTACAGCTCACATTTGATCTCATACTGTGAATTTCCGGACTGAGTAGAATAATAAAACGCATGGTGGGCAGGGTTTCTGTCCCTGACGGATTTAAAACACACATACAAAAACACTGGCTTGGTGTGTGAAGATCTTTATACTCAAGGCAAGGCCACATTTCCCTATTGTGGGATTCGATCGTTGTCCTGAATGCTTGATGAGCACTTACGAGCAGTTTTCATAAGGAGTTTCCATTATTATGTCTCATGTCTCCCATGTGCATTTCAAATAACTGTCAGGTATGGATGCAGACTGCTAACCAGCATTCAAATCACCAATATGCATTGAGAGCATTGTGACATTTTCTTTAATGCAAACAGTAAAATAGAAAACGGATCCTTCTAATAATGGGTTCCTTTCAACTCCATGAGATTTTTTTGACTGGGATGATCGTCACTGAGTAAAATGAAACCCCTCTTTATCAGATTTTAATGAAGAGGATCCTTCTCGGAACACCAGCTGCTTCTTTAGTCAGAATAATTTCAGTTGCTGTTTGCGGCAGGTGATGTATTTACTTCATTTCCAGAATCAACAAAAAGTTATTTGGTGGCAAACTTTTGCATATAACGGTCTTAAGTACATGGCTTAAGAAGGCATGAGGACTAGGGTTGCAAAGGGGCGGACATTTTCCGGTGTTAAACCAATAAGTGTTTATAAAGATGGACGTCATAACAGCTCGTAAAAAGAGAAGCCAAAAATATGTAGATCATAAATGGCTGGTTGTAGGATAGGCCACAAACAATTTGTATAACTATGAATTCCAAATTGAAGGTGTTTTTTTTTTGTCAAATATAATGAAGTTCTTATCACAGTGATGTTTGTATGTTTTGTTTGTTTCCGGTATTAATTGTTTTTTGATGCTGTAATAATAATAGTTTTAACAAGATTGACAGCTGAGATTGACTTGTGATTGGTTGGATGGGACACCGTGATCACTACTGGGCAGACTGACGTCACCCTAGGCATGAGGACTAGGGTTGCAAAGGGGCAGACATTTTCCGGTAAATTTCCGGAAACTTTCCATGGGAATATTGAGCTCGGGAACGTTGGGAATTTTGTAAAATAAATATATTCGCAAATTAAGCGCTGCACAATAAAAACATCATTCAAAACTCTATTTTAAAGATGTATGGAATGCAGCACACGCTGCACGTTGAATTTCAACCCTGCACTCTGCATTCTTCCATCACATGCACAGATAATTTCCAGCATCCTGCACACTACAGCAGATTTTATTTATGTCTGTATATGACAAGGTAAATACAGTTAGTATAAATTACCCGCAGCATTTTCTGTTAATTCCCGTTAATTCCTGTATATTCCCGTATATTCCCATGGAAAGTTTCCCACTTTGAATATTCCCATAATTTTGCAACCCTAATGAGGACATTTTCTTTTCTTTTTAAACCTCTTTTCAATAGTGAATAGTGTGACTTCAATTTCTTAGTTTTTAGTTTTCAGACATTTACAGAAAATGTCCTGACCCACTTTGCGCAGCAGAGGGTTGTCTTGCTCAGACTCATTCACAATTTCGTGTTCTCATATCCAGCCCCTCCAGGACAATGCCCCGACCTCAGGGCACGTCTGAAAGCAGCTTAAGAGAAAAAGGTTGAAAAAGTGGAGAGGAAGATTTGAGAGACTGCCTTTTCTCTCTCCTGTGTTTGAATCAGTCACCTCTACCTTATAAACCTGCAGCAGCTCCATCCGAGCACAGACAGGGTGTGTAGGGCACAGAAAAGGCAAATGTCTTTATTTTACCTGCCAAAATAAATCTCAACCTTTATCGGTAGATGTGGAGTCGTTATACATGCCCAACCGGAGGAGAAGGTGAAAGCTGCAGCTCGCTTCAACCAATAGAATCAGTTGAATAGATAAAGAGGATAATATGCTTTTATTTTCTTTTGGATTAGCAGAAAAACAGCGGCGTTTGGATTGTTGCCACCCGTTGCTTCCTGGCACCCCCACAGTGGTGCTAAAGTCAATGTTTTGCTTATTGCGAGTTCTTAGTGGACTCAGATGTTCGATTAGACTTTAATTTGTCCAATTTAGTCATCCATCCACTCTGCTGATTGTAAAAGGAAACAACTTGACAAAGGAATGTCTCAGTTTGTGTTCCAGCCACACAACTCCTCCTCCCCCTCCTCCTCCTCCTCCTCCTCCTCCTCCTCCTCCTCCTCCTCCTCCTCTCCACTTTTCCAACAAAATTCTTCCTCATCTGCATCTTCTGGCTTCTCCCCCACAGTGTCTATTTCTGTTGGGCATCAGTATCAACAGAGTTCTAAAATAAACACCTTTACTGCAGTAAAGGTAGTAATCACCCTCTTCTCTGTCTCTCTCTGTAGCACCGTCTTTGTGTTGTATTCCTGTCTCCTATTCTTGATTCAGGCACAGTTTCACATGGTTAACTAATAAACAATAACATTCACCTCATTTAATGAAGGGCATACATTTTGTATTGAGGGAATAACTTTTAGGCATCCCTTGTCAAATGTTGTGTCTTGTCCCTGTCAACTTGTTTGGTTGTTCCCCTCATTTGTCAATATGGGTTATACAAATACAATTTGATGATATATTGGCTTTGGTGATTTAAATTGATCCAGTAATTTGGTTTCTGACCAAAAATCGGCAGAACCAACAACATGTCACCGTTACTTTAAGCTGATTATTGAATGTTACCACCTGAAATCTTACTACCGAGTACTACCTGCAGTTGCATCAACATGTCAGCAATCTCTGTATGAGTCATAAGCTTTATAAAAATGGACAACACATCTCCACTTCCTCCCACCATGGAGAAAAGAAAACAAATATCCCTGATAGGAACGTTGGCACGTTTTATTGATTATGTCATTTGGAGCAAGAGTCTGCACAGCTGTGATGAGAGGATGGAGCCACAATATTGACATCCCAGCCATTTATGACCAATCATGAGTTAATGGGACTTCACTGATTCCATAACAACCAGTCTGCTGGGTTCTGCCATTGACCTCTGACGTTAATGTTCGTGCCCACCGATGTCCATTAGGGATGGACATCCGCGTGCAGTCCAAGGTTTGTGACCTCGCTGACCTTATGCGTCGTCTGTGCATGCTCTAGGTACCATGGAATGGAATGTGGGATGAGGTAGGAATCCCATTTTAGTATGAATGGGACAGTGGTAATATATGTGTGTGTACATGTACGTACTTTGACTTTGGCCCGCGTCCCAGCCACTCACACGGAGGAGGTGGGATTTGATGACTTATACTGCAGCCAGCAGAGGACGACCAAGATACTATGGCCAATAGGACTGTAGACTCCATCTTTTTTGTCTTTAGCATTTTATCCATGTTGACTTTGACATCGCGGCTTCAACAATGGTTTCAGTTACAACGACCAGGAATCCACATATGCATTCAGGTCTCGTCTTTTCTCTGCTCCCCCTCTTTAAACCTTCAAATGGATTCTATTTTCTGCCTAATTGGGCAAATGTTTAGGCCGAGAATGATCTGTGAAGGGAGCAGGGTGATGACGAGAATTGAATTGACTTGCTCTCATCCTCTTTTACTCACTCAGTCAGTCCCTCTCACTGAAAATACATCAACGCCCACCTCCAGAGACATCTTAGCACCTTCTGTGTCTGGCATGGGTTTCAGAGCCTCCCTTTTTTTCCTTCTGTCTTTTCTTCTTTAATTAATTGTTTCATGGCTTTAAATCATCGCCTGGAAATGTAAACCCATGAATTGCTCTTTGCAATATATTGCTATGGTGTCTTTCCCGTTTCTGTCTGATCCGATAACTCGAGAGAGACGCCTCACACAGGTGCATTTATGGAAAACACAGAAACACAACCACAAAGGAAGTGACTCTAAATAGTTGTTGAGAATAAAAAGAGCTGAAATTACAGCTGAGTTACTGCCTGTGGTCAAGCCAGCGCCACTTAGAATGTGATGCTGGGCTATTTGATGTGCTTGGAGGGCCCAGAAATGAGGAACGCATCTGTATCATCACACCTTTTAGACAATAATCTAATTTAAAGCGTCGCATGGCTAGACCAGGTTTTAACAAACGACTGTTCACTTGACTGCAGTAAATATCTGTCTGTTATTAATGCAACTGAATATGTTGGTTTTAATTGCTGTTGGGATTGTGTTTCTGTTGTGAGGCCTTTGCATTTTTGTTGGTATGTTTGCATTCATGTTGTGATATTTGCATTCATGCCCTGGCTTTTGTAATTGTGTTGTGGCCTTTGCATCTATGTGATGGCTGTTGTAGTTGTGTTGTGGTGTTTGCATCAGTGTTTTGGGGTTTGCATTCATGTTGTGGCATTTGCATTCGTGCTGTAGCTTTTGCAGTCGTATTGTTGCTTCTGTAGCTGTGTTGTAGCGTTTGCATTCATCTTTGATACGCTTTTGTGTTGGCCACCGTAGATCAACACCTTCAGCAATTGTTAAATTTGAACCGAAGTCAACTAGATCACAATCAACTAGAATAAGTCAGAACTAGATGGAGTTTGATTCGTTGGGCTTTTATCCTGATCCACAGTGATTTGGTGATATCATACGTTTCTGCACACAGTCTTTACCACAGCTAGTCTTGCAGTCAGACGGCGGGGAACAACAGACCAGGGTCTTCACAGAGAGATGCAGCAGAGAGAGAGAGAGAGACACACACACACAGAAAGACATCACTTTCATCTGATCATTATCAGCCGCACCTTCTGCAAGTATCAGATGAGGCTCACTAATACTCCTGGCTCCATCTGCTCGTTGGAATACCCTCCAGCTAAAGATCCAGTGTAATGTCAAACACACAAAAAAGCTCACATTATCAGTTCACAGGCTTCCCATCTCAGATATTAGTTTCTGGAGTTATGTCACAGCATGATAGGACTTTTCTCCTCGGGAAGCTGCTGTGCTGCTGGGTCTGTCGCACCCAGGATGAGGTCACAGAGATGGCTGTTAGGTTTTCATTTGAGTGTGCACTTTGCATGTGCTCCACAGTTTCCCCTCGCTGCTGGAACTTCCTCCCACAGTTCACACACACACACACACATTGAGAAACTTTAAAACACTCATCATCCGTGCGTGCGTGTGTTTGTGTGTCTGCAGACATCGGACTGGCTTGATGTGTTCGCTAATGGGGATCCTAATGAATAAATGAAAGCCCATGCTAACCCTTTTACATTGAAGCAGGCTGGGGAGACACAGAGCACAGCTTTTGTTATACTGTCACCATCCAGGCGCAGCTAATGTCAGTTGATAACTGTCATGTAGCATCAGCTGTTGAAATGAATTATCACACAGAGGAAGGAAAGATAACACGTATATTCACATTCTCTAGTGAGGGGAACTGATTTCTCCTCATATGCTGTTGGTTGGAGATTTTTTATCCCCCCCTTGTTGTTGCTCCCATTCTTTATCAAACCTCTGTATTGGGCCTCAGCTTAAAGTGAGTGTCCTGTTCTTGCCCAGTGACATTTTGTCTCAAATGTCACCGCTGATCTATAAGAATTATTTGCACGCCCTGAAACAATCATCTAAAAAAAGCTCGGTGCTCATCTTTCAAGACACAGCGGAGCACAAATAAGAGCTATTTATATCAAATTTCAAGAGGCTAGAGAGTATTTAAAAACTTGCATCAATGTATACCTCAACATTTGGAAACACACTTAGTTGCTTTGTTGCCACAGGTTAGTCCCGAGAACCAGTGTCCCCTGCTTATATGGTAACTTCATGACAAAAGCAAGACTACAGGAAGCTACTGCTTATTTAGCCTTCTCTTTAATTGACAGATATGAGACTGATATCTGCAATAAAGTGCCTTAGCATACTTCCCAGATATTTAACTATAACTTTGTAACAATTTGAAAAAATAAACCTTTGAGATGAATGTGATCTGATGGGTTACAACTTTGAGTTCAGTCACTTTAGTTTTTACTCCTTGTCCTCACTAACGCTCCTGTTGAAATCAAACTCACACCGGTTCTGTAACATCTCTATTAATAATATTATTAATAATAAAGATCAGAGAAAAGTATACCTATTAGGTATAAAAAAAATCTGTTTTACATAAAGTATAAGGAAAGAGGATACATAAGTGGTTTCAGGAAAAGCTGTGTTGCAGATAGTCGCATTTGAAAAGTTGAAATAGATCCTCAATAGCACACTCTTCTGGCCTAACATATAACAGATAACATCGTAAAGTTTGAAAGTGTAGATAGAGTTTGTAGCTACTGTATGAGATAGCTTTATTCATCAGTGTTAAAGATGGACGACATAACAGCTCCTAAAAAGAGAAACCAAAACATGTAGATCACCCCTTGGTGACTGGTTGTAGGATAGGCCACAAACGTTTTGTATAACTAAGAACTCCAACTTGAAGGTGTTTTTTTTTTTTGGTCATTTAAAGTAGTTCTTATCACAGTGATGTTTGTATAACTGTTTGAGTTTCCGGTATTAATTGTTTTTTTTAATGCTGTAAAAATAGTATTAACAAGATTGACAGCTGAAATTGACTTGTGATTGGTTGGATGGGACACCGTGATCACTACTGGGCAGACTGACGTCACCAGTGCAAGTTGGCAGCACCCGTGTCTGGGATCTTTTGGCTTGAATGGGAGGAAATGGAGACACATGGTCCATCTTTATATCCCGTCACTTTTTTTGTGCCACATCGACAGTAGACACTTTGCCACTTTTATGTTTGAATCATGAAGCCTTTACTATAGACAGTGGAGATGTAAATCTTATTTCATTGTGTACCCTGCATTTGTGAGACAATTGTCCATTGTCAAACATCGACGCGTCTTTATAATAAATGAGAAATAGAAACAGTAAACCCTGCCAGTGCCGACAGCTCCTCAGAGACTCCAGACAGTGAGCACTGTTTTTATTATAGACTCCTTTTTCCTACAATGATGTTTTCTATCACAGTGTAAGAAATGCATTGAGCAAGAGCCCCTGAGACTTCTCTCTGCGCCCACATCAGATTCAACAGATGGAATTGCAACGCAGCTACAGACATGTAGGGTTGAGACTGGGGAGAAGCTTCGTCACTTTTTTCCTGGCCCTTCTTTTTGCTACAATACATTCGATTTCCATCTGAATTGGTTGATTTAGATTCGTGGGAAAAGCCGTATCAAGGAGGTAAATCACAACAGTTCACCTCTAAAAGACCTTTCTCAGCATCATAAATTACTTATAATTCAGGTGCAGGGGAAACCTTCTTTTGTGCGCTCATTGGGTTCATATTTTCACTAAACGTATTATTACGCTTTCTTAGATCTTGTCATAAGCCATTTAAATTCTGACAATAGGACTTTGTCCATCACAGTCGAGCTTTAAACAACAGAAAAGCACAACCCACCGTTTTCCACCAGGTCCCTCTGCACCACGGTTAGAGACCCCAGCCTCGTTTGAAGGCGGCTTTTGTTGGAAATACTGAAACGGTGGTGCTCAAATATTTTTACAGACGCTGCTGAGATAATGAAAGACTATTTTGTGACTAGTCGGACAGAGGGAGCCGGTAGCTGTGTGCAGACGCTAATGTGCTGCCATAAATAAGTGTGCCAATGAGACGGTGCAAAGTGGATTAGGCCCGCTGTGCTAATGCCGCCATACGTGGGGAGCTATTTGATGTCTGGGAAACTACAGACAATATGGGACTTATCCCTTTGTCGCACCGTTGCTAATGCAGCTCCTAATGTGTATTCTGACCCAGGAGATGACATGTGGATTGTGTAACATGCAGCACGTAAGGACATTTTACCCGTCTGGTCTTTGAAGCAGGCTAAAGAAAAAAAAAAATATGATGATTTATTAATAAACTATTTTTGGCTCAAGATACATTTGAGTCCGGGGAAATGTGATCGCACATGCCTGAAACGTTACTTTAGGGCGAGTGAGTTGGATTGTGTCAGATATAAGAAGTGGAATTTGATCACAGTGCTGAAGGTAACAGAGAAAGTTATATATCATGTGTAGCTTTATGTTCAGCCGAGTATTTTAGTGGAACCTATGGAATATCTAAAAGCATAGACCCTTCTTTCCCCAAGTTGAACAACATTTCACAAATACGTTATGACTTGTCTTGCGCTCAACTTAATACTACAGTAATTGCCCTGTGTGACCTTGACTGTGACTTTGACATCCCTGTTTTCATTCCAATGAAGTGATTCTGGCAAACGTGCATCTGCGGACGTGTGAAAATCCTGATGTTCTTGTATTTTTGGAGGTGATTGAAATGTCAGACCACTTATTTTTAAGCATTCTCCTTCCAACGCCTTTGGCAAGTCCAGATTGAAGTTGCGAAACATGAATTAAGTGGAACAATTCATCCACCTTTTAGATGCAAATCCCATTCGCTGACCTGGACAAGGTTTTCGAATTTATCAAAATCCAAATGTCCAAGATGAAACATTTTCATTAGGGAGCTCTGATTCTCTCACGCACACACGACCAGATCATATCAAGTCACTGTTTCTCTTAACTTGCAAAAAAAGTTTGTAAAAACTTAGAAGAGCTTCTGTAGGTTAGACATGAAGTGCTGAGGTGACATGTCTCCGGTCCATTAATGGCCTTGTCTGCTCCCATCTCGTCAACCGTGACTGTCATTTACCAGATTCTGGGATTGGCTCCAGGCCACCCAACCCCCACTGAGAAACCCTTATAGGATAAGCGGTGTGGATCCTGAATGGATGGATGGCTGGCCTTTTCCTTTCAGTGCTGCTGCTTTTAGAACAACAAGTCACTGTAAAGCTGGGATTTGAAAAAAGTCCAAAACTGAGGCACCCTTCCTCAGTCAAAATCAAGACAACAATTGGCACAATTAAAAGTATGCAGAATTTTACCACAAGAAAAACCCGAAACTGATTATTTTGAGGCAAATCCTGAAGAAGAAGGGGCTCAAGTGCTTTAATTGCCTCGATGAGCCGTGTGTCACAGCCACTGCTGCTGACTTTGCTGGCACATCCGCCAAACGAGTTGGGCTGAAATGAGAATGAGTTCCCATGTTGTGGCTGTACTTATTACCACATGCATTATCTATGGCTCATGTGTCTCCCTCCGTGTCCCCACTGGGTCCATCATCCAACTAAATAATGCCTGACTGATCTTTATTGGTTGTTCCTCCAAAGTCGAGGCTAAGATTTCTTTGGTCTTAAATCCTGTTTCAAATTAGGGAGCAGGTTTCATTAAGACCTTATGTTAATGTGACCACTGTATTCATATCTGTTGATTGAGTGAGTCAGTTGATAGGGTGGACAAACAAACAGACAAAGGAAACAATCTTGCTACATACAGAGCAGGGACCCCCGACTACATGTACTGAAGAAAAACTCAAATTGAATTGAACAATATTACCATTATACATAGCTCACTAGTTCACAGTCATGAATACATGCTGGCTTGTTCCCACCTGCACATGATTGAATACAAAGTCATGGGTACATCATGCTGTTTAGAACATTTTTTAAAACTAATTAATTTAGTGATAACATGTTTAATTCACTTAATTAGTGTTTTTAGGCATATTTAAAAAAGGAATTGAAAAAAATCATATTTTCATTGTATTAACAGACTATAATTGCCCCCCCCCCCCCCCCATGCAGTATCTCATATCTTCATTTAGAGCATTAATCTCAACCATTGTGTGAATTCTGTCATTCCTTCATTTTCACTAACAGTGTTTAGACATGCTCGACAAAGATCACTGTCTCCTCGAAACAAAACATTCTGTCGTCGGCTTCTTAAACCTTGGCCTGTCAAATTTTCGAGGATGAGCACAAAACATAGAACAAAACAAGAGTCCCTGTAGGGTTGATAGTTGGTTTTCTGCTCTTCCACTAAGGACACTTAACTTCACTAAACTTCATCAAAGTGTAACTAAAGTCAAATATGACAAAATAAGAATAATTAACGGCCTTTTCTTTTGTTAAGTCCACCACGTTGGACCTGACCGACATGTCTCGACTAATGGATTTCTAGTTAATTTTGTAAACACATTCATAAACATTGATGGTCCCCAGAGGATGAATCCTATCAACTTACCTCTTGCTAAAAAGGTCACAAGCTCCTGATGTTGTTGTGAAGGTGTTGGGCAGAAGAGATTTCAGATGCTGCTGGACAACCGACATGTACTTCTGCTGGAGTTCTCTTTTTCCTTTAAAGTCTTCTTTCCTTCTGCAGCTGCTGTGGTTTCTGGGGTGATGGACATCAATCCTGGCTTCACTGCTCCGGTCAGGCAGCTCAGCAGTGGGTCTGACTGCAGTGAACTTGACAGCACAAATCAGAACAAAGAGCAGCATGCATGCTCAGTCTACTCCATGTGACCCTAAAGCAATGATTCAGGAAGTCACGTTAAACCTGAATGAGACTGTAATTTGTATTGTTGATGCTCAGGGTTTGCTGTCCAATTAAAATGAAAAACATATTTTTTTTTTGCCAGTAGACCTTTCAAAGGCTGAATTCAGCAGTAGCAGCCGTCATGAAGACTTTCAGGACTGTGGGGTTGGAAGCTGTAGAGCAGTATGGCACAGTTTTGACAGTGTTGTCTTTTGTTTACTTCTTTTTTGATTGGCCTGGTAGGGGGTAGCTCTACTCAGGTACATTTGGTCGATTTTTCAATCAATTCCTGTTTTCATGTACCCGAACCACATCTTTGTTTTGTGGTTGGGCGTTTTAGAATTGAATTCGTCAAAGCTCTTCTGCTCTCTCTTGTGTCTCTGTGTGTTCCCCGTTTTTCTTTTTACTGTGAAAATGGATCCGGGCTCCTGCTTTTTTCCCCCCTCCCCCTTGTAATAGGCTCATCTCTTCTTCCCTCTCTGCTCAGACTATCTTTTGAGAGTCTGAATAAAGCAGCTAATGGTGCATAGAGACGCTGGCAGCACAGTCGCGTCTATCGGAAGACCCGCTCTCTGTAATGTGAAGCCGTATATATAAGTGAAAATACACATTCAGAGTGGTGAGAGGATGTCATTCTCTCACCCATCTCAGTTATTAGGTATATACGCATAATGTCAAATAACTGCAATAAAAGACTATGAAGCAGTTTGCCATAGCTGTGTTTTTCCTGTGTTTTCTCATTTTATGGCCTTATTTCATATTTGATAGGCGGCAGAACAATGGCATTTTTCTCGCAGTGATTTTACTTTGCTGATTGAACGACTCAATAGGTGTGTCCATCTCATCTATCCTCAGGTGTACATCCGCATCCTGGACAACGAGTGGAATGTGTACAGACGTTACACAGAGTTCAGGGAGCTCCACAACCACCTGAGAGGCCAGTTTCCACAGGTGGACACCTTCAACTTCCCACCCAAGAAAGCCATAGGGAACAAGGTGAGCCGACAGTAGCCCGAACCAATCGGATTGTTTCCTTTGTGTCTCTTCCTCAGCCATTTGTGTTGAGTCGTGGCAAATTAAGAATAGTCAATGTCCATCAGTTGATAATTATGATTGCTTATAGACCTGTTTGTAACCTTTGCTTAACCTGTCAGGATTTCTGATCGTGCATGGTCCATGTGCACTTTGCAATATAACAGTGGCAGATTTCCATCCACAATTAACAGCAAGATTTGAAACATTGAGTTCTCCATGGAAGCGAGAAGTAGAAAAATAAAAGACTTCTAGATTTAATGTGGTGACCATGAATTTTGATGATTGAAATGAAAACTGTTGCTAGCAGTTTGATCAAATGTAGCTAATGTTAGCTTCGACTAATGTTTCCGGGTGACTTGTTTGAATAGGAGATTCTTCGTTAGTTACTTAGTTAATTAGTTAGTTAGTGTTCAATATGCAGCATGTGACTACATACTGTACATTACTGTATAAAATCAAATTAAATCAAACTTAATGTATACAGCACCGTGCAAAGTTGCAATGCAAGGTGCTTCAAAATACTGTGAAATATGATACAACAATACAGCAATACAATTAGCAATGAAATCAAATAAAGCAGGTAGATTGCATACAATTATATTAAGGGAATGCTCAGCCAAAAAGGTAGCCCTGAAATAGCTTAAGATAAACTAAAGCTTTGTTATTGTCTACGATTGGCATCGTAGAGCCAGTTAGTCTATGTCTTATAGGTGTGATATAGAAAATGTAAACTCACACTGTTATTTCATTGTAGCATAACACTGCTTAGCGGCTTTGCTTCCATACGCGGATAGATAAAGGTATTCTTCGTTTTTCATACTTTCAAAAAGCACATCTCACAGAAAGGGATTTTAGAATGAGGTGGCTCTTGTTGAATTGGTAAAGTTTGTCGAGGGCTGCTCGAGCGGAACAACAGTCACTATTTGTTCAGGGCAGGGTTTCAGTGACTAGTGGATTGAACTACTCTCCCCCATAAAACATTCAAACCCTTATGACTTTCTCCATGTATCGTAAACATTTACATCAGGCTGTAAAAAAATTATATCCCCCTGTAAATTCTATTGAGCAAGTGAAGCGCTGATCAGACTGGGCCAACCACTGCTGGAAGTTTATTCTTCTTCATCACCTCTTCATTCATCCTTTCTTTTTTTTGCCGTCACACACCCAGCCTCACTATTCATCTACCGGGGACAATCGCTACGTATCTCCATGACTCACTTGGCCCTTGAGCAACTTGGAGATCTCTCGGTCTCTCTTCTGACCCTGCTCCTCTCCTCCTCTTTCTCATCCTGTCCTCCTGTCTCCCTCCAACCTTTGGGATATAATTTGGTGCTGACCCCGATTCTCTGGCCGTTCGGATTTGACGCTGGCTCAGCCAAAAGTCTGATGCCTGACTCCCCCACCTTTTAAAGTCGGCACTTTCACAGCTAGATACTGGATACACCCAATGCTTAGTTTCAGGGGCTGCAAATATGAGAAGAGGGCTTGTGTGTGTGTGTGTGTGTGTGTGGGTGGGTGTGTGTGTATGGTTGTGTGTGTATGGGTTCGCACTACCATGTTGGATCATGGGGAAGAGCAAATGTCTATCAAATTCCCAGGCAGTCGGTGTCATTGTGCCCTGGAAAGCTCTCTGAAATCCCATTACGCTGCAGGTTCGTGTGAATTATTGTTTTTCACCATCTCCGGGAAGAGGGTGAGGTGAGGGGTATTCAGATGCAAAATACATCTTCACCACTAGATGTCAATAAATTCTAAACACTGAACCTTTAACGCCCTGTCCACACTAATGCAAACTTTTCTCTCTGTATGGGTCTCTTGTCTACACGGAAACAGCATTTAAGTCACTAAGACAGATTCTGTGCAGATTTCCCAAAACTTTATTACTTTAAAACATTTTTTTAAATGCAGGGGACATAGCATTTGGAATTATCTGCACATATTGACTAGGCTTTAATTCTAATAGAATAAACAACATAGCAAAATATTGAGAGCTGGACTGGGGTGTGGTCACTACACTGTAATTACCAAGACTTGAAAAGTTTGGCCCAGAAGAGTGAGACCGATTTTGAATTTAAGTTACATTGACAGTTCAGTCAATGTGAAAGAAAGTGAATAGTTTTCCTCTCTTTTGTTTTATTTCAGTCGCATTCATTCATTATTTACGTCTCACGATACATTATGAGAGTTTTTTATGTTGTCCCCTCGTTGTTGAGTTTTCATTCCAATTTCTCTCTGTATCACCCTGAGCTCTATTTCCCTCATATTAGTTCCTTTTTTGGTTTCTTTTCATTTTGAGTGAAGCCAATTTTTAACCCTCTTGAGGTTTTGTTTCCTAAATCCGCATAGTTTGTCTTTAGTCTCTCTTTTAAATGTTTTAAAAGTTTACTTGATGGTGTTTGACTCAAGTTTTGCAGCTGAGAGCAGAATTTATGTTGATCTGTCTGTCTTCAGCTCAGTCATCACATTTTAAATTACCTAGAAAACCATCACAAATTGACGCGGCATGAAGTGCATATAAATATGAGGGATATCGGTTTTGATGCATGTTCATGTAGGAGTCTGGCTTTTGTTTGCAATGGTGAAAGTCAAAATGAGAAAAGGGGAATTATCTAAAATAGCAAATATGTAGCAGCGTGCAGGCAAATTGAGTTTTTCCTGGAACATCCATTAATTTCCTGTTGTTCATTAAGTGGTATTGTATGTATTAAATCTGGTCTGCTCTACATATGAGGTGCTGTTTTGTTTTAAATAGAAATAATAGTATTGTAGAGAATGCAGCAACACAATGACATATTTGACAAGGAGTTGAAAAAGTCCTGCATTTTATGAAACCTGTATTATCTGTGAGCTTCCTGACTATTGTTGATTCTCCCTTTACGAAATTAATAAACGTAGGCTCAGATTGGAGGAAAATTCTCCAGAAGATGATGTTTTACTAAGATCAACATTTTGAGAATGTATTAAACATGACCCACTCATGCCACAGCTTTGCATTTTCAACAGATTGTACACTCAGTTGAAGAGATGCTTTCACGCCACAAACTAGGGAATGTTGTGAAACCCCTCCTCTGGTATAAGTTAATTAAATCAAGTAATTTAGCGGTGTTTCCAAAATGAACTGCTCCGTGTAGCAAATGTTTTGGAGAAATGTTCAATCAGAAAATAGAGCTGGAGGCCTCGGGGCCAGACTGGGGTGAAATGAGTGAGCAGGTGGACGACTTTATAGCTTAAACATCTCTGTGTGTGCGTGTGTGTGTGTGTGAGCGTGTGAGCGTGTGTGCGTGTGTGTGTGTGCGTGTGTGTGTGTGTGTGTGTGTGTGTTTGTATCTATGTTTCTAAAGCTTGGGCAGTGAGCCTCTGCAGCATGTAGTGTGTATTTTCTATCTTGTTTTGTGTGTGTTTTTGTTTTCACTAGTAATCAGCAGGCATGCCGTGCTGAGTTTCCCTGTTAATTCATTCCAGTCAGTGTTTGCTTCTGGCTCTCGAGGAGCACTGTGTAGCGTTGTCAGTGGCAAAGACCTTCTCCTTCAGGTGAAGTGGAGAGCAGCGCTTCTTTCATCAAGCACAACTGAAGTATACAACACAATTTATTCAAAGAAACACTGACATGGGGTGTTTTAGGTGGAGCTGAAATGACTGGTGTAAAAATATACGTATAATGAAAATTATATTGTAATTGAATCTATGCAGATTGGATCTATGCAGTGATATATACAGTGGCACTTAAATACATAATACTTATACCTTTAGCTAGGATTGGTAATCCTTGAAAAATCTAGCAAGAGCAGGCCACATTTAGAAAAAAATGCATCTGATACATCCCGACTTGAATTAAAAAAAAAAAAAAAACAACTAACTAACAATTTAGTTGCACTTAAATGGCAATTACTTATAGCACTTCGTAGATTTACTTTATTTTGAAGAAATTGTACTTTCTTGATTCTTGTTGTCCTGGGTTTGTACCCTCGGGGTTGAACGCACTTATTGTAAGTTGCTTTGGATAAAAGCGTCAGCTAAATGAAATGTAATGTAATGTAATATAATCCCACCCCCTCTAATCGGCCCTCTCGTCAAATCCACGCCCCTAAAACACCTTAACGTGCACTTCCTGACAACTGATTAAAGATTATTTTTTCATGACGCGCTAGCTCACTTCTAGCTATTGTCTTTGTCAGTGTGTGTCTCTCCGGGTTGTGAAGACTCAGCTGATGCACAGTGAGGGCAGGGTGCTTGCAGGCAGGCAGGCAGGTCAGTTAGTGACAGCCAATCAATTCATTCAGAAATTAAATGTTTCCTAAAAAATTTAATAAATGTTTTTTCAGAAACAAATGACCAACCCTATCATAAGTATCAATAAGGTTGTATTGATTTGTGGATTCTTGTTAAACTACCCGAAGGACTGTGCAAGACTCTGAACATTTAACAACTTTGCATCATAGTGCTACATGTATTGGCAAAAAACATTGTTGGGCACATTGAGTTTTTTTATTGAGTTTTTCGTTCAAGTTTGTGATTGAAATGAGGCATAAATTAGTTCTCTTATGAATGAATAATCCCATTGAAGTTTTGGTGACACAGTGATGGAACAATGTCGCTTCACAGAAAGTAGGTTGTGGGTCTTACACCCCCTATGCCCTCACATGGGTTTCCTCTGGTTCGTGGAGCTTAGGTCAATTGTAGATGTTCAATTGCTCAAAGGTATAAATGCACCCCCTCCCACGCTACCCTCATAGGAGAAGCGGTGTAAATGATGGATGAGCCAAATTGATATTTAGCAAAACATTCAGTAATGTATGAGTCAAAACATACAAAAGGGCCATTTGCATAGAGGATGGCCGATGGCTGTTGATAATCTATGCTAATGAATGTATTTACTATTGAGTTCAGCCTTGCTTGGTTTCAGGACTACGACAAACGCTTATGTTATACTACTTTCCATTTCCTGTTTTTGATATTAGCTCCCTCGTGATATGCTACTTCTGCACTATTCTCATCTATCCGTCAACCTTTGAGAATCTTTCCTGCTCTCATCCATTGCATAGTGACACTTTAAACCGCAGAGTTTTGCAAATCCAAAGCCTTCTTTTGAATATATACACTACATACTGGAAAGACACACACACACACACACACACACACACACACACACACAAACACACACACACACACACACACACACAGAGCCTCTCAGTGTTAGGATGATAGAGAAATGTTAATGTTTGTAACGGGTGACTTGGTGTGATGTGAGAGGGAGAGACCGTCAGAAGCTGCTCCGTGAAGATCTGCAGTTTGCTCAACGGGATGAAACAGACTGTCAGCGGAGATCAGGTAGCAGGGGAAATGTTAGCACACACTGTGTTACACGCAAAGGACTTTATCACTTTCATCCTGCCTGTTCACATACACACACACTTTTCAAAATGATTGACAACTCGGAGAGAAACGCAGCAAAATGTGTTAAAGATCTTCCGCCATGCTATGGATTTACGTCATGAGGACAAGTGGCAAAACGTCTTACACACACCTATCATACACACACACACATGCACACACTGACTTCTCAGGCAGTTTGCATGCCAGTTCCCTGGGATTGGACTGTCAACTAATCTCCTGCCTTGTGTGGTGTGAGGACTTATCTGTTCCTCTTTTGGTGCAACAGAGGAACATGCAGGGAGGGTGAAACACAGAACTATTACCTGGACGTGGGTTTAACTCCAGGGTTCTCCATATGATTCGTGTAAAATCTGATGAGACAGTGGTTTTAACATGCATATGTGCTAATCTGAGCGTTTAAACTCATCGTGAATATTTTACTTTTCTCTACAGTCATTTAGTAGCGATTGCTATGCTCTGATCCTTTATGATACTGATTCCGATACCTGGCTAATGCTACAGTCCTGGAAATCACTTCTTCCTCGCGGCTCTAAAAACTGTACTTGGTCAATGGCAGTACAGCACAATTGCTGTTTTGAGCCGACAAAGAAAAAGGGATTTACAGGAAAAAGAACATTGCAGTTTTATCTGGGTGTAATTAATATAATTTAAAGTTGTTGTATTGGACCGATTTGTATAATTTGCCTACTCTCTTACACCCGGCCCAGTAGGGTTAGGGTTAGGGTTAGAATAACAGATGAATAATTATCAGGACTTGTATTTCAGTACTTTCAAGCAAAACGGACAAACAGCCTTGTTTGTTACTTGCTTAGGACAACTTTGCTTGCGGGGGCATCCTCCCTTTTCCTAGCAAACAAACAGAAGATTACCGGCATATTTAACCGATAGGTCAAGAGAACCTAGATTAAGCCGACGGTCTGATACTTCTTCTTCTAGACTCTATATTTTGCCTCTTTGTCTCATTTGTGCATCTGTGTCTCTATGCTCCTTTTAATGAATCAATGACACTCCCTCTGTTCAAGTGCTTTGGGCGAGAATCTCCTGCTGCCTAAACCCAACAGCACAGATGATGTTTCACAAGCATACACAGATACAGATGCACACATATGTTCTGTGAAGGTAACCCTGCCTCGGCATACAGGCTAAATGTCCCCAAGTCGTGTCTGTCAAATTCTTTCTGATGCTAAAGTTGAGAAAGAGATAGAGGGGAGAAATAACAACATCAAAATCCTACCGTCAGACCCGAGGGCTCAGCTGTCAGGGTTTCTCTCTCACCGTTCCTCATCCAGATTTTATGGCTTTTGTCCAAAGCTCTCTTTTTTATTCTTCTCCTCTCAATATCAATTCCTCTAATTTGCCCACTTGTATCTGTGTCTCCCCTCCTGCTCGCAGAAATCACTCAGTCACCTCAGGCTTTGATAAAAACCCGTCACTTTTGATGATGCTTTTATCTCTCACTTTTTTTTATGTCGAGTGCACAAAGGAAGACGTTTTTTTTTTTTTCACCCAGAAGCAACAGAGGGGTGAAAAAACTGAAATACTTTTCAGAGACCAGTGACCACTAAGGGTCAGCGTAGCCTGTTTAGTAAGCAGTCAGATAAGAAGTCTCAATGTGAACAGTTGCTGACCCAAAACAATTGTGATCCATGGTTGAAAATGAAGTCCCGTACCCAAAAAAGGAACACCAAGCTGCTCAGCTAGGATGAATTTGTCTGTTAGTCACCAGAGATGATCAAATATATTTTTCTCAGAGATGTTTTTGTTTCAGTTTAGTTAGTTTATATCACACTCATTGTTCCTTGCTCCTATTTTTCTGCTAATTTGGGTTATTTTATGCTGTAAAAACACGGTGAACTGTTAAGATTGACAGCTGAGACTGACAATTGGTGGAGTATCTGCAGGACCTCAAAACTGTCCAAGAGCGTTTATATCCGTTTTATTTTTGGCTTCATTTGTTGACAGTGGGAGGAAGTGTCGTCCATCTTTATTTACAGTCATGGTCCAGTTCTCAGTTACTGAATCTCTATAGTTTGGAGTCTGCTTTTGCTTTCCGTCTACCTGTCTCCACTTACTTCTTACTGATCACCTTCACTGTGTTGGAGCTGTTTGCAGTCATCGTGACCCTTCTGGTCACTGAATCTATCGCCACAATGTCTGCTGTTGACTTTAGCGTGTGATTTAGCTTTCAGCACAGAGATACTTTCAAGCAGCCTTGGAAACTTGTTGAAGGATGCGGAATGGCTCATGAAATGACTCATAACATTTTGGTGCGGATCCAGTAATTATTTTCCACTCCATTTTATTATAGAGCGTGTTTTCAACATTATTGATTTCTCCGAGAATAATGGAACAGTCTTGGTGTTTAAAAAGATATATTTAGGGGACTTGTATTTATAAGTGTATGCAATTAGGTGCAGTTCCTAATGAAAATCCAGATCTAGTGGATTTAACGGTGGTTTCATAAGGGGTCTGTTGGGCCTAAGCTGAGGTATACACACGTCCTGTATCGTCCCTCATCACCACAGTAACAAAGACACTAAAGGTATCGACTCTGACCCGTTCACGATCGGACTTTTAATTATCCTACTGTATTGAGTGCTATGCTGTCCATTTTATCGAAGGCAGGGGGAGGGGGGGGGGGGGTGCAGATTGGATCATTTCCTTAACCTACTTCAGTCAACAGTAATGCAGTATTAAACTGGGTGAGATAGTCACAAGAGACATGAGAACAACCAATACAACCCTTCGCTGATCTTTCTTCAATATTAAATACTGTATCTGTTTAAATGGATTTTACAGCAACGGCACCGTGTGGCCTTAATCCTCATTTTGATAACAGGAACATATATTGGAGCTCTGAAAAGTAATCAGAGCTGAAGTATGGCACTTACACAACAACCCTTTGGCCTCTGCAGTTCCTCTGTCTTTACATACGAGGAGCGAGCGAGAGGAGCACCAAGGCTGATTAATTCATCAGAAACTACAAAGTGAATTATTAACCAGTCTTAGTATGTTTTGTTCACATATTATGCAATATACATGTTTCGCGCTCTTAATTATGACAAGGAGACATTGTGAAGGTCTTGTGTGAGCCTTCCTGAGTTGCCTGTGATGTTTTATGCATGGCCTGGACCCAGGGTTGGGTGTGGGTTTGAACACACGGCATTAAGAGAACAGGCTGCTCAGCCCCGCTGTTGTCCAGCGTGGGCTGACTTGGTGGAAAGTGTTGACCTTGTTTTCCGGTCGGCGTGCACCAACGAACTCAGGTTGGTTTTTCCAGTTTGAAGTGGTGACCTGGGAGAGTCCGTGTTTTCCGTTGCGACTCCATAAGTGAATCTGAGAAACGGTTTTATTTTTTTGTTCACCAGATTTACAGTCAAAGAATGTACCTCACAGGCATGGGACGTCCACCGTGTGCCCCCTTTTCAGATTCAAGTCTGAAAGCAGCTATGAGTTTTCATGATACCAAAATGTTAAACCTCCATACAACAGCCAGACAAATTATAATCTCTATCACTTTCAATAACGTACTACAAAGAAAAAAGGTCATAGGCACACAAATACGATTATTCTCAAAAGCATAAGATTATTATTCTCTTGCTTCAACCAGTATTACACCCTGTACTGGTGAAAACAATCCCTGAACACATACCAACATTATTAATACTTTCTTTCTTCTATTCTTTCTTTACTTCAATGTTCCTACTATATAGGCCTACACATTATTTATTACAATCAACATTGCTTTAAGTATTTTTTCTGTCTATCTTTTCTCCACTTGTGAACACAGAACAGTATTGTTACTGTCTCCCTTCTCCGAAGCTGTGTATGTGACTCAGTCCAGCCTGTTTGTTGCAGGAAGTGAAATGAGCCTCTGTCGATGTGTAAGAGAAGTACAGGCATGCTGCTGAAGTCAAGAATAGTTCACGTAAGGGATGCGCTATATGATGACACACGCTATCTAGCTGTAAGGAGGAGAAATGACGAAGGCCATGAATAACCAACGTCAACACCGAGACTAGACTAAGCTGAGGTTTATCCTGCTGTCGGGTGAAAAGGTCAAGTTAATGGTAATAATAATAACCATAATAATCTATTTAATGACACTTATTCAATTTGATTAATGCAAAATTACCTCTCTACTTCTTTGGATAGGTCAGGGTGGCAGCACTTCACATGTTTAGATACACTTGAGGTATTTTCTCCTATCGTGGAGTCTCCTTGTGCTTCAGCCTGCAGTCACATGGTCGCTTGGCATCTGAGAAAGTGACTAAAGAGCCACAGGTTGAGGATCAGTGCCCCCCCCCCTTATTTCTTGAATGGAGTATTGAAAATGACATGTAAACACATGACATGTAAAATGACATGAATGGTTTATTGACATTTTTTTTACAACCCTTTTCCTCATGTTGTCCTTTTGTCAAGACACAAAGCACAACAAAAGCCACCACAGGAATTAATGTTACATTAAACACACGTATTACTAGATTTTAATGCAGCCATCTCGGTGTACAGCTCAGATCTTTAGTTGGATCAAAAAATACAGTATAATTGTAGTTACTTTTCACTTCTAAACATTTTAGTCCTCCATTTGTGATATTTTGTGTTACTCCTCCTCCCAGAGTTGAATGGTGTATAGCAGTAAATTCACTGAGCAGTTGTGGAGACCCCAATGCATGTGTGACTACGTTACGCTTCTCTTCCATTGACAGCTCCCCTCTCCAGCTTATCTGCTTTTTCTGGGAAGTGACATTTAGCTTCAGTGTGTGTGTATCTGTGTGTGTGAGTGCAGTACACACTCACTTCTGCATGTACTGTGTAAATACATCCCATTTCTCTTCCTGCCATTACATTGCCATTTTACGATCCTACACTATGGTGCATTTTGTGCTCATAACCACGACAAGCATCCTCATAGAAACGGTGTCTTATCTGGCAGCCAGAATCCATGACATTTATGGCATTTAGGGGGAGGGAGTATTGGATGGAAGAACATTTCCTCAAACCTTCCATCTGATCAACAAAGGCAGGGTATTAACGACAGAAGCAGTTAAGGAAAAAAGGGTTTAAAGTTTTGTTATAAAACCTACATAATATCTTAAAACTGCAAGTACTACACACTGCCTTTTGGATAATCTCCACAGAATTTGATGGGTAATACAATCACTACCCAATAATGGGTTGTTTTCAGCTTGCTTGTGATTTACCTACTTTATTTTAAAGAAATAAACAAAATATTTTATTATCTGCTCATGTGGTATTATTTATTCATTTGAATGATTTATATAATTTGGATTAAATGTATCTTTTGTGAAGTGTCTGTCCTTTTAACAATTTATATTTTATTCAATAAAATAACTTACTACTCCTCATCAGTTGTCCAGCCAATACATCCAGGAAAGCAAGCATCCTTATACTTCTATGCATTATGCAAATCAGGAGAGGGGGGGGGGGGGGGGGGGTTGTCACGATGGCCTGCATTTCCTACGTTTGCTTGAAGCGGTTGACCAATCACAACAGAGCGGGCGAGCTGACCAATCAGAGCAGAACGGGCCTAATTGGAAGGGAGCCTCAAAGAGAGCTAAAAACCTAGAGACAGACAGAGGCTGAAAAGAGGAGCTGCAACATTGGACAGGATAAGGAAAGAGATGTTTTATTTGATTATAAATTTTAATCATTTTAAATGAATAATCAAGAATAACAATTTTAACCTGAAGTTGAGTATACTATGTCTTCTTTAAGTCAGTTTTGACTAAGAGTAGCTTCGCCTGCTTTGTGTTAGAATATACTTGTGATATTTCTAAAGACAGAAATAGGCCACAAGATGCTCAAGCAAAGTCATGCTCACCTTCAGGTTTAGCATGTGCCTCTACACGTCCTTTCCTATATGACACATAATGACAGACTGACGTAGGCTTCATGTCATATCAGTACGGCGGCGCAGGAGAGGGGAGGACAGTCGGAGAGAGCGGCGCAGAGTTGGCTGCGCGCGAGCAGACGGATGTAAGAGGACACGATCAGCTCTGTACCTACATCAGTATGCCACAGTAGTTCTTACTCTGTCCTCTCAGTGCTCTCTGCAAACAACCAGCAGCACCTGGCCCCCCTCTGCCCCCCCCCACCCCCAGCCTGAATGTCTCCACGAGAGGATGAATCTGTCATGATGTCCATTAGTGTTATTACTGCTCTGATGTCCATGAAAGCAGTCAGGGTGCCCCTTATTGTGTTGACGCGGCATGAGACCCGCGCTGGCATACACAGCCTAATCCGACACATCAGATCTTCCCATTGCTACCGTGTCTATTTTGGCCGCCATCAAGTGGAGTTTAGTTATCCACTCCCACTCGCCTATACGTACTTACCCACTACTCGAGGCGACAGTGAACCTCTTATCTGCTTTAAAGGTTTTTCCTGGCCACTGTCCTGAATATCATCTACACTGTGTTTGGTTGGTTCCGAGTGGCAACGGGTGAATATACAGTATTTCACCATGAATAAACAGCGACAGGCAGCAGATCTGCCTCCTTAAACTCAATATAATGGAGATGAAATTCCTCTGGGCACGTTATCTACCTATTGTGACACACAGCTTCGTGATCGGTGACAGTAACTGACTGAGAACTACAGTAGAATGACATTAGTTAGTGTTTGTGTGCGCTGTTGTCATAGGTTAAGTGATGGAATCACTGTTCCATCTGACATTGACGGTCTGCTTTAGAGTCGTGGGGTTGTTTATTGATTTACACCCATCCACGTACCCAAAGTGTGAGTCATCATTCTTCTTTATAATATCAGTTATATATTTGTTTTGGTTTATACTTGAGAGTGAAGACCTACAGAACAACAGCAGCGGTACCTCTGGATTTTGGCCTTATTTGCTGCCTTCAGAGAGGGATCATGTTAATCTGTCTGATTGCGTTTGCTATACAGATGTAAGTAAACCATAATGCCACAATAAAGCATTTAATATTCTCTTCCTTCAAGTTGGACTTAGATTAGAAGGTCCCAACTGTAACATTAACTAGACTCTCATTATAATTCTTCATCACTTTCATCACTCAAAACACATGAATTAAATTTTTGGGGCTTTACCCTACTTTCCTGATTATTTTCTGTCACGAAAGGTTTTTGGGTTTGAAAATGCTGATCAGCTTTTTTATGCTAAATAAAAATGTAAGATCTTTAAAGTTTAAAATCCCAAATTTTTATAAAGGAAAATGAGAAAACTCAATTGAGCTGTTGATGATGGTCTTCCTAGGTAACTTAATACAGAGGGAAATGGTTAATCTGCTGCATGTTTAACACAAATTAATTCCCTTTTAGCTCTAGTATTGCTTCCCAGTGCCATTGATTTTGTAGTTGATATTTATGTTTCTCTATTTTTTCTGTTTAGCAGCTGATATAGATCCTTATGTCTGACCTTGTTGCAGACAAGTTTAAAATGCAATCTTCATCATATTTATTTCAAAACATTGCTGGCTAGCATAAGTGTGAATGTCAACGTTCCTGTGAAGCAGGCGGCATGTTGATAGCATAAGCATGAAATCCCCATCAGATGTTAAAAATGTGTTGGACATCAGTTATTTCACAACACTCATTAACACCCGTTGATTAATGAATGTGAATCCACATCAGCTTTGTGTTAACAGTCTTCACAGAACTGTGAATCACAGCGATTCACAGACATTATTATTATTAATGAAGTGCCCCTTTCTTTTTCACATTTTCCTCGGCTGTGTGTTCGGTACCACGGCAAGTTCATTATTTTTGTGCAGAAGAAACAAATGTATATTTTGGGACGGGACAAATTCACTTGGGCTTCGGATCAAAAGAGAGGCAATAGATTCAAAAAGAGGGAAATGTTGGTCCCCGATAACAGCTGTCACTTCCAGTCCCGAGCACCAGAGAGTAAATCGGAGCCTTGCCCATCCTTTGTTCTGGGCCTTGCTGGACACAGATTAGCTGCGCTAACACCGGCCATTTGGCCGCTCGCCTCTGCCTTCAGACTCCCTCAGAGAAGAGGATGTGAATGCTCACATTTACTGTTTGCCTGATTTCAAACAACAAGACATGTGGGCCTATTGGGGGGATGTTAAAACAGTTATTTTTCAATGTGGAGCGTCACTTTTCAGACACAGGGTTTGGAAACCTGGTCTCTGGCAGTGGACACTTCCAAATGTTGCTGGTTTTACCTGTAACCACACAGCAGTGTGTAGTGTGTGGAGCAGTGACAGGAGGAGAACTCACAGAGACACATCACAGGGAGCTCCTGGGCAGGATTTGATTCTTGCACAGTAACAAGACACAATCGTAGCAGAGTCACAGGTCTTGAAGTCACAGCATGTATTTTTGTTGTCAGAAGCACCTTCCTCCTCTTGTGCCGGGCGGCTTATACTTCCATGCATGTCAGTCATCCTGCTCCATGACTTAAATATCACTTCTTGCCGGAGGCTGAGGGAAGCAGCCAGTACAGCCAACAGTACTGCAGTCTTTCAGGGGGAACACAGCTGAACACTGTTGTAATAAAGCAAAGAAAATCATCATGTTTGGAACAGGTCTTGTTAAAGATAGGGTTGGTAATCCTGGAGAAGCGAGCAAGAGCAGGCCACACTGATGCATCCCTCCCATCCAGCTCAGTTAGCGACAGACAGTAACGCCGGCCAATCGTTTCATTCGGTTGGTGAAGACGACTTCAACAAGGAAATTAAAAGTGTTTCAGAAACAGCTTACCAACCCTACCTTTAATTGGATTTATGTTATTTTGCTTTTCTTTAGTTTGGTCCCTTGTTGCATCTTATTATTTTTCCCCTCATATGTTTAACAGCATCAATTTGATGGGCGCAACAAACTGCTTCTAACGAGCAGTTTGATCATTTTTAAAGAAAAATCCAGGTTCTTTAACATCTCGTTACAACATCGTCGAACAAATAATTTCTCAAAATGACTGTTGTAAACATCCATTATTTATAGACTCTTCATGAGTTTATTGCTATCAGGGATTTTTATTATGGCATTTCAAGGTTAAAACTGAATTAATAACAGGTTTAAATAGTAAACATGTTTGATGTGCTTCTTGTTCTCCTGGATGAGCTCAAGGTATTAATCCCTCTAAAACCAAAACTAAAATCACACATCAGACACAAGAGCCAAGTTGTAATAAACAGAAATCATCCTCCAAACCCAATAACAGATTTCCTGTGGTTTTGCTACTTAGGGAGTGTGGAAACACAACACAACTTTGAACAGTTTACTATTTAAGATTCAGCCAGCAGCTACAGAACATTCTGAGTCTCGAATAGCTTCAGTTTCACCTAGTGAATACCTAATACTCATTTTTGTCTAGCTCTTTTAATGCTAATATCCTGCCAAATGAAACTGCAAATCCGGGGTGCCGACCAGAACAACCAAAGAAAATGAGCCGAAAGACGATTTGAAGCTCCTAAGCTGAGTGGAACTGCAGCCATTTTTCATAATCATCTTCTGTCATGTAAAACTAAAGAATTATCACTGCTCTACCATATTCTTTGTCTTGTTACTCTGATGTGAAAGAATAAAATGCATGTTGCAGCTTTAACCTCAGCTTCTCCACTCATCATTTTATCATCATAACTAAATAATTTTTCTCTTCTTCTCCCTCTCTTTTTAATTTCTGTCTGTTTCGTTCATTCCCTCTTTGTTTTTTGTCTCTCTATCTCTCTGTGTCTGTCTTTGTTTTTGTCTCTGTCTTTCCGTCACCGTATCTGTCTTTGTCTCTCCGTCTCCAGGATGCCAAGTTCGTGGAGGAGAGAAGGAAGCAGCTGCAGGGCTACCTGCGCACGGTGATGAACAAACTCATCCAGACGCTGCCGGAGTTCACGGCCAGCCCCTCCAAAGAGACCCTGCTGTCTCTCCTGCCATTCTGTCTGTAAGTAGACACACACGGGAAAGGACATCGATGCTAACACGCGTGTGCAAATGCAGGTTTCCTGCAACGTGGAGAATAATGGAGAATAAAGGAATGTGATGAAAGCAAACAAAACAGGAATATAAATAATTTTCTAACTTTCTTCATGTAATCACATCATTAGGCAGCAGTTTATCCACATTAAACTCAAATATGACAATTTTATGCTCACACACTAACAAGAACAAACTGCCTGTCACTTTGTGGGGACAGTTTGTATGTACCACACCAATTAAACGATCAACGTTTCAGAAAGAATTAGGCTGTTGTGGTGGTGGTTAGAAATAGGGAGGATTAATGTCACTGAATCCCTTGTAAACAACTTCAGCTTCTCCCTGGGTTTAATTATCATACTTACACGTGCAGCCTATATACTGTATGTTCTCACACACACTCACACAAACACCTACACATCCACACTCAGACCAGCTAGTGTGAAAGTGCATGCTGCCTCAGACTCCCACCTGCCTACCAGGCTCCATCTGAAAATGAGATGTTCCAGTCATTTCCTGTCAATATTCACATCAGTTGCCACAAACTGCAGTCTGTCGGCGAGCGTGACCCGTCATACCGTCTGACTGGAATGTAATTTCCTGTCTGGAGACATCTGAGTCATCAGGCCACAACGCAAACAACAACAACAACAACAACAACAACAACACGTATAGAATTTCTATAATTATCAGAGCCTCTTTCAAATTATTCTCGTGCTTTAAGCCGTTTGAAGACGATCAGTGCGAGAACAAGTGACGATAGATCTATAATTTCATAATGAATTCAAAGGATAAAGCACTAAATGTATTTGCTGGTTGTGGGAACTGTCAAAGAAAGTGATCTCCACAATTACCCAAGATCATTTGGTAACCATGGTAACACATCTGCCTATCAGCAAGGGATTTCAGGGATTTTCCCAGATACATCAGAATGGAAAAGAGTAGGCTGGTTGTTTTGCTTTGTCCCATATACAAACCGTCCATCCCTCCATCCATTATCGACAATACCTATTCTTAGAGGGTGGCAGGTTTAGCTGAAGGCACAGAACTTTAAAGACCCTGCCTACCCCGTCAGCTATTCTCAATTATTCCGACTGATTAAACCTCCGCTCAGGTTGAATGAGGGTGGAGCTACGGTGGCATTTAATCGATTAAATAAGAAATTTGATTGAATTTTCAAGGGCCCCCATACCAAGAACAATCATTAAAGATATATATTTCCATATTGCACAAGTAGATACTTTCATATTGAGTCTTAAGTCTCCATAGCGTTGGGTCCAGTGGAATTTGAGGTCCAGACTGACTGGCCCGTGTAAAGCACCCAAAGCTCATACTGATCATAATGGAGTCTGTCCTGAGAGCCTTAATAATCATCCTTCTCATATCTGTGAGCTGAAATAGAAACCTTTCCACTGCATGTCTTTGACTGACATGGAATATTAGTGTGTCAAGCCGCTGAAGTCTGCTTCACACTTCACTGTCTGCTGTACATCACACCCTGATATATCGTTATGCAGAGTTCGTTCTATTCTTGCTCCGTTGTATCGCCTGCCAGTGCAATTTTTGTATCACACAGAAGGTGAAGAACAAGGGAAGAAAGATTGAAGAACAAACTAAGGGAAGACGATGTGCAACTTTGTTGTACTTTGTGGTCAAAGAGCAAATGGGTCAAGTCCAGGTGTGGTTGAAAAGATGTATAGCGTATGTGACGATTGCCATATGTTTGGCACGAAGCATTTCCTGGTTATTGTTAATTTTTTTTTCACTTCGGCACATTTTTTAGAAAGAAGAAACAAGTGGTTGCCTTTCAAATGAGGGGTCATACATGCATTTTGACCATATCGTTTTTCTCCTATAAGCTTTTGCATATGGGCATTTCAAATAGGCCAAAAATTCACTTTAAGAGGATAACCTCTCCACCAGAAGGTAGCACAGAGTGGAGAGTTCCCGACAGTGTCGAGAGTGGAGGAGCTTTTTCCTCCTGGCTCTTCTGCAATAACTGTTTGTCCCTGTACCTGCCCAAAATAACATCAAATAGATGCTTGTAGTGTCTCAGCAACTCCAAGTTTCTCCTCCAAAAGTTTCATCATTGTGAAAACTTCTTCCCTGTGTCCTCTGGTTAACTATCGGCTACACTGCCCCCCATGATTTCCAGTTGCACTGCTCTCTTTTGTCTTTGTCTATAATAATTCGTCAGTGTCCCTGTAAGTATCTAACTCTGGACATTAAAAGATCCTTTAGGTGCCCATCCTCTGCTTGTGTGACCCTCTGTAAAAGATGAGCTTTAGGATTTAGATCATTCAAACAGACTTGGCCACAGGACGTTACAGTAACATCGTGTAACCCGTTGCTGAGAGACTGCGGACACGTCTGCCTTGGATGAAGTTCAGCAGTGGCAGCTGACAGGAGTCGATGATTAAGTGTGTGTTGTCCACCTGCTGTAATAGGTCGTGACATGAGAATCTTTACCCCCCCCCCGTTACTCAGTGGAATGACAGTCGACGGTGGATCAAACTAGATCAGCATAGCATGATGTTCCTTGTGTGTGCGTGTGCGTGTGTGTGTGTGTGTGTGTGTGTGTGTGTGTGTGTGTGTGTGTGTGTGTGTGTGTGTGTGTGTGTGTGTGTGTGTGTGTGTGTGTGTGTGTGTGTGTGTGTGTGTGTGTGTGTGTGTGTGTGTGTGTGTGTGTGTGTGTGTGTGTGTGTGTGTGTGCAGAGCTCACACCAGATTCTCTTCGCAAAAATGTCAAGGCCAGTGCTGCCATGACGGTTAATAGTTTGACGCGATGTTGCTGTCTTATCTGGACTCCATAACTGCCTGCTCGGTTAGCTTGATCAAACCTGCGGGGGGGGGGGGTCTTACGTCCTGAGTGAGGGATGAAAGTCGGATTAGTCTGTTCATTAACTCAGCGATGGGGGAGGACGGGGAGGAGGAGAGGGTGCAGTCACAAAGAGAGAACCCTGTTTGCTCCTAAAGGCCAAACATAAACACACAGATAATCTGACCACGGTGTCCCAATCAATGCTTGGATGCAGAGGCCGGTCAATAATCATCTTTTTTTTTATTAATAATTGAATGACAAAATATTAGTATTCAATATTTTAGGTGTTCTTATATAAAGTACTTTCAGCTGCAGTTCCAAAAACCTTTAGGATTTATATGACTTATACTGAAATATCAACAGTATTTGCTGAGATGAGTCATACCTTTAATGACCTTTTTCCCTGATGCTCTGTGGGGACCAGTCGCCTGGATCTTGATCTTTAAATTATTGTACATTTGTAGATCTGCATTTCTTTGTTTGTTATGATAAATGAGAAAGTAATTTGATGGAAGAAACAAGATACATAAAGGTCCCTCTCCACTCTGTAAGGTACATTCATCCCTGCTCTCTGTGAGTGGATGTTAATGGACCTCACAACAGATCCACTCTCTACGCTTGTTAATTTGTTTCACTGATCAATACTAAATGAAAGCATTTCTATACAATTAGCATTTGCCTGCAATATTTTTTAAGTGCCTCAAATTCTAGGCTGTTATATATTCATTATTATCTGTGTACAGCCAATTATCCCCTCGACCTCCGTGATGCCACCAGATGTTGTCACTCGCAGATTTGTGACACAGTATTAAGCCTGTACGAGAGTGCATCGACTCTAATACGAGATGACAGATGTTCTGATGCGTCCAGAGAATTAGGAGCCGGCGAAGAGGGAAAATGACAAGAGGCAGTTTAGTGAAGAAAGGAGCGGGGGGAATGGGACAGTGAAGGATGGAGGTAGAGAGCACTGGACTGAGGAGGAGGCAGACGAAGGAGAAAAAAAAAGATGTGAAAGAGATGGAAAGCCAGACGAGGGTTCGGCACTTCAGATTCCCTGCGGAGGCACTCGCTGCTCGGAGGCCAGATGGATCTCAAAACTGCTTAATTGTGGTTTTGACCTAGACGTCCTATGAAAATGGCTGGCACTAGAAGAGTTATGGGTTATTTTCTCATTGTCATGGACATAATTCCTTTTAGGAAGCCAACTGTTACTTTTTTACTGTTTACGTGGTTGGAAATGAGTCATTCAAGAGCTACATTACATTCTACTCCCCTGGCTGGATTTTGATTCTTAATTGAATCACGCTGATGTAAGTTGACAGGAAACTCGTTTGGACCGGTTCCCACTGCTTTCACTTGACTCAGCAGTAGTTTGACAGAAGCACTGACACCATACGTCGCTATGTGATCACTCTGGTTTTTTGCAGACGAGATATAAAACAGATGACGTCTTGTGACTTCATGTACCGTATTTATTCCTTTAGGCGTTTATTTTTGCTCTTGTTTTTGCTAAGGCAATTTTTGTTTGTCAATTATTTTTTTGTGTTCTCTTGGTGTCAGGGAATGTTTTGTTAATTTTGTTTTTTTGTAAATTATGTCTCTACCTAAATGTATTTCCAACTAAAGCTTGAATGAATTTCAAAAGAATCATATAAATTATACTCCGAGAAAATAAGAGGGATGTGGGTGGTACTCTTTTTTTGACTTAGAAAATGTTTTTCTAACCAATGCTTTTTTCAGTGCTAGGTCACATGGTCTTTATCAGTGGAGTGATGCAGGAGTTTCCTCAGTTGTCATGGAAATTGATGTTTTGACATATGAGCTCAATGGCTGTTACGGTTCATCAAATCAAACCCTATCAAGGTCCCACCAATACATACACACAGTCAACCAATCACAAACTACTCTCACCTGTCAATCATGATGTTTCACCCTGTTTTTATAGTATTTAGATTATAAAATTAAAACTTTAGTTTCTGGAAAAATCAAACACTTAAACAAACATCAATGGGATAAGAACTACGTAAAATGACAGACACTATCTTTGAGAAAGAATTATATGATGTTCCATGAACCATACATTAACACTGAGGACGAGGGATTTATGATGTCTACTGCATCCAACCACTAGGGGGCAATCAAGATGGTTTGGTTGCACGTCTGGTAGCTGTGTCCCTCTTCAGAGGTGGTCTCCTTCGAGGATAGCAGTGTACCCTAACTCCTTGAAGAAGGCGGTCTTTGTGGGTCGCATAAAGCGTGAAGGCTGAACCGAAAGAAGAGAATTTCCTTGATCGGTGTTACCAGCTCGTCCTGCTCTTACAGCTGTCACGTAGCAACAGGGCCGCAGTTGGACAGCAGAAGAAAGTTTTAAGGCCCATTGGTTTTTCTAACATGTGTAGTGTTGGACATCGCTTGTTGGCCCCATTACCTCATTGAAAAAATGTTTCTCATTGAAGCGCAATGAATCATGGGATAGGATTTCCACCCGTTGGGGGCCTTTTTTTCTCTGGTATTAAAGGAGGTATTCGTCGGAGCCTTTCGAAATGGGGCAGCCTAATCACATCGCTTCCTTGAAGCACGGCTGCGGTCTCCGGTCTTCATGACTAATCCACCTTTCTGTCGAACACATGTTATTTATTTTTCATTTTGCAGTGTTTCTTTTTGACGGCCAACACACCGATGAGCTCAGATCAGCTATTTTTCTCACCTGTCTGAAGCAGCAACGTGTTCACACCTCTCGTTAGACTTGGACAGCACTGAGTACGCAGCGCCACCTCAACACACAACATATGGTTTACTGAGAACACACAGAACACACGCTCAGTCTCACTCTCGCCTTATTGACCGTTTGCCTCAGAAAAAACAAGCAGGGTTGCAGACCTTTAGCTCACTGTCAAGAGCAGTTTGTGTCAGTTTGACTTCTGTGCGGGTTTGTGTGCATGTGTGTGTGTGTGAGTGTGAAAGGAAATGTAGCGGCAATAGTTTAATTATTCAGCGTGTATTAGTCATTGCACCCCACCTTTTACTGTGAGACAATCAATTTGACGAATGCTTGTTTGTGTACCTGTTTACTCTAATTATGCTCTTCTGCAGCATTATTAATATTCCAACAGTGCCTGGGAAAGTTATTATCCAGCACAAGTCAATGACTTGTCAAAACGGGGACAAGCACATGCTGAGAGAATGCAAAGAAATCCATAAGCCTAATTACTTTATCACATTCAGCTCCTACCCCCAGTTTGATATGAATAAATGAGATGGCCCGGAGTTTCAACTCGGCATGCTGCCCCCAATTTAGCATGATTTTTTGCTGATACAACCCTCGACCGCATCGCAGTGTGGCCAAATTCAAATAGTGAAGGCATTTGATTGAACCAGCCCGGTGTTGGTGGAGGTACAGGAATAAGTGGAGCTACATTCTGTGATGGAGGAAAAGGGAAAATGTTCATCATACTAACAAAGTTCAGGCTTCTCGCCGATTGGTTAGTCATAAGCTGCTTTTAAGACACGCACTGAACTCCTGATGACCTCCCGAAATTATCCAGAGGGGCTGTATGTGAGAACCCAAATTTACAAGTCAGTTGCGGACAATCTGGAATAGTTCCTGCCAGCCCCATACTAAAAACTCTGGATCAGGCCACGTGAGAATAGAGCGAGAGAGTGGCCGCGTTACTTATCCAAAGCAACCTACAATAAGTGCAGTCAGTGCAATTCTGATAAGTGATGGATGCCAAACTACATAAACAAATATCTCAGCATGAAAATGAGGAGACATGAAAGTTGATGATACCAACGAAGATGTCAACTAAGAGAGAAGAATAGTTTTGAGAGCTTTTGGCTATTAGGGCCGACACAGAGGTCCATGTGTTGTCCGGACATTTTCGTTAGTGAAATCGACAACTTTCTCCCACCTGAGCCTTTCTTTATAGTGATAGTTATGACAGACACTTTGTACTCCACCTGTGGGCCTTTCCGGGCCATGTCTGACTGTCTCTCCCGTGTCTCGGCCTAATTCCTAACAGAGCCTCTCTGCGCTTTCGCTGTGCTGCTGTGTTAGCCCATGCCGCCTCACATGGAAGCACATACTTTCAGCTAAAGCACCTCACCAAGTGCGCATTTATTTATAGCAAGTGTTTCCAGAGTGGGTATCAAACTTCTATCCCAGGAACACTCCGATGTCCCAGATAAGCTCAATCCCAGCTCCAGTAGCTTGGGTACAGTCTGTCAAGAGGCCGGTTGGACCTCAGCAGGGAGATGCCCTCTGCCTCCTTAATGTTTATTCATAAAAAATCGCTTTGTCAGAGAAGCCACTGTCTTTAAAAAAGTCACTTCTTCAGCAAGAGCAACAGTTGGGGGTAAAGGGGTTTTCTGTCTTGGGGCTGAAACGCTTCATACAACAAGAAAGCATTTAACTCCGGGTATTCACTCACTCTGCTTTTCATTTCCTTCCCCTCAACAAGTGCCTCTCATTCATTCCCACTGTTATCAGATAGGACTCAGGGGATAAGGGGGTTCATGTTGTGAGGACTGTCGTCAGGGTAACTAGGGCAATGATGTCATCGAGTGGCCAAGCTTTTTTCCTCCCGAGTAATGAAAAGCCTGAACATCATCATTAGATCAGTAAAAGACTGTAATCTGATGCATTGTGTCACAAATAATGACTTTTGGTCGGGAGGGAATGATCAGGTTTTAAAATGAAGAGGAAAATGAAACGTAGTGATAAAACTCTCTTTAAAACTGTGATTCATTTCATTTGGTTTCATTATTTGCTGTTTAGGCTAATCTGTGGTTTTCCAGAAGAAAGAAGGAAGAGGATTCAGAGGCAGCATCAGTATTTAATGCTTCCTTCTTCTCTTATCTAGAGACACACCCCAGGCAAACGACGGAGGAGCCAAGACGCCCCGGTCCAAAAACTCCTCCCGTTTCCCCAGACTGGGCCGCAGCCGCAACCAGGAAACACGACCGGAACCTCAGAGTGGAGACCTGTAACTTCAGAGCCTCGGAAGCAGCACTCTGACTTTACAGGCAGAAAACGACAATGTGCCAGTGTCTCCGGACTATGAGGACATACAGGGAGCCCATAGGACCTTCAAAGCCTTACAAATAAAAAAGAAAATGAGCGTTGCCTGGCTGGGTAAAGGAGACAATACTCCCCTGAGGCTGCCTATCAGTGGATCCAATCATACAGCACCTCTTACCTCATGGAGAGACCATCAGACTCTCTGTAAACTGCACACGAACTCACCTGGACTGCTCTCTTATCTCCAACACAGTGAGGTGATGGGGACATGTATTCTTTTTTCTTTTTCTTTTACCCGGCTCAGTTTTGTAGTGGTCATGGTCACAGTGCCTACAGTGTTTCGTGGCTGCTCTCCTGCTCTGAGGGAAGGACGTGGAGGGGAAGTGGGACGAAGTATTCTCAAGGTGAAAGTTGCTTTTCAGCTAACGGATCGACATCTTGGTGCCATTACATTCTAGACAAGGTTGATTCACAATCTAGGGTGTGGAGCACTCCTCGGTGGACAATTCCTTTTTTCTATTATATTACTATTACAACTATAACAGATAGTCGGAAGGAGGTGCATATCTTCCACTCTTGATGTCATCATAAAAGCAGTAAATTATCAAGACAATGTATTTAAAATTCAACTACATGATCATCAACTACAGGATCAGGGTTAATTCCCCCTTCAAAAACATTATGACTTTGGGACATTATGAAAATCATTGTGGTTGGAAAGTCAGAATATTTTTAGGTTTTTGACGAATTACGACACTGTGCATTATATCAATATATTCTTTGTACCCTGACCTCCACCTAGAAAATAAACACACAACAGCTCAAACTAAATAGCAAAAAAAGAGGCATATAATAAATAATTCAAGTTTTGAAATCCAGTATCAATATGTTGGTGGGAAGGATATGGCAAACAGAATAGAATTATAGAGACATTTTGTCAGATTGAAGACTTGCTTAAACATGGCCAAACTCTATTTTTAATACTGGCACATAAAATATTTGTTTTAATTAGTTTCTCCATGGTCTCTAATTAATATAAAGAAGCATAAATTCTTGCCTTTTCCTCTCACAAATATCTCTCCTCACATCCAAGTCTTAGATCAATTTCCAATCCCTGCTGTGATGTATCTGATGAGTTCATGTCAAAGAGTGATTAGATTAGAAAGGAAGGGGAACACTTTCCATTAAATATAGATAGATGGGTGAGCCGAGTTTCCGTGGGTCGTCACAGGTCGCCTGGCTGCACTGCAAAAAATCCAGTGTTTAAAGATTGTTTGCCTAATGTGTCTTAGCAGGATGTAATGCCGCATTATGTTGCAAATGAATGTTTTAACGATGACTAAACACTTGAAGGAAAAGCTGCTTGTTAGAGTGCAAGCAGAGGGCTGCTGAGCATCAAGTGTATGTAGAACAGAAGCTCATGCATATGGATGGATTACCCAAGAGTAGTCGTAGCCTATGTTCAACTGAGGAGAGATTGTGTAAGAAAAGGTTTTCGGAAAACTTTAAACAAAGGGTCGGTTCGCAAAATGGTAAACACTGTTCACTGTCGATGAGGGGAGGTGCACAGACGAGGCTTGTGGGTTTTAATTAAGTTGTTATTCTGACACAGGAATGACCCGCACAACAATCCAACTACTGGGAAAACCTATCACAAGGATACTGTGGAATAAATGCTTTTATCCGAGAGATTCTGTCTGTGGATAATGTGATGAGCTGTCCAATAAAGCCATCAACATGGGAAATCATTAAGAGAGAGTCATCTGGAAAGTGTATTCTACATATCTGACATGGCATTACTATAATTTTAGATTTGTCCAGGGCACAAAGAAAGGAGGGAGACATGGGTCGTCTTTTTTTTACCCAACACAATTATTTTTCTTCGTCGAAACCTGGCATCTGAACCTACAGACAGGTGGCACCCTGTGGAGATTATTACTGTAGCCATTGGACAATTTATGCAATCGTTCATGCTAATCTGCCTATCATACAAAGACGTTTTGGAATGTAAAGAGAGAGGACGACTGGTACCTGGCGAAGAGAGAAATTAAAAAAATGCAAGTGATCAAAAACCGAGCTTGACAAATATTGTATAAGTACATAAGTGCACTCCAAGCAGCATTTCAGATTAAACAAAAACAGCAATTATATTTTCTTTGATAAAGGATAACAACATTAAATAGCAGACTACATGTCCTTCAGAGTGGTACCTCCTGTCTGTGCGGCCATCAGATCAAAGTTGTGGTGAGCAAAAAAAAGAACCTGCTTATTACATTTTCAAGAAAACTAAAAGTTCACGTTTTCCAATAGAAAAAGGACAAACTTTAATTTCTTTGTAAGAATTATAGTAAAGTATGTCGACTTTGCGGGGACATGCTCGCTGTGATGGAAAAAGGCCAATCTCAAGCGTCATTACAGCTGCAGACATGCAAAATGCTCCTCGCTCAAATCAACACTCTTCTGTGGAGTTTTGGTGCCAAAAAACAGCTTTCACATCACTGCTCTCTGTGCTCAGAGGGAGAGTTCACCCGAAAAAGGAAAAATTCACTTGTCATCTACTCACCACTATGCCGATGGAGGGGTGGGTGAAGTGTTTTAGTCCATAAAAAACACTTCAGGTGTTAACAGCGTTGCAGCCAAATCCAATACAATTGAGGTGAACGGTGACTGATTCGTCAAACGTAAAAAAAACAACAGAGAGAAAACCTACAATGCCTCCTTACTGCTAATGTGGTGCCATCCAAGTATCTGTAGGCCCTGACATTTGAATTTGACTCGAGGCCTAATTTACACCGTGTTTTAAGCTTAAATGTCCTCTGTGATCCATCACGTGGACGCTAGGATACCAGAGGACATTTAGGCTAAGAACATGGTGTAAATGGCCTCTTTCTAGTCATTTTTGGGTGAACTATCCCTTTAATGGCAAGTATAAGCTAATCGCTAAGATAGTGAAATTTGCAGCCAAAGTGTTCTCTTGCAGTCTGCTCTCATTTATATTTCTGTCCTTGCCTCGGTCAGCAGTCAGGCCTTATCTATCGGTGTCACAGCAAAGAGAGGCTGAACAATAAAGTACATTCCACACACAACCAATGTGTCTGCATGGGTGTTGTTGGATGAAGGCAGAAGGGGTCATTATGCAATCGTGCTGCAACAATAAGCTTTGAATGTGTGAATGCATGTCACTGTACTAGTGTGCACCCATGCATCTGTAGGAACATACAGAAGCTATATATGATCCAATTTAAATGCAGAAGGTGTGCGCGTAAGCATGCATGTGCTTATGCGGCGAGATGAACGTGTCAACGCTCCAGTTAGATTCTTCATATGAACAAACTGCGTGAATGGCCGGCTGCATACTATGAGTTCCATGGTTGGAGCGTCTGTGGCCCACCGAGCGTCGATTATTTAACCATTACTGCTTCTCTGAGCCTTCGTTCAAACCATCCAGCCATTTCAGCAAAACCGTTTTCTTTTTCTTTCACTTATTTTTAGTCTGTGCTGTGTCTGCTGTACCCACGGAAGAATGGCTGGGGTGTTCTAGGATACTAAAAGCCCATTGTCCATTGACCAGAAAATTGGTTACAAGGCAGTTTAAGCTTTGGGTGGCTGCTTTTAGCAATGTTAGACACCACGCTCGCATAAACACATTTGGCTGCTTGTAAGCCAAAGACACTGAGCACTGATACAGACGTCCACGTTTTCTAAAGCTGTTTTCTGATGGAGAATGGAGAGAAAAAACTGGGCCCGGACTTTTTCCAGAGTTTACCTTTCACATCTGAATAAGGCAGGAGGAGATTGTTCGTTTTAGACGTGTTCACAACAGCAGGAAAATGTCTAAAGTCACTACTCACAGTTTATTTGTTTACAGCCTAGACGCCGGCATCAGCTCTTATCACCAAAACCTCTTTATTTTCTCCTGTGATACGACTTTTTCATCCTGAGATGTTTTCCATTCTTCCACTTTTGCTTCAGATGCGTGTCACAAGTGCCGTCAACACATCTACTTGCTCGCTGGGAAATTTCCAGACTCTTTCCGGATGTATTCTCACATGAGCTCGATGATGTTTTCCGGAAATATTAACTGGGGGGGTTCAGCAGAAAATGTTCCCGGAAAATATAATTTGCGTTCTCATATGCAGCCCCTCTGGAAAAGTTGTATAACTTACAGTACACGAACTACCTGGCCAAGTCATAGTTGTTCAAATTTGATCGACTTTTTCCCAGCAGACATTCTGACAGCCGGTGCACACCGATGTGACTGATCATATTATTTATGCTCTGTTCCATGTTAATTCATGTGACACCTGTTCAGTGTTTCATGTCAAAGTGGCTGCTGTGAGGAGCAGCAGGTGTGTAGCAACAGGGGAGGCAAAGCAAGCCGGGGCCCGTGAGCCGAGAGGTGGCCCCTGGTGCTGGACCCCTCAGGTCCCTTGTGCCTGTGGAGCCCAAACATCCCTGGAGAAAAAGGATCTATGCTGCATTCCAGTCACCTGACCTCTCACTAGAAAAAATGGACCATATTGGCTATAGCACCAGCCTGGAAGCTAGAAGATGGTCTGCATGAGTCAAATTCTGACTTTGTAAAAGATGAAAGTAAAAATACTTAGAATTGGATTTTTATCGAAAGAGAAAATTGAGAGTCACCCGAGGCACACTGTAAGAAATGTTTTAGATGTATAATTTATTATGAGTTAGGCCTACAGTAGTTTAAATGAATACAATTTTTTTTTTTTTTTACATTCAGGTAGTTATCCTTCCTTTTATTAATCAGGACAATGAAAAGATGGCTGCAACACTCTAATCATCACTTATTCATCCACTCGTATAACAAACTGGTTGCAAATAGAAACTTAAATAAATGATTTACTTCAGTCTGTTCTGTGGGCAGTGTGTTATCCAAGGACCCATACACCGTCAGATGACCTGTTCTTCTTCCTGAGCCTCAAGAGAGACGACAGGAATAAAGAGACGTGTAAACAAAATGGAAGGTTGCTCCAAAAGAGGGAATGGTTGCTAAAGCAAAACTGTCATTGAGACATTGTCCACCATATGCATTCATGTTCCACCTCCTCGTCCCTGTCCTCTTCTTGTCTCCTGCCTCCCTTTGAATATATGGACGTCCTTCCCTGCTCGTGTTACACAACTGCATGTATGAATGTAATTACCCAGCTCTTAGCTTTGTGTGAGGAGCATCAAGGAGACAGGGACCCCGGTTTAAACAAGGTCACCGTATAAGCAGCCCTCCTATCTGTGCAACACACAATGACAGCATCCGGACGCAGGTTCATTATGGTGATAAGGAACATGCTGACGTCTCAGGCTCCAGCTCCACAACCAGGCGCTTCAGGGAGGAGCCTCCTGATAGAAACCCTGAGATGAGCATGTGCTTTGTATTTTTTGTTTGCAAGAAGAGCCAGTGCAGATGTTCCTCAGAGACCCAGGAGTCTCCATCGGCCCTGCTGAGCTGTGTCTCTCTGAAAACGCTGGAGTCAGTCATTACAGTAACTTTAGTCTGGACTGTTCCTGATTACTGGGGCATTTTACAGGCTCACAGAGGAAACCTTCCAATAGCCCAGGTTCCCGATTAAAAAGTACTGTGGTCTGCAGGATATGAACGGTGAGGAATGCTCAGCACTTACGGGAACTTTTATTTACAGGGAGTAACAGGGAATTCATGTGTTATTCTGGTATATTTGTCCACCATGATGATATTTGAATCCCCTCCACTGTAGAGATTTCCCCAGTAAGAATCATGACAATCAGGCCAAGATCTGTTATCATCCTACATCTTTCTTTTTTATTCTTTGATTTAACAGTTATCATCTCAAACACTTGTTCTCTGAGAACAACCAAAAGTAAACACTAGTAGGAGGAAGTCCTCTGGGGAACTCTGAGACATAAATCCTTTTGCTTGTACTACAGCAACATTTGAATGTGAGCTGTCTTTTCACACAATAGTTTGCAAAGTAACGCATATAAATGAATACAGCAAGTAAGTAAGATTTTTATTTTACAGCTCAAAGTTTTTGATTTAAGATTAAAAATAAAAGTTGCATAACGTTGCTTCACGGTTTTTATTCCGCCTTAAGAAGCTGTAATGTTCATTCTCTGCTAAATCGATCCATAAAACAACAAGACATAATGTGAAGATTCAATTAAGGATTAAAGTGTCTCTAAATCTTATTGAAGCTGTTTTAAAATATGCAGAGAACTCCAGACATTTTCCAAAACTTTAACTGCTAGGACTGTCCTTGATGTAAAGCCAACGTATTCATTATAAAAGTGTGATAATTGATTATATTCATAAACCCATGCTCATGTTGTACTGTAGCTTAATTGGAGCTTTAGAGTGGCTAAAACAGGCTAAATAATGTCATTAAGTGCTTTGGGCCTGTATCTGTGCAGCATAAGTCTCTTTTAAGTCAAATTTTCCTCCCTGTTCCTTGTGTCCTCCTGCAGCAGCCCGGGTTTCACGCCGCCTGTTTGTTTTCTTAATTCTTTCAGGAGGCGATTTATTTGTCGGCAAACAAGCCCCACATGTGAGCGAGAGCAACTTTATTCCTTTGTCACATTCACAGGCTCCCGTTCTCCAGCTGGCACATGTTGAAATGAAGGTTCCCTGTATTCCCCACAGATGGTTGAATTCTGCATTCAGTGCACGACGCCTTCTCAAATCTCTCTGTGTCTCTATCCTGCTTATTCTTCCCTCCCTCAGCGTTCTTTATCCCTCGCTCTGTACCATACCACACACACACACACACACACACACCACATCCCCTTTGTCCCTTCTTCCCTTCCCCTCTGCCATCTGTTCCTTTTTTATTTTTCAGTCTCTGTTTTATTTCCTTTCCTTCATCTTTCCTCTCCTCTCACCGCCACTGTTCACCCCCTTTGTCTTGCTCTCCTCCGGCCTCTCGCTCTCTTCCTCATCCCGTGGATCGTTTCCATCTCGTCCTCATCTCCCAATCATCTGTCTGAGGTTATCCTTTTCTCGCTGCTTTCCTCTCCTTCCCTCCCTCCCTCCCTCTCCCTCCATCCCTCGCCGTCTCTTGAAGCACTTATTGTATGTACTCAGACTGTCACAGGCTGCTTCTGTTTATTACCTATTCAGCGGTGAGGCAGGAGCCAGCCCTCTGGACCTCTGTGCCTGAATCTCAAAACGCTCCTTCGGAAAAATCCCATTGTTGCAGTTTTTCTTGTTTTTTTTCCCAACTTTTTTTCAATTTATTCCTCATTCAGCTCCCGTTACGTCAGACAAAGTTCACCTGACCTGTGGTTACAGGGTGCGGGGGGGTTGGATCGGGAACATTCATCACCTCAGGCTCTGCACCGAGGATACATTTCTCTTGTATCTTATCTGACTGAAATCCTAAATGAAGCTGTAATGGATTATGTTAATTAATATGTTATCAGTTGTGGGAACATGGGAAATCAACTGTGTGCTTTATCCCTAAGCTGTTTGCAAACTTCTCAAGCGTTAAAGCAACATGCGGCACAGTTCACATCCACTTAGTTAGATAACGGCTACGCTGACTATCCCTATGTTTGGGCCCCGATAAGACCAGAGGCATGAATATGCAGGTGTTAACCTGGAGATAAGTTGGACTGCTTGGATGGATCTCCATCATGAAAGCTCCAGCGTGGTCCTCAGCTTCACAACACCTTCTTGGATTTCATTTCACACAGCTCCTCTTTGTTCTTGTCCTCTCTTTCGACTTTGTTTCCTCTACCTGCGGGCTGTCTCCCCTTTCACAATCGGATCGTGAAGGGTGCTCCGGCTGCCTCTCACAGCTATCACAGCATTTCACAATAGCCCGCGGCGCTCTTCTGATCAGCCCAGGAGCTTGATCTGAACACCTCCGCGTGCCGCTTAAACCGCAGCAGGGGAGGGAGAGCGAGGTGAGGGAGGCTGAGAAGTGGCTGCGCTGAGCAAATGACAAGACTGCCAGGGATGATGGGAACCTCAATTCAGAGGAAATACTTAATGATGATTAAATAGACTGCTGACTAAAAGGTACAATATGTCTCTCAAACGAAACAATAATAAAAGACCCATTTCGAGGATGTTATGAAGCAGCAAATGGAGACACTTAACCCTTGTAGTGTAAATTTGTGTTCCTATCCCAGCCACTAACACGGAAGTAGAGGAAATGTATGAGCTATACCTTAGCCAATCACTAGGTGGTGATCCAGATGCTTTGCCTTCATTTTTTGGGAGATGACATGTTGTACATCTTTTTATACAATCTATAATTTCTATAACTGGACTTTCGTTTTGTACAATGGAAAATAGGAAACATATACGCACCTAACTGAATTAACGAAAGCCTTAAACTAAATATTGTCCCAGTAGAGCATGAAGAGAAAGTTAAGCAGACACTCTCCTTATGGCCATTTGTCACGTCAGTTTATTTGATTAAGTGAGACACATTTCAAATCCGAGCTCTACTTGAATTGCGCAGGGAGCTGTAAGGGTACAGGTTCACTGGACTTCTAGGACCCTGGACCGGGTTCCTCTCTGATGGAACATCGCTAACGTCATCGAAGCCGAATCTCTCCCATCAGCTCACGACAGCTCTGACCACTGAACAGAGGCTGAGATCTATTCTGATAGTGAGAGTTGAAATCCCTCTTTCATGAAATGACTAAGAGGAGGCCGAGGGGAAGAATGGGATCATAATTGGACACTTAATCACTGGAAGTGGTGTTTTTACGGTCACAACCGACGACCCTTACTAGAACTGAGGGTTGGGTGGAGTGGTGGAGGAGGAAGAATGTCTGTGATGAACTAGATGAAAAACGACTTTCGCAGGACTAAAAAGAAAGTGAATTACAGCCCGGTTTTCAGTCCTCCCTCCCCCCCGCTCTGTCACCTGCTCATATTTTATGGCTACAACATGACATTCTTAGTTGTTAGCTCAGAGACAGAAATCGCTGACCCTGCACAGCGACCCCTGTCATTTCCACTGAGGCTATATCTTTTCTCTGCTCTGCCAGAGCACTCAGAGAAGTTGGCCGGGGCACAGACAGTGGAGCAGACAGGGTAGGAAATTGACAAATGTGAAGCACAGGAGGAGAAGAAAGGAAGAGGAGCGATAGGAGAAACGAAAAGATGTGAAGAGGACGAGGGGAGCGATTGAGACAAAGAGGGAGGAATGAGCAGAGAGGTGGAGAGTGGGCGGAAAGAAAGGGAGAAAATTGAGATCAAGAGATTGAGGCCAAAGATGGAGAGACCGGACAAAAAGGAACTACCCACCTACTCCGCTCTTCAGAAACGGAAATGGAGCACACAGAGGGGACAGAATTCAAAGCGGCCGCCAAACACGCCACGGCGGATCCATCTTGTCTCTGTCAAACGGAGGTCGGCCTCATTTGTTCCCCGCGGGGACGAGTGGGTCCTTCATGTGACGAGGCAGAGGGAGGGGGCGCTCAGGGAGGATGAGCGATGACATCGTCATCGGTGGGAAACATGAAGGTTGATTCCATCTCGAGCGTTCGCATCACAATTCACAATTGACAGCGGCGAATGCATTTGAGTGTCAAACAGGTGCTTCTCATGAATGTGTAATGGCGCCTCCCGCAGGGCGCTGCATATGAATGGACGAGGAAGCGGCGGGCTTCATCTGTGACAAATGGCGCGGTCGGATCGGCCAACACCTCGCCCTAGTTTCTCTTTTGCATTTTATCTTGATCGCATTTTAGTAGCTGAACCCCGAAAACTCTTCTGTTTGAAGGCAGCTGCTAATCACTGCACAAGAAGTCAAACAAGCCACAGACATGTTTGATGATAAAGATTAATTGCATTATGGAACTAATGGTTGCATTAAAATAAAACGTGATGTGATAATTACTCGCTGGTTTTGCCAACCAAAACTGTAACATGTAACCTAGGAACAAGAAAAGAAAGAAATACAAACAAACTTTGAATCTCAAACAAAAGGCACATGCTGGTGGAAGTGCAATGCAACCAAGCCTAACCCTAACCCTAACCCTAGCCTAGACCAGACCAACTAGCCCTTGGTAGATCAGCCTCTCCCTCAGATCGACACGATTCAGCAGCTTTTATTGGGTGTTTAAAGCACAACCACCTTAACAGTGATCAGTTTGCTAGATCAAATGTTGTTACTGAACAGAAAATATTCTTACCTTCTCTTACAAATACAGAGGCTCATTATCATTGCCATGAAATCAATTTAACCAAAACATAACTTATACTGCTTGAAAATCGGAAAAATAAACTTTCCTTTAGAAAAGGACCCCCCTTCACTTGGTTTGCCCCGGTGATGCTGTGCATGACGTCACAAAGAGTAAAACAACACGGAAATACCGGGTGGCACCATGTCTTTCAGAATAAGGAATAAGGGAACAGGGTGAGTGTGAGCAAAGGAACAAATGGTTGAGTTTTAACCTGTGAAAAGGGTAAAACGTTACAGTTTGTATATATCAACAACACAATCAAGTTTTTAAAGTAAAGTACTTTATTTTGCCACTTTTACAGTGTGAACAAACTGCAAGCACTGCTTAGTTTGTCGTAGAATGAGTATTGAGTTATTTGCAAACTTGAGCAGATAAACATGGTGAAACGTCATGATTAGCAGCTGAGGCTGACTCATTATTGGTCAAGCATGTATTTAGGCAGGGCCCTCGATTCCGCAGCACGCCAGGAGTGCTGCACAGCGAACTCGGCACCAAATGCACAAGATGGCAACGTTCCTATCCAGAATATTTTGTCTTCTTTTCTGAACAGTGGGAGGAAGTGGAGATGTGTTTAAATACAGTCTATGATCGATACAAATCGTGGATGATGGCGAAACAGTGGGGTATTGTATATGTCGGAAAAAATGGAAAACTAATATAAATGTAAATTTTCCTATCGTAACTCCAAAAGCATACTTTGAAAAACACAATATTAGTATGAGGTATAGTGGAACAGGCATAAGATGTCTGGTGTGAGACAAACATCTTGTATTATAAAAATGCTACATTTGTGCTGTGACTGATGTCATCTTGGATATAAAGATTTGTAGGCGAATAAGTGTCTTAAATAATCAGATTATTGATAGAATTAAGAATGGATTCTTGTAGCAATGGTGGAGAAAACAAAGCTCTTTGTTTCGTGCTGTATTCAAGTGTCTGTAGCTGACAAACTAATTGGAGGAATCAATGTTTGAAAGCAGCCGACATCTGCTGCGTGTTTCACGAGCGTCTATTAGCAAACTGTCTCTGATTGTGTTGTTTTATTCAAAAGGCTCTGCTCATGCACAGACAGCATCACGTGAGCGTGTGGCAGACTTCCCTTCCAGAGGAACAATGGTGGCAGAACTTTCCGAACTCCTGAGTCATAAGTGGGATCCTTGTGATTTAGCGCCGCGAAAAAGACACCATGCTAAGCTGTTAGATATCACACTCGCTGTACTGTGGCTCCCCTCTTCCACCTACACAAGGCTTTCCTCACATGCCGCAAGTGTTAGAGGAAGGTCTGTGTGTGTCTGTGTGTGTGTGTGTGTGTTGCACTCACTTTGATGCCGTTTTTAATTTAATTATCAATGCATGACTGCCTGGGTGAGACTTCTATGTGCACTAATGAGGTGTGTTTGTGTGCGTGTGTACCATTGTGTTGCTTGTGCTGGTTCCCTTTATTTCTCAACAACAGTAGCGACTCTGAGAAGTGCAACATTACACCTTCTCAGGTCAGCCAGGCACTTTGCCTTCTTTTCACAAGTTATCCACACGTTCTATTTTTCCAGCATTTCAACGCGGTGTCGTCACAGCTGAAAATTTGGCAAACTGTCGGTTTATATTTTCAGAGCGCTCGTGTATTTAAAGAAAAAGCGCAATTTGCAACTTTGACAACAGATTTTTTTAGGGTTTCTGAAACTTTTAATCCCACACCGGCGTTTCTCATGTAACAACAATCTTCTCTTTGTTAAGCTGATAAACTGCGAATGGAAATCGGAGGGATTGGGAGCCGCTCAAAAGTAGCTTTTTTCAAAAATGGATTATGGACCAGAAAGTTAGACATCGAAGTATTTAGTGAGGCCATTACTGATTCATTTGTATTGACCTTTGAGCCAATTATTCCCACAGACTGCGATGTTGTTTCGAGAGTTCGGTTGCTCCAGCTGTGACTCTTCTTAACAATAACCTTGAATGTGAGTTGTAAAAACACACTGGTGTATTGAAAGCACTTACGCTCTGTCAGGAACTGTTTGTTCAGCAATGTTTTACCAGTCTGCTATGCCTGCTGGGCGCTTGAGGATAATCAGGGGGATTTCGGGTCCGTTTCAGCCCACCTGATGTGGGCAGGGATGATTGGAGGATATTTATGAACATTTGATATTTCGAGTCGTAAATATCAAACGTGTTTGATCAAAATCGAAGAGAGACTTGTGTTGCATGAAAGCTGCAGCGATTGGGCAAGTGGGCAGAAACACAAACCGCTTGTTAAGTGTGGTGGCAAGAATGGTGTAATATCCGTAACCAGGTCTAAACCTTCAGCTTACAAGCGATCAATGGCAGAGCCTGTGAACTTTTTAACTATATTATCACGTCTTTGTTCTGTGATGCATTTATCAGTGTAACAAAGGAACTAAATCAATTTAAGAGACTACTAATAGGACTGGAGTCACTTCAGGGGCCAGTCAGACCTTCCGGCCCTGACTGGATCTGCTAGTTGGTGCCTTGTATCTGTCGTGGTGTCCCATCTTTTGAAAATCCTCGATTGAGGCAGGTGCACAATACATTCACAGTCTGTCTCCATGAATCATCATAGTGCTCCATGAATCCTTCAGGACGTTGTTGTTGTTTTTGTTGTTGGCGATCGGCTTGTTGTGTTGTCCTTAATACGTGTGGACTCCTATGAACAATCCGAGTCATGGAAAGGTGAGGGAGTTTGTGTTGTTATGTTTCATCATGTATGTGTGTGAGGCTGTGAGGGGATTAAAAGAGAGATGGAGTGTGGAAAAGACAAAGCAAACGCTAAAACTGTCCGGGACAGACGGTGCGACCGAGAGAGACACAAATGTAATGCGAGAACAGAGAGAGAGAGAGAGAGAGTTTTGTCTTTTTCTTTTCCTCCAATGAGTGTCTGGCAGCCTCCTCTCCTCTGTTCACCCGTGCTTTATGTTGTGGGAGTAATTACACGTGGCCCAGGGCAGAGGTTGTCTCCTCTTTGTCTGATCTGGAAGACAGCCACTGCTCCACCCACAGCCGGAGCAGGACAGCTGTGCTCCAACATGGTGCTGGGGATTACGCACAAGATAAAGGAAGAGCCAGTCTGAAACAACTCATATTTCCTGTGGTGGCTGTGTGTGCCTCTTCCTGCTGATATGCAACAGAGAGGAGAGGAGATAAGTGGTTAATGTCTGAGGTCAATCTGGCAGGCTTGTTCATTTATATCCCCAGGACGTATCGAACAATGAGTGGAGAATTTGTCAAATAAAAGCAAAATACATGTATTAATCATAGACTATATAAAGCTTGGCACGTGTCTCGACTTCCTCCCACTGTCCAGAAATGAAGCCAAAAATATACCGGATACAAACGCTGCCATCTTGTGCCAATAACATAATTTGGAGCCAGATACTAAGCAAAAACAGCAACCAGGGGATGGAGCTGCTGTAGCAAGTCCCTGTTATGCCCATACAGGACAGATCACAAGCTAGTCTCATGACATTTCACCACGTTCTTATAGCATCAAACTACAAACTAAAACCAAACTAAGCATAAAAGTGAGCGTTTTAACATATAGCGCTGTGATATGAACTACTTAAAATGACAGAAACTCTACTTGAGAAAGAAAACTAAAGGTCAAACTATAGCATGTAGTTTGGACCACGTCTCATCCACTAACATAGAGGAGGCTAGGTAAACGACCTATACTGCGGATATCAATCCTACTGTGTGGGTGGAGGTGTGGAAAATATCAGTTCAAAGAAATATCCACAGTAGTGTAGCTCAGGCCTGACAGCAGTGCTCCTATCAAACATGTCTTTCTGCATTGACTTTTCCTTTGATAGTTGTCATCAAAAGTATTATGTTGAATTTCAAGCCAGGGTATAACCTGGTTTAAGGTTAAGGTTTTTAGGATTAATCCCAAATCCTGCCTCAGTGCGCAGGCCTCCGGGCAGAGACGTAAACTATAGTTGTATAGTCCCATGATGCTCCGAGCCACAGCCAATCGTTTTATTGCAGGATGTTTTCGGGCTCAGCTCCCACGATGACTCTTCTGAGGTCAACGCAAAGTCATAACAAAAAGTTTGGCTTGAAGATATATGGTCATAAAAAGGTGTCCTCTTTCTTTGCACAAGTCAGTCTCATGACATTTCACCACGTTCTTATAGCATCAAACTACAAACTAAAACCAAACTAAGCATAAAAGTGAGCGTTTTAACATATAGCGCTGTGATATGAACTACTTAAAATGACAGAAACTCTACTTGAGAAAGAAAACTAAAGGTCAAACTATAGCATGTAGTTTGGACCACGTCTCATCCACTAACATAGAGGAGGCTAGGTAAACGACCTATACTGCGGATATCAATCCTACTGTGTGGGTGGAGGTGTGGAAAATATCAGTTCAAAGAAATATCCACAGTAGTGTAGCTCAGGCCTGACAGCAGTGCTCCTATCAAACATGTCTTTCTGCATTGACTTTTCCTTTGATAGTTGTCATCAAAAGTATTATGTTGAATTTCAAGCCAGGGTATAACCTGGTTTAAGGTTAAGGTTTTTAGGATTAATCCCAAATCCTGCCTCAGTGCGCAGGCCTCCGGGCAGAGACGTAAACTATAGTTGTATAGTCCCATGATGCTCCGAGCCACAGCCAATCGTTTTATTGCAGGATGTTTTCGGGCTCAGCTCCCACGATGACTCTTCTGAGGTCAACGCAAAGTCATAACAAAAAGTTTGGCTTGAAGATATATGGTCATAAAAAGGTGTCCTCTTTCTTTGCTTAGTCACTTTTCGTTGAGATGCTCTTGCTGTAAGTCGCTATTGGATGTCTGCCAGATGAATGTAAAGTAAGAGTAAGTAAAAAAAGATGTAACAGAGACAAGGAGGATTATCATAAATCATGCAACACCAAAATCTCTGCAAGGTCTTAGGGAGAGGAAATTACTTCTTTTTTTTTTAGATAAAGGATGGTCCTGTTTCACAGAGGCAAAGCTTTTTACTTGTGTATAAAAGATCATAATGTCTGAATTAACTCGGATGACTCTCCCCGGTGAAGTCACCCTATCAATCATCACTGTATAACCTCATCTCAGTTCCTCGCTCTATACCGAGTCTTTAGTTGCTTCAGTTCAGTATAAACTGATGATAATTCACCACGGCTGCTTTTCCATTATCATCATCGGTGTGACTTTAGGATCTACCCACTTACCTCCTCTCCACCACAGAGGAAATTCAAAGAATCATAATAAAAACTAATCAATTTTATTTATAGAGAGCTTTTCATGGTACTCAAAGACACTACAAAATGTAAAGTTTAGCTTAAAAAGTAGCACAGTATAAACATATCAAACATTAACATTAAAAGCAATTCTAAAAAGGTGAGTTTTGATCAGAGTTTTGAACATGTTAAGGTCGGTGCAACTTTTTTGGTTCATTCTTGGGTCAAAGTCTTTCATTGCCCTGGTTTTCTTATTATAAGTCTGGTCTCAGAAAAAGATGGTTGTTATAAATTGGGGAAAGAGAGGCGGCTGATTGAGAGGGCGTTCTGACCCAGACCCGACCTGATATACCTGACTTCATTAAGGTCACACTCACATCCACGTGTGTTATGATTTTTTTTTCTGGCTGATTAAACCTTTGCTCTGGTTCAAGCTCGGTGGATCTATGACATTCAGTACATTCACATGGCAGACAAAGCCATTATTACAAATATGACAATATTTGAAATTGAAGATGGGTCATGTAAATGGCATATTCTTATTGGATAATGCTAATTTAGCATTCTCCCATACAAAACACGTGGAAAAGACCTGAGTAATGTTCTAGGAGCATTAATACAGTGCAATTTGAAACAGGTTTTTACTGAAGACACAGACCACCTTTAAGCTGGAGATGCATGTCCAAAAATAAAGCTAAACCCTTTCTATGTATGAGCAGTTGTGTGATTGATTATGAATGTTGATTATAGTCACATCGAAATAATGAGTCCCGCTGTAAATGATGCTGACATACGAAAGAGGATGGTCTAGCATATATGTGTCGATTCTGTACCATGATCAGAACCAGGATCAGAGAATCACAACACGATTTCTCTACCTTTCAGTTGCTTGTTGTCATAGCTCTCTACAAGAACAGGTGTTTCTGCCAATATTTTGGCTACTGTGTGTGTGGGACTCGCTTTCTCTTCAGTGTGTTCAGCAGCTTCAACCCACAAAAAAAGTGGATTCGTCCCCTGAAAACAAAAAGGATTAGGGAACTGACCCGGACTTAGGGAAGTCTCATTGAGTGTTTGCTCAGAAGCCACAGTGGGGGAGAGTGCTGAGCAAACTTACAGCAGTCTACCTGGGTGTAAATTCATTTCAAATGGCCGGGAAGGTAGTGACCGGCAGCGACGCTGGAAGGCAAGAAATAAAGATCAGTGGTCAGGCTGTTAAAAAAAAAAGATGGATGGTTTAACCTCATCCTCTGCTTTGGAGTGAAGTCGTTTCCTGAATGGTTCTCTTCTTCTTCTCATCCCTTTACGGCTGTGGCCGTGATCCGTTGACAAAGACTGGGAGAGCCTCTGGTTCTGGAGTTTTGAGCATTGAGGATCAAGCCTTGACCAGTGTTCTTGACCAGTGTGGAAACCAAAGTCTTTTAATTCCTCTGTGGTGAGAGGCAGTAGCGGGTAATTGAGCAATTGACCGATACTGATTTATCGCCTCTGTGTAAGATACTTCTGCAGCAAGTTTGCAAGACAATACTTTTATACAAGTTGTGCACATAGTTCAGTTGTGTGCGTAATGTGAGAAGCAGTTTAGATCTGAATTAGCAGTGAAATGTTAATAAATGTGTTGTCATGTGTCATCATAGATACCTACTCTGTTCTGTGACGGGGCCTTTAAGCTGCTGCTCTTCCTGCCTCACTTTCCACGAAGGCTCATAGAAACGTAGGAAGGTGTGCTCTGGGGGGGCGGCTGTGGCTCAGGGGATAGAGTGGGTCATCTTATAACGAGAAAGTCGGCCGTTCAATCCCAGAAAAGCCTTATATTAATTCAGACCATTATCATTTACTCTGCCTACCTCAGGTTTTCTATACATGCCTGCTGAAGGGATGTCTCAGAACACAGTCATACCACAGAATAACAATTAGTTTTGATTTTAAAATGATCCTGACCGTCTTCTTTTTTAACGTGATGGCTAAAATAACATCGTCTTGCATGAAAAGTAAAGAATAACCCTCTAAATTAGCACATTTCCCCCAAGACAGTTCCCCTCGTATATTGTTGGGCAATTTAAGTAAAATCTTTCAGACCATCCTTGTGTGAAGCAATTTGTTTCTCTGCCTTATTAAATAAAGGTTTAAGAATTGTCAGTTGTGTTGAGCAGGCAGATTCTCCCTGATATGTCCCAGGAGACCACTGAGTGTGTTGACAGTGTAGTTAGGGAGCTTTTAACTCAATATACACTTCAAACCCCATGGCAACCAGGCCTTTTTTATTCCTCTGCACATTGCCATGGAAACACTGATGTTCATTAAATTTCACCCTCTTTGAAGATATTAAAACAAAATGAGGAAAGATTATAGATTTAAGCAAATTACAAACTCCCACAGCGTTATCCTGTGAATAAAAGTCATGTTTGTGGTCAAACTGTATGGAGGCTCAGCCGTGGGGCGTGTACACTCATCTGCTTGTTATGAAATACACGTGGCAGTACAGTCTTCATGGACTGTTTGGAGAAATAACAGCAACACACAGAAGCACACAGACACACAGAACATTACATGTATAAATATGGATCTTTCCCAAAGGGACGTCTCAATCATTCATGCAGCTAATCCTACAGTTCATCCGTGTGTGTGTGGTCCAGGTATTACTTATGTTGTGGGGACCTAAATCTGTGTATGTGTGTGTGTGTGTGTGTGTGTGTGTGTGTGTGTGTGTGTGTGTGTGTGTGTGTGTGTGTGTGTGTGTGTGTGTGTGTGTGTGTGTGTGTGTGTGTGTGTGTGTGTGTGTGTGTGTGTGTGTTGTATGTTGTATAGTGCAGATTCTGGTTTTATTCTTTTCCCCACATTAACATCTGAAATGTCATGATGTCATGTCACTGCTGCTGCTACTGGTGCATATATATGTGTGTGTGTGTGTGTGTGGTTAAAGTCAACAGTGCATTATAGAAGTCAGGCACCTGATTCATATAAATAAGCAGGAGTGGGAAGTGACACACTTCCACTTACTCTACACCGACATTTCACGCACCCAGCAGAGACAGGTACAGAAACACACACACACACACACACAGTACGCACACTCCACTCCCCACGTAGCCCAGCGAGCAGCTACACCTACGCAGGGCTCGACCCACACAGCAGCAGCCGAGATGGAGGCTCTCCCTCCTCGTCTGTGCGAGCCGCCCTCAACTCATTACAGCGAAGCGACAGTGCGACTGCAGCTGGGGACCCCGGGAAGCTGTTTATCTAAAGAGGAAAGAGGCAGATTGAAGATGTAAAGCCGGGAGCGAGAGGGATCCCTTCATACTGATTGCTTTAGACCAGCTGAGAAGCTGAGATGAATACTCTCTTTCACTCTCTAACTGAGGTTCAGTAGCATGGGAGCAGCACCGGGGTAAACAACAGGTGACTGTGTGTGTGGGTTGTGGATATTATCTGGGGACTGTGTGAATTATATGCATTACACCTACTATATGCACATGGTTACCTAATGTAGACATTTACTACACAGAGGAACTAGATGTATTCACTGGTACTGTATTCAAGGCATGTCAATAAATCAATAAATCATAAAACTAAGGCGCTTCAGTGCGAATAATTTCACAATAAAAAAACACAAATACATTTGCTTCTGAGGATTCCACCTCTCTGTTTGAGGGTTTTCATGTTTATTGTCTTATCATGAACTGAAAAAGACCCCAAAAGTAAATAATTCAGTTACTAATCCTCTGCAATGTTTGCCCTGAATCATAGACAGTGATTTTAGAAATGTTATCCATCTTGCACTGTAGTGAATCACCTGGGATGGAAAACCACAGCTCATGATTTAGTGCTCATACTGTACACACGGCAAACCACTACCTGTCTGCTCAAACTGGAACGCGTCTGTCTGGCCCTGCAGACCACTCTGACTTCTTATGGCTGGGCAATGCCACAGAGGGAGAAAAGAACTATCTAGACCATATGTGCAATATTTTGTGGAAAATTAAAATGTTCATAGAGGCGTTGACAAACCAATTAAAATACTATGATTCTCCGGTCAAATGAAAGAGGCAGACTTTTAACAGCAGGTTCAGACCCCTCGTATATTTCCTTCATACCAAATAGAAGGGAAGTGAAGTCTTTGTCATGCAAAGTACAAAGGCTAACTCATTTACTGTCTCAAACGAGCACCAACCTGCTGGTGTAGTGCGACTGATGCATTTCACCAGTCTGCACCGTGACCAGCAGCTCACTCTGTGTCTGGCATCGAGAGTTCAGTGAGAGGTCACCTGAAATGGACCAAAACTGCTCGAGGTGAGAACTCGAGGGAACTTGAAAAAGGTTTATCTAGAAAAGCACGAGAGCAGAAATTACAGCTCAGATGTGTTTGGTGGAAATTCTTTCATTTGTGCACATTTGGATGAGGAGTGTGAGACGCAGACGCCATACAGTTGTTGGCAATCACAACTTCTGAAGTCGGCTGCAGCTGCAACTTTGATCTTTAATTAGCTGAAGAAATCTGCAGAAATCCTGAATCTTTGCCCCGTTGTTCTCATTATGTCTGCTTGTCCATTTACAGTGTTCACACACACACACACACACACACACAGTTTGCTTCACACATTGACATTACTGTACACAGACAGGAGAGCACAGATCACAGTATGTGTGCGAGACGTACTTAAATTCACAGAAGTACATCATCCTCAATTACAGCCTGGAGCGGTTTCCCTTTTGATGTAAACACTGAATAACCCCTGAGAGGATACACACACACACACACACACACACACACACACACAAACACACGTAAACACACACACACACACACCAGGAGAGCACTGATCATAATAGCCTGTTTTTAGAATCCTATTTCTAGAGAGAAGCAGCGTGCGAATCCCGGCACCATTCATGGAGGCCCGACCTCTGAAGTATCGTCAACAGCAGCATGCGGCGATTAATTAGAGATTTGTCTCGACGAGGGGAGGTTTGGGAGGCAGTAGGATAAAGCAGGCAAATCTGCTGGCCTAATTAGGGGAATTTAATTTCTCACAGGCTCACGTTGACTCAGACCTTGATGAGGCATTTTTTGGGGAGAAAAGGGGGAGTGCGGGGAGGGAGGAGAGAGAGCGCGGCTGATCCATGATGGTAAACGCGGTAATAGACGGGTTAAGAGAGACGGCCGAAGGGAGCGGCTCGACAATAGAGCTCGTCAAATGTGCTCTTGTGTTCTCAGTGAGGGTGTTTCTCTGCTGAAGGGGCAACAACGTTGGAAAGTTTTTTTCTTTTTCCTCTCATTTTTAATAATTAAAAAATCTCTTTAAGGCTTATTTTCTATGGTTCTTTAATCACGGGCAAGTATATTGCAAAATTAGTTTTTTGAGATTAATTCTGACAAGGCCCAGCGGAAAGTCACGGCATGGGGGCTGCCTTCAAAAGCAGTGGCAATGTTTAATCTAACTTTTGGTTTCTGTTTTAGTTTGGTTATATTCTCCCTTATCAGACTGGATGTCCAAGTAATGCTCATCACCCCAAAGAATTATAACTTGATTTTAAATTGTATGTAACCTGTGTGAGGTAGAAGCAGGCAGTGATTGAAATGTCAACTCTTTGAAGGGAGCCAGATCTTATGGCTCTGTTCCTTTCTGAGAGCTGGTCAGGAGAATGGCTCATTGGGGCGGGGCTACTAGGTTTATGTGTGAAATAATCTCTAGGATAATGATATAACAAGGTAAGCTTTGGTTCAGAATCAAACTTAAACTGCTCTCAGACATTCACTGAACTCTGAATAATCTCCTGAAATGATCCAGAATGGGTTGTATGAGGCCATTCTCCTCTGTTTGCCTCCTCAGCCGCCCCTTTGGTATAAACTGTGTCTGAGTGAGTCAATCGGAGATTCCAGCAAGAAAAGAACATTTCTAATGTGTGACAGATGCACAACAATACGATTAACTAGGATAAACGGAGCTGCGGTGACAATGTGCTGTAAAGGAAAACATCTGATCCCTCATGTGGGATTTTTACGTCAGGTCCTGCTTCCTTCATGCTCCACCCAGCCACCCCTCACCTGGAGGCTCCAGAGATGTTCCTGTGTCTCTGGACAACCTGTGTTCTTCATATGTGAAAGGTAAAGTCCGTTCACAACAGAAAATGACTTGCGACATCCCACCGATTTCTTTGTGTGTGGGGACAAGGTTTAAATGACATAAATTACATGTTTTTAATCTCAATTAGCTGCATTGTAAACATTGCAGGGACTGGTGCCATATCAATGTAATGAATGAGGGAGTAGAGCCCCCCCCCCCCTCCATCTTATCCCTCTGAGCGACAGAAAGCTTGTGTTCTCGTGTGAAAGGAGGTGACGCGGCTTTAGGGCAGTGAAATTTGGGCACAATCATAAAGAGAATGGCTCAAGTAGCAAAGCTGTGATAAATCAATCTTGGAGGGCATCAGCTATTCTCTGATGACGAGTTAGCCTCCGTGGGAAACAGCCAATGTTTCGGTGCTGACAGTGGATATCCGGGCCCAGACTCTATCTTCCATTCCCTGTACAGTGTTTACAAGCAGTCAGTCTTTGGTCAGATGAGTTGACAATTTCACTTCAACAAAACACAAACAGTAAAACTTTCCGTAGGTGTTAAATGTCCAGGTGGCATTCTGGCTAATCTTTTTGAACAGCTATCTGCATATGAAATCAGATAAATAAAAAAAACTAATAGCCAATGCATTTTCTTCTCCACAGACAACCAGAGCCTGCGCAAACGTGATTGGTCAAACTTCACGTATAGAATCTGTTTATAGAGAGATTAACTAACACCCAGCCACAGACAGCCGACTGGTTATGTTGGAGTGGCAGGTAGCTATACCCTGATACTCAGAGGACTTCCTCTGGATGAGGAGCTGAATCAGCCCGAGGATTGATTAATGCAGCTACAGACTAACTCCTGGCAAGAAACTAGCTAAGAGCATTTCCTTAAATCCTGAACAATTCCATATAAAAGGGATTAATCAATGAGTGGAAACAACTTCTCCCAGCTTTTTCCGTCTGGGTCCACGTCTCACACTAAACCTTGAGTTGCCCAAGTTAAACCAAACCGTACCTGAGCGAGCGAGGTGTTTTTAGATAATGGCATGTTACTTTGCGATAAATAGAAGATGGGTTTCCCTTGAGCAGCCAGCCTTTTCGTTTCCTAATTCCAACGTGCCAAGCATTATTATCAAGCCTGAACCTAAAGTGAACAAGGTTCTGGGGAAAAATAAGACCCTCATAGCATCAGGAGGCAAAGTCAGACTGCGTCTCATCAAGGAGGTAGATACTGATTAGCACAGAAACAAATGGTTTGTTTATTAAATTAGCTGATTTGGTGGGAGGTGGGTGGGTGGGGGGGGGGGGAGCAGACAGAGAAAAAGAGAGGAAGAGTTGCAGTGTCGGCTAATAGAAGAGTGTTTTTTGTGAGGAGGGAAGCTCAGTTCATCTGTGCTTAAATGTCAATGGCAGAATGAGGCAGCAGAGCAGTGAGGCCCATCGGAAAGGACAGCATCTGGACTCGTCAGTCTCCTTTTATTGGCTCATACTACAATATCTAAATACTGTTATTAGTGCAGCTCCACAAACAGACCTGGCCCCCTCATCAGATCCCCTGACCATCTGCGAAGATGAGTCACGGCGAGTGTGTAAAGAAATACACGAGTGGCACCCGGAGGACTGCTAAAGGAAACACGTCAGAAGAACAGACTAATATTCTCCCTCAAACACTATTGGCCTTTTGTGGGCGATAGAAAGGTAACCCATCAGTGCTCACACTGTCGCTTTCTTTATGTCACACACAATGGTAGACACAGACACACACACACACACACACACACACACACAGACACACATGCAGGGCCTAATGTGTTCACGGCCTAATAGCTCTTTCATTAGTGCCAATCCAGAGACAAATGGATTCAATAAGCAGCCCAAATCTATCTGTCTGTTTGGGTTTAAAGGCACCCCTGCTCCTTTACTCCCTGCCTGGCATTTATGTACTCGGAAATGGCCCAGGAGAGAGAGGGGATAGATGATAAAGTACATAAAATAGACAGCGGATTGAGAAAAGAGGGCATTACGGCTAGGGGGGGGGGGGGGGGGGGGGCATAGGGGCAAAAAGGGACAGGGTAATGTGAATAGGCTGTACGTCAAGATGCTGTTAACAGGATATTGACAGTACCATTACAGAGAGCGAAAAGAATAAGCCTAATCGTGGATTTTCTAGTAAACAGATGAGGTGGTGGTGGCAAGGATACGTCCGCGAATGCCGGTGACCGTCTACTCTCAGAAGGGCTCTGGTTTTGGAAGTAAATTTCCCATTCATCTTCTCCTTTCACGTTTCAGAAAACCCTCACAAAACATTGTTTAAAGCCTGGCACCAGGCCGACCAGCTACAGGAGGAATTGTGGAATCCAATAAACTTTTTATTCAGAGAAGAAAACGTTGTTTGATTGTTTCACGACTGAAGGAACTACAAATCAAATCAGTCAAACCATTGCGAATGATCCCTTCCAACGGGTTGCTTGAATTTAAACTTGTGTATTCGATCATCACCGATCGTAGCCGCGGTTATGGTAAACATATCCCTGGTATCCATGAGCTCCATCAACTGCAGACCTTGCTAATACTGTGGAGGATTGAGGATAATGTTGTACTTGTATTTGATATTGTGAATTAAATATGTTTTTCTGTTGATGTCATACAAACCTGTAGCTTCCACAGGATCATTTAGTTTGTTTCAAAAGTTAATTCTGCACCGGATGGTTACATATTATGGCTGATAAACTAAATCTGTATCCAGAGAATAATTGGGACTCTACTTCCAGAACCACGGTGTTAAACTCTATAACAGGGATTTTTTGGAGCTTTAGATACCCACACAGCTGTATTTCCGTGCTGAGACATCAATGGACACCTTTTTTTATGCTGCTTAATAAGTGATTAACACCTTGGATACCGAAGACCAATTGGCTTGCACATACTGCAAATCCATTCAACCATGGGTCAAATTAATCCACATGCCCTTGTCTGCGCTTGGTGCTGATGAGCATCAGTGGTGTGTAATAATCACTGGCCCGAACCACATGTGGGTCGAAGCAGCGTATCGGTGACACGCATTCCATTGACAATGCTGGTGCAGCCTCTAATCGAGTCTCCAATTCCAATTTCCCGGAGATGCCCTTTCTTTAAACGGGGGGGTCAAGTCTTCTTCGCTGATTTGTTTGCCCGCCAGAGCGAGAGGGATCCCGGCTGGCACAACACCAAGAGGCTGCTCTGGCAAGTGTCAAATACCGGAGTGTGACAGGTGGCTTTAGAGGAACTATGGATCTGTGTGTGTTTGTCTGTGTGTGTGTGAATTTCACCAATCATTGAAGAGGTTTTTTGGATCAGCCCTCCTCAAAAATCTGCTAACTGACAGAAGAATTGCATTAGTCTGGGTTTCAGTGAAGAGATTCATGCCTAAATGGTATTTTGGAGGATTTCCCAATCTGCCAACAGTGACATTTGTGTGTGTGTGTGTGGTGTGGGTAGGATGGTGGGCAGCAGCGTTGGAGGGGGACGATTTGGAGTGTGTGTGTGTGTGTGTGTGGGTGGTTTTGATGGTGGTGGGGGCTCTCTAAATAATGGTCTGTCTGAAAGCCTGGAATAAGATACCGCTCTCTCCTTAGTGTGTGTGTGTGTGTGTGTGTACGTGTGTGTGTACACATGCCTCTTTCTGTGCTTATGATGTGACAGGACACGAACAAAAGGATTTGGGTAGAATTAGTCAAGGATTAGACATCTATTTTAATGTCTTTTGTCGAGTCAAATGTGTTATAGGCTGCCTGAACAAACGAAGTGGGCCAAGCCACCGTGCTGCATACCAAGCCATCTTTAGTGGAGTGGTAAGGCTTCAGGAGCTAATACATGCTTTTAGATGTCACAAGGCAAACACCCTACCTTACAGATGAATCAACCCTTTTCAGGACTTGGTGATGGCATCAAAAAAAGTGCTTAGATTTTTCTTTTCTTATGCAGCGTTTTACCTGCGAGTCACAATCTCTCAGAATACATTTTCTGACATCAATCAAAACTCTTTGTCCCTTTTTAAGGGTCCTGTTTCCATAGCAACTAAACTTGTGTGTGTGTGTGTGTGTGTGTGTGTGTACCTTGTATAAGTGTGTCCAGCGTGACTTGTTGCATTTTGTGAAGCTCACTTGCACTTTATGCTTGAGAAGACACCAGTATAGGGGACAGCATGTTGCAGTTTCTTTTCAGTGTAACTGCCCTGTCAGTTTGCACTATATACACTATATAAAGATAAATGATATGGCTCCACTGCAATATTTGAAGCCCAAATATCCTGGATCTGTGCACTGCCATCCTCACAGTCACAGCGAGAGGGTACCTGGTCGGAATACTAACTTGGCTGGAGACTTTGAGTGGAGCATCTCCCCGCATCTGTGTAGGTTTTCTCCAGGTACTCTTGGTTTCTCCCACATTCCAAAGACGTCCAGAGTGGGGTTAGTTTGATCGGAGACCTTAAATGGACTGTAGGTGTGAGTTGGAATTGGTTGTTTGTTTTTAAATGTTGGTTCCAGGCGAGCTGTCCAGGGTGTACCCCTCCTCTCTCCCAATGTCATCTGGGATAAAAAAAGAAGGGTTACAGGTACCCCTGCCCTCTTGTGCTGATTGTGCAGAGCGATCAGGAGATGGACCCAGAGTATTCAGGTCCCACCGACAGCACACGCCCAACCAATTGAAAATCAGTATCAGTGGCTCAATGACAGTAACCATCTTTGAGATACGTTATTTGATTTGTCCTTTGAGTTTTTTGTTTGGTCCATGTCCCATCAACTAACATGGAGGAGCGAGATTTATTACCTATATTACAGCTAGCCACCTGGGGGCACTTGAGATGCTTCACTTTTATGGAGTAGTCATGTCGTCCATCTTTATATACAGTCTATTGGAGACACGCAAGGGTGGGCATTACTGTACGTGTCAGGGCCTCTGTTGACTCAATTTTCTCCCATGGCCACTAGATGGCAGCTCCAAGAGAACTTTGCTGAAATGTAAATAAAAAGCTCTCAGCTTCACACATATAAATATATATATACTACCATGTGATTACTGATATATACAAACTAAGACATGCACAACACCTGAAACTGCTGCAAACAGCGGGTCCGAGTGTTGAATGTACTTGGCCAATACTAAGCTTTATCTCGTGATATCATTTTTTTTCTCTGCTCGGCTTCATGTTCACACGCTGCAGTCAGTAATTTCGAGGAAACTTCCTTCTCAACCAACCAGCTATCACAGTTTACTGACCATGGCATCTCATGCTGTCTGCCCCCCCCCCCCCCGCTCCTTTGTTCTTCTGACTTAAATCTCTATTTCTAGTATTCAGTCTGCGTATGTGTACATGCTTCCCTCCATGTGTTCAGCCCTTTATCCAACACCTGCTCACCAACCCGCTTGCCTGTTCCCCCCCACTCAACTTGAAACTTCTCCCACTTTTCTTCTCGCATCACTCCCCCCCCCACACTTTCAATTGTAGGTCTCCTTCTCTGCCTTTATCCTGCTTCATCTCAACCGTCCACCCGCATCAAAATCCCTGGATCCCAGCCTGTCATTTGTCACCTGTATATTTCGTCGATGATAACATCTGTCTGTCTGTTGATCAATCAGTCATCTGCCGTGGATCAAAGTGCACAAAAGCTCTCAGACACAGGTAGCTATCGTTGCCATCCATCCACCTGACGGGACCCGCCCTCCCACCGTCTCCTCTGCTGTCGTTGGTGACTCTGACATCAAAGCTAGAGAGAGACGGACAACCCCATACAGCCAAAGACAAATACAGTGATTTCATGTCCTCTGATGCAGTGACTTATATTGTAGTTATATATGTTTTGATGGTAGTGCATAATAGGTCCACATAACTGAATATCTGATATTCTATTATAAACGAAGTGACATGTAAGGGATGGTAATGGTACTAAAGTCTCTTATAATGCAAATGATTGCTATATGTGCCACCATGAGTAACAACAGAGAGCATACCCCCAGCGAGGCCCAACAGGCCCCTGAAGTTCAATCAAGCTGTATCAAATTTTAAACTTTAAAATAAAATCCTGGATCCTGCTCTGGATCCCCACCAACATCAATGGGTTCTTCCCTGACTCAATCCACATCCTTCCAAGTTCAGTGGAAAACTGTGTAGTTGTTTTTTGTGTACTCCTGCAACAAAACTAATGGACAATAATAGTTATGAACATCGTGACAAGTTGTTTTGTTGAAATATGTTGACAACTGTACTGGAAGAAGTTTAATTGAGATGATAGGTCTGACACATAAGCACATGGTGTGGGCGAAAAATAAAAATACTTTCTAAGGAACAAAAAATTTGTGTAGCAAAGTTTCACATTACATTTTATAAGCATCAAAAGCCTTAGAATATTGGCTGTTGCCCCCAGAGGCTAATTTGTCCTCATATAATAGTCAATGGGCTCAGACATAGGTTTATATGTAAAATAAACCTGTATGTTTAAGATTTACAGGTGCTTGTATTAAATCTGTGTGGTCCACTTTAAATGATAATTATCTGCTAATGGAAGAAGAAATGTGCTGTTATATTTGGATAACGGAGATATATGGGCACAGCATTGACCTTAGCTTGCTGAGGGGGAACAGTGGGGGTGTGGCTCAATATGCATGAGCCCAAGTAATTGGCTTTCAGGAGGACCTGTCCCATAATTGGCAGTAAGAGAAGAGTCAGGCACTGTGACAATTAGGCTAATGACAGTTGGGAATGGACTCAGCGACTGGTGTCGAGTTTGATTGTTTTGGGACTGAGGAGGAGAATACACGACCAGGACGGCATGGTGGTAAAGGTGGGGTTGATGTAGAAACCTCAGCCCAGACAGGTGCATGTGCCAAACAGAGCAGAACAGTTGGCTGGGCCTGGTAGAGCCTGGAGTTGCACAGCTCGGCTCAGGGCTCATGTGACCTGCTGCCACTTCTAACAACAAAACAACTAGTGCGGGAAACGCAAATAGAAAAAAAAGAAGAGCGAAGATGGCACAAAGGGATTGGAGGGTGTTATGGAGTGATGGGGGCAAACAAGACGAGGATAAGAAGCTGAGAGAAGATAGAAGTGAGAGGAATTTGAAAGAGCAGGGGAAGTAGTGAGGATGGAGGAGAATTTGAGAAAGAAGAGGCTGTCATGAAAGGGAGGAAAAGAACCAACTGGAAGAAAAAAAAAGTTTTGTAAAAAATACTGTCAAAATGTACAACAAAACTGGAACTAAATGTGCATTTATTAATTTACTGTGCCAAATGTGGGAAAGGCACAGCCAGGTTTTATCTTTGTGCTGGGCATCAGATTTAATTTGACATTAAAGCTGAAAAATAAATTGGAAATTCCCTCTTTTTACCTTCACACATGTGTAAAAAACTTCATATCAGCATTCAACAGGTTTGTTAGACATAAGTATGTAGCTTGAATTAGGGCTTTGCCTAAAGACACTACTTCAGAGGTGCAGGCATGGTTGTAGTCTTGTTAAATGAAGCAAATTATATCAATATATGAACCTGTTGTTTTAACTTAAGCATGCACCAACAGATATGGAAGTTTTAAGCAAAATATTATGTATTTGTGTATTTGTGAGTTTTTAAACAACACCATGACACCTTTTTCCAATATTTGCACATTAACAAAGAACAACATTTTCCAAGTTCACATTAGAAGCTTCTATTACAAGCTAATTGTAGAATTACATTAATTGGTTAACAAGCGTTGATATTGGCAACTTACTATGAATAATGAAATCCTCCTAATAAGCCTGATGTGTTATCTGCCCAACAACACAATGCTGACACAAAATCAGCGACTCACTTCTAAACAAGGCCAATTAGCATATAAACGTATATTGTAACAGATGTGGAAGAATCGTGATTCACTTAAAATTGGTTCTGATGCAGTGAGGCCATTCGCCTCAGGGTTAGAGGTCGAATAAGTTGACTCGTAAGGGTCGGCTTCGCCTTCATCTTTCCCTCACTGACTGTGAGCAACCTGCAGTGGTATGATGAAGCAGGAGCCTGCTGTGTGAGCCGGTGTTGTGTAAGGATCGATAGATCTGGATTAGCAGCGATTCACTGACTCTTTCCTCAATTAGATTGAAGATGTTCTCATCTCATTTAAGGCTGCTATAGATTGTTGTTCCCAGGTCGTCTATGAATGTCAAAACTTAACAACCACAGAGCCAAGCGAGCTGCGGTGAGTAAAATATGTGAAATCAGGTGTTGTAGGTCTGTAACTACACAAAACGGAGCCACCTCAGGGTCCACTCTTTCCTCAAAGTTATTTAGAAACTGATTTGTGGTAATTGGTCCTTTGGGATGATAATTTACAAAGACTTTGTCCAGTCTAAAACCCAAGAGTCATACTTTAATCGCACAATTGAGCTCCAAATGTTTGATTGTGAGTTAATGGACTGTATGTGAGTCTCCAAGGGAACCTGCTGTATTGGTTCTTGTAGTCAAACCAGTGGCGTGTGCAAAAGGTGTAGATGGAGAATAGATTGGAGGATGTGATGAATTCCTACTGTCAGAGAGTTACATCACTGGTCTTGTGGATCTCAAACAGCTGAACCAGACCAGAGACCGGCCTGTATAACTATGAGCCCACAGGTTCACCTTACACGCAGCTTGTCCCAGTACCTACAGGTGACCTCTTGTGACTGTAGCAAATATGATGGTTACGTAGGACATAGAGCTACAAAGAATGTTTTTGGTGAATTTACATGCAAACTGCTGTTTCTTTCATGTTTAACATTTAATTTTACAGTGTTACCATGGTGTTGAAGGTCAAACAATCTACATGGTTGTTTAAGTTGAGGGAGTTGTTGGTAGGACAGTTGTTATTCCATTTTATTAGTGTTGTTGTGGAATTATAACCTCCCTGCAATGAGGGTATGTTTGTTTGTTGGCAAGATGACAAAAAACAACAAAGCAATTTCCACAAAACTCGGTGGAAGGATGCAGTACGGGTCAGGGAAGAAGCAATTCAATGTTGGTGAAGATCCAAGAATCTTTTATCACTTTATGTAACATCGTGAGACAAGACATTTTTCAACATTATTATAATAATAATAATAATGCAATGATCTTGATTTAAAAACTTTTTTTTATGAAATCTGGTGCAGCTTGATTGAATTTGATGGGACTGCTGGTTGGTATGCGTGTTCGGAGAGATGGGCTCTACTGACTTCCATTCTAGATGACATCCTTTCTAACGAGCATTTGTCCCCTGATCGGTTCATGGTTTTCCCACTAAATCATCCAAATGCCCACTGAGCTGAGACTGATCACAGTTGGCGAAGCAGCGTTCATGGGCCGGCTGTGGGAGGTTTTTGTCCCAGTACTCACAAAACGCAACCAATTACCCAGTGTCACCCTGTTGGCAATTATTTGCAGGGGAGTGGGCTGTTTGTCCACTTGCAGAGCAGATATGGCTCCGAGGCAGCTGTTCAAATGAACCCTGATGGGTGAGGACTTAATATAAACACTGTTGATTTTCAGAGAGGCAAATTGACACAGTTTGGTTTGCTGCACACAATGACCCTGCTATTGTACCAGGGTCATTTTGGTCTAGTTGATTTTAATGCTAGTTTTTTGCTTTTTGTTTGGAGCTACTACTGCCTGTTCTGCTGAAGCTCTGCCTCTGAAATTATAATGAAATCCAATTTGAAACTTCAGTAAGGTCCTCCGACGAATGTTGCTTCTAACTTTATTGGCATCACTTTTAAGCTAGATGGGGAAATAGGATTCTGCTTAATGAAATCACATTGAACACTTAAAGTAGAACTACTCACGAGAAGCTGAGAGTTGGTACATGCAGCCAGAGAAGTGTTGAATCGAGTTGAACAGAAAATTGTGAACTGGTTGGAAGTGAGTTTGAGTTCATATGAATATCCTCTGAAGACCCAAATCTTTTGAATAGATCCCAGATAATCGGATGCTTGCCTGGTCGTTGTAGTAAAGCCTCCTCCGCTCCTCTCTCCAGGGAATCACTGGCGCCTGATCAACGGCTCCTGCAGGAGACTTTGGAGAGAGGATGTTACCAGGTGTTTTTATCTCTGAATCCTCTTTTTTTGTCCAGTTCTTGAATTATTTAAAAGAAGTTGAGGCTCCGCTCTACATTCAAACTTTTGTCTCTCAGTGGAGAAGGAGGAGGAAGAGGAGGAGGAGGAGTGGGCAGCGGAGGAGGAGGAAGAGGCTGTTTCGTTGTCTGTGATTGTGTTATTTACTCTCATCCTTGCCAGAAGCTGGGTATCTGCACCTGGAGCTTAGCATTAGAACTAAGTTAGCAGATATTAAAATGATAAATTCGGAGCTTCCATTTAGTCCAACTACCTCTATGTACCTCTCTTCTCCCTTGTTCACCCTGAAAAAAGTGCTATTCATGCAGATGCTCCATTATGAGCCTCCTACACAGGCATGGTAACGGAGGCACAGTGTGTGTGTCGGTTTGTGTGTGTGAAAGCGAGAAAGCTTGAGAGGACGAGCGAGCATGAGGAGTGTGCGTACACAAAAACAGGGTGAGAGTGGAGGCTGTGTGAATTCAGGACCTCCAACTGTCAACTCAAGCACCACTCACAGACTTATTCTCTCCCCTGTGAACAATGCACAGCCCGGCATCCTGTTTCACATGCACTACAGTGCTGCTGTGTTCCTCCGGCAGCCACATCACCAACCATTGAGCTCTTTGTTCTCTGCCTTTTTACCTGAAGAAAGCACAAACATTTGCAAAACAATTCGAGCTTCTCCCGGTGATTGTAGGAGAATCATTTGCAAGAGAGATGTCACTTAAGGTTGCGATTATCACTCAGCTTTATATTATGGTTACTGTGGTAAAATAAATACAATGTTATGTAATATAAGGTGTTGCTCAGAGGCATTGATGTATCACCAGACTTTTTAATGAACTCAAGGTTTTGTTTTAATCAGCCTATAATTGTCAGTGGGCTTCATTACATAAAAACAACAGGATTAATTGCTATGGAATTTGGTGGCAGGCTATGGGTCAGGGAAGAACCCATTACATTTGGGTGCAGATCTGGATCAGGGGAGGACTGAAATCTGAAATCTGTGAGGGATTTGGGACAAAAGTTGTAAAGGAAACACTGACACAACCTTCAGCACAAATTTAGCATTCGTTTGGAAATGGGTGCTCAGGCCCTTTGGTAACTTGAATATTCATTCTCCTTTTAGCTTTGTTTTGATCTCCACCAACTAACTCATCAGACGCTAAATTTGAAATTTGCTGGTGCTAGATTGAAATTAAAGGGACTGTTGGGCCTTGGTATGAGTTATATACAGCATATTCTAATTGTATAAGCATCATTCCACTCATGGTTTTGTTTGATTATATCCTGCAAAATGACTGCTCCGGTTTAGTCTCATCACTTGCAGCAAAAAACACCAATAAACCCCAATCAGCATTACTGCCCCAATCAGCCAGACAAAGCCAGGAAGAAGCTGTCGGACATAGTGACGCATTAGAAGCTGAAGAGTCAATTGGAGGAGACCAAAGCAAAGCAAAAGGGAGAATGAGTATGCATCTACCAGACTGCCTGAACACACAACTCCAAATGAATGCTGAAGGTTATGTCAGTGTTGTCTTTCCAACTTCTTGTACTGCCCCTGAAGAGAACAAACATTTTAATTAATGCAGGGTTGGACATTTTCACCTCATTCCCCTGATATCCTTGATGCACAGTTAAGTCAGATTAAAGCTCTTCAGTTTCCAACCAGATTCAGGGAGGCAGTGGGGCCGACCTCTCCCTCAGGGAATGGATTATTTACTGTGGAGCAAAACATTACAAGCGGTTGAGCGGGGGGATGCTGCGTCGCTGCAGTGAGCACAGAGACAAACACATTAACCTCTGGGTTAATGATAAAATGTAATGATATCACTTTATTCACACAATGTCGGTTAAATAATACACCCCTTGTTCCAGGTTGGCGGTGTTCACACTTTATTCCTAAGTGATTAGCCCTGGTGCTAACCTTGTAGTCAAAGATTAAAAGCCTAAATGAGCTAATGTTTGTTGTGCTACACATTTACAGCAGCTTGAAGTAAAACCACATAAAAAGGGTATAGAATAATTTGTATCAATGTTGGATATGATTTTGCTGTAATTGCCAGTCACAGTTCCAGTGTTTAACACTGTCACCTCAAAACCAGATGGTTCCCAGTTTGGATCCAGGTGCCTTTTCTCTGGCACAACCCCCCTTATTGTTTATCTCTGTATGTTGGCCCTGTGACACACTGGTGACCTGTACAGGGTATACCCCGCCTCTCCCGCCTCTCCCCCATAGTCAGCCGGGATTGGCTCCAGCCCCTTTGACCCTCAAACAAGCAGAGTGAGGTTTATCCCCTGGAGGATGCTCACATGGAAGCAGTGTAGACAACAGCTGGATGAAGCTGCCAGTGGTGGAAACATTCGCAGACAGCGAGACAGTTCCGCAGTTATAAGTCTGGCCATGCTCTGCCAAGCTGCGTCTCTAATGTGGAGGAGAAGAGAATTTCATTAGCTCTCTTGCACAAAGTGGGATACTCGCTGCTCATTTGTTTTTTGTCTCCACAGATTGCAAACTAACAAGTGCTAGAGTTCTGTTAATGGCTGTGCCTGGGAAGTTGCAGTTAATGTCAGCGCAGTTTCTCACAATCAAACGAGAACGCGTCTCCGACCTGTAGCCTCGTCTGACCCACTTCAGCCCCGCGCCGCACAGTCACCCTCCTAATTGCCCACCTGTGGGCATCCTAATTGGCTAAGCCCTGGTTTTAATCAGGCAGAGTAGCTCGATTAAGACACCACGACTGATCCTGCAAAGTTAAGACACGGCAAGAAAGCAGACATGGGCAAAGACAAAAAGACAGAGGAATTTACCACGCTGAAAGAGTGGTAAGTTAGTACATAGTACTTGGAGCATTTTGAGCCAACCTCACACATGTTCAAGTTCTTAATGACACGCATTAAAGCTGAGATTTATGAAGGAATCTGTGGAGGGCCAATAGCTACGCCTTTGATCTATTCATCAGGGACTGAAGCAGCACAATAAATATGGAAATAACTCCTGGCCTTTTCAGACCACAGCTCTGGGGAACAAGCCGCCAGAATGAGAAAGTAGATCCAGAGGGTGTTGATGTCTTGTTTGGAGATGAGCTCCTGATAGTGGTTTCTGTCCATGCAGATATAATCACTGATGGCAGACGACTGCGATAAATTCCCTTAACTCCATTCTGCCCTGCACACACAAGAGAGTCCTGGCAAACAGACACCCGTAATGCAATTCAAATCACTTTTAATGCAATTCATAGCACTAGTGTCACTCCGCACAGGGAGCCAAGATATTCCTTCATTTATTGAGACGTATAAAGAACAGGTTAACTGGGTTAATCAGCTTCTTCTTCATCTTCTCACCCTCCGACCCAGCCAGATATCAGCTCTCTGAGGCCAAAGCCATCACGGGAACTTTTTTCAATTTAAATCTATGTACAGTGCCGTACTGGTTGGCTCTGATTCTCTCTGGTAAGGTCAGACATGACGTCAGATGGTAGTGATGATGCCATACCCAGCCTAATTTACAAGTTGGCGTCAGTCAGTCTTGAGCCACCATGTCCGACTAAGAGGATTAACTTTATCCAAGAACAAAATCCCCTCATCCAGTTTAGGGGCAAAACAATATCCCATTATGCTTGACATGGTTGGTTACCTGTTTTGTTATTTCCTTTTTATTGAATAAAAAATTACCGCCAAATATATTTGTTTGTTATGGTAAGTAGCTGTTTCTGTGTTAATGACTTGTCTTGTGGGGGATATCGGAAAGGTTCACTTTCCATATCAGGAAAGTGCTCTAAGAGTTTAGGACCCAGCTGTATATCTATATCATTACTGAAATCAATATGTATGTAAAGAACCAGACATCGTCGTTATTTTCACAAATAGGAATGAATACTACAAAACCTCTAAGTATCTTAGATTTTCATATAGTACATTTTATTGTTTACAAGCTGTAAGTAATAACCTGTGTTTTAATGTCTATGTAAATAAATAACCAAGGTCTAATTAAAGGTGAAGTCCTTCTGTCCATGCTAGTCTAATTTGCCTGTTCCTAATTTCTAATATGCTCAATGCTTGTGCAGTGTGTGTGTATGTATATAGATACACACTAGCTCCTTCACTTTTATTGTCTAAAGTTTCTTATCTTATGAAGTTAATCTGAGTGATTGATGTGTTATTAACTCTTTTGTTTTACTCACTTTGCTTCAACCTGCTTATTTTGTTATACTCTGGTTACCGATTAACTACATTTCCCAGAATTTATGTCAACAAAATCCAATACATGTCGATCACCTGTGCCTATTCAAAGAGAGCAGGTCGAGTGCATCGAGGCTTCAGTTTGTTGATCTCTGCCTCTGGTTGTTTCTCTGCAGGATCTTTGAATGTTGATGTGAACAGGTGAGTATCCAGTCAAATGGTGTGACACCGCACATATCATGGTATTTACTGAATTAATGAAAACCTATTTACTAAATGCTCCAGCCAAGAATCAAAATATACGCCGACCAAGATAACAACAGAGAAGAGTACAGAATACAACGTTTTCATACAAAATACTTAAATTATAATAAGATTTATAAAAAGAAGCCAAACTGCAAAATGTAAAAATACAGCATATAAAACATTACAGTATATACACCAGAAAATAACTTACTATAACCTTTATAGTTTAAAGTTCAGCTCTGATTACAAAGAATAAAAAGTCCATTCCTGCCACAAAATAAAAAAACAAAAAACAATTGGTGTGTATGAACAGCTCAAATGTACAGAGCATTAGCTGTCCTTCAATCTAAGATCCCAACCAGAACCTTAGCTTCGGCATCACCACGAGAGATTTATTTTTTCCCAGTGTGACCAGTTCACTCTCTACGGTGCAATACATCACTGTGACAGATCCCATCACTGAACAGGGGCAGGACAAGTGTGGCCTTCGTTTCTACCAAACTAGATAAGTGTTATCCAGTCTTTGGGACCTGACTGGAACTTAATGGAATAATGTGTGGAGGGGATGGTTCACTATAAGTCAGGATATCTTAGCCTCCTCGTGCTTCCATTTCAACCATTTTGAACCATCGTTTTTATTCAGTATTAGTGTAGTGTCCTTTGTAAACCTGCCTGTTTGGAACAGGCTGATTACTTGGCCTGTGTTAAAGCTCTGGTCGATACTTTAGAATTATTCCTTGGCTTGAGTGATCCTCCAGAAACAGTTCTACAATATAATGTCACTTTTTATTGTTTGTGTGCTGGACGTTGTGTGCAGAGTTTCTTATAAACAGTCTATGGTGCAGAATGAAGATAAAACACTTGGTGTTCATCCCGCCTGGTTTATCTGCAATGAAGATTTTATAATCAATGTTTTCTCATAAAATGGAATTGAATTTGCTTTGTTACTGTTCAGTATATTTGAATGATTTTCTAAACTTTTTTTTAAACACTGAATGCCTTCTATTTCAGTCTGACACTGACACTCTTCAGACCCAAGTTCACAATTTTTCAAAATAAAAGCTCTGTATAACGCATTACTGCACAACAAATGAATATTGTGCAAACAGGAAGTGATTCATGTTTTTGCCACGATGGACATCAGAACCTGTCACGGTTCAGTCCATCTGTGTCAGATATGGTGAAATCATCAAACTTGGCACTGCACTTCCCTGAGCCATTACATATGCCAAGTGTAAAGCCAATAAGGAGGCTTGCTCTTACACTGCTGGTGCTTCCTACTGTATGTCTAAGCCTGTTTTTAAATAGACATCCTCCTGTGTTTTAAATTCTTGCAGCATCTTTATCATCAGTGGAGACTGCAGAGCCTGTAAAGTGTGCAAAGATAAATCCACAATTTATAGTCTCATCAGATTTCAGCCCAAACCATGAGCAAACAAGGTCGTGGGATGATCACACAGTTCAGCTCCTTCTTGGCTGAGGAACAAAGTCACTGAGGGTTTTCCAACTGTTTGCTCTTCAAGTTCAACCATTTCATGCGGCTCTGACTGAAGAATAGTCTTTTAAATCTTCTTTCTCCTCCCGCTGCACATTGCATCAGAGTCTTTCCGCCCCATATTGCATGCTGGACTTTGTGTGTATGCGTCGACCCATGAGGACTGAGAAATACTACATATGTGCGTTCCCTGCAGTCGTTTGCATATCCGTGGGGGGGGGGGGGGGGGGGGGGGCTGGGGGTCTCATGGTGACACAGCCTACAAAGGATGGTTTCTGGATTCTGCTGCCTCTGCTCCTAAACTACATGTATGTTGCCATATGTGTGTGAATGTGAATGCATGCTGTACATATACAACTGCACAGCTGTAGCTCCTCGTAATACACTTTTTATACTTTCACAAGTAAGCACACACACATATATATATACATGAGCAGCTTTATCCCTTTGCCTCTGAGGAAATCTAAATAATAATTCTGTGTGTAATAATGCCAGTAATACCAGTCCACACCAGAGCAAGCACAGAGCGTCCTGCGGGAGGTGCTGCCACGCGCACACATCAAAGCCCTAATAGCGGGATTGGCATTCAGGCAGGCTGCTGCGCTCGTCTATATGTGTCTATTACGCACAGCGATGTGGAACCAGATGCTCCCATGTGAGCGTCCTCCAGGGCATCGAGCTCACTCTGCAATAAACAGTGGAGTTCTGCGTTATTAGAGGCGTCTGGTTTTCCCTGCAAGATCAAGCCACGAAATACATGTTGTATTTCGATCAGGATCTTATGGCTGCAGCGCACAGAGCCAACACGGATGTCTCTTTTAATGGGCGTCAAGCCGATCATGTTATTTATCTGTGATAGTGAACACAGGGAAAGGTGGGGTAATGTTTAGGCATGATCAGTCCGACGTTTAACTCCTGCAGACACAAAGCCTCAAAGCTGAAGTCCCAGAGGACAAATTCAAACAAACTCACACTCACAAGCCATGCAGCAACTGATAACCGTCCTGCGGCTCAGATGGTGCTCATGCAAATTGCAATAGTAAAACCACACAAAGGGCTTGAAAATTTCAAACAGACTAAGGTTGCCGGGATGTGGACATATTTACACAGAGCTGAGTGCGCGGTGGCTTCATATCTCATATAAGGAACTGTTGATTGCGGATTGCAGATAGTATTCACCGGCATTACACTGCGATGTGCATGTTTACATATGCATACGCTAACGCCACATGGCTCTCCAAAGCAACCATTAGCTCCTGGGATGGGAATGGATCCAGCTGTTGCCCTTGGCTACAGATTAATGTTTGTGAGCATGTGCGAGTGCGTGAAGTGCATAAACGTGTTATAGAGCCATATCTGTCTCTCAAACACCTGTGATCCGCTCTAATACCCCCGCTTCCTTTGTGCTCATAAAGGGAGCTTGAAATGATTTCAGAGGAGGATTCATTCCACTGGGGAAAAAAAAACTTTTCTCACGTTTTCTTTGAGTTTTGCAGCTCAGAATTATGACTATCAGACATGAGCACATGTGAGGCACCGCTGGTATGATTTCACAGCATCACAATGCTCATATTGGTAAACAAAGATGCATTATGAACAATATGTAAAACCATGATTAATGAGATTAACGCCGGTCATAAGCGCTCTAGTAAAATGCCGGGTCATAACCAGCTGTTATTTATCTAAAATGCTTACAGACACAATTATAAAGGGTTTTGTTAGTGAGGTTATGCAGCCATAAAACCAACTGCAGGAGGGAAAGACTTCACTAGAGGAAATAAAATATGCACTTCTATGGACCATTACTATCTGTGGGAAAATATCACATCATCAGGACCAAAAAGACAAGCGTGTCTGTTCATGAGCTTTTCTGTATTTCTGGATCTGAAAGTTTCATTACATCCACCCGGGAGGTTATGTTTTGACCCCTGTCTCTTTGTTGTATGGTTTGTGAGCAAGATAACACACAAACAACTGAACACATTTTGATGAAACAGGATTTGAGGAATCGGTCAGTGCAGAACTCATTACATTTTGATGCATATCCTGATCAGGGGGCAGATCCGGGAATGTATCTTCCCTTTCTTCAATGTGGCGTTTTTTAATCACTTTCGTTGATTGCTCAGAAAATCATAAAGGGATTAGGTAATAGAAAAAAGGCAGGAACATTTGGAGGACTCTGTGAGTGAGTGAAATTTGGTGCAGATTGATAGAATTAAGAGGATTGTCGGGCCTTGCTTGAGTCTCTGCCCTTCTCCCTGCAATCAACATCACGATCAAACGCTCACACACCCTCTCTTCCTCTTTATCCTCCTCATCATCCCCAGTATCACTTTCATCAGCCGCAAAAACCTTTCTCTTCCTCCTCCCGATCGCTGTCTCCATCATTACATTTGTGTGTCATCATCACGTTACAGCGTGACGACTGCATGCAAATGGCCTCAAAGTCACCTTTATCCTGCGAATCAAAGCTGCCACCAGCGACTGAGGACGGATGTGTGTGGCTCTGGCTGAGTTAAAAACTCCCTCGCTGGGTGGAAGAAGTGTGTGTGACAATGACACATAGCCCCCCCTGCTGATTGCGCTGCATTTCATCATGCATGTGCTTTGTTGGGTAACAGTTGAGCTGCTGGAGACTTTTGGGATGGATTTTACCAGTTGAAATGAAAATCATGGAGTGACTGGTTATGGGGTGTGTTGTTGATTCTCGAGCTGTCAATAAACCGAGCGCGGTCGGCGGGCGTCTCTGACGGGGGGCCTTGAACTGGAGCTCCTCATTACACTCCATTAATTGATGGCAACTGTAATCCCATTTGAACTGCTACAGTATTGTGGTGCCAGAGGAGAGACGTGTAATTGCACTATGCTGCATATCTTGTTTCACAGAACATTTCCTTGTGAAAATGTTCCTTGTGCCTTTGACACTGTAAATCCAGGTATAAAAGCCCTTATCCCCCATGGAGCCAGATCCATCTCAAAGGAGGAGATTTATGAGGGATTTTAAGATCTCGCACAGCTGAGATTGTGCAATATTGGCTGCAACTTAATATCCTGAACATCTCCATGTTATTTTACAGATGTATTAAAGTTTATCTTCTTTTCTCTACGTGTGCTTGCTATTGAAGCGCACTGAACATCATAAAAATGATTTAATGGAGCCTGGAGAAGCATATCGGGGGAGAAAACACGTTTACTCTGTATTCTGTGCGAAATACAGAAAAAAGCATGCAGTAACACTGTAGGCCCAGTCGCACCAGCCTTTAAAGCAACATCATTTTATGAATAAATCAATTTGGATGCATGGTGGATTTTATTGAGGTGGGGAGGACTTTGCAGGACGACTTATGTAACACAGTAGCTAAAGGTAATGAGTAATGAACACTGTACAACAAGTACAACTGTAGATGGGCATGAGTCTAGTTTTTTGTAATCAATTTTTTTCATAAAATTAAATTGAATTTTCTTTGTTACTGTTGACATGTTTCACTTACTAATACGTTTGAATGATTTCCTTACATTCTGTAATTTGTTCTTGCCACGCAGTGCATGTCAATCAACACAATCTTCAGACCCAAGCTCATAACATTTCAAAAATTAAAAGCTCTGTAATTCCCCTCGAAAAATCTTGGCTTTTACATTGTAGGCAAGAGAAAGTGATTTCATAAATGTTGCCGCCATGACAGAAATCGAATAATCGAATCATTATTACCGGATGTTATTGCTGGCCGGCCATCTTTGACCCGCAGGCAACAAATTACTGTAACTTTTAGTTAGTCCAGATGAATCTAGTCCATAGAGTTACTGGATAAGTCAAGTGGGAGTCCATGTTAGTTGCTGGGAAATATAGCCCCTAGCAACTAGCCGTGGTATCGTCGCCAGGACGATACCACGGCTCCATCCCCTGGTTACTACTGTCCTGGCTCTGGGTTTTTTGGGCCTGGTTTTTGGATAGTGGGAAGATGCATCGTCCATCTTTATATAAAGTCTATGAGTGTGACAGGGCCTTTAAAATGCTGGATTCCATTTTTACCACTTTTCTGGAGAAGATGGAGTTGAGTCTTATGTCGGCGCTGATGGAGTATGATTACATTCCTCGGGTTACTACATAAAAAGTGAGAATAGCTCTGCTGCAGGAGAGGGAGCTTCTGTATATAGCCTCAAGTCTTCGCCGGAATGATTCAACCGTGTCTCCTGTAGGTGTCAGAGCCAACCTGCAGGTGCCAGGTGGGTTACATTTCACAGGTTAACCTGGTAACCTGCCAACATTCCTCTCAGGATTTGCTGTCACATTCAATTACCCCACCCGAGTGACTTTGTGTTTCTGAATGTGAACACAAGAGCAAGACAGAAAGAGAGATACAGAGCTGGAAGGATGGAGATTGATGGGTGTTTGTGAGCTTGTGTGTCTGTTTGCTTTCTGTGCTTGTTTGTGTGTGTATGTGTGAGGCACATCTCAGCGGTGTGCAAGAATGCTGTCACAAAGTTAGTGATATCAACCGGTGTCTCTTGAAGTCAGTCGTGTCATCCTCATCACACTGGGATCATCATCATTCAGCCGTGTATTTGACCTGCACTGGTGTATAAAAACCCGCTTCCTGCTGCCAGTCACATCTTTCATATCAAAGAGTTGAAGACTAATCAGGAGCACTTTTGATTTTCTGTGACAGGGAAGGACATCCACTTGATGGAATAGCATGATGCTAGTGGTAAGGTCTTCTTTTTAACCTCCATCAGTCTCACTCATCTGTGTTGTAGCTTGTGCTGCACCTACAAGGTCATAACCTCTTTTATCAGGAGAATAAAACCTAGAATGACCCAAGAAGGTGTATTTGTAGGTCTTTGTTAAAGGAAATGTTTCTCAGGATTTAGGTTTGTGCAGCACTGTTGTCTCACAGTTTAGAAGGCTCTGTGTTTGAAGCTGCTGCCTGACCCAGGTCTTTCTGTGTTCAAGTTCCCTCTTGTGTCCGTGTAGGTTTTCTCCAGGAACTGCAGCTTCCTCTCATTGTCCAAATTCATGCATGTTAATTCAACACTAGAAATTGTCCGTAGGTGAGAATGTGAGTGTGGATGGTTCTTTCAAAATATATATATATTTCAGCCCTGTGACGGACAGGTGACCTTTCCAGGGTGTACCCCGCCTCTCTTCCAATGTCTGCTGGGATTTACCTCTGTGTTCCTGTCTTACCCACTTAACTTACAACTTAATACTACTTATATATAATATCTATTAATAGTATAACTTCATACCCCTCATCACACATACAACTTGTCAAAAGCACCCAGGTTGGAATGGCATGTAGGTTTTCCATGGAGCCAATCAGATGGCCAACGTGCATCACATGCACGCACATGCACACACACACACACACATCAATTCAACCAAACACCTAATGCTACACATGTTAAAAGCAACAAGTCATTAAAACTTTCTCGTTGTGTCCAACTTCAGCTGTGTTGCTATGCAAAAGCAATAAGGGCGGGACAAGCTGGTGACTCGGATATTCTATGTGACCATCTCATTTCGTTTCAACCTTCACACTCCACACAGCCCATGAAGACCGGAGTTTGCAATAGTGCTGAAGACCATCCCCACTGTGAATCAGTGGGTTCATTGCCTGTGCAGGTGTCGGAGAGCTGTGTCTCAAGTCATCACTTCTGCAATGGGTGAATGACCCGAATCATTCGTCTAAAAACAGCCAATAGTGTATAAGAAGGAAACACCGGAGCGTTGTGAGGTGGCCTGCTGGGAGTCCTGATCTTAATCCAATTGAACAGCTCCAGTTTGGATAAGTCATCCATCAAACCTGAGAGAACTGGAGCAGCTCGACAAGAGTGAGCTTATCTGCCAGGTGAGAAGAAGTATTTTTATCTTATTTTCATTAGTTCTGTTATTTCAAATAATACGTTTGAAAGGCAAAAGCAAGGTCTATTCGATTCAATTTGGAATAATGAAGGGCTGGGGTACTTCTGGTCTTGTAACCCCAACCCTAACCCTAACCATAGACCAGAGATCAGGCAAATACAAAACAAAACTTTATCAAGCAACGTTCTTACCTTTAAAAATATATATAACATAGTAAACTAACATGTCCTTCAGGGTGGTTGTCCTTTGCGTAATAACAGAACACATGAACACATACGTGTCATTGCTTACAAACATAATGGCGACCTCCAGGAAAAGCACAATTAGAATGTTTGCGTTTTCTTTGCAGAAATAGGGAAAAATTTAATACACAGTACTTTGTGATGGAAAATCACAAAGTACCGCGAGCGTCAGAAAACCGTTCTCTGACAGAGACAACGTTATGTAGGAAAGTTATCTGGTGAGCCAGCTAATAACTAAGATGCTAAACCTCAGAGAGAAAGGACTTACTCTGCACCACTGTCGCACATTGTTCTGCCTCTCTGTCATTAACACTACACACAGACGCTCTGGCCCCCCTCACAACCATAACATAAGATCCACCTTCATATTTATCACATTTACACCAAGGTGGTGTGATTGGCTAGGTTGCCTCAAGGTTCCCGGCTCTGTGGTTCTCTAGTTGTTCCGGCTTCATACTATTTGTTTATAGACTCTACATTGACCATGGGTGTGAATGTGAGGGTGAGTGGTTGTTTGTCTGACTTGTTGTGTTTCTGTTGGCCCTGCAATATGTTGACGGCCCGTCCAGGCTGTTCCCTGCCTCTTGCCCCATGTCAGTAGGGATTGGCTCCTGCTCCCCCCATGACCCCGGAGCCGTATAGATGATGGATGTATAACCTATGGTTAACCCCTGAATTCAGTCAGGGTGCTCCCTTTTTCTTCCAGTTTGGATCTGTTCAGTTTGAATGTGTTCAGTTCACCTGTTTGTTCCTGTTCTGCACCCGTCATGTTCCCCAGTGTTTCCTGTCCATGATCCTGAGTTTTACCCACGTTTCTGCTGCTCGAAGTTTGAGTTTTTCTTTGTGTCTGCCAACCTTCAGATACTGTTCCCCTGCCTATTTGATTAACCATGCTCGCCTGCACCCCCCGCCTCATCCCAACACCTTGAACAGAGAATAGTGGCTTTTTATTTCAGTTCTGAGTAACCTAAAAAAAAAAAAAACTTTTCTTTGAGCAATAAGAAACAGCTGGTGCATATTCACAGGTTCGGTACTATAACGGGAGAATAGGGCGCAAGGACGGTGATGAATGTTTTCTTTGCACTTGCACTCCGCACATCAACTGTTCCACTTTAGTTTAGCAATAAAAGTTTTTGCAAAATTTGGATGACGGTGCTTGGCTGGTGGCCGGCACTGATATTTAAAAAAGGCTCCTGTCCCAATTTCAGGAGCCTTTTTTAAATAAGGCTCCTGAAATTAAATAAGGCTCCTTAACTGTTTGTCCAGGATTTTGCAAAAATTTACTTTGTGATTTAAATGTGTTTCCCCCTAATTTAGTTTGTCTCAGGTGATGGCAGGTTTTCATATTTATTTGCCGATGTCGTTTCAAAACAGGGAGTGGTAAATTATGCTGTTGCTGGATTTGATTGGCTGCCATGGCCAAGTGTGATGTTGACGAGCAGCGATTCCGCGCCTCGGGCTGAACTTGTTCACGTGGAGAAACACGATGCAGGATGCATGAAATGAGTGCAGGCCAGGCATGCTGTACGATATTTAAAAAAGGGGAAAAACCTATAAAAAGTGTTTTTCCTGGTGATGCATTTCTAGCAATGTGTCTCTGTCTGATTGGCCCCTTTGCCACATGTATTTAAATTAATATATTTATCTTTTTCTTTATGTTGTGACAAACAATGAATCAGTGAATCAGATATTCTCAAGAAGCTTTACGTTTCTATTCATGGTTTATCGAGAGTAATGAGAATCCAGATCTTTCCTCCTCTGAGTAATTTTGATAGGTTGCCTGAAATGATGATTAGCGAAGGGGTTTATCAATCTGTCTATTGAAAACCAAATTGGTGGTTTGATCTAACACTCCACTGGTAGAGAATCATGTAAATAATCACGGGTGTGTGTTTGTTCGTGCATGTTATTTCTGCCAATCTGCATTATCATTATGCATACTTGGCAGAGCTGTGCAGTTTCAGCTTTATGAATCTGAAAGCGCCTCAACAAGCCTTTGGAAAGGTGACTTAACAAAACCAAACAAATGTTTCCTCCTCCCCGTTTTCTGGGCCAGGGAATTACAAAATGTACCGTGACACTGACATATGCTGCTGTTTTTCCCTGGCTGGAAAATGGGGCTGTTATTTTTCCCCATCGATCTAAGCAGTATTGGCCCTGATTCATAAATCTCTATTTTGAAAAAAAGAAAGAAGACATAATCTGTCACTGTAGAAAGGATGAAATGCTTTTGAAGCTAGGCATTCGTTTCTAGGACGTTGGATGCATGTATGTGTGTGTTTCAGGAACATTGCTACTAATTACTTAGAATTAATCCAATCTTTATTAATAAATTGAAATGGAAAGATGCATAGTAATCTTCTGCAGTTGACTTGGTTAATACTGATGTTCTGTGTCAAATGTTGATTGCTTTGGAGCTGTGCTGATGAGGAGAGTGATGCAAATAGAAATGCACAGACAGCTTTGTTAGGTTATATTGTGAAAGGTGCATATGATTAATGTAAATTGCATATAAAACAGTCATAATGTCTGAACGAAGGACGTTTCTGCTGTTCCTACAGGAATCAATGTAGAAAATGTGACAGAAACTCTTGCTCATTTCATTTTACTGGCAGTAAGTGTGAATGTGTAGGACCTGTCATGGGTATTTAGCTGCTTCACTTCCATCGTGTGTTCTTTATTATGTCATTAAAATGGATCGTGTTCTTTGCACATGCAGTCTTTAGCATTATTTGGACGTTTTGCCATTAACAGGCTGAAATGTATCATTGCACTTGCATGAGGTTGAGGGATCTGCAATATGCAAATTAAAGCCTGCACTATGACACAGTATATTCTGACTTTCAGTTTCTCTCATGAAATACAGAATCAGACTATTTCAATTTGAAAACGTATTGATATATAACTCCTTGGAGACATTCATGATCCCCACCGGATGAGTCCTGCTGAATTTACCATCTGACTTCATTTCTAGAGCCACCATGACCTTGACATTTTTGGCTTATGGATGGATGAACTGTTTTGAAGTAAGGTGACCAAACTTTAGAGCACTTTCACACCTTCCTTGTTTGATCTGGACTACGGACCATTGTCCAAACAAACTCTCTCGGTCTAAATAAAAACTGAACCCTGGTTTGCCTGTGATGATGACAGCATCTACAAAGTATTGTACACAAATGTCTTTTGTGCTCTCTAAACTATATAAAATGTAAATAATGTAACAAAGACAGATTATTCTACTTAGGAGTTAATAAAATAACTGATCCCTTAAATTTAAGTTAAACTTTTCCAACACATTCCCGCCAAACTTATGATTCTCCCATCAGTCTAAGCTGTACTTAAATACCATCATCAATAGAGCCAATATGGGGGCACATGATTTCTTTGCATGTGTATGGACCACCAGAATTATCAATCACCCTTTGTTTCATTGCATAACAGCTTTATTTCTAAATAAATTGCCATGTTTGAAAATGTAATCAATAACACAAAATAAAAAAGCAAAATTATGACAGGTCTGAATTTTATCAAACATTATGATGAAGGGCTATTGACGGGTAAATCTTAGGAGCAGTTTGACTGAATTGTTTTGACGTTATACTGAGAAGCTGATCAAATGCCCATTCCTCATTTAAATGGCACATTAAGGTGAAAGGGTAGTTTTGTTGCACTCCTGAGAGAAGATTTTGCATGAGAGATGGATCCGTTGTGCGACCGGACGGCCTCAGCCTTCGCTCATTGCTGAGGCAGGGGCTGTGTGGAGCCAGCGTGAGATCCGAGAGCTGCGGCCTGACCAAAGTTCAAAAGAGTAATTTCAGCTCCATTTCCTCCAGAAGTGAAAAGCCAACTTATCTCTCCCACTGTTAGGTGACCTAGCTCCTCTAAACCCTAACAGCGCTGTGAGGGATCAATAAACATTCTGACTTAGGAGGAAGAGGAAAAATAAGAAAAACAGGCAGATTCGTTTTATCATTTTCAACAGAGGTGCAAGGTTAATATTAGATTTTAATTTGTAATAGCAATAATTAATAAGAATAGGTAGGAGTTAGGAAATGTGTGTGTGGCCCTGTGGTTAACATACCTTACTACTATATTATGCTATTCCAATCTGGGGTCTTTTTGCCGAGCTGCTGAGCACCTGAAATTATCAAGGCATGTATGTGTGTGTGTGTGTGTTGCCATAGTGATATGAGTGTGTGTGTGTGTTTGTGTGTGTGTTGGAGCAGAAGTGGAAATGATTCAGGCTCTGCTCTAATTTGAAGTGGTGAGTTCTTGTATCTGGGCTCTGTTATTGGCAATCGATGAGCTTCTACGATGATAAAAAACAGAATGGTGAATTTATTTGCCGTTCTCTCATGCTGTAAAAGGAAAGAAACACACATATTCCTCAGCAAAGGAACAAGCAAAACAATATTCAGCCCCTCAGCTAAAAAGGCACCTCATCCCACACAATCTTCCATCCAGCCTGTTTGAGGAACAGATGCTCAACCAGAGGGAGAGAAAATGTAAGTGCGAATTTGTTTTTTGAGAGTCTGCAGTGCCGCTGCATCCTCTTTTATTCAGTATTCTGCTGAGTAACTTTATTTTGCACGAGGTTACAGCAAACTGTAAATTCACCCACGCACTCGCACATAATCAGGCATAAACAAGGCAGAGCTGGAAGGAATGAAAGCCGAGTAGCCAATAATCTGCAACAAACGGCTCCACTTCTCCTGCACAGGAGAGGGACGGCCGAGGACTGACTGGCGGCTTTGTCTGGCAGCCGCTCTCCTTTCTACAGGCCTAGATTCACTTTTCACTACGAGATGCAAATATACAAAAATCCAACATTATCCTCACAAATACTGTTCATTAAACTTAAACCATGTACAACACATAAAACAAAAACAATCGAGTTAAATGAAATAGAAAATCATTACATTAAAACTGAGCTGAGCTAGAATTAATGGTCTACTTCAGTGTTCTCTTCATACCCACTTATTTGCACTATATAATTTCTGTATAATATAAGGACTGCATGAACCCACACACAAAGGTTCGCTCATCTGTCCTTCTTAGGACCACTAACCTTAACCGGGACCTTAGAAATGACTCATCAGGAACAAGCTTTGGTCCCCATGACGGGTCCTGATAAGGTCAGTGTTTATGCAGGTCCTGAAGAGGTAACAAAAATGAGTACACACACCCTGCACCTATAAATGCTCAACACTGTTGTCCTGTGGATTTGGATACAAGCGTCGGCCGTAATGTTGTAACACTAGCAATGCATGTGGTGGTTCAAAGTTGCCTCACAGCAAGGTGGTTTCTGGTTCAAATCCCTGTTGGACCTTGGTCCTTCTCAGTGGAGTTTGCATGTTCTCTCCATGGTTGTGTGGTTCTCTTCTGGTACTTCAGCTTCGGAGTGCTTGACATTATAAAGTGGGAGGACTTCTTTGACTTTTTGTATGTTGTGTTTAATTGTTGCAGATATATATAACCTAGACTCAGGAGCCTGACTCTCTACTGTAATTATTAGACATTTTTCATGAAAGACAATTTAACTCTTCTTAGCAGGCAAAGCACAAGTGGAACTAATGGAATGAGCAATGGCTCAGTTCCATTATCGCTCCCACCAAGCTTTGTTCAACAGACTCTCTCAATCTGCCTTCTTGTCTGTAATCATGCTATTATAGACACTTCATGGTCACTATAGTCCAAACAATAATAATAACAACTCAATTTGTATAGCACTTATCTAAACAAGGTTACAAGTGCAAATGACCAGAGCTGTCTCAAGATTACCCATGAACCTTTTTGAAAAGAAACAGTGGCAGTGAAGTTTTCTCCTGTTATGATGTCTCAAAATTGAAAGTGAAGCCTTTATCCAGCAGTTTTTCCGCTCTGCAGCTTGGCCTTTATACAGCAGTGAGGTGAATACCAATTAGGATTCACATACTTGAGCAATGGTGCTGAACTTTTACCATTTGACATGGCAAACACCAGATTTCATCATTTGTACATTTCTATGTAATATTCAAATAAAGATGTATGAATCTGGTCTGAGTTGTTAGAACATTACATGTCATTAAGGAATCTTGGTTTAATAAAAAAAAAAAGGAAACACTGTCCTTACCTGTAGCTCTTTATACTCCGAGTCAACAAGTCTTTGACGTTCAACTCAGTTGATCAGATAGCAGTTAGGGCACTAACTGGCATTCACATTTCACTGGCTGCAGAGACGGGCACTTCATCTTCCACTAATACCATCTGCAAGCACTGGCATGTCGCCCAGAGCAGGACGGATGAGCGGCGAGGGGTTGATGCATGTGTGTGTGTGTGTGTGTGTGTGTGTGTGTATTGGAAAGTGAGAGTGAGTTGATGGCTAATAAATTTTGTAAGCAGGTAAGTGAGCTGATTTAATGAGGATATGTTCATATATTACATTTACCTTTCGAGCGCACAACATAACAGCCAGTGTCCTCATCCACACATATTGTTGAGAACCTTTATTCCAAACTATAAGTAATAACTTCAAAATTCACAAGCGTATGGCTGTGAGAGCAGAGGTGCTGCAAAGTGTTGGCCAGCACTCCCTCTGAGCTGAGAGGAACAAAATCAACTCTGGACCAATGTTCATATCCAGCTGTCTCCTAATTTATCGTCAGCAGTTGTGGTTGGTTTCTATTTGTTACCTTCATTACCATTGCATTGCATTGAGGTGTCATACATGCTTTATTACCTTACCTTTGTTATCAGGTTCAGAGTGAGGTTATTTCTTGGGCTTACCAGACGCATAGGGAGAAAACAAACAACAATTTTTTTATTCTGTTTTTACACGAAAATGTCTATACCAGAGATATCTTCTGCTTTAGAATGGCTGTTATTGTCTCTCAATATGATATGACAGCGCTAAAGTAAAGGTTAAATTCGCTTTAGGCACAAAAACAATTTTGTAATATTCGGGAAAGACCTGGTATGACCACCCCCTGATCACTAACTGCACAGACTCTGGCACCAAATGCGTGTGATGTATTTGTTCGCATCTGGGCTATTTTGGCTTAATTTCTGCACAGTGGGAGGAAGCAAAAGTACGTTGTCCATCTTTATATATTATATCTATCCAGAATAGTATATATGAAAGTCTCTTAAAACAAAGCTATATGTCATAAGATTTTTGTCCAAACAACCAAGTCTGTCACCCGACCACATTTCATTTCAGTTTATTTAATGAACTGACTCTTACTGATTTGTGCCTTGTCTTCTCTTGTTCTCAGACTCCTCTAATGAACCTGCTTGTGTTTTTGTTTTTTTCTAAATCTGTCCGTCGTCACTGTGCCGACTCTAATCCAACTTTTGACCAACTACACACTACCGTCACAGTTATGACACTACAAATACTTTAATTGCAACAAAGAGTGCAATCAGTGCTGCTTAGTTTTGGTTCCTTCGTCAAAATCCCTCCTCTGGCAGGATGATAATTCATTAACGGTCTGTCCACATGATCTGCTCATGTCTATTCATGAGAGTCACAAGCCCTGATTCACTTAGTTTGACAGCGTCAATATATATGTGTCACATTTGAATCTTTTAAGCTGCACCAATTTTTTTTTTTTAATATCACTGGATCAAATGACTGTAAGTAATGTTAATATTGCCATGTTTATCACAAACAAACAGACAACCATCACCCCATTCTCTGAACATTTTTGGATTGTAGAGCCTATCGTCTCTGTTTATTGTTTTTAGTTGAGTCATGCTCATCAACCTTGTTTTCAGTGTCAGCTGAAACGTTTTTTGATAACCCCACTGTCCAGTATCTGCCCAGCAACAAGTGACAGACTGTCAACGAATGCACAGTAAAAAACAACTGCTATGTTTGTCCATGACTGGTGGATTCCCAGACAGACAAGTGAGCTGCTTTCAGACATTCACTGAAAACTTTGGACAGTTTCTGGAGGGGCTGTATGTGTGAACCCAAATGTCTGAGGCAGTTGCTATATAGACATTTCCCAGAACTCTCCCTCCCTGCCCCCCCATAGTGAAATGTCTAAAAGAGTGAGCCCATGTGAGAAAACAGCAGGAGAATGTCCAGACCATGCACAGCGATCTCCTGCCACAAGGAAAACTACGGAAAATTGTCTCAACCCAATTTTACGGACATGTAAAATTGGGTTGTGTTGCAAAATGACTTTGATAGGTAACAAATTTGTCTGAGGTGTTATATTGGCTCCTAGTGGACATCAAACAAAAGATTTAAAGATACATGCTTCTTGCTTGATGGTTGAGGTCATCATACAGTACATGCAGTTGATAGTTTTTATAAACTGTCTAGAGACTAATTCTAGTCTCTAAACTGTTCTGAATTGAATCAAACCAATGATGCAAATATACAGCAAACAACATTATTCTCTACACATCTGACGGGCCTCAAATCAGATCAGCCTGTCGACCCTGACACAGGAAAATGTCACCCATCAGTCTGTCCATTATTGAGTTGTTGAGAAAGAGGAGGACAGAGAACGACTGGATGACTGATGTATGCGTGATCACTGAACAGCAGCGACAAAAGCTCTGCGTTCAGCCTACATGAGATCCAGAGAGTAAACTTGAGTTCTTTGTTCAGAAAGAAAAAAACAAACAAAGACAGTTTCACTCAGGAGGGTTGAAACAGTGAAATTTAGTTGCTTCGTATAAAAACACAATCCGTCCTTCTGTTGCAAACCCAGGCCTTTCTTTAAATTGTAATTTCCAGTGGAGTTAACAGTCAGGTCCCATTTCAGTGGAGTGCACAGCGGGAGCAGTACTACTGTATTCATCTCATTATGATTCGATCCAACTGCACTTTTACCTTGGGCTATACGGCAAAGCTCATTAAACCAGGCCAACAGTGGATTCACATTCTGACTCCCTCACACCAAACAGGAGCTCATACATTTCTCTGTCAGACTCTGTGTGGAATGTCACTGACATGTTTTCTTTTGTTATTTCAGATGCCTGAAGGAGTCGTTGTTGCTGTCAAGGCAGCAGCTAATTTTGAGATGCCCAGTGGTAACTCCTGGATACATCGTACCTTTTTCACAAGGAGCAAGACTTCCACTGGTAGTCCCCTGTTGCAGGGTCCTGTTTGGGGCATTTTTGCATCCCCAGTGAAATCAGGTAAAATCCCCAAATAAATCTTTCATTTCTTTTCATCCTTATTTTTCACTGCAATTTAAACTCAAACATTTTTTATTAAGCCTTGGGTGTGTGACACGTTTTTGTATCCATGCACCAGGGATATCTGGAACTTTATGAAAATTCTAGGGTGATATAATAAGCTATAATATGAAGCATTAGCGACACTGTCAGCACTTTCATTTTGCTTCAACCGTAAATTAACCACCGGTTGCAAATTGGAAACATTCTTGCGTCGTACAGAGAAAGCCTTCAAGTTAGAGGGTCAGTTCCAAAGACTGTATATTAAGATGGACAACGTGTCTCCACTTCCTCCCACTATCCAGAAATGAAACCAAAATATCCAAGCCAGAGTCTACAAGTAGCAATCAGGATGGAGCTATGGCGTTTAGGTGCCGTCGATACATGAGCTCGACCAATTGCTAGTCATTGATTAGTAGAGTTCTACCCATTTTATAGCATAAATTAACAAATTTAAGACCAAATTACCTGTAAAATGATCACTTGAACAAACATTAGTGTGGTTATAACAACCCTAAAATGACAGACACCATTGTTGTGAAAATATTTTTTAACATACTATAAAGTGTCCTATCCACTTACATGGAGGAGGCATTAATGACCAACACTGCAGCCAGACACCAGGGGTTGATGAAGATAAATTAGCTTTACTTTTCAGAGCTTTCATGTCGTCCATCTTTATATACAGTCGGTGGTTCACACAAATCAAAAAAAGTATATATTGTCCTGTGGTGTGTCAAGGTGCTGACGCTTCTGCCACTGTTGTACAGGAGGAATTTCACTTAAGCTACTCAACAATGACTTGTTGTGATCAGACATCTTGATGGAGAACATCTAGTTGTTAGCGGAGACGACATCTGGACACACAAATAATTTCAAAAGATTGAAAAGACTTGATAATGATCATGCTCATTTATAAATCTGTAATTGTGTGTGTGTGTGTGTGTGTGTGTGTGTGTGTGTGTGACATTTGATCCAATAATAGCTGTTTCTGATCTTTTTTCTCTTTTGGCTCCCAACATCTGCAAGCCTGCCCTGACAAATATGTAATGAGATCATACCATCCAGATTATACCCAGACATCATATCTATTATTCATATTCTTTACTCATAAAACGTAAAAGATTATGTTTTATTCGGGTCAGGTCATCATTTGAAATGTCAGCAGTGACCCGAGGCACCAGAAACAATGTGTTGACTTTATTTATTGATATTCAACCCCAACAACAGCCTATTTCCTCAACCTAACCCATAAGTGATTCTGTTGCAGCAATTACATTTGCCCTCAAAACATAACTGGTAAAACAAATTATTGGTATATATATGTAATTTCATGGGTTGAATTTTGGGTTATTGGCTGTGATTGTTTGGTGCATTGATCATTTGACCTTCACTGGTTTTCTTTCTTGATCAAAACTCAGACATTTAATGCTTTGCAGGCAGGAGCTGCGTCAAGGTCGTCTCCTTTATCAGAGAAGTATTTGCAAGATGGACCCTGAAAGGGAGGAAATGCTGCCAGAGAACTGAGAGTAATAGACTATAGTAGAAGTCAAGAAATACAGAGTAAACAACATTATCAGAGACCAACATACCACAATATGTCTCATATTGTGAATTATTACTGGTAGAGGCCTGCATGTACCCTTGTTTTATTTCTTCGGTGTTTTTCAGTCGATATAACATCTGACAAATGTAACCTCCCTGTACCTTCCATTTATTTCCTCAAATCTCCCCTGGGCCTGATACATGTATCTCTTTTTTGCATGTAAAAATATGCAAGTAATCATTCCTGTAATTGCCTCAAACCATTGTAGCTCCTGACATGTATTTAATAATCATATGTAGAATGGAAAAATGCATGCTTTCATAAAGAGGAGCCCTCTACAGATTACGTGTGTGTGCGCGTTTGTGTGTGTGTTTGCTCTTGTCGGCTATCTTTTTGAGGGCCATGTTGAATCTACAACCTACGAAGTGAGGACATTTTGGGATAGCATGGACCTTTTGGCCGGTCCTCACTTTACTGGACTGTTAGGGGGTTACGACTTGGTTTTAGTGTTAGAATAAGGTTTAGGTTAGGTTAATGGTATGGGTTAGGCATGTAGTTTGGATGGTTAGGGTAAGGGGCTAGGGAATGCATTATACCAATAAGTGTCCTCACTAAGAAGCTGTACTAACGTGTGTGTATGTGTGTGTCTGTTTGTTTGTTTGTGTTGCGAGACGAAGTGGTAATGAAAGCTAATATCTGTCCCTTAGAGCAAAGAAACTTTGACATAACTTGGCTCATTTTGGGGAAACACTTACGAAGGGGCTTAATACCAGCCATAATAATTGAAACAACGTCTTATTTGCAGAGTGGGTTCTGGCATTAACACAGATATATGAGAACAGTGGAGATGAGGGAATAAAGGGAAAACATGTTTTTATTTAAGCAGGACTGGAAATAAATGAATAAATTAAACTGTACGTCTTTATTTTTGGCTTCGTGGCCTTTAACACAGTACATAAATGCTCTAATTGGCTTCTGGGTATTATTTACTTGGTACGAGGCAAGTTAATGGGATGGAATTGGATAACTGTGTTGATGTTTGAAGTTTTAATTTTAAAAGTACTTGTTCAGTGGCTGTTCTGAACCCGCCTGCTTGGAATGGGCTGTTTGCTTGGCTGTGTATTGTTTTCTTTTTGATACTTATACTACATAATATGGATATTAGAAAAAGACTCTAGAATATTCAAGCGTTTGTGTTACGCAGTATCGTCAGGGTAGAAAAACTAAGTTAAAGACATCAACTTTGACCAACAGAGAATAAACCTTAGCCCCCATGGGCGTGTTGTAGCCTGGATGCCAGACGAACTTAGCCCCGCCCACAACATTTTCGGTTGGGAAGTTCGGTCTGGAGTCGCTCCATTGGGTAGAAATTATGCTCCGAACAGAAGCTGTACAGAGGATCATACAACTCACTGTACTTCTCCACTTCAATTATTAATTTAATGTCATCCATGTTGAAGAACTTCTCTGCTGTTTGCTCCGTTAAATGTCGGGTGTCGAGGGTAAATTACGTATTCTCCACTCAAGCCTATGTGGAGAATCTAGCCCCCCCTCTCTCTCTCTTTTTACTTTTATCACTGCTTTTGTGGCTGTAGTGGATGGGCAGAGGGGTACGATACACACGCGTCAAGCGCAAAAAATAGACTCAACGCCGAAACGATCGCTGCACGGCGCGAGGCAGCCTTGGCGCAGCTCGGCGCTTCAGCCTCCGGTGTGACCCGCAAAAAAATTTAACTTGGGAGTGGATGGAAGTCAGCTGTTATTTAAGGCTTGGCGCTGCGCTTAATTGTCGCTTTGGCGTCGCTGAAGTGTCCGGTGTGAACCCGGCGTTAGTAAATAACTCACAATGCGTCGCTTAACCTTATTCACAGACTACGTTGCTCTGATTGGTTGTAGGTTTATCCAATAGAGCGAAGAGGCATTTTATTTCCTGGTTCGGTTGAAACACGCCTCATAATCACAGCCCAATGGAGCGGTATCAGACTCACATTCTGACTAGAATTGTGAGTATGACAACGTCAGGCTAGGCGTGTTGCTCTTAAAATGGGGTTTAGTCAGGAACAGTCTTATCTTGTGGCAGTGGAAAGTGCTTTTTACCAACAAAAACCTGAAGTCAGAGGTGCAGTACTTCAGTATATTTTAGGATTTACATTATCAAGAGAATAATATGTCTCTCTCTCTCTCTCTCTCTCTCTCTCTCTCTCTCTCTCTCTCTCTCTCTCTCTCTCTCTCTCCCTGGTAAATATGTCCTTATAATACCAAACCCACTAAGGTGGAAGTGTGCTCGCTTTTACAAGGAAAGGGAGATCTCACTGTGACTGGTTTATTGCATGTTATTGCATGTGGCTCTGGCCATGGCTGTCACAAATATCCTAACCTTTACAGTTTCGGAGATATGAGCCTTATATGCAATATAACTAAGTAAGTTACGAGTGAGTGTGTGTGTGTGTGTGTGCATAGATCTCTGAGTGACACAGTGAGCATGTGTCTGTTAGTTTTGGTGTATAGTCTCGTTTCGGCTGCTGGAACGCCGGAAATTCTGGGTAAATCTTTTTACCCCCCTAAATGTAGTACTTTACGAAAGTAACGTAGCTTGTGCATTTCACTGATTGTGTATGCTTGAATGCACATGTGCAAATTTGTCTGTTTGTATGTTTGTGTGTGTGCATGTGTTTGCATGCCCAGGGTTTAAGCAGTGTGACACCTCCCGGCGCCCCTCGTTTACCTATCCCATAATCTCTGCCGACTCCCGAGTGAGATAACGGAGCTTTGCTGACATTTGAATATCCCAACACCTCGACTGGAATATAAATCAAGGCCAAGGCGGAGCTCTCTCTCTCTCCCCGCTGCCTCCCCGCTGCGTGGCCTGATTGTGTCGAGAGGAAACACAGAAAAGCTTCACATGCACAAGGTGCAGGGCTGACCACAGTCGCACCACTGAGCGAGCGATTAAGGGGAAAGTCTGTGTCGAGCTAAAGTCCTCCCTTGGCTGTCTCCAGGCCATCAGGGGAGATGAGATGCACTGCGGTGCTGGCGTCAGATAAAAGATACCTTTCCACTGAGCTCTGTGCAATTTCTGGGGGGGATTTGATTTGATTCAATTTCCCTCTAATCTCCCTCCCTCACGAACATTAGAATGTGTGAGGCTGCGTGTGAAGTGCAGAATGGGTGGGTGGGGTAAAAAGTGATGAGAAATTTCCAGTTGCTTTGAGTAACGAGCAGCCTGAAAACGAGAGGGTTGTATAAATCTGCATACATAACCCCAACGTAACCAAGAGCATATTGGAATAAAGTCATTCATCCTCTCTCCACCCAAGTCTCTCTGTCAACTTCCACTTCTCTGGCCTCCACCAGAAAGTAAAATTATTACATTATTCATTATATTTATTATAGTGCGGAAGGAGCCGCGATGGCGCCACTTAGATGAGTGTGTTTTGTCTCGCGCACATTCACACTTGCATATGCTCGAAATCCAGAGATGCTATGAAGAAACACTTTCTGCAGTGTTGACTCGTCCCCGCTATATTTACGCAATCAATTCAAACACGGTGGTAATTAGAGAGGAGCCGGAGAAACGCGGTTCAAAAGTTATCAAACTGACTCCAGTTAATGTTCTGAAGTCACAATTAAAAACATCTCGGATTCTCCGCCCCACAAGGGGAGGAAAGAGAGAAAGAAGGGGGAGAGGGAGGACAAGTTATGATGGAGAGGAGAAAGAGGACGAGGCCCAGCCTGGAGCCGATTTCAGACACGAAATTCTAAGAATGTCTGTAAGAATGGGTCTGGAGTTTACCTTTCACACATGAGCCACACAGCAGGACCTTCTCTGCTCAGACACATTCACAACAACATAGAAATCTGTGGCGTGTACAGCTGAGGGGGGTGCAGCAGACAGAGGAGGGATGGCACGTATAAATTCTACTGCAGACTTCATTGGTTTTTGTTTACAGGACTTGGACATCAGTGTCAGCTCCTATAATTCCCAAAAATGTCTTGACATATTTGTGATATACTTTTGTTTTTTTATTTAATTTCTGTGTCTGTCGCGTGTTTGAAACGTCGTCAACACGCCAACTCGCTGGCGGAGAACCTCTCACGTGAGCTCATTCCGAAACTATCTGGAGTTCTTTCTAGGGGGTTGGTTAGCAACTGACTCGAAACAATTGCTTTCTCTGGTGCAGTTCCTGTCCTGGAGATTATTTAGCGTTTCAAGTCTGAAAGCAGCTTTACAGAGTCAGTAAAGGAACCACAGACTTATTGTTTTCTGATCGAGCTGCTGTTTCCATTTGACTCAAAAGAATCTGCTGAGTAACTTTGTTTGGGATGAGGTTACAGCAAACTGTAATTCTCTCATGCAGTCCAGAGTCATTCATCCAGCGTAAACAGGGGGGGGGGGCTCTAACCACAATCCTTTCACCTCATCCTCTCTTCCTTTATCTTTTCTTCCTCTTCCCCTCACCAACTCTCGTCTCTCCATCGGACCATCCTTCCCTCCCTCCTCCCCGCCTATCCATAGTTGTTGCCATGGTAACAATACAAAGAGATTTCTCTTCGCGAGCTCTGTCACCGTGGCAACGCTTGGCTATCCTCCAGGCCATTGTTGGAAGCGCGCCGGCCTCCGGTCCACTCCAGCCACCTTGCGCCGGCCGCCGTCAGATCGAGGCCGCCCATCGGCTAGGATGCAGAAACACCAAGATGAGGGCTGATGCTGGAGATGTGTCGTTTTGATTGCGTCGGCAAATGCTCAGTGTTTGTATCGAACGGTGATGGTCTGGACTGTAGAGATTATCAAAGTCTCTGCACTAGAATATAATTATTTTCAGTTTTTGGTTGAATCACATCAGAACACACGTCTCAGGGTCATAACCTGGTCATAAAGTATATTTCTTCTAAATTTGCATTCGGCCTCACAGTGATCAGGTTTACATGTTTTCTTCTGTATTTTAAATGTTCTGGAAATGATTGCTCATAGGTCCATGATTCCATTGTCGTAATATTACAAGAAAAAAGTCATAGATTTAGAAGAGTCAAGTTGTAATGTTGCATTATCATAGCCATCAGGACTTTGAACTGATAGTGCAGACTGTGTCGATTCTGAAAAGAGCACCATGCAAACTCGGAGGAAATTGCCTCATTTTTTGGAGGAGTGAATTGAATATGAAGGCTCTTTTGAGTTACATCAATTTTTATATTCAAAGAGGTTTCGTAGTTTCTCAAGAAACTTTGAGATTGGTTCAAGTTTTCACGTCCAGAAGGAATTTCAAGTGGGCACTGGTTCCCCTTGCTGCTTTCTCGTAATAGTACAACTTTTTTTAGCATTATATTGTAACTCAAATGTCAAATGTACTTAATTTTTTGGTGTGCATTATCTCATATATAATAATAATATATAATAATGATCCTTTGTCCAATGCAAATTTACAACAAAGAATATCTTTACATGAGTTCAAAATGCAAACAAATGTATAAAGGTAGCAAATGGAAAACTCTCTGATTCCATAACACCAATTTGGAGTTGTGCAGTAGTGTCAATGAGCGCTCCTTGTTCCCAGGGGTAAAAGGCCCATTTACAGTATTTTTCTCAGAGGGACATAATGTTACATGACTCACGACTGAAGCCCCTCTGTGGCTTACAACAGCACAAATCCCTCCTAGTTGAAGAATCCGTACCAAAGCCAAACTGCAGTACAGACTACCTTGTAAAAGGCGGAAGCCTATTTGCATTGTAACTGGCGAGAAACGTCCAATCCTCAAGTTGAATAATATGCTCTGAGTTCCAGTAATTGGTGGAGGGTTAAAATGAAAATGTTAAGAAAGCAGGGGAGAAACAATCTGCGATTTAATTTGAATCATTGTTTCATTTTGGATGACTTAAGCAATTTGGATTCAGTGTTTTATTAAGATATGATGCTTTATTATTCTCACACCATCGGGACATAACCAATGTTACTGCATCACAGAAATATAATCGAGTGATTTAAATAAGTGAACAGACTTGATGCTTTGAATCACATTATTGCACATAAGACATATTGATGCTGTTCAGTTTAGTATAAATGGACTCATGAGTGAATTGGTCAGTTTTGGTGGGGGTGGTATCTTGTGGTCTTTGTTGATAGTGAAGTGTCAGCAGCAGGAAAGAAGGACCTGCAGTATCTCTCCCTCACACCGAGTGGCTGAAGCTGTTCACTGCCGTCGGTGTGTCCCGCTGCACTGGGCTGGACATGTTTACCATCAGGGACGAGAGCTCAGTCGTCATCCTCTTTTCTCCCACCACCTCCACTGGGTCGAGAGGGGCTTCCCAGACCAGAGCTGGCCTTCTGCAGTCTCTTCTTATCTCCATGGCAACAGATGCCACAGCTCTGCATCCGACATGACAAACCAAAGTTGAAACATTTCAAATGTGAATACAGAATAGGGACAACCTACAAAAGCATTATGGGGATTGTAGATCTAAATATACATTATTTTACTCAAAAAAGAAGATGAGATTAACAATAAGAACTTTTTTCAATTGACACTTTTGCATACTATTTTTTACTATTACTATTTAAGTCTCAGTCTCATCAGCATGATCCCTGAAATACTTACTCTCTCCTCTATCCATTCATATTCAAACATGCGCAATGTGCTGACAATGGGTGGATGTATATACAAAAATATATTTTTTTAATGAAACTACAAGAATATATACAGCACGACTCACATTTGTGTAGACCAGCACCTTCTGAAAATAAAAATATGTACAGCAACATGCCTGGATAGTAGCACCACCTGTATATAAAGAGTCAAAACTGTGTCACACAGAGTAATAGTGTCTGTTCTTGTACAGAATTAAACAAAATGATACTTGACTCTTTGCCAGGTGACCAACTGTTCTGAGAGTGGTTCGTCCAAAAAATAGTTGGACCCAAAAACATTAAGAACAATAACAATAATAGCAACGGCTTGGGTTTATATGGTGCCCTTAAAGTTATAGAGTTAGGAAAACGAAAATAAGAATGAAACAAAAGTCATTGTGAAGACGTGGGTTCAAAAAAACTGTCCAGAGTATGGACAGTGCTGTTCTCTGCCAGGCGAGAGTGTCTGAGGGTGGGGGCTCGGGGGTTCCAGGATGGAGTTAAGAGGTGGAGGAGGTCAAACAGCTACTGGGAGACTGGGAATTATAGGTCAAGTGGAGAATTCAGTCTGACAGGGGTAATAACACGTGTTTGAGCAGAGAAACGAGAGGCAGAGTGTGTCCCCCCCCCCCCCCCCCGCCCTCCATACGGGCTCATAATCGCTTGCTACACCCCTGCTGGTGAACCACAGATACTGCTGCAAAACGCTAATGCTGCACAGCTGGTGCCGAAGCTGTGCGCCACTGGTGAGGAGGCGCGGCAGCCAGTTGGCATCTGAGAGGCTTATCACAACAGCAACAGGAGACGTGACATTTTGGATGCATCGCGGCCAACGAGTAAAAAGCACTTTAGAGATGTCACACTAATGGGATTGTGTTTTGGCAGGTTGGCTCTGGCAGGGGATAGAAAATGTACACTTTTATCAGGCCAAACGCTGGCATCAACGCTGCGGTGACTGATTACACTTGGTTAAGAGTGTGAGTGGTTTGTTGTTCAAAGTCTTTTGTGAGAGTGTCAATGAGTTTTGGGGGTTTTCTCGCTTGTTTGTTGTCTCTGCTTCACATTAAGGGCTTTTAGAAAGATCTCTCCTGGTATCATCTCAACAATGACGACAAAACCTTTTTAGTTCAGGGGAAAATATTCAGGCTATTCAGGTAAAAGCAGTAAACAAAAAAAAGGTATAATTAATCAGATCCAGGCAGTTTTTGTATTTCGTTATTGTGAGATTGCATGTTTTTCATGTGATATTTGGTGCAGCTTAATTTTGATTTAAGGGGACTGTTGAGCCATGGTGGAGATATATGCTTTACTGATGCTCTTCTATAGGTTCTTATCTTAAACAACTGAACTTAACTAAATTGCGGGCATTATAACAAATGGAAAAAGCAAGTGTTATAGTAAAATAGCTCTTAATTACTGGTCAACAAGTAATTGACAAACTTACCATTACCCAAAGTAAAGGTAGTGTCCATCAGATATTTTTGCCATGAGGTTGACATCTGTACTCACAAGGTTAATTAGCCTCTCTTTCTCTATTTTCTTCACAGTGAAAAATGGATGCAGCTGATCAAACACAAACCATGACAAAAGCAGTACAGTTACAACCTCCTGCAATGTCCCCATATATTCCAATTAACTTCCATGCAACCTTAAACAAATATTTTCCAGTCAATCAGCTGACCTTAGCGTTTTGATTAGTCGTTTTGCACAGGAGTGGCAGGATACTGATTATGTGATTAGAGACGATGGAGATGACCAATGGGACTGACTCTCTGTCCGATAGGGTGACTGGTGAGGTTTGTTTACGCAGTGAGAGGCTTTTAAGAGATGCAGGGTTACTGTGTGTGTGTGTGTGTGTGTTTGTGTGTGTGTGTGTTGGAGGGAGAAAGTGAGTGAAACAGACAGAGGTAGAAATAGAATAATAAGAAAGCAATACAATAATGTTGAAAGCGAGAGGGATTGCTAACATGTGCCCATGGAGGTGTGTTTGTGTGTGTGTGGTTGTGTGGGTGAGGTAAACTGTAAAAGTATTCAGAAGAAAAACAATGTTGTATCTGGGTATTTTTATTTGCATACAAAAGTGTGCATGTCTTTGAAAAATAAGAATATTTAAAGTTTGTCCATAAAAAGCTCAGGTGCTCTTGTACTGTATGTGTACAGTTACTTTTAGTATTTATGTAAACAGTATTGTGTATTTGTGTATGTGTGTGTGCGTGTTTGTGTCTGTGTGTGGCAGGACACACAGGTACTGTTGGAAAATGAAGAACCATTTGACAGATCCGGAGCTGAAATGCATGAAAGGAGAGAGGAAAGCAAGAGACTGACCTGAGCTCAGCCTGTGGTGTGTGTTTGTGTGTGTGTGTGTGTGTGTGTGTGTGTGTGTGTGTGTGTGTGTGTGTGTATGTGGTCAACATATTACTCATGTGGGGACCTTAATTTGTTTACCCAGTGCCATAATGGGGACTTGTCTTGCTTATGGGATCATGAAGCAAGTTCCTACAATGTAAATCATTGAATATCCACAAGAAGCCATGTTTTAAGATGAGAGTACACGATCAGGTTTAGGTTAATTTCAGGGTAACTCTTAGTATTAGGTTATGGAGTTTCTTTCCCATCATGATTCAAGATTGTTGTCTTTCATTTTGAGAGCATTTGACTTTCCTCTCTCCTGCTGCTCCTTTATAAATTTACTCTGCTCCTGCTGCAAACCGTCTGTCTGCTCTCACATGTACAAATCTCCTCTTGCCTGAGTCCTTCTCTTCATCCTCAGGCTGTTGGTTTGTGCTGATGCTCCCAGATTTTTACTCACACTGCTGGAAATTTGTGAAATCTTGCTTGAAAATTGAGGTTTGTTGCAAGCAGTTGTTTAATTATAATTGCTGCATGGAAGTAAACATATGTACAGATATTTATTGACTTCATATTTCTGGTTATCCATCTGACAGCTAACCAGGTTCTCTAAGGTTTATTTTTATATTTATCGACAACTCCACAAAATATATGTATATAAGTAATACGTGATGTGTATGTACATCCAGCTATGCTCAAAATATATGTTTTTGTCACGTGTTGTGACTCACCTGCAGTAGGTTCCATGTGTATGTGTAAAAAGTGTGTGTGTGGGTTTGTGCAATTGTAGTCTATTTCTGTCCGTTTGCAGTGTGGGTGTGTGTGTGTGTGTGTGTACATGTGTGTGTCTGTGTGGCCCTGTAGTAATTAGGTAACAGTCTGGTCCTCAGCGATCCATTTCCTGTCAATGAGGACAAAGAGAGACCTGCTGATGAACCATCTGGTGTCCAGGTGCATCCCAAGCTCTTTCTCTCTCTCTCTCTCTCTCTCTCTCACACACACACACACACACACACACACACACACACACACACACACACACACATTCCTGTTAGCTCTGCCCTCTTTATATATCCTGCTCCTGCGGCTGCTTGACCCCGGCAGCAGCTCACTCCTGTCTCCTTTGTAAACTGGATTTCATCATCAGGGGTATTCCAGTCTGCTTGTTATGGATATCACCATTCCTCTGTGTACCTCATCTGTTGGAAAACAGCAGGATGTTCTATAGCTCTCCAATTAGATAAAGATGGATATGAAGGAATCTAACTGTTTATTTTTCTTTTTAAAATGTGGGTTTTAATCAAAATGTAACACTAGGCATACACGTTTGCAGCACTCTGCATGCACTGTAGTTCTTCTGAAGGCTGTTTGGGTCAGCAGCAACATTCCAGAGAAAATCGATTGTACATGGTTTAGACGATGGTAAACTGGCACACGTCTGCCAGGGTCGTGTAATGTTTTCATAATGTGAAAAACATATATTTCATGGTCAGATGTCTGGTGTTATTAATAATGTTTATGCCCTGGGTCCACTAACTTGTTACTAGCGTGCAACCATCACAGAAATCACACAAACTTATATATTAAAGTTCCACCCCAGTAGTTTATTACCGCCCACACTTTCATTCATTTGAGCCCTTTCCAAGTAATGAGCCCCACCCACAAGTTGACAGGATTGGTTTCTGGCTGTTGGTCTTTTTTTTCAGATTTTCCATTTGTATTACTGCACTGTTTAGGTGGAAATACTCAGACATGACAAAATATGTCTTTAATCATACGAGTGCAGTGTCCCTTTTAAACCTGCATGTGTAGAATGGACTGTGTGCTTGGCCTGTGGTAATGCTTGACCACACTGGATGTGTGAGTGGTATGCCATGCTTCTCATTACAGCCTATCAGGTTAGAGCTGCCACACTCTTACCAATTTTCTCCATGTACCGTGCACGATGCACAGCATACTTAACCATGACAATTATTTTTCAACACAGTTTCTATGATTATATGTCCCAAAAAAGGGTTAGGGTTTTTTCCTGTACCTGTTTCAAAGTAAAAGCTCTCCAGCATTTCTAGTCCACAGAAACCTAAAGCTGCACCACCGCTGCGACACAAGGAGCTGTTCACCTGTCGATACAATATTCAGTGGAGCTCAACTCAGTACACACAACTCAGTTGTGCTCATGTTGTGAACGCGCTCTGGTCGTGGGTAACAACATCTGCTGCTGCCACTGCAGAGCGCTTCATAAAGTTATCTAACAATATTGAACATATCGTGTGTCAAAATTGCACCAAAGTTCACACTGCACTTCCATGTGCCCCTAACGACACACATAGTCAGATGAAAGGTTCTCTAGATGTGTGAGCTACACAGACACACATATTTCTGGAATCATTAGATGGACAGAGAAAAGGGACCAGGGGGAAATGTTAACATGTAGAAACACTTCATCACAGGGGCTTTAAATAATGCAACAGTTCCACATCCAGCAGATACAGGGCTACATTTCTGTTAGCTGATAATCACCTGTGGGAGTAGTGCTCCATGCATAATGACTGCTGCAAGTAGCATGTGAAGCTAATGTGTATTCACACATTAACTAACGTGCTCATAGATTATACTTATAATCATGCAATGCACATGAAGCTAGTTTTCGGCCTGGTATAATGTCTAAGACGTATATCTCTTTATTTAATCTAATATATATCTTAATATTCTAAATGGTCCTGACAAGGCTGCACAAGACGGGTTCTTAGACACTACGCACAGTGCCTTTCATCTGCCCTTGCAAGACGTCAGATAAAGAAGGGCAAAAAAAGATGAACTTATTTATTCAGCTACTCCACATTATTTATCCTCGCAGAGGGCGCGGGGAAGAGCCCAGCTTAGCGCCTCGCATGTTCATCCCTGAGAGCCCACTCTGTCTCTCTGTGTGTCTGTGAATACTGTATTATCTTGACAGAGGGAGGGTGAAGGCGAGAAGGAGTCTCCGGGGAGATCGTCCGGTCAATCCCTCTGACAAGATGACTCATTGAACTTTGTGTAGAGGGTAGTCCCATGATGCACTGCTCTCTGCATAAGATCATTTCCCGTGGCAGGGTCATGGGAGAAAAAAAACATGCTTTGATGTGCAGCCCATACCATGACAGGCCTGCCTCTGACTTTAGATACGCAGCTCAAGATCGGCTTCATGTTTAAGCTGACATGTATGACAGTGATGTCTTTATATCAGCCATGATATAAGTCATTGACTCTAAAAGGTTAAACGTGTGGACTGTAGTAACTTCGTATGTGATGTTTAAATGATTTAATTTAGACATAAGTATTTTATTCTTTCTTTCTTTATCTTGTTTTTTCTTTTCTCTGGAGAACCTTAGATGTCTTTTACCCATTTTTCCCCTCACATATTCTGTTTCTTCTTTTTCTGCTTTTATATAGTTTTTGTTCATTCACAATTCTCTTTAGAGGCCCTAGAAAATGCAGTGGAGGACCAATCCATGAAAAATGTTCTTTGTCCAAAATGCTTTCTTGTCTGTGCCTCTGTTTTTTTTTTCTCTGTTTGACGCTGTTTCTATTTCTGATTTTCCTAGTTGTTTTTTTGCTCTCCCGCTCATAAGTTCTACCTCTTTTAACTTGCAGAACTTCCTTAAATCCGTAAAAAAATCTTTCATGATGTATTCTGACTATCACTGCACATTTTTTAATTTCAAACCGACAACATTACTACTTGATGAGCTCTCTTGGATCTCAATGTTCAAACAAACAGTGTAAAAGACGACAAAGTGAGTCACGTCGCCGCTGTCAGTGGTTTCCCCCCCGGCTATACATCGCTTTCTCTTCACAGATTAGAGTCTGACTCCTCCCGGTCTGAAGCTTTGGAAGCGAACGACTCATTTTCACACATCCTGGGTTTTGCTGCCCTGGGCCATGAGAATAACATGCAATTTCTGAAAAGCTGAGTGCTGTTTCCACTATATAATTGATGCGCTGTGCAGTGAAATCTAATGCTTAACCAGACTTATTAAAAAAAAAAAAGAACATTGAGAAAGACATTAAAAGATCATCATATAACCAAAAGTGATAAAGGCAATGACATTATTATTGTAATTGGCAAAGATTACAGTTTATTAAAAACTCAGATTATCAAGTTTTGTTTAAAACTGTAGCACAGAAACTGCCCTTAGCTTTTATTGCAAACATCGAATATTCTTCATAACCTCACAGCTTTTGATGTGGTAGATAAGAGCCCATAATGCCATTATGTATTATTATAATAAAAAACTTGCAGTGGTTTCCATCATATTTATCAGATTATAGCTTTTCTGTTTCAGTCAGTGACAATGTTTACTCTTCAGCCTCAATAACATGTGGAGTTCCCCAGGGTTTTATTCTAGGGCCAATCTTGTTCCCCTTGTGTATGCTTCCCCTTGGTCATTAATCCAGCGTGTGACATCACCACATCACTACACTGATATATCGCCCCCTCTGACAATTCATAATAACGAGCTTTAATTATGTTGCACCTTTCAAAACAGAGTTACAAGTTAAAGACTGAAAATAAATAAATAACAATTAAAAGGTAAATTCAGATCCCTGGTCCTGCGAAAGCACACTTATTAAAATTAATCTCTAAGAGATATTTAGAAGTTCGCCAGACATATCTCATAGAGATTGCCCATTCACCTTTGGTCCTTGTCAGGGTCTGTGGACTGGCGAGTTTGAGCGTTGACAAATGTGGTCAAACGTCTGATTCACTGTCTTTTCGATCCAGATCCTGGCACTCTAACCTGCCCTGAAGTAACGCCAGCCCTCTCTGCCTTTTCTCACCTGGTTTCCTCATGTTCACCTGCTCACCTGTTCCCCTATTCCCTAACTATCTTGTGTATATATACCAGCCCAGTTCCACTTTTCACACCTCCTGCATGTTTTTGGATTTGTTTCTTTTTGCCTGGTATTAATTCCTGCTAGTCCGTTATCTGACTTCGGCCCTTTTCTGCCTTTGTTATGTTAAAGTGAAGTTTTCATCAGAATCTCTGAGTCTCATATTAGTTCTGTGCATTCTTTGTCATGACAGGATTGCTGTTCTTTCAACTACACCATTATGCACACTCTAATTCTTCTTCCACCCAAATGCAAAATTTGAGCAACTATCTTGTTTAATATCGTTGAATGGAGGCACAATAACTTCAATATTTCTTTGCAAGTTTTCTGGGAATATAATTGAAATTTATGCAACATTTTGATGAAAGTTTTGCCAAGAAACAATGTGTCTGCCAGCTGAACAGACAGGGTTAAATATGATTAAATGCGTAAATCAATTACTTAGTTTTACATTACTGTTTTAATTCATTAATCATGTTACATGAACAGCCTCAGATGAGGAGTTGTAAATAATTTACCCCATAGCTTGCTAATAAGTTATAAGTGGACTGTTTATTTGTACTTTTGATAAGAATTGGTTAAATACAAAATTTAGTTTTATTGCTTTTTAGGGGGATCTCATTTATTATAATCACTTTGTTAACTCAGTTGAGGTAAAATAATGTGATGTTAACAAGATCAATGTATGAGAATGTACTGCTCTCTTCAATATTACGAAAGCTAATACATCTGTTTCTTATCGTTATTGTGTTCAGCATGACAAGATATGCTTGGCTTATTTCTGTTGGAATAAATACATTCTAATTCTTATAAATTATAATATTGATTAAACATGTTAGGCCCTTAAATTTATGTTAAGATCTGGCTTCATTTTGTACAATATAAGATACAAGGGAAAACATAATCAAAACTATCTGTCTGTTTGTTTGTGTTAAAAATGTGAGAAGCAGCTTGATGATCCTGTGGTGAAGATTCAGGGATCTCAGTGGAGGTTCCCAGTTTGTTCCCAGAGAAACCAGCTGAACAATCTGCCCTGTGGCAGGACCATGTCAGTCACACGAGGCCGCTGACCTAAGTGAAGACAACTACAGACATTTACAATATACATTACAACCAAAATACTGGCTTCATACATTATCCTAAAAAAGACATTGACATTATGTCCTGCTTCTTGTTCACATTTTAACCCAGGAAACGTGTCTTCAAGCAGTTGGTAACTACTATATACATTGATGTTGCAAATGCTAGAACACACAAAAAGGATGATTAATGTAATATATACTATGTCTAAGAGGTATACATGTCTACATGATGCTAATAAGAATCAGAATGCTTCCCAATTCCATTATTTCTTATTCTGAATACACAAAAAGTTGTTTTGGCCTCGATACCACATCCGGCCCACATATTGTGTGGGTTTATTGACCGAGTCCATTCCTGTTTGCCAGATCTGGGCCATAGGTAAGCCATAGTTATAACATATGTCAACCAAAGGTGCAAAAAGTTATTTTTAGGGGCTTTGGGGGCCATTGACCATGTGGTCACCAGTGACCACATGGTCCAAAAACATTTGTTGTTTGGGGTATTGTGGGATATTTAGGTCACATTTGCTATTACAAGGCCAGAAGCGCTGCATCATTGCCAGAAGTGGCCAACGTCCGTATGCGGGCTTGACCTTGTTGAGAAAATACTATGGTCATGGCAGTGTCTTATTCAAACTATTGTTTCAATCAGGTTAGTATGATGAATAAATTAAAATGGTGATGACTATAACTAAGTCTGTTAAAGGGTGTTAGATTATTGTTGTAAAACAAAGTTCTAAAAGAGGATGATGATGATGATGAGTATGACGACAATGGCGTCGTCCCTGACAGTTGAAGCAGGAATCGGTGCCAGTCGGCTTTAAACACTCACACAGTGTTGTGTAGCTCCGCTCAGCAGAGCAGGATTCAGGTAAAGAGGGATTGGCAGGGGAGTGTGAGGAAAAGCAGGTTTGCTTTGTTTTGACTTAAATTCCCTGGACTGTTTCCTCCCTGCCAATAGCTCTGGCAGCCTGAGTAATTAGTGTAAACCCACGTTGTGCGATTACGTCTGACTGTTGTGGTGTGTATTTGTATTCAGGTGGGTGTGAAGACCAAATTTGTGTGCAGTTAAAAGATGACTTTTTTAAAATATTTTTTACCTTTTTTCCCCATGACTTGCATGCACGGTTTCACTATATTTACAACCGAGAGGGTAGGTTTGATTACCCTGGCAGTGATCTTTTGTTTGAAGTTCAAGGACACGTTCACACTCTGGCCGGAGCTCTGCATGCATGGAGAGCAGCAGCAGGGAAAGAGGGATGAGAGGAGAGGAGATATTTTTATGATGAATAGATGTTGACTTTGGGCTAATTTAATACACTACTGACACTTTGTTTTATGCCCAAGTTATTATTAAAGAAAGGCAAACTGCCAGAAATCATCAGACTCAAGGAGGTAATGCTGATACAAGTACATGAACAAAAGTATAAACCTGCAGATTCATTGAGTAATGATCATTAAGATTTATGTCCAGGTTGATGGGTTAGACAGAGTTACTAGAGGTAACACCAAGCACTGTTTAATACATAGACTAAACATAAAAATGGACAACATTAGGTCATCAGAAGCGAAGCCAAAGCCTCTTTATTGCCAACTGATGGCTGGCTGCAGTATAGATCATAATCCTGCCTCCTCCACGTCAGTGGATGGGACTTGAACAAAAACTAAAAAGTCAAATTAGGTTACATATATATTTTTCTCAAAGATGGATTCTTTCTTTTAGGTGGTTCTCATCACACTGATCAGGTGTTTTCTGTGGTAAGTCATGATTGACTGCTGAGATAGACTCATGAGTGGTCGTGCTCTCGTATTGATGAGATTTTGCTCCTATGCCTCTGTCCCCTGAAAGCTACTGTGCAAACTAGGGATCCAAACGTGCAAAATGGCGATTTTCATTCATTATATTTTAAGTTTAATTTCTGGATGGTTGGATAAAGTGGAGACACGTCGTTCATCACTAATGTTTTTTTATTACAGAATAGGGTCAATTAATTACATTTTCCAATAATGGCAGGAGCAGCTGTTATATCATTTCATTCTACTTGTGGCATTAAGTCATTTTCCACATGCCACTTACTGTGGCTGCTCTTTTCTCTTAATTCATGCAATATTTACAACCAACAACCAGAAAAAGCAGAAAATGGCTGTGTCTCTCTGTGTATTCCCTTTTATTATTTAATGATCAATGTCTGTATTAACATCTGTGGCTAAAGATGTATGGAGGGCTGTCCACTAACCAGAATGTTGTTGGTTCGAATCCCCAGCTCTTCTAGTGTATATTCCAAAGTGTCCACGGGCAATATACTTGACCCCAAACTGACCCCTGGGTTCAGGTTATAATGGAAAGTGCCCTGTACGTAGCTGCAGCAGGTGATGTTAGGTGACCATTAACAATAGACAAATACAGCTCTGATGCTGCAGGAGAGTTATTATACACAGTGTGTCTGATATCCATCAGATAAACTTGAGCTGTTGTCCGACGTGCACTGAACTCTGCAGTTCCTCAGTATTTTCTCCAAAGGAGGTGGATGTGTGAACGTAATTGTTCGAGGGAGACGCTCTGCAGTTTCTGCAGACTTTATCCGCCTGGCCTCCTAGGATAATGTCCATAGAAATCTAATTCTCAATATGGAAATCCAGCCAAGGATCCCGTCAGGGTTTATGACGCTACTAACTAATGATGGTATTTACTGAATGTAAATATTCTGAATAACAACAGATGAAAAAGCAATGCATATTATATATATCACAAAAAGCAGGTCAATTTTATTAAATTTATCTTCGATCGTTTTGACCTTGTGCACATGAACTTTTGTCAAGTGCTCTCTGTGAAAACAAGTTTGTTGCAACTTTAGCAGAATCAGAATTGACATCTTTGAGACGTTTATGTGTCAAAGAGATGAGAACGAATGTTGCTTCAACTTCTCATTTTCGCTACAGTACATTAAGATGTCTGTAAAGTTTGTCCAAGCCGGAGAAACAGACTCTATATATCGTCTGATGCCTTTTTCGGCTAGTTTAGAGCCAAGAGAAATGAGAGAGGAGGAAACTGTAAAGTTTCTGTAAAGAATCTCTAACTTAGGAAAAAAGGACAAGAAATAAAAGAGACTCCAAAGGAAAGCAAAGACGGCAGCGCTTTTACAGAAGTCATCTTTTATTGCCACGTAAGAAAGTTGTATATAGAACAATGGTGATAATACGGTCAGATTGCAAATCAACAACAAAAGAAGAACAAAAATATCCCTGTCACCCCTCCCCAAAAATAAGAAAAACAGACTAATTCATAGCAACACTATGGTAATATATGTCTCGAACAGAACATCTGCTATATCTCTTTTTCTAACAATATTTGAATAGTACCAAAATACAGCTTTTTCATAAAGAAATTCTCACAAATTATAAAGTCAGTAAACAGTTAAAGGACGATGGGGCATCACGGTGCATATTATAAGCTACTGTGCAAACAATAGTGGGAGATGGACTCTATATCTTAGAAAATATGCTTTACTAGTCACGCATAAATGCAGTGTTGGAGCCATATCCATATACACATATGCATAAATACCACAAACTGGTCTGGACATCAAAAATAGAAAATTGGGTTTCATATATCTTTGCATGTAATGCATGATTAACACCAAAATGAGTTAATCAATGAGTTATTCTATAAAAGGATATGCTCGCTAAGGAATAATAGTCATATCACATATAGCTTATTGATTCTTCTGACTCCGGCTAATAGCAGGGGTCACATCCACTGTGATTGATATCCATCCCGTGATGCTAACAGCAGGTATATTTAATATAGGTATGTGGTCAAAATCATACATATAAAGCACATCATAGGAGCAAAACCCTTTTTAAACAGATGTAAGAGCGTCACTGGACAACAAACACTGCATCTCCCCTGTCTCTGTGTGCATAAGTAGACAGCTCCGTATTGGTGAAAAACATTGCGCATAAAGATGCCATACAAAGTCGTAAACGTAGCTGACAAGAACCCTTTTGATAATATAGCGATATATTGATTTCTCGTGATCATACAGATGCCGCTCTTCATAGGCTGTAGTCGTTACAGCGCCATCAAGCACGACAAACGGCAACAGTGGAGGATAGACAAGAAAAGAGTGGAGGAAAATCTTGTGTTTGAGCCCTTTAGTGTCATCTCCCGTGTACTGTACATATTTCCCTCTGTCATCAAGATAACGCTGCTCTTTCTTTTCTTTAATGAAAAGACTTTACTGCATTTTGTCTGTTTGGGTAAAACAAGAAAAAAAGAGAAGACCCTTCACTACTTCCCCCGCAAAAAAAATGTATATTTACAGACAACGCCAGCCCTCCTGATTCAGACTGACGACAAGAACAGTCCATGCTTCACATCTTCAGCTTTTAAATGAGCGCACAAAAGAAAATACTCAACAAGATATGCATTTTCTAGACATGTTCCAGTTCATATCAGTGATTGAATTGAAAATATGCTGAGCTGCTGTATCAATGATCGATGGTCTGAGAGTCGGCATGTTTGGTTAACAATGCTGTTGCCTGATGGAGGGACTGGACAGTGGTGTTTTTCAGCGTGTGGGTGTGTGTGTGTATGATTGTGATGTAGTCCATGATTCACAGCTTTCTAACAGGAGCTAAATTTAATAATTCAAAGCTTCCCAGAGTCACTTTTCGATTTCTGTCCACCATGGACAGAGTCCCGGTCGCAGCACCAAAGGTTTCACCCAGCATTGCTCTGGGGTTTCAGTGATTAAAGACCAGATCGTAAGTTATCAGGGAGCATAAGCTCTGTTAGCGCTTGTCGCTGTGTATTTTGTGAGAAAATGGGTGGTTTGCTTTTCTCAGTGCCCTTATAAATTTGACAAATTCAGAGACTCTGGTCCCAGCTGAAAAACCCCACATAAGCTCAACAATCATTCTGATGTTTTCCTTCCAAGAGTTGGACTCTGATCACGAGAGTAAGAGCACATCAGAAATGAGGCGAGAGGTGGCTGCACTGTTTTGGGGAGTCAGTCCTGTAGCTTGGTGGCTCAGGTGATGCACGGCTGTGAAGAGCTGTTGTTGACAGAGCCAGAGAAGCAGGGATTTGCAGGTGGGAAGTTGCTGAGGTCATGTTTGAGCAGCGATTCGCACTGAATAATTGGGGACCTACCACTGTACAAACAAGGGTTTGAGCTACAGGGATCAATAACCAGACTGTAGTCGTAGATCCTCTCCAGTGGGTGAGAAAAGACATGACTGTGTCTGATGGCTAGCTGGTTAAAGTAAACCAAATGGACAATAGAGGGCAATGCACTTGGGTAGTATTCATACTAGTAACAGGAATTTATTCAGATTAAATCAAGTTACTAGAGAGACTGGTCTCACTGTCCTCTATTGGTGATTTATCTCTGTATGTAGAGATGAATTAGATGAGAGCTCCCAAAAATCAAATCATCTCGCTTGCCTCCTCCATGTTTGCAGATAGGGCATGGACTTAAACAAATTTACACATCAAAGGATAATTTCCCCCCAAAGATAGTTTCTGACATTTTAGGTATTTTTAACATGATGTTTGTTAAGTGAGTGTCACGTTTGAGAGCAGAGATTGACAAGAGAATGGGCTAAGGGTAAGATTCGGTTAGGGTTAGGGTTAGTCACATATAGGCTTGTATAGTCACAAGCCCAAGACGGCAGCGACTATACCTGTGATATATTGGCTGTATTTTTATACACTAGGAGAAGGTAGAGAAGCGGTTCCTGCGCCGGTACTTAGCCGGTGATCAATCTACTCCAATGAACCACTGAACCCTCTAACTTGGGTCTGTTATCCGGCCACTTTCACAGCCACTCTCCATTTGACTTCCATTCAGCCACAGAGGAGAAAAAAGTGGTAAAGAGAAAAGGTTTAAGCTGTGGCAGTGCTGCCAGAGTAATCAGGACATGGATGGTTTGGAGCAATGAGTTCCCACTGAGTGGTCAGCTCTAGATTGTGACCACACTTTGCAGCTCCGTGGTTGGTGTTATAGAGCTGAAGGTGGTCACTAGTCTCTTTCTGATTGTCTAGTAGACGGACTGACTAAAGGCCTGGCCACACCAGAAAGTGGCCCGATTGAGATCATCCATGTGTCTTTGCCAATTTATTTAATATATAACATATTTCATAAAGTGAGACATTCTGAAATGCTTGAGTGACCAAGCCACTACCAAATCCCTTTTGTAGTTTGATTTCTTTCTTTTTGGAGCCGATACCATTGAATAATGTTTTTTTTGTATACCCCTGTCCATGATACCTCATGCTATTATCCCAGTTAAAGTAAAGTAACGTCTATTTGTTTGTGCATCAACCATAAAAAAACTGTAAAGGTCAAACTCCACCACAAAGAAGGCGAAGATCCCCTCAGGAGGTGAAGCTGGTTGTTTTTTCTAAAGTAAGGTAAACAAGTCAATGGAAAGCAACCATCTCTGAGCTATAAAACTGTATTTCAAACTACAAACATGCACCCAGAGAATTACGCTCTCTTTTTCTTAGTCTGAGGGGCCGGTGCTGACAATAGCTTCAGATACTACATTACGTCATCAATTATGTGAAATTATTATTTCATATATTCAGAAAATCTGTATCTTATTTGTAAACGAAGAACATGAAACAGTCTTTGATCTTCTTCTTCATGCTCTGTCACTCGTGGTGTCGAGTCCTGCAGACAACCTGTGTCCTTTTGTTTCCCCCTGCCGCATTTTTTTTTAGCCTGGCCGACTCGTCTGATGAAAAATGTCAGACATGACTGCCTCCTGAACCCACGCGTCTGTGCCTCTGACCCCATCAACCGTGACCCAGCCAGCGCGACCAATTCCCCGCTCTCCGTTTTTTTGGGGCTGTTACCTAGAGGGATTAGTTTTTCCATTTTTTTGTTTTGTTGACCAACTGTTTCCCCTGGCCTGCCTGCTCACCTATTGTTCCAGCGCCTGCCTTTGCTCAGCTGAATGGGCTTTAAGGATGGGGCAGTATGGGGCAGCTAGGAAGGTTCATATTTCCACATTTCCGCCTTGCTGGATTAAGTCAATTGGGTTTGATAATTGACATCCCGGGCAAACATTGACCTGCTTCTCAGCCTCTGTCGCAAACAAAACCACCAGCTGTCAAGAAAATAAGGAAGAAAAATACAGAGGAAAAAAAAAACACAAGAATTATCATTGTCAAGAATGGCAGGTTTATAGGATTTTAATCTCTATGGATAAAGTTTTTCTGGTTTGTTTGATTTTTGACTTTTTCAGAGACAATAATTCTTTACTTAAGTAGGATCTGCACACACACACACACACACACACACATACAGACATACACAATTTATAACGGGTGAAATGTGCGCAGTGTTCAAGAGCACACACAGTGGTACAAAACTGCAAACTGGATTACATTTTTTGGCACACAGAATCAATCACTTATATTTCCTGCTAGAACAATGGGAAAAACCAATCATGCCTTTCAAGGTGGGGCTGAATTATTATTATTACTCACTGGCTCATCATGACTGTACTCTACTATCACAGAAAAGCTTCATAACAGCCCAGATTTAGTTCCCCTCCGATATTTCTGCTCTGAATGCCTTCGATTGAAGACAGTTATGGGTGGGAGCAAAGAAGAGAAGAAGGGAGGAAGAAAGAAAGCATGAAAAGAAAGAGATAAAGCGAGAAAGGCTATGTATATTTATATATATAAAAAGCATAATGTCAGTTATCGCTACAAAGGGCCAAGGTCTGGAGTTTCACAGTCTTTCATGTACAATAGACGCAGTAGCGGTGGCTCTTTGTCTCTCCGCTGTGACAACGCCTGCCGCTCGGCACTGTGGGAGCAAAAGGAGAGCAGAGTCCACCCTGTAAATCTCTGTGTGTGTACCTGTGTGTGTGTGTGTGTGTGTGTGTGTGTGTGTGTGTGTTTGTGTGTGTGTGTGTGTGTGTGTGTGATGTGGATGCATAAGTGACACATTTCAATGCACTGATGACTTCTTCAATCCTGTTCCGCGGATCCAATTTTGGTCTCAGGTTTCCAGTCAGGTGACCCCCGAGGCAGCAGTGGTTCCTCAGCAGGAGGTAAACACATTCCCCTCCGGTAGACCCCGCGCTCAGCTGGCTGAGTTGTTTCATGTGTCACATTGAAATCCAATGTCTTAGTTTCACACCAGGCAGGCACGTGCACCTCTTCCTCTTTTATTTACAGACATTAAAAATGGAAAGTTAACACCAAGGTTGCTGTCTATCAACAAATGTATTTTAGAGTGTGATGTTGTCAGAGCAGCCCGTCGCCTTGTTAGTTCTTCGGCTGAACACTGCTCTGATCACTCCCAGAGATGGTTTTAGCAATCAAATCATAATCCTTCCACACACACATTCATGTTTTAACTCTAACGTGGCAAAGCACTGTCTGACTTCAGTCTGATCACTTGAAAATGCATCTTAATCGCGAGTGCAAAGAGGGTCTTAGAGGTTGATGCAGCACTTTAGATAACAAGGTTACAATGATAACAGTGGCTGCAGCTGCTAATAAGTACCACATCATTTGAAACCAGCAAATGGGCTCGGAGAAGCTGTGAGGAGATTTGGCCTATTTGTTAGACTTAAGGATTTATTTTCATGTGTGAGTCATGTAACCCAGATATTCTTTTTTTCTGCTGGTTGTGATGTTTTTCTTTCTTTCTTAGCAAGAGCTCGAGCAAAGCAAGTGATCTAATTAAGCCTAGTTTTTTGTGGCGGTGTCTTTTATCACCAGCAAAGGATCTGTTTTTTTTATTATTATTATTCCCATTATACCCATTCTTCACAACAGTTCCATGCTTTTGTAGAACTTTCTATGCAGAATAAAAAATGTAAAAATCTAAAATGTTCAGAAGCCAAACCTGACATTTGGTCCACATAAATAAATATTTTATTTTGACCCATTTTTTTACACTTATGTTACTGATATATACATAAAACAAATGTCTATTTAATCAAATAGGTAATTTTGCTTTATAAACTTCACTGTGATTAGACTACAGGAATTCACAAAGTCTACTACCCTCCATAACATGTACTTTTTCAAACAAATTTAAGTCTAAATTTGCTTTAGAAGTGCTGGTATATGAAATTTGATACCACTGAATATGGACTAGCCAGATTCCACTGTTCAGTCTTTGTGCTAAGCTAAGCTAACTGGCCGCTAGCTGTTGCTTCTTATTGTATAGATATTAGAAAGGTAGCATTCCTCTCATGTAATTCTTTGCTAGAAAGCCGGTGGGCATATTTCCCAAACCGTCAAACCATTTCTTTAACTATGTCAATTGTTCAGTAGTTTTTAAAGGTATAATTTATATTAATTGCTTGTCACTTTGACTGAGTAGTCTTATTAGAGATTTCTTGAACACTGCAATGGTCTCAATTCACTGACAAGAATACGATTGTGAGTAAACATGAATTTTAGGATACAACCCACAAAAATATAGATAATAAATATACCCAAATTAAATAAATAAGCAACCATTGGAAACTGAAATCCAAAATGACTGGTATCATTCTTCAACAAACCCTTATCTGTCAAACCCTGGTGTGTTTTGTTGCTACAGTAAATATATCTGTGTGTGTACAAGTTTTTCTGTGCATGTTTCTGAATATGTGCATTTCTTTGTGTGTGTGCATGAGAAGCCTCTGCTCGCAGCAGCCTCGTCCAGTTCCTGCCTCCCTGCCACCTTTTCCCTCCTCGCGGCCAGCTGTCACCACCACAGACGAGATCAGAGCAGCACAATGCCAGTGCGACAGCGTCCATTCTCTGTGCCAGAGCCTCGTGGAAAAGGGCGACCTTCAGCTGCAGAGCTTATGAGGGTGTTTCTGAAGAGCCAGACTGGAAAGCCCTGCATGTCTGCAAAGCCCAGTGTCCTCGTCGTCTGTTTCTAAGCCCTCAGTAGATTTGGGGCTGAATCGTGACGGAATGTTATTTCTTCCAAACCATTCCACACTTTGTTGGGCAGATGAGCAGAACACTTGTGGCCAGGTTTGTGGGTAAACTTGCAATTCTTCTTACCAAGATGTTTCAGTGTTAATCCTTTATATTGCTTCTCAGGTTGGATTCCTACAGTGAAGCCAATCCATCTTACTAGCAGGTTCCCACTTCATTGTCTGTGTGTGGTCGCACTGAAATGCTCAGATATTGTTATCATTACAGGGTAGATATTATCCGTGAGACAACACTCGTGTGTACATACATCCCAGCTCTGTAGGCTATTTGTTATGGTTACAGAAATCCCCTGCTTTTATGCCATCCTTTTGACAACAAAGGTCTGTTCAGTGATTTGCTTCGTGAACTCTCCATGTGAAATGAGGAACACTCGGACACAGTGTCACTTTCCCACCGCATTCAACCAGCCAACCAAGAAGCCTCAACTTCTTGACACAAACATACACACACAGATTTGCACCTTTTGACCACCCCCGGAATTGATGTCTCCACATAGAGATTAACTGTGCCACCACTCAGTAGGCATCCATTTACCCTTCTTGTTCTCCCTTTCCCTCCTCACTCACACAGTCACCTCTGTCTTGCTGTTGGTCACAAAGTAGGGCTGGGTGGGGAGGAAGTGTTGGCTGTGGCTTTGGCCTCTGCTGCCATGGAGCTGGTTCGGCTCCAGAACGGTACACTGAGGCCTCTTGTGCCCGTAGGTCTTCCTCCGCCCCACTGTCTCAGTCCCGTCCCAGCCCTTCAGCCCCATCCCATGCCCAGTCGCAATTGTGTTGGAACTGTATGCCAATGGGCGGCCCATTGTAGCCGAGCTGGAGCCAATGTTGGTCTCAGCGGGCCTGGACATGCCTAGGGACAGGCCACCTGGCATGGTCCCCACCATGTGTGCCAGAGAGGTAGCCCCGTGTCCTGGCGGCTTGCTACTATGGCTGTGAGCATGAGGGTGGGAGCTGTGAGAGCTGTGAGAGCTGTGGGCAGCGTGGCCATGGCTGCCTTTGAGTTTGTGACCATTTTGCTTAAGTGCCCCGCCTCCTCCCCCTGCTATGTGCCGCTCTGACGGGAGGGTCGACCCAGAGGAGATACTGGGCATCTCTGTGACATAGGTGGCCACAGGCTCTGGAGTCAGTGGACCCAGAGAAGTCATAGGGGTCATGGAGGACATCGGAGTGAGGGATGTCATGTGTGTCATTGAGGTCATGTGTGTCATTGACGTCATAGGTGTCATTGACGTCATGTGTGTCATTGACGTCATGGGTGTCATTGACGTCATTGGGTTCATTGACGTCATTGGGTTCATTGAAGTCATCTGAGTGATGTTGGGGTTCATGGAATTGGAGGCCATTGGATTCGAAGCCATAGGATTGTTGGTCATCGGAGGAGTCATCGACGACATGTTGCCCATAGAGGGTCTGGAGTTGCCCATTGGCTGGAGAGGAAGGCTGCCCTTCGATGGCAGCTCCACCATCAGTCGACGCTTGGTGTAGAGTTCTCCGTTGTACTTGGCAGCTGATGGAAGAGGGAGACAGAGAAACAGGGAGCTAATGAAAATGTAAGGTGGACATGAAAGAGCTGCTGCAGGGTACAGCTGAGATCTTCAGTTAATTGTGAGAAACTATTTAATTAGCCTTTTTTCAAGTTGGCTGTTTGCTCTTTTTAGACAGTCAGTTGTTAAAAAAAGAATATTCTCAGCACGTCTGTGTTTGCTAGGGAAAATAAAACTGTTATAGTGACTCATAAAAAAGAAGGTTGAGTAGTTTGTAGATCAGCCGCAAACTAAGGCAGGCATGCAAATGGACACAAGAAAAGGTTTGGATGGAAAATGCCCCATCCCTTTTTTACTCCCACAATCTAAACAGGTAGTGTAACAAACTCCATATACTTTAAATTGATTGGTCAGCTCTCCCTCATCACACTGACCAACAGGTTGTGAGGGCTACTGACACCGGAGGAGGGAACTCTAAAGGAAAGCCCAGAGTGTCTCCTCCACCTCTCCTCTTCCTCCTTTTATATAGCAAAGAAAACAATGTATTTCTGTGGTGTTGGGAAGGTGCTCATTATGACAAGAAAAATAACTATATCATGGACAAAGCATGCAAGGCCATTATAACATACACTATGGTGGTCAACATCGAACATACTGCATGTTGTTTTCTCCCTTTGACATTCAATCAAGGGAACATTTTAGTGTTCAGGAGGGTAATTATTGAGTAAATGGCTTTCTGACACATATTTACAGATCTGGATTTTAGAAGACACTTGAATGCGTTTGTAGAGAATCATTACAACAGGCTCTAGGCAGTCTTCCAACATCTGTCACTTGTACTTTGTAGATTGGCTCATCCAGTCCAAATTGCAAAATGCTGAATTCCAATCCTGACTATGAATTAGCCTCTGGGTGCTCGGCCAATATTGTGGGGCTTCTGGTGACATATCAGGGACTAGCCAGTAGGTGGATATCAGGGCAAAGACACTGTTTTCCATTTGCTGTGAGTCAGTCTCTACACAAAACACAAACAGCGATACTTTTTGTTGTTTCTTTAGGTCCATATGATATTTTGGCTAATCTCTATTCACAGCGATCTGCAAATGAATAAAGATAAGTTAAAAAGTGGATAGCCAAAACATGTGTAATGTTTTCCAGCCCTACCTGCTGGCAACAAAAGCTTGATAGGTCAAACTGAATGTAATGGGAACCAGAATACAGATTCTGCATATTCACATGCCGAATGAGTTCATAGAGATTAACGACTGCACTCTATCAATGCTTTGAGTAGCTTTGTAATTTTGCTATTGCACGAAACATGTGCCCAATGACGGTCTTAAGCTCAGCACTCTGTATAAATGTAGTGAATTCGTTAGAACAGGTAAACCTGTACAAGCATGTAAGCTTACTGGCTCTATGAAATGCTACCTCACAGTGTAATGGCTGAATATAATGCATTGAAGTGGGACTGGAGAGTTGCTGAAATAAGTTATTGCAATTGGTGGAAAATCTTTTTTTTAGCAGGTAAAGCTATGAGGACACACATGTATACACAGGGTGCAAATTTGGAGTCTCAGCCAACAGACACCAACATCTTACTACTCAGCCTCACTGTGCTCTATGCGCTGGTTTAAGCCTCTTCCCCGTATCGTCTGTATACCCGGCCATGTTTGTGTGTGACTGCTCCTTTCTTGTAGCAGTCACCTTTCATGCCACACATTTATTCCTCCCTCTGGCAGCCGCCGTCCCCAAGCCACAGTCTCTCTTATCACCGCGAAATGTGAGCTTTTTTTTCTGTCGGATTCACATTCCAAGTCGAGTCATTACTCTTTAGCCCTCGTTGCCTCCACGTCGTCGAAGATAAAGTTAACACAGTCAGTGAGTTTGCTTTTGCCACTGTAACAATAAATCTGGTTTATCACGGCGAGAGAAGCGGGCAGGAGGGGAGGTATAGCGGAGGGGGATGCGGATGGGGGCTGAGGGGGCAGCGGCGTATCTCCTGCCGAGTTTGCAGCTAGACCGCCCCGGGGGATCAAACTTGCTCAGGCGACAGGTGAATCAATCCGGCGGCAGTCAGCTCAACAGTGCACACATCCAGCGGCGTACGTGAGTGGAAATGGAAAACACTGCTGTTACGCAGCACGGGCACTGCATGGCTCTGCCTGAGAAAGGCCAGTACCCCACAGGGACCAACACACATTATGCATGAGGGAAAAAATAAATCAAGCACTGCTTTTTTTAAAGTCCCCCAGCGCAGATAACATACAGATCTTATTAGTGTTACACCAGTGTGTCAGTCTGCTTTTTATTAGAGAATCAAGTTGTCTACTTTCAAAAAGGATGGAGGGCTTATAATGATAACAAGTAAACAGAATAGCAATATATGGCCAATGCATTGCATGCATAGGCACACATAATTATGAAACTCTTCAAGACCACATTTCTTTTTATATTTTGCAATTTCTCTATTTCTGAGATTTTTTTGTATATGTGTGTTGATCAACCCTGTCATAGTCATCCAATAGTCATAGTAAATGCCAGAGAAGCTTTCTCAAGTGAACATTTGCATTCGTTGGCAGGTAAACGGTCTAATGTAAATATATTCAGTGTGGGCTCAGGATGTGAGATCTTATCTGAACCTGCTCTCTGTAGTAGTTCAGCCGCAATCTCCACTGTGGAAATGCAGCAATGTCAGGCAAAGTGGTTGAACTGTTGAATGCTCGCGCGCTCTTTTATAGAATGTTAGCGGATTTGACATTTCGGCCATCTCAGCAGGGCGGCTCGAGAAATCGCAACGTTGGTCCCTCGGGTTAATCCACCCTTTTGGTCCATACTTTAATATCTCCACCACTAAGGACTGACGTGAAATTAATAACCAACATTTGTGTTTGATAGATATATGTCTAATTCGCCAAGGCTCCAAGGGTTAATCGCCAGTATTGACAGCCGACTCGTGACCGATCAAACGCTAGTATCAGCAGGACCTTGCTCTTGTAGCTCCATCATCCATCATCTACCCTGCAGGATGGCATCGCATGAAACCAGAATGTTTTGAATTCATTTCTGGATACTGGAAGAAGTGCAGATGCACCATCCTTCTTTATAGATCAACAGTCTATGGTTAACACCTGTCTGCTCTTAGACTTTGGGGAGATGCAGGACAGGGGCAAGTGTGTTATCAGAAAAATGTGTTCCACATTTACTGCCGATTCTTTCTGCAGACTATCCAAGACAGACAAACTTATTGATGTTGTAGAGGAACATCCTTTCTAACCTTTAATGGTTTATCGCAGTTGTTAGATGTTGCAGAGCAGGTTGCATTAGCTGTGAGCCATAATTGGTCATTTGTTCTCCTGGGCTGAGCTACAGGTCTGCATTCAGGGACGTTTATTAGTGGGGTTTTTGCCTCGGTCGGATTTAGAATTCGATAAAGTGACCTTAAATAGATTCACGGGGGACAGTGGAGATGGCTATTGATTGACAGAAGTGTGTCTTATCAGCTGGACGGTAAACCATTGGGAAAATGGCAGAGGCAATTAAAGAAAAGGGGGAAAAAAGGCAGTTGGGAGAGTGGTGTTGATCTTCGCTTGGTGCTTTCTAACAGGGGGTCACTAGGCAGTGAAAACACCAGACGCAGAGAAGAAAAGAAGACCGAGGTCCATTTATGCAGCTTGAGATTGATAGAGCTCATACAAAGGTGATTTCAAACAGAGCAACCACTTTCCTTTCGGGTTGCCTGCTGTCTCCTTCTGTATCACCTCTCTCTCTCTCATACTTCACCCCCATAAAATGTTTTCACAGCTCATGAGTGACGTTCCCATCTCCGGATGAACAGTAATGGCAGTTTGCCTGCTGGAATCCCAGGCTCCTGCACTGCATATCTCTAGACAGGTTTCCAATCATTTCAAAGGTGCCTCTTTGAATACCACTTGTGGAATGGAAATCTGTCAGTCAAGTGTGAGCTAGAGGGGGGGTAAGGCAGGAGGCCTTCCTTCAATTACAGAAATGGAATCAGATATGAGCCCCTATAAGGGAGGATCGAGATTAGCAGCTCAGTGATTCTTTAAGGGGTGATATGGAGCGTGATGGATTTTGTGTGGGGGCCTGGAGGTGACTGTGTGTGTGTGTGTGTGTGTGTGTGTGTGTTTGTGTGAGGGGGGATACAAAGGGAGCAAAAAGAAAAAGGTGAGGTAGAGATAAAGGTGACAAACTGAGGGGAGGGAGACGAGAGGATGGGAAGTGCAAAGATTTAGGGGAGAGGGAACGGGGAGAAAGGTGAGAGGACATGAGAAGATGGTGAGAAAGAAGGAACAGAGGAGGGAAATGATGAAGGAGAGAAAAACGAGGTGAGTTAAGAAGAGCGTGTAAAGAAAAAGGTCCAGGTGACGCAGTGAGGGGAAGACGAGGAGCATTTCAGGTATAAAGAAGTAAGGAGAAGGAGGTGGCTTTAAAATCAGCTGAAGAAGAGGAAGAGGAGAATATTGACAGTTACGCGCTGAAAGACTTTACAACCATTAAACATAGCTCCCTGTTAAATAAAAATTGTTGCCAAGCCAAATTTGCCTTGTTATAGTTTTGCACTTTTCATCCCATTAAGTGAGAAAAACTACTAACTGCCAGTGTGAGCGCATCCCGTCTACAAACCAATCAATGTCAGGGATTGCTTGATTTGAGTTGAATTTTAACCCTATTTCAACCCTCACCCTTAAAATGAAAATGTGAAATAAAATGTAAACAATGTAACAAAGACATGAACTTTCAGGTGTGAAACCGCTGCAGACTTAAGATTCTTGTGCTCTTCAGGCTCTTCACGTTTTTTTTTTTTTTTTTAGGGGGGGGGGGGGTATTTTTAGATTATGCAGGAGCCTTTTTCTGTCTGTTTTAGTTCATGTGAACATTTCAAATAGCCGATATCAATGTCTGGCTCCACACAGGAATGTGTACAATTTGCTTATTCTTACCATACAATCATTTAGATCAGTGCCGTCACAATTTCCTTTGGGATTGATTCTTAATTTAAAGCCGATGAATTATTTTACAAGGTTCAGGCTCTTAGGAGTAAGAGCCAAACACTCACTGATGTGTTTGTGTCACTGAAATGCAACGTGAAACACAACTGGCATTTATTTAGCTCGAAGGGCGTCACAGGGAGAAGGGTGTGGGAGTACGCTGCTGCTTTTAGATGAGAATGGAAACTGCTTACGTTTGGATGGATGTTAGAATCTTCGGTCCGTGTGAGGATATTGAAGTGCAAGTGGAGTTTGGTTGGGGGGGGTCTAATCATTGTCGTGCATTAAACAAAACAATGATCTTCCGTCCTCCTGTCAGTTTGTGATAGCTGACAAATTCCAGGACTTGTGGCCGAATTTTCAGTTTTTCTTTTTCTTGGATCTGCTTGCATAATTCCTCCCGCACATCGTAACAGATGACTTATATTTCCCCACACACACTCCGCGGAGCATTTGCATGTGCATCATGTGTTGGTGTTATGTGGCGTTAGAAGAGAAGCAGGGGCCTTACATCAGAGAGAGAGAGGTTTTCCAGCTGAGAGACAGTGGGGCTGCATCCCTTACTCAAATTGCAACGTGTCATGTGGCTGCGCTGCACTCTGATCTATCGGAGCTGCTGTCAGTGGAGAAATTGGCATCCCTGCCTCTGCCGTGACTGATTCCTTCACTCTATGCTGAATGGTCAAAGGACAAAAAAAAAGGATCTCATTGCCTTTATGGTCCTCAGAGACAGACACCGAGATGTCTTCTGTTTGCATTTTAAGTAAGGGAACGATTTTCTGCGATCAAACACGGAGGCAGATGTGCCGAAAATATCCAGCCACCGACTGAAGTCTATATTTGGTCAACTATCAGCATATTCTAAATATACACCAGCAAACAATACAGATGGCAGGGTTCAGGATGACAGTGTTAATCACTATTTTCATTTCCTCTATGCGTTATGTGTCGACTTGTCACATTGTGTTCGTCTGTTTCTCTTTAAAAAAAATGCTGGCAGTTACATAAACTGCCACTGTAATCACAAAACACCTTCTTGCTTCCAGGGCACAAAGCAGGGCTCAGCTTACATGAGCATGATCTGTTAGTACAACATGTCTATGGATGAATTAGGGTTCTTAACATGCAGGGCGGTGAGGGGAGGGGCACTTAGAATGCAGAGGGGGTTCAAACCTGTATTTGTCATCGGAATCAAATATTTTCACTTCGGCTCTTTGCCATGCACAGAGGCCTTTCAACAAATAGGGTCTTGTAGCTATTTGCACAGATATTTAGATTTTGTGTTATTAACAATATCTGATATCGCGAGTGGGCTGAATACTGAATCAGGTGAGGGTCGGGTGCCGTACCTGACGAGCATTAACATGCTGACAAGACGCTCGCGCTGAAAAGTTCACAAGTCAATCTCGGATGAATTCAGGTTATGAAATAGTGATGCCGCTGCCAATAACACATGAGCATGGTGCGCTTCAGCTCACACTGCCAAAAGACCTCATTGAATTCGGCGGCATGCATTAGGCTGCCGAACAGCTTGATGAGCCGCCTGTTCCTGTGTTACATGGAGTCTAGTTTTGGTGCCACCAGTCAAATCAGACTGCTGTAGTTCAGCAGCGTCGCTCCTGGAGGCCTCTGGAAGAAAAAGTCTCCACCGCTCCTTATGTTAGAATCACAAAACCTGTGGGGACTGTACATGAATTAATCAGGAGGGGAGGTAGGGCCAGAAAAGCAGGGGGAGGTCTTTTTGCTGAAGGGAGGGTGGGCATAATCTGTAGTTCTTTTTTCCTGACCCAGATTTAATCATTTTCTTGCAGGATTTACAAGACAATGGTGCGATGGACCATGAGAGTACATTCATTGCATTCCAGTCGCTGCAAAGTTACAATTCAACCATGACCAACAGCCATAATGTCCCTTTTTATTGTCAGTTATATTTAGAGAGATTAAACATAGTTTCCAAAAATGACAATGAATTTGAGGTTAACGGCTCCTCGTAATTGAAGCACGACTCCTAGGGGATCTCTAAAAAAAGGCAAGTAATGAATTAATAGGACTCCCAGTTCGCAATTTTACTATACATTCGATTATGATTCAGCTTGCCAGAATGGGGGAAGTACGGTGGCCCTTAGAGCTCAATGCACGACAACTTGAGAAGACACATGCAAATGGAGAAAACATTTTCATCATCTGACAAATACAACGCAATGCAAATACAACACGACCAGATTCTCACAACACAATGGGAGTGTTTCCAGGGGACATGAGAAAGTGAGGAACAAAGCTGGGACATACTTGCAAATTCAGGAAATTTGACAAATTCATATAATTCAGTGTCTTCCGTTAATTATCGAGAAATGTGGAAGCCCGCCATTTTGTAATTTGTCCAGTCAGAGCTTTGTAATGAACCAAAACACGTTTTACTCTTCCCGTCATAACATAAGAGATCTATATCTTTGTGTGTGCTGCACTATTTGCTTTGTGTTAGCTCGTGGCGTCGCGCTACGGCGAGCAACCACATGCTCACACTATGGTCCATAAAGTTTTTATCGTCCATGAAGACAGTCAGACCTCATAGATTCAGCTCCAGTTGGCATGCAATTCTCTCTCATGCAAGACATTTTATTCACTATTATTCTGCGCACATATCAGAATCTGTTGAGCTTGAGATTGACCTCGGTGCACATGCAACCCTACTGAGTCCATAGCTTGAATTAATGCAGATTACTTCCGCTGGCTGGATACAGTGTCTCAGCCATGTTCCTCCTTTTTTCGATGTGAAGGTTAACAGCACATTTTCTATTTGCCGGGCACGTGCTATCAATTTAATGAAGACGTTTTCATTCATTGTAGTGAGTTGAGCTCTCAGGGCCACCGTAGGGAAAGGTCACAAGCTCCAAGAGTAGGTGCCCCCTCTCCAAACATTCTTACAGTCAGCACCACTAGAAACAGCAAGGAAATCGGTCACACATCTTCCAGTGCACTCGCCTCTCCCCTAACCTGTGAAAACATTCTCTGTTCCTGTTCATTTTACACTTGTTAAAATGTGAAGATGATAAGAAGCCTGACAGACACTCACCCACAGCCTTCAGGGAGGCGTATTTGTTGAAATCTTTATTCTGCTGCTGCTGCTGCTGCTGCTGCTGCTGCTGCTGTTGTTGTTGCTGCTGCTGCTGCTGTTGCTGCTGCTGCTGCTGCTGCTGTTCGTAGGCGTGAGCGAACTGGCTCAGGGCGGGGTAGGGGTGCTGCTGACCCATGTTAGAGCCCTGGCCCACGTTGTTGTTGATCTGCCCCCCCTCTGTGGACAAGGACACATGGCAGGACAAGGTTATGATCAGGTTTAGGATGGTTATCATCGGGAATATCTCTCCTGTTCATTTTTCCGGCATCCACTCGTACACCCACCCCCTTTCCCTTTTCCTTCTACTGTAGGATGCATAAAGAGACGATGATGTTGAAAATCTGTCCACACTCAACAATTCTCTGGACACATGAGCGGCAATTCATTACAGCACCATTAACAAATGACCTCTTGCGCTCATTCTATAGCTATAGCCTCTGGTTTCCCATGCTCCCTATTAAACATTTGGACAGAATGCAGACTGTAAACACTGATTGGCTGCATCTACCGACCATTACAAGAGATTTTATCAGCGGTTTCAGCGCGTGTCTCAGAATACAAAGTAGCCTGTAAGCCTGTGTAGTAGCTGAGAGCTCCTTATCTGAGGTGGTTTACAGACACATCCCACATCTACTGTGTCAGGTACTGTGTGAGAACTGTCCGTCTCGAAACTGTGTCTGTGGTGAGCGCACGGGCGAGGCCATGGTTGCAACATTTCCAGTGAGGGTTTAAAAGGGAATATATCAGTATGTTCTCCAGATTCTCACTTTAAAGGAAGTTTGATTTTTTTAAAACAGAACTTTTTGGGAGAGGGTTGAGAAATAACTCTCCTTAAGACTTCTTTGAAGTGGGGAAAAAAAAAAAAATCCAGACACGACGCAGTCAGACTGAACTTTTGTTTTCCAGCAAACTCTCCCAATAGTATTTAAACTGAGTATCTCTAATGGGGCTGCTTGGCCATGTTCATTGTGCTAAACGGAAGGTATTACTGCTGTAGCACCCACCGGGCCCCACTTACACCGTTCTGACATCCATCACTGTTTTCTTATCTGCAATTTGTTCTCAGGTATAAACAAAATGGATGCACACTCAAGAGCCCTCTTGCACACACTTGTTTACTGACAATGCTTGTGCAGAATAATCAGTTTGTCTTTAATCTGCAGTTGTATAGTTAGGTTTCAATTACACAAAGAAGACAGGTTTCAGTGCATACTTCTGTTTGTGCAAAGTTATATTGATTTCTTTAAGTGTCAGAGATTTAAAATACATGAATATGTAACACTCATTCACCCAAACAGTCACCTATCATTAGGTTTCACACACTGGCTGTGGTAAATGTGCTAAATGTATCACAACTTCAATGATTTTCCAGCTTTCAGAGTAAATGTTCTGTCCAATTGTAGCCTGTTAATTCTGAAAGCGAGCTGACTGACTGTGAGACGGGAACAATTCTGCAGTTTAAGAAGGATTCAGGAAACAGTTTTCTTAAATACAGAAAAGAACAGCATGGGAAGTGGAACTGGGAAACCGCTCAAGCTTTTTTTTTTTTTAAATACTGTCGATTTGACATCAAACTCTAGGATGCAAAGAGATTTGGAAAATATATTTTACCTTCAGAACAATATATAAGTTTAACTGTTTAATATGTTAACCGTTTATGAATTGCTTTTGGTCTAGCTGGCTGTGCACATTGGGTACAAGTCTATGGCCAAATGTCTCACATTGCATTCTCCTTCTTTTCTGCTTCCTGTTACAGTTTTCAAAAAAGAACATTTTACTATTTTATGTTTTTTTTTTTTATTTATAACAAGATCTAGTTGGCGTGATGTTGTGATCGTGATTAGCAATTATACCCTGGCACATTTTCCCAGGAGCCCTCTCAACCTCATAATTGAGAAGTCGGTGGATCAGCCCTCCTCCCCACTCCAGTTATGTAATAATGGGGCCTGATGCTGTACCTCCCCACGAAGATGCAAAAAATCAGATGGGGGGGACAAGACGTACAAGAAGTGCAAGCATGGAAATAAACTGAGGCCCCTGCGTCTCAGTAGAGTCTTATGAGAGCGTCGTGGAAGTGCACTGCTCTGTCAGACTTCAAAACTCAGCCGAGTGTTCAAATATGTGTCGGAATTCTGAGGACACTCCAGCATTGTTCTCTCGCTGTGCTGAGCCTGACAAGATAATTGTAAATTCCTGTTCCTGAAGGCAAAGGTATCCTGGCTAAGTGAAAACATTCTGTGAAAGGCCCCCGTACTGCCACTTGATAATTTGAGGAAGTAAGTAAAAATGTGAGAGAGAACGAGGGTGAGCGAGGAAAGTGAAACAGGACGACAGGAGAGGGATGAGACATCATGAACAATGAAGAGTGTTCGAAATTTTTCTGGCAGAGAAATGAAGGAGGTGTGTGAAGCACAGAGGGAGCGTGACAAAACCATTTACCCAGAGAGCAAAAGAAATGAATATAGAGAGACACCAAAGTCAATTTCAGACACGAAAATGTACGGAAATGGTGTTTTCACATATGAGGAACGCAGCAAGACACTGGCGCACAACAACGGGAAATTGTCCGGCACATTCAGGCGAGGGGTAGCACATGGAGAGAATATGCAGGAGACTGAACATTACATATATTTCCACTGCAGAAATCACATATTTGTATGAACAACGGCAACGGCCTTTAAACATCAAAATGTCCCGATTCTCGTTGTCTTACCGAAAGTTCCGGAAAAGAGAAACTGGCTAGGAAATTTCTACATGAAAATGTGCAGGCGTAATCCCCCACAGTCAGAAATGGACAATCCCAAACCAGCCCTATATATATATATTAACTCTTCCTCACCTCCTCCGTCTCTGTCCAATAGCTGCTCAAACACATGTCCTTCAGTTGCTCCGCAGCAAACAGACGAGGAAGTTGTAAGTCTCGAACTATGATTTCCTTCACCATTTTCTCCCTGTTTCCCCTCAGCCAGTTGTGAGCTGGGCTCAAAGGCCGTACACCTCCACATCTCTACTGTCAAGGCAAAGCAACTTGTGTCGCTACTTATTATCCACTTAGCCCTGGCACCGACTCAAACCACACACACACACACACACACACACACTGACTGACAAGGTAGACAGGGAGTCGAGATAATTAAAAAGAGCATCAGAGTGAGAAACAGTGTGAGGCCGTGTCGACCAAAGAATAAGAGACAAGATTCCCCGATGCGAATGAAATGTCCCATGGTGCTGAGTGAAGAGGAGCAGGCATGTGATGTGAGTTCATATCGACAAGTGGAGACAGCACATCCAAAGCTGGGAAATTAAATGACTGGAAAAATGCAAGCCTGAAACATTTTCTGTTTTATTGGATCCGAGAGCCGCCCACTTCTTGGGTAAACACTTTGCAATGTTTTGAAATGGCTCGGCAATACTGGCTCACTGAAGGCTGTGTGAATTTGCGTAAATTGAAAATGAGCCCGAGTGATGGGAGTCGGGGGGGGGGGGGGGGGGGGGTAGAGAAGGGGAGGAGGGCCATGAAGAGGAGGAATATAACAAATGGAGGCGCTGCGTATTTATACTGCTGAAACAACTACATTCATTATAACTGCATTCAAGTCACGATGGAGGCCAGCAGTCTACAGCTTTGTCTTTCTTTCGAGGCCAAAGCCAGAAACAAAAACACAAGGTGCCTGTTTTTGTCTTTGTCATAAAGGCTGTGTGTGGTTGTGGCACACAAATTCAATGTCCCATCGAAGCTCAGGTGCAGCGCCCCCTCTCCAGGCACTCTGCCACTGACGGGTTTCGGTGAATCCTTGAACAGTCGAAGAAATGTCAGCACAGTTGTAAAACCCACAGCTCCACGAAATGAAAGAGGAGACCCCCCCCCCCCCCTCTCATAATTGTAACTGTAAACCAAACTCTGATTGTATGCAAATGATCCATATGTTGTTATCGTAGTCTCACTGAGCATCAAATTAACACATGGTTACAACTGTGCTGCATTTTGGCTTAAGTGGCCGCGGTAAAGTTCCTGTTTAACCAAGTGTGTGCATAGGCAACTGGCAGCGTCGTGAATGCTAGTGTTCAAATACTAGCTTAGGTACTACGCTTGTAACTGCATTACGCGTGGGTGATTCATTAGTGACCCTAGGAAATGTTTTTTTTGTATTTTTTCCCACTGAAGTATGAGATCCATAGTTTCTGAAGAGATGCCAGATGATTTCTAAAGGTCACTTGTTATTTTCCTCAGACCTCCTTGAGCTTGACATGACGGACATCTGGCTGTGCGATGTTACCGCTCACCAATATTAAAGATTTATCACTTCCTGTACACCATGTTCCCCCCCCCCCCCCAAAGCAAAGTATATTTCAAAGTGGTTTTAAATTGGCTGAAGGCTGAATCCCTGCTGTGTCGTGTCAGTCACCGACAAAAGGCTGCTGGGCGTTTAGTTATATGAAGGCACCATGGAGGACTGCTGAAAGGTGTCTTGGGAGTAGCATTGAATCTGGTCTGAAACGTATGCCACTGTTTTTTGACGTTATTTTTTTGGGGGGGGGGGGATTAAAGAAGAAGACACGCTGCAGAGCCCAGGCGGGGGAATGTCAGGATTACAGTAAGTGTGACTGGACTCGTGAGACAGCGGGTGGATGATGAGCTTATGGCCACCAGGTAACAGACGGTGAAGTCAGCAGAGCTCCCAACGTGAGCGTGCACTTACACCACGCTGCCGAGGCAGAGTCACACGTTCGGCACCGAATCGCTGAGCGCTTTTCAAAGCGGCACCGCTTCCCTCGTGTGAAGCCAGACATCCAGCGTGGAGCCCACAGCTCATCCTCCCGGGGACCTACTGGTATCTGTGCTTTTTCTCCTGTGCTAAGCGCAGAAGGAAAAGGCAAATAGGGTAGACAACACATGGAAGGCTGGTCCTTGATGTGTTCTGTAGAGCTGTGAGAGTGTGTGCGAGGGAAAATGAAGAAGAGAAAGCATAAAAGGGAGACAGAGACATCAAGAGAGAGCCAGAGCACATGTATGTAGGAGTGCTTCTGTCTCTTTCTTGGCCTGGCTCCATTGCCACTGGCTGTACAGTGTAATTTTTTCCGCTTGTTTGATTCGGCGCTGGAAACCGTAAGCGGCTGACTCATCTGTTATTCCCTCGTTCTCCTCACTCGGGCAAACGGATAAACCCTCTTCTTTTCCTCCGCTGCAAAACTGCCTCTCTGTCATTACTCAACCCTCTCCATCCTCTCTCTTCCTCTTCCCTCTTGTCATGGCAACGGCATTCTCTCGTGTAGTATTCGCTCGGCAGCACGCGGCGGGTTCGCTTTGTCCCGCAGTCACCCGCGCCCACATATCAACAGGCAGCCTGGCAGTGCTGTACTTGAAAAAGTCATTGTTATGCAACCTATGTTATGTTGCCTGCTGCTCCGTCGGCCTGTCTGTTTCGGCTCTCTCCGCTCGGTCTTCACGTGTCTGCTTTGCCTCCTCCGAGCTGGTTTGGGGTCACATCCTTAACAGCTTTGTCAGGCAGGCACTGTCAAAGAAGCGTGCATCTTTTTACCGAAAAGACTCGCTGTAGTTTGGTATAAAGGCCATTTTATGAGTCATCTCTGGGTATTATATCATTTCGAATGCTGAGTGTTGACACAGAAGTCTGCACCAAACAATGAAAACCGGAGTTAATAGAGCCTGACTTAAAAAAAATGAGACTTGCACAATTCTCCAATAGCTGCGCCGGTAATATATATCTTTGTGATATTAGTTCAGAACAGCTACATGAAAACAGCACATGAAGAGCAAACTCTCGTGTGTGTGTTTGTATTATGTGGCTGTGTTGACTGTGCATCATTCAACACTGTGTAACAGGCTGTGCAAGTAAGAGTGCGCAAGGTCCTCTGTGTTTTTTTCTGCAAACGCATATTTAGTCACACTAGAAATGGTAAGCAGGTTATGTGTGAGCCTGTGTGCGGCGGGAGTCGAGAGCTCCCTCTTTATATTCCCTCCCGTCTGTTTACAGTAAGAAGAGCAGCTCCTGCCTCGACCTCATCCCTTCCCTCCATATCGCTCTCCTGCACGCATGGAGGACGGTGAGGATCACATATCGAGAAGAGACCTCATGGTGTGACCCCTCAGGCTCCTGGGAATTTCTCCAAGAGACGGGTGCAAGATCCTCTTCGTGTGTGGCGAGGCCTCAGGGTGAATGAGTTCATGTGCAGGCCTGAGCAGAAATGGCTCAGGCCTGCACATAGGTCAGACAAATGTGATTAGGGGCCATGGGGGAGAACATTCATGAGATGCTTATGATATAGAAACGAGACAGTTTCCATCCAAGCACGAGAGCGAGAGACAGAAAGCGAGACACGAGCAGATGTCTGAGGCTCCGCGGGTCTCTCGCTACGGATGGAAACTTATTTGACATCCATGCTTACACCTTGAGAGAGGGCCAGCTTTACGAGGGTCGAGCCAACAGCTCACAGCTTCTAGAGGAGCTTTAAAAGTCACTGAGTCGTGTTTAGATCAGTGAGCACCAACCATGGATTTGTGTACCTCAGGGGCGGTGGACATGTGGTAAAACTGTGGAGCAGTGGTTCAAAAAAAACATAAATTCCACTACCCAGAAATGTAGCCAAAAATATCCTGGATTCAAACGTCACCATCTTGCACAAGTGGACTCAGTCTGTTCAGTAGGGAGATTCCTGACGATGAACGCACTCGACCAATCATGGGTCAGCCTCAGCTGTCAATCATGATGTGTCACCCCGTTTTGATAGAAAACAAGGACTTGTACAAACATTAGTGTGACAAGAATTGACTCAAATGACAGAAACCTTCTTTGAGAAAAATGTATTTGACCTGAACTTTGATTTGTGACTTTTTAGTTTTGTCCTTGTCCGACCCATTAACATGGAGGAGGCAGGGTTATAACCCCTAAGGCAGCCAGTCACCAGGCAGCGATTAAGTCGCTTATGCTTCACCTTTGGGGAGGAGTCATGTCATCTCTCTTTAACTTATCTCGAACTTAATATAATCAGCCTGAACAGTGATCTATTGATTAACACAGCAGCAAAAGCCACTTTCTCTTTTGGTAATAGTGTTAAAAAACATCCTGTCTCTAACTCATATGATGGGTTGTTTACTGAAAGAAGGATCTGGATTGCTGGGTGTTTAGCGACTCACTAGATTTTAAAGCTCCAAAATGAGTATTTGCATGAGCAAGCATGTGGAAAAGCGGGCAGCGCGCAATATGATACAGGATCTCCCTGTTTTGACGACGTGTCACTCGCACCACACGTTCAATTCCCCCACGCCCCCGGAGTGCCTTGAGGACTTTGGCTCGCATGGCCATGAATAATATATCTTATGTAGCTTAGCCATACGTTTGCTGTTTGGCGCTCAGCACACAGCGCGGTCTGTCTCATCCAAAGCAATGTGTCACATCCTCAGACTCATATAGGGGCTTGTTTCCCAAACATTGTTCATCTCATTATCGTCACCATATGCCGCTCGCTTTGTATCGGCGCTCATTAGCGCATCAGCACACTCCCATTTAGGAGGAGATAGTGCGAGAGAGAGCTCAGAGGGGGGGGACACGATGGAGAGAACGCTATAAAATACTTGAGGGAGAGAGCGAGAGAGAGAGAGAGATACAGTGAGATGTGTGCAGCCAACTCTGTGCCAAAAACTGATCACCTATCTCGGAGTAATTCTCATGAGGGCTGACCATTAAACAGATAGGGGGGGGGGGGGGGGGGGCGATGCAGGGAAACCGTATTATTGAAAAGTCTGTCATGGGAAACGGCGGGCTGTAAATGATAGCAGAGAGAAAAGCTTATCTAACCTTAATTGTTCCTCTGTAAGCCTTTGAAGGCACAATGACTTCCGCGGCAGCCCTTTGTGATTACAGCCCTCCGTCATACCCTCCTCATTTTGAAGCGCTATCGATTTCTATTCTTCCTTTTTTTTTCCTTTTCTCCCTCTCCTATTCAAAGTGGAGCGTTTCCTGCGGGATTCAACAAATCTCCATCTTGCATTGTCTTGTCACAGGACAATGCATCGACTCCAGTCTCACAGGACATTGTTAAAGCAAGTCACTGAATCAATAGTAACATATAACTCTGATATCTATCAAGACCTGACCGCTGTTTAAACTACAAATATGTCAGTACAAAAGAGGAGAGTGTGTGGGAATTAAAAAAAAATACATTAGCAGTGTCAAAGCAGATCTGATAATAGCATCAGTGTCGAATTAAATTCTTGCTCTGAACTTTAATTTCCTGCTATTGCATACAGTATACCACGACAGATTTCTTCGACTTTTATCTGTCTCCAATCCCAAACTGTGGCAGATGGGGGCATCCATTTGGAACGGAATGGAAATGTGTCATTGCAGCTGACTTCACGCTCACATTTAAAAATGCAAAAAGGATCAACCTCGTGGCAGCTGAACCGCACGAATGGATGGAGACGACTCACACGTGAAGGACATTCGAGCAAATGAGACGCGAAAATAACACCTTCCGGACGACGAGAGCTGTTTATCAGACACTTCGAAGACAAAAGTAGCGCTGACAGATGTGTGCAAGAACATCACAAGTTGTTTGGGAAGAAAGCTGCAAAGTGCTGTCTAACAACTGCAATTTCATATTAATGAGGAATCAAATCGAGCAGAAATCAGAAAGCACACTGGACTTGATACTCAATGTGTGGAGCGTATTGGTGATACAAGCCTCAATTAATACATCAGCGGCCTGGCAGGCTACCAACGCTGAGGTGAGAAATACTACAGCAGCTTCAATGCTTCGATGACAACTGAAGCAGAGAACGCCCAGAATATAGGATGTGGATCTGTACGTGCTGGCTGAGGCTCAATTCGCTCAATGACCCTGCCCCGAAATGAAACTGATGTTTCACACCTGTTCCAACCCTGTTCGGTTTGGTGGCAGTGTGAAAAACTGTATATGGGAAAGTTTGGACTTTCAGACCAACCGCGGGCAGTTGAGACAATATTCAACAATAGAATAACAGAACCAGAATTGCTTGTAGTCGTCGCATCCAAAGATATAGTGTTTGAAACTAACTGGAATACAGACATGAATCTTGGTTCAGACTTTCCAGTATAAAAAGGCCCTTAAAGTCCTGGTATTATGATCCAATTTACAGTGTAAAAACAACACGGGGCTGCACTGATCTGAGAAATTGAATCTGGCACCAAGAATACACCTTTTATATTCCCTCACATTAACACTACGTCCTCTACGTCACATGTCCGATGTAACAGTCAAACCCAGGACATGTGATGTCAAGCAGTTGTTTGTAAGTGCTGTGTACCAACAGGAAGTTATAAGGCAATTTGCATGTATATAGGTACATAATGCGACTTAAGGTCAGAATACGCCACATGAATTAATTAGATTACAGCCTATTCTCAGTATGACCTTATTCAGATAAAGGTAATCATTAAATACTGGTTACATGAGAGTGTCAGTTTATTAACTTAATCCGATTCATGCTGCACTGTACAGAGTCTGAACTTGAGGTATGAGATGGATCCACATCAGAGCTGAGGTATCAGGAGACAAAACATTGGATCGGTGCATCCCTACAAATCATTTAGTGGTAAGGGGGCTAATTTAAACCTGTAAATAGACTGAAATATTACGGTTGACCTCACTAAAGTTTATTTTTTCCTTCTCACATTCCTACGCGCCCCCCAAAAGGCCGTGGTATTTCAAACCACCAGTGTTCAGGTTCCTGCCACATGATTGTGTCTCATAAGTGCCCAGGGCAGTCATCTCTGGTAGCTACACACTGGGTGTTCCTGCCTGTGACAGGGCTCATCAGTCACCGGGCTGAGCGAGGGAGAGACGAGCAGACAGAAAACAGAGAAATAAATACCTGCTCCACTAAAGCACATGATTGACAAAAGGGAGCCCTTATTCATCACGGTGAAGAAGCACCCCCTCAAGGAAACAGGGCATCCGCAATAACATCCGGGCCTATTGTTCTTCTCAACAATCTTCTGTCTCTCTCGCAGTTTCTTGTCGCGGCCCCGATTGCTTGATTACAGAAAAGGAGGCCAGGTTTAGAAGTAAGTGTCCTTTACTTTTGTCCCCTTTTAACTTCTTCCTCCTTGTGAGTCTGAGCTGATTGGCGAGATGCTACCGCTGCACTGCCACCTTGACTTCCCGGGCCATACCGGTTCCCCTCCTTCATCCGGAGCTATGAGTCAGCGGTGGGACCGCCGCTCCGTCAGCTGAGGGCAACATGCTGCTCGAGACAAAGAGAGACGGACAGAGACAGACAGATAGGGAGGGAGGGAGGCGGTGGGAGATGGTGATGATAACGATGTGTGTCTCCGCGGGGGGGCTGACACCTCTGACAACATGTCAGCAGTGCCGACCCAGATATCACAGCAGAGACGAGAGGACACCAGTTTCCAACGGTTGCTTGTGAGAGCCTGTCAGGTAGTCGTGGAAAGTTATGACGCCGGAAGACGAAAACATTCCGTGTGTGATTTAAACTGATGCTGAAATGAAATCATGAAATTAGGCTGCTTCTTTCTTTATTATACTCATGTGCAATAACACCTTTCATGTGCAATTTGTGTAATATTACTGTTTTGGTTCATGATCATATCAACTCAACTCAATATAGTTTGCAATATTTCAATTGATTTCAATGTTATGTGCATATTTGATTTCAATATAATTCCAAATTATTTATTTTTCAATATAATTTCAATACTTCTTTGTCATTTAATTTCTACTTACTACCACTTTAGATAAATATTAGGTTCTCTGTCTAATGGAGCTTTGTTTATCCTTATCTTCTTCTCATTCTATTGATATCTACTAACAGCCACTGGTTCTGCATTCCTGAGTTGTCACTTACTTACATACTTTTAATTCTTTTTAGTTTTTATCACTTGTTGTATTCTATTCTACTATATATTGTTCAGTACTGTAATCTCCGGGATTAATAAAGTCTTATTTTATTTTATCTCGAATTTAGAATTAGCACATGTCCAATATAAAACGCTGCAGTCACTATTTTTGAACTCAGGAAAATGTACGGACCCAATTAACTGAACATTTGTCTAGAGTTAGAAAAACAGCCTGTGGCTGTGGAGGGAGCTGCTCAAGATTTAAAACAATGATCCTTCTCTTACTTCTTCATCTTGTGTTGGGTTTCAAACTTCAGACTTTTAACTGAATGCCTGTGTTCCAACCTGGAGGCATGAGGTTTGGTAAAAAATATATATAAAAACACTATCGAAGAGAAGGGAAGGGAATCGAAGTACACCTTATGGATTACGAGAAATGTAGGGCTCAGTTGTTTTTGAATTTGATCCATCGTGGGAACAAAAAGTTTGGATATCTGTGTCTCACCCTCTGTCAGACTTTTGACTTTCTTTAATCTGCCTCTGACACTTTAGAAAGTGACACAATCACTGTATTCAGTCTCTGTTTTTGTCCCTGAATCCCCCAAACTCCCTGAATGAAGACCATTGGATTTGATTGAAAGCTTAAAGCACCAGCCAGTGAAGCTGTGAGCTTGGATTACATTTTTACCCTTTATTTAATAACTGCTAAATGTAGGGCAAACAGCTGGAAGCTAAGCAGAGGCCGGCTATAGGCTGAACATTCATATCGTTCTCACCTTGACACTTAATCCAGCTGCTTCTATTACAACACACCAGCCAGACTGAAGGCACGTAGATGTTAACCGATAGTATTTAATTAAGTGTAACCTCAGAATTTATTCTTACAGCAGCCTCTGACCCGCGGTCTACTCCTCCGGCTCCGCTGAAGAGAAGATTTGTGTTGAAAAGCTTCGGTATGCTGCACCTTGGCCCTGGGGCTGAATCCCTGGCAAGTTTAAGTGCCTGAGTTGGGGGCTTTTCTTTGCTCTGCCAAGAAGAGACAGGGCAAGAGGTAGATTCCTCCCTTGCTCATTCCTCCGCAGATTTAAATGTAAGCGGTGAGGTGCACGCAGCTCACACGGCATCAGAACAATCGTATCAATCCTGCGCTGCAATCGCCAGGCTTTACTTTGTGTGGTGAAGACATAAAGAAAGAGAGGGCTTCTGGGTGAACATCTAGGTCGCGAAAGTAAAAAATGACCCCTTGTTACCGACTTTCTGGAGTTGGCTCCGAGCAACAACAGCTCGATAGCCTGATGCTTCATCATCATCTCCAGATGTAATTTGCTCGCAGAGTTAACAACATTTAGTAGTTTCCAGCATCCTGTCCACAAATTGTTCCTCTTTCCTTTTCTTTCTTGTTCACCGGCCACCCCACTCCCTCATTCCAATTACTGCTAATGATGGAGCGAGTTGAAGCGAGGCAGCCTTGCATCCCGCACATCGCTCCATCTGTGAGGTGCGTAATCCGTCTCGTGCTCCTCTCCTCCTTCAGCTCAAAGCACGGCCTCCTCCTCCTACTCCTGTCCGATCGCTGATGCTAATCTAAAAAGGAGGTTCACCGATGCTGTTATATGAAGAAAAACTTGCTTTAAAGGGGACATATTAGGAAAATTCCACTTTTGTAGTGCTTCCACACGTTAATTTGGGTATCTGGCATGTCTACCGTCCCCAAAAAATTTCGACCGAAATAAACGTCACAGTCACACCATGCCCATGTAGGGAGTCTCGCTACATGGCCTTGGATGAGCGAGCTAACACTAGCCGGGCTCCACCGGCCCGGTTACCTTGCAAGCTAATGCCAGCTGCCTAGGGGCTCCCCCCAGCTAACCGGGCCGTTGGAGCCCGGCTAGCGTTAGCTCGCTGCTGCTACCCATCAGACATTTAAGTGGCTGCATAAACAAGTTGACGTTGACTCAACAGTGTGGAAGGATGCTGCTCAACGGGATGAGGGGGGCGGGGCACTCAAAACAGGTCAATCTGAGGCGGGCTGTTTTAGACAGGGTAAAAAGGGTGCTGTTTATCCTTGTGGTATTTTGACCAAAATATGTTACAGACATTTCAATAAGACCCCAAGGAACCATATCAACTGTGGTAAAATGGGCATAATATGTCCCCTTTAACATAAACGTAGGTAACTAAGCCTACATCAATACTGCTATGTTTTTGTTTGAATCATATTATCTCTGCTACAGCGTCCACACATACTCTGGAGTTTTAGAACTGCTAAATAGCCCTGGGGTATTTTTGTTTTTTTACTCCAGGGCAGCATTTAGTCCAGATGAGTAGAAACGGAGATGTTTGGAAATGATGAATGCCATGGACACAAGAGCGGTCACGTGATTTGCGTTTTCAGGTGAGTTAGTATGGATGGTGTTTAAAACTGATGCAATGTAAAACTAAAACCTTCTAGTATAGATGTTGAGTTTATATATAGATAGAATATGCTAGGCATGTTAACAGAAATATAATATTATTTGCATTAGTTTCCTAGAGGCTGAAAGGCTCCCGCAGGGCTAGATTGACAGGATTGGTCATTAAAGTGATCCCTCTCCTCCCTCCGTCTCTATCTCTGCCTCTGCGTCGACGTTATATGTCTGTCTGATATCGGCACATGCTCTGCAACCCTCTCTTATCCCAGTGTTTGCGTACCTGTTTATCTGGCTTGTCTTTCTGTGTGTGCCTTCCTCCCCTCGCACAATCCCCTGCTCTCTCGGCCCATCCTTTGTCAAAAGCAATCCTCCTGTATTTATCTGCCTGTCTCTCTGCCCTCTTGTTCGAGCCGCAGCTCCAAAGAGTGGGTCAGCACACTTCCACTACACTCAAGCACATATCCTGCAATTTGCCTCTGATACCTTCCTCCAGCTCAGGGTAGAGGAATATTATATCAGGAACCTTGGAGTGGCCCCGAGGGATCTCCGCACCAAGAGCGAGAGGATTTAACCCGCCGGTGAATCCCATGCATGCCCCTTACTATTCATCCAGAATGACGCCATTGTCACGTTCCACTGTTAGTGATATAAACCAACACTTATCTGAAGGAATCGACTGGAGCAAGACATCCATGCGCCCTCAGAGAGTTAAAGGGATGAAAGTGAAAAAGGACAGGGGATTGGAAAAAAAGTAGGTTAATAATGAAAGACCGACTGCCTGGCTCCATTTGTAAGCAACACGAGAATTGGCAGGGTGCAAAGTGTACGGTTTGTGAGTGTGCATTGTGTACTGTGTAAACTGTACTGTGTGAATGTCTGGCCGTGTCACTGTGAGGGAGAATGTGGCCCGATGAATTGAACAAAGAACAGCAGAATTAGTCGCACACATAGGGATGCACGCGAGTAGATTTAGTTTCATTTCCTTTCACAAGTGGGTGCACATTCTCACGTATGGATATCCATTTATCCATTTATCCATGTGAATACCTTTGTTTCTTTCTCGTGGTTTTGTTTCGTGTGCACATGCTGTGAATCTGCTGAATGCTTGCTTTGATAGCTTTCATGTGACAGTCTCTGCAAAGGCAATAGTCCTGCAGAGTGGCAATGTAAGTGTCGGCTCTTCTGCACCGCTCAGTGTCTTGGCAACAGGGAGCGCGAGGGAACCAGTGCGAGCAGACAAAGACGCCTCCCTCGAATGCCCGGCGAATGCAGCAGAGTGTGGACGAGGCAAGCAGGCAGGCGGGCGAGAGATGACTTCTGTGCAACAGCATGGGGGTAAGAAGTGGGTCATAAGGAAATCCCCATACAGGCCCCCCTCCACCACCAGCAGCACCACCTTACCCTGCTGGGCATTGCCTGCGCTGCCAGCAGCCCTCCAAACAAACCCAGAGCCCGGAGCGAGAAGCACAGAGGGGACAAGCGAGTCTGTTCATGTAGCACCGACTCGCCAACTTATTTGGAAGAAGTGCCGCCTTGACACAGATTGCACATTCTAACAAGTTACATGTCACGTGACTGCATGTGTGTGGAAGAGCAGCAGTTAGTCAGTGGAATCGGATCAGTAAGTGTAACTGAAAGTTAGAAAGGGCAAATGAATAATCACGTTGGTTCTGAATGTTGGAGACAGTCGTGCCGGTTTTATCATAATCACACGGGTGCTTCACTGATGTACCAAAAAAAAAGGTGAGAACAAACTAATAACAATCTGGTGAATCAGAGAGAATACAGTAGAATGTCATGAATTCTGCACAGCGATACATTACCACAAGCAGATAATAATCCGATTTTTTATCTTGCTAGTAGATTCAGTTCTTTATGCAAAAAACGATGTAAATGTGCTTTCTGTTGTTACCTCCATAATTTATACCTCTTAATCCTTTGAACATAGCAGGGGGCTGGAGCTAATCCAACATTAGACCCCTTCACACTGTATTACACCCTGGTCACCACTTTGTCATAGGGCGGTCGTTCAAAGAAAAAACACGATTTACGCTCACAGGCAATACCTACTAGCTATTTAGAGCTGTCGGTTAACCTGTATTTCATTGGACTGTGCCTGAAGGAGCTCTACACAGAACCTTCATTCCACGAGACAATAGTGTGAACCACCGCTCCACCGTGCCAACCATAGACTTCACTGTTTCAGACTGTCTTCCGGCACATTAGTGACACGCACAGCTCTTGCTGACTCTAGGCTCCACCAGCTCACTCTCTCTTTATCGTATCCAATCACAACCCCACATGTTCAGCTTGTGCCAATTAACTGTAGGCTAACAATGTGCTGCGATCATGGAGTGACCCACCTCCACTCCTGCACCACCTCAACTCTGGATACTCTATGATCTCCCTTCACCCTCCCAATCAGATGCTATAGATGAGACATCCCATTTTCATCCTCTCAATTTCTCATCACCATCAGCAGTGTCTACTCCTTCTATCCAAAGTACACAATCCCTAGGACTGCTTCAATGGTGTTCTACTTCCTGCTGTGGTCCAGGTCTCTCCTCCTTTATTGGGGGTTGGCTTTCGATCAGGCAAAACAAGACGACTCTGGATGTCACCTTGGACTCTGGGAGGTCGTGCTAAACAGTTATTTTCCTTTTCTTTTATTGTTGATAAAACCATTCCAGCATCTTTGGGAAGGTGCCTAAACAATTTTTTTTTTTTACATGGAGCAGCATAGTATTTGTGAAACGTGTACCTTGCAGTATCGATGCAAAGATATATGCTCTGCTCTGTGGGTTGAGAACCATGCCATGGTGTTCACAATGGGTCAGATATAGTAGTGTCTGTACACCTGTTTCCATCAGAAATGTGTGCTTATGAAAATGAAAATACCTGAGTCACCCACACACACAATTTTGAAATCCAAACTAACTGAGTTCTCTCCCTGAAACATTTGCACATGTTCCTACTGTATATTGTTATCTTTCATTTTTATCTCTCACCTGTGCATCTTTACTCGGCATGCTCACACACACACAAACACATCAGCACCCCCAGCCTCATACTCGTGTCTTCCCAAATGAACAGAATCTAAAATGGTTAATTATGAGATTCATCACTGTTAGCACCTGTTAGGTAATTAATGCCAATCACTGCCTTCTGGGGAGGAAAATTATCCTCCACAAAAACACGCGTTTAGCTAGCATCGCTCCCCGTCTCTCCTTCTCCCCTCCCGGCTCCTTCGTCATCTCTCCCGGCCCTGCTCATTATCACCATCAACCTGTGTGGCCTGCGCCTGCTGTTAGCGCATCGTCCCTGAAAATAAACAAGCGCTGATGTAAACAAATGTTGCCGCGACGGCCACGCTCTCGGATAGAGCCGTCGTGGAATTCCATCAACCACAGATGGGCAGACGAGTGTAGGAGTGCGGACGTGGCAAACGGAGAAACCTGAGATGTCAGGTTGGCAAACACAATCGGAAAATGGTGAATAATTTAGGAGCGGGCTACTGATGTAACGGTAGAGGTGTTTCTGGGCAGAGCAGCGGTTGGCAAGGTGTGCTTGTGCTGCAGTTTCAACGCTGTATTTTGATATTCACACCAATAGTAGTCGATCAAATGTGAAGAAAATATTGCAAATTTAATAAGAACAGCATTTAAATATTCAGTCCAGACTTGCTGGCAGCAGGTGCGGCGTTGGAGCCAATGCCTGTGTTCGATTGTCCCCTCATTGTATCGATACATGTGTCGCAGGGTTGCAGATGAGCACAGTAAACATGTGCCTCTGCAGATAACGATAATAATCTTCTTTCCAGACACTGCAGGAAAAGCAGCACAAGGTAATTGCAGGCAAATATTTGGGCTATTAAAAGGTGCTGCTTTGGTGCATCAATAAACCGTTAAGACAAATAAGTCACACACAAACAAATTAACTGCCTCTGTAAATCAATCAAATTAAGCTTACTTTAGCTCCATGAGGATGCTGCCACTGGATGACTTTGTAATGTTTTCAGCTGACTTGTTGTAAAACAAACTTGGAAAATGAGTAAATATTAAGTAGAAGTGAATGTGTTAGCTTTATTTTCAATTGCACCCTGAACTGGCTTTCTTACCATGCAGTACTAGCTAATGATAAGCCCCTTTCCCTGTTAGATGATGGATGGATGCCGGTGAAACCTCTTTACCAGCAAGACCATGCTGCTGACCTTCTTAGGTATGGTGGTCCACCAACCAAACCAGTACCAAACCAGTACTACACTGTTTTTCTCAGCAGGGTAGCTTATTACAGTATATGACAGGATAAGTTTGGTTTTAACCTGAGCCAAAAAACAGTTATATATATTATTTGCACTTTTCAAAAGGCACAATCTACAGACCTGTTGAAATGCAGAGAACAGACCCATGCACAATGTTTCAATATGTATTTGATCCAGAGACTGTATATAAAGCTGCATGACATGAAGGCTCCCCAAAAGTGAAACCACCACGTCTCAATCGCCACCTGGTGGCCGGCTGCAGTACAGGTCATAAACCCCACCTCCTTATATGTTAGTGGATGGCACATGGGTCAAGTACAGGTTAAATACATATTTCTCAGAGATGGCTTGTCATTTTCTCACACCGATGATTTTCCAAATGTTCATTTTTCCATTAAGTTTGTTTTTAATTTAGTTTATGATGCTATAAAAACATCCAGGATATTTTAGCTTCATAATGTACAACGGAAGAAAGTTAAGACACATCATCCATCTTTATCTACAGTCTCGATTCACTTCCATTTACGCTCCACTTCATGTGTTCAAGGTTTGACAGTATTTATTGAATCACTTTGATTTAGAGGAGCAGTTAAGGAGGAGGAGTTAAGCAAATGGCAAATGGTCACTTGTTTACGAGTCTCAAGAACGTACCGCACTATATGAAATGGATGAACTATATTCATATTTCAAACCCCACTTATTGTTGTATGTGGCTATTGGCTAATCAGGCTATTCACACTATGAAGTGAACATCTTCCTAAATTAGAGAAGAATCTACAGATACCGTATCTCAACCAAACTTCTGACACAAGGAGAAATGTGGCAGATTTTTTACACCCATTGAAGAACCCTGAATCGTGAGAGATGCATTTGAATTCAGCAAAGTAAACAGGGATAAATATTGTGGGTCAGGGGAGCCAGTCATACATAAATGTAATCTGTTGTGTGGGAAGAGCTGCGTGGAATGAATTAAACATAATTTGTGGCTCTTAACTGATAAATTTAGTGTGACGTGGAGCCTGGCGGAGCAATGTACACAACCAAAGAGGAGGAGAGGATGAGAAAGAGAGAAGGAACGACAGCATGAGCGGAGAGGAAGTGGCTGATGGAGGGGATGTACTGAGGGTGCAGATTAAAATCAATACAAACACACGGCTTGAACAAATGACTTGGGTGCAGCGAGATGAAATTCCGCGTGATGCTGAAATAATGTGAGGCGACGACAGACAGCCAAGTGAAAGTTTGCATTTGTGGCCACGCGTTCAACGTGTCACACATACAGTGGGCGTGTACTGTACAAAAGTGCACACGCATCCATAGACACACCATCGCACACTTACATATGCACAATGTCGACAGAAATCTGAATTGTAGACTAGAGACTTTACTTGGACTTGAGGTAAAAGATTATGAAGTATTCAATGTTTGATATCATACATATTCTGACCTTTTCAAATCCTAGAAAAACATAATAACATAATAAAACAATATCAGGCAGTCTTTAGCCAAATACCTTGAATATTTTATCAAGATAAATTCGGCTCGGCTCTGAATAAAACATACAGCTACAGTAAATACTTCAGATTGCAAAGATTTGCATTGTGCCTACTAGAATAAATGCCCAGTCCAGGGAAAAGCAGCGTTAAAAGTCATCAGTCATGCTGTAAGCCCCCACTTTCTATACTAAGATGATTTTAATGCCCTCTTGGTTTTAACATGTGACCGTTTGCTGTTTAAGCATCGGATGTTAAAGGGATAGGTCATCTAAAAAATGAAACTTCTCTTATTGTCTACTCAGCACTAAGCTCCTGGAGGAGTGTGTTCCACAAAACACTTTTTGAGTTTCAGCGTTAAACTGTTTCAGCCAAATCCAATAAATTGAAATAAATGGGGACCGATTCTTCAAACGAAAAAAAACAACAGCAGAAAAACATGCACACTGGAAAGACCGCACACTTTGCACACAAGCTCTCTCCCAAGAGCATAGGTGGGTTGTGTGTTAGCATCGCTACTTCTGGTTGTTCTGGACTTTTAGGCTAATGAAGAAGTGTTCTCAAGTTACTTCAATTGTATTCGATTTGGCTCCAATGCTGTTTACCCCTGAGACTCCAACAGTGCAATTCATGTTGAGTAGAACAAATTGAGAATTCAACAACGCAATAAAAAGTCTTTCAAGGGTATTGCTGAATTCTTAGTCAACCAGCAAAAAACTAGAAAATCTGTGTCTCTCCTCCTCCACTCGTACTGTGCAAGACTCATACACCTGCCACGTTCACATCAATGCTGTTTGTCCACATGACACGTAACTGACTCGTCAATTTAGCCCTTAAAGTGTCGAAGTCACATTGTCACAACAGCGGAATGTTTCCATTGTGCGCATTCAGGTGGAACACGACGGGAGAGCCTTGTCTGAGACCTAGCTGCTCTGTTCCTTCCTGCAGAGGCCTGACATATCGATGGTCTCAGTATAGATCTCCTCGCTCCATCTTCTCGTCAAACACTCTCAGTCTCCTCTCTGTTCTCTTTTTTTTTTTCAATTTCACAATCTTTATTTTCCCATCTCACATCCTCCACTCGCACATCTCACTTTATGTCTCCCTCAGACTTGGCACTTACAACCACGCCAGGCTCCGTATATCAGAACGAGGAGGGGGGGGGGGGGGGGGGGGTGTTTCAGACTTTCAGATCCCCTCCACTTCCATTTCCCAAGAATCCTGAGGGGAACTGATTCAATCACTGCCTGCTGCTTAGGTTGACGGTGACATCTGAAGGTACCTCTCCCTCTGGATGTCTGGCTCTCACGCTTCTCCAGAATTTCCCATTTCTCTGCTCGCTGCAGCGCTCGGCGACACTGCATCGCTCCACAGCGAGAAACTACCTTTCTCTGTGTGATGGAAGATGGTTATCCTACTCTATGTGCTTAGCCATATAGAGTGGTATGGTTATAGGCTGCAGAGGAGATACTCGAGGGAAGAATTCAATCTCAATGCAGGAGTTCTCGTCACCATAATAGAGCTAAATAAGAAAGAATGCGTCATCACACGCACAGAACTTTATATTAAACGAACTGGGCAGCCCCTTAATTAGTGTTCCCTCTGATTCTCCAATAAGGTACTGCCCGTTGGGATTACATAGCTCATTAAGTTGCTTTACGGCCAGAGACGGTGCTACGCAGCTTCCTGCGAACTGATGAGAAGATACTGAAATGGTGCATTTGCATACACGCATGAGGTGAAACGGGGACCAATGAAAGGGCAGACAAACAATCAGGATTTCCATATTGAACCAGAAAAAAAAACATAAGAGAAAGACCTTTTAGGCGAGAAATGATCTAAATCGTCAGCTTTGTAATTAGAAATGCAACAATATCTGGGTGACAGAAATGATTTCCAGTAGTAGGTCATTTTTATAGGTTAAAATAACAGCTTCAAATGTATTTTGATGGTACAAAACCTTAAGATAGGGAGAATGACGTGTCAATCAATGCCACAGCGCCCCTCGATGCCTGGAGCATGTGGAGAAGGGCCTACCATGCGGGAACATGATATATTATTACGACATACAACACACACCAACAACCAGAGCAGGAGCTAGCGGCGCGATATAAGAGACAACCAGCTCGCCATTCACAGTGTGGCCATCGTGGCAGAGTCTAAGAAGAAAAACAAAGAAGATATTCACGGACTTAATGCAGATTAAGAAAGGTAAAGAGAAAGTAAGAAAACCAAACAAGGGTGAATATCAGAGCATATTTCATCTGTTGGCGACACCTTAAAGAGGTCAAAGGATGCATGACAGATGCCGACCAGGCGTTCTGATGGGACAAGTCGTAACTATTGCTTGACATTGGGCTGGAAATGAGAAGGGGATGACTAGTTACTTTATCTTCCGAGGCCAAGTAATCCCATTTTTTAATAGTTGGCAAGTTAGCCAAAACCATTTTGATGTGATTTGTAACACATCATGCTTAGACATCCAGAACAGCTTTCGCTTTCTCCATCAGCTTGTCAACAAATGCATGTGTACAGTGTAACGTATCCCGCATATCTTGGGTTGCTTTTAATGAAGTGTCATTACCCATGAGATTGCCAGGTAGCACTAGAAGTTTCCTGACTTCATGTTGAGCTAAGCTATCGCCGGCTGATGCTGGCTGTAGTTTTATATTCAACATCAGACATTACATTACATTTCATTTAGCTGACGCTTTTATCCAAAGCGACTTACAATAAGACATCAGAGTGCTATCAGGTCTTTCATTTAACGCTCGGCAAGAAAGCCAATATGCATATATTTATCAATCGTATCCCTTTAATGCTGAGAAACTGGGTCACCATCACAATCCATTGTAACTGGTGTTAATTCAAGCCGTCTGTCTTCTTTCCCTTTCCGAGCTGCACGCTCAGGCTCTCGGAGGCACCTTAAGAAACATAGGTTTTCAGTGGATGTGTCCTGTTAAAACATCTCAAAGCAAAAACAGACGCTATTCCTCTTGATAAAGTTCAGTATTCAGGTGGTGTGTTCTCCTCGACGCCCTTCTTTGACACTGAGGTGATTCCAGATGTGAGCAGTAATATGAGGAAGAAATAAACCAAGACAAGATCTGACCTTTCCTGGAAGAAAAGCTCCACGGACGGAGATCAGTTTTTCAGTTGTAAAAACTGAAAGGCTCCACTCATTTGCGGTTTCCCAGCCCAAAATATATGCAATTTTATGTATTCTAACATATTTGTCTGTGCCCACATATAGTGTAAATGACCAACCCAACAAGCGACGCTAAGGGGTCAGGTTGGGGGGGGTTGGGGGGGGCGATGGGACAGGCGCCAATGTATCCCTTACCTCCTCGGGGCAGGGTGGCAAGCGAGCACTCAGCACCATCACCCTCAGTCTGGTGACGGAGGGTAGTCATGGATGGTGCATGGGGAAAGCGAGGAATGGGTTGTGTATAATCGTGCTCCCAGTATGAGCATTCCCTGCTGGTGACTTTACTTCGCTGGTGGCATCAGTCAGCTAGCCAAGCAAAATCTGCTCCCTGCCCCCAGGCCGTGTGTGAAGCACAAGCCTGGGACAGAATGTAGGTGTGTATATGTATATGTGTGTGTAGGTGTGTGTATGTGTGTGTGTCTAAGGAAGAGAAAAAAGAGCCCTCAGCCCTTTAGGGAAATGGGAAGTGAACTGGCAGGTTCGTCGAAAACAGACTGTTCTCTATCAAAGCCAAGACTTTAAAATGCACAGATATACACACACACACACACACACACACACACACACACACACACACACAGACACTCACACGCGCACACATACAGACATAGCGTTCCTATAGTACAGTTATTGTGATTCCAGTGGTTCTCAACCTGTTCTTCATAGATCAACCTACAGCCCTGCCAGCGGAACTCAAGCACTTCTTCATCAACATCACCATGAAGTGGATGTGGACTACGTAAAAGTGGATATTATTATATATTATTATGGTATAGTATAGAATACTTTCACTAATCATCTTCCTCGCTGCTAACTAGTTTTAAAGAACCCTCAATCACCACCTCAGGTAATCAGCTGTCACAAGCTCCGACTATTGACCATATTCTGAATGAGACATTGTTTTGATTATGATGCTAACAGGAGTTGCTCAGAAATCCCATTTATTTTCCTGTGTCCATGTTACAAAGCTTAGTCTGATTATGACCTTTATCAACATTACATCAACATTCAAAATACTGTAAAAGCCCTGATAGGACTTTATCAGAATACTCCACATGTCCTAATTCAATTGATGCTTATTCTGAGTGTGACCTTGTTCAGGTTGAGGTCATCAGAAAATGATGTATAGATAACAGTGTGTGTGACTATTGTCTTTATCAGGATAATATCAAACACAACAGTGGCAACCTGTGGAGCTTTAATCTGTCCATATATAGAGAGAGAGAGAGATTAAAGCTCCATCTCCCTATTAGAAATGTGCACGACAACAGCTGCAGATTACTGAGGATTTGCGAACGCATAGCATGTTAGAGGATAAAAAAGCACTTATAACACCCCTATGTGATTCACTTCATGTCTGACAAGGAGCTTCTTATAGATAAAAGCATCATAGTTGCTCATCTTTTATTGCAATAAGAAATAGAGGCATGTTTGAGCCACCCTTGACATATAAAGGGATAGAATGAAATACATCTGAATGTCGGGGGGGATGCGGACACTTTGAGCAGCATGGAGTCATTCTATGTGTTTTTGTTTTTTTGTTTGAAGAAGGAGTCACCAGTTATTTCAATTATATTGGATTTGGCTGCAACGCTGTTTACCCCTGAGACTCCCACAGTGTTTTGTGGACTCGAACATTTCACCCACCCCTCCATCGGCATAGGGGGTGAGAAGATAATGAGATAATTTCCTTTTTTTTTCCAGTGAACTATCCCTTTAAGGACAACCCCAAAAAAACTCAACTTGAAAAGTATTCACAGTTAGGTTCATTAATAACCGACTCCTTATGTGTGAATTCCTTTGACAAAGAAAAATAATCCTTATATTTGCAAAAAGGCTCGAGTCATTAATTTGAATAGTGGATTAAAGAGAGTCAGTGTAGCAGTTAATTAGAAAGCGGGGGTGATAACCACCTGTTCAAATATACAGATGGGAAGTGGGTCTGCACATCCCATGACTGCCTGCCAGTGCCGTGTCATAACAAAGAGTCTCACGCGGGCGAGAGGGAAAGGAGATGGAGATCGATGGACGTGATATCGCTCACTGCGCTCACAATCTAAGTGATCGCGCACTATAGTTTCTTTAATGCATTTCACTTTCGTGCAGGCACATACGTAGACACTCACAGAGGCTCACACATAATTACCTGTCAAACGCAAAATGTGACTTCCTGAGAGTAAATGACCTGATTAATATTTGTGAGGGCTGGTGGGGTTGGCTGATTAGCAGTTAAGATATTCACTGTCCCTGTTGCATCTTTTACATCATAATGACAAGACGGCAAATTACACAGTGGAAGACGCCAAACATGAAGGACAGAGAAGGACGGGCGCCCCCCCATAACACCACTCACTGCCCTTTAAAATACTGATTCATTTCTTAAAGATGTCTAACTGTTATACGTTTATATGTGACCTTCTCTACAAAGCTCAATAACAGGAGCGGGGCAGTTCAAGGTCTGTTGCTATAGTTATGATTTTAAAACCCTCTATGCCAATGGGAAAACCCCACCCATGTCTTGAGTTTTGGGTTTTCTCCTAAACGCTGCTGGTCCCGTTTGTAATTTGAAAACACTATCGCTGCTTTTAAGCCTTGCACGGGCAGAAACGGACATGTTTGGAAACGACAAAGTAGACGTAACTTGCTGATTGGGTCTTTTCGTTCACGACATTTGTCAACTTCCTGTTACATGACCCTCGTCCAGAAGGAAAAAAAAGGGATTAGCCTTAGCTACCAGTGTAGGATGCAAAGTGGATGATCAAGCATTGCTGGTCCGGTTGCACAGTTAAATCATGTATTTTACAATCCTCCGACTAATACGCCAGCAATCTGCAACACTTCTGCAACTAGCAGCAGCACGCAGATGACCAGTGTATATGAACGGCGGATTAGTATGGACATTGATTTAATTGGTACAGAGCCAAATGCCGTTTTGTTGTAGTATGGATGTCCCGTCAGTGCCAGTCTCCCTCCCTCCCCAGGCTGTGTTGACACCTCCCCAGCCACGACCTCCCTCTGTGCCTAAAATGAGTGGATTGTCCACCACGGCTCCAACCTCTCCGGCTGTGAGGCCCCATGAGCCCAAACAGACAGGAATCTAATGGCGTCCCTGGGCTGCTGAGGGGCCTCGCATTAAGATAATTAGGTGGAGAGAGGGTGAGGGATGAGGCCCTTGAGAAGAGGAGGAGGAGACGCTTCCTTTGTTTCTCCGTATCTTGGTCTGTGGCGTTCTGCTTCTGTGCCGTGTCACTGTAACACAATTTACTCCTTGACCTTATTGTCATGGTGAAAGAAAAAAAAAAAAAACGGGAGAGCTTGTTTGGCACTGAATAATTGCACCAACCTGTTTAATAATGTGGGAAAGCAAAGTCATTTTTAGACGCTAATTAAATATCTTCGTAAAAGTCTTTCATATCCATATCTTAGATGAATTTGTGGTACAAGTAACCATCTCGATGCATTGATTTTCCAACTTCCTCTGTCACACGTACTTCAGCAGCATGTGGGTGACTGTTTACTGAGTGACACACAGCTTGGCCAACTACTACTGCAAAATAATTGACCACATTCACTTTTCTTCTTGAATAAAACCAAGTACATGCAAATAAACCCATTTAAGTAAAGTTACATCCCACCATTGTCCGTGTGACTTCATGTGTGTTAAAAGCCTTGTTTTCTCGTAGCATGGACACAAACATATCAAATAAAGACAAACAAATAGCAAATGTTCCCTCAGATCAGAAGAAAACCAGTCGCCGTCGCTAACAGCCTGAAAAGAAAAACTCCAGCATGGAACTTCGACTCCACCTCCTTTTCTTTGCCTGTTTGAACGCGAGGACAGGAGCTGAGCTTCAAACGGAGCCGGAGCTGGAGTGACGCCTCACCGATAACTACCTCCAGCTCTGTCATTTTCTCTTTCAAAGCCTCTCTCTGGTTGTTTCTATGGCCTGCGCAGGTTCACCCGCTCCCTCTCCCTCTCTCCGTCTCCGCCCCGCCACTCGGCGATCAGATGTGACACACTGAAGGGTCGGATGACAGCAGGGAAGACAAGGTCACACTCATCTACCTTTAACGAAGGATATGTGCAGCTTCCTGTGACAGGCCCGGCGCTGTGCACAGACATACGGGTCGCGCACGCCGCTTACACTCACGTGCGCCCGCGTACGCGCACGCATGCACAGTCACAAGGCAGAGCTGTGAGTATTTTGCAGACGGGGCCCTTTCTCGTGCCTGTGCAATCTCAGAAGCAATTACCTATTAAAATTTCATCCTTCCAATCTCAGAATGTTTAGGAAAAGATTATAACTGCTGGGGAGGTAATTAAGCCTGCAAATGGCAAACTGAGTTGTGAATAGTGAGCGCTGTGTGTGCGTGTGTGGGTATGCGTAGGATTTTGTCTGTGAGTGTGTGCGTGTGTGTTTTTGTTCTTCATAAAACTAATAGCGCTGCACACCTAAAGCTTGATCGTGTGATACCCAGAATGACAATTACAGAAGGAAAAAAGTACAATACCGGGGTGGAGGAAGTGCTGCGTGTAATAATTCACCAGGATAGCCACTGTTTTCTAATTAAATCTCACATCTATCTCCTCCAATAGATTATACATTAAGTGCAGTAACAATGTGATTAGCTGCTGCTGCGTCAGTGAGACTTAAACACACCAGGCTTCCTCTACCGTCTTTCAGTGCTACAAAAAACGACGTTGAAAGTCACCCTGAATTCAATGGCGACGGCTCGAGATGTTTTCATGCTGTTCCATAGAAAGAGCCCGGCTTTAACACGAAACACACAAAGCTCCGGCCGTCAGAGCTTCACAAACGGCTGCCGTCGCTGCCACCGAGCTCATTTGTCGTCGGCTCGCTCTCTTCTCCTTTATCTCACTTTGTCCCTCTTCCTCCGGTCCTCCTCTCTCTGGCTCTTCAGCTCCTCAATGCAAACGTTATTTTCCGCTTTTTGCGGATTCACACTAAGTCTCCGCGTTTTTCGAGATCAAACTAAAAGTCTGCCGGCCGGTCGGTTTTCCGGTTCAAGAAGAAAGTGAAGAGTGTCCATTTTCACAAGGCTGCCTGTTGGTTACCTGCCTGTTTGGAACGGGCTGTTTGCTTGGCCTTGGGTGACACGTAACTCCGAGCTGGAGAATCAGTTGTCTCTGCCTTTGTTGTGAACATTATCACGTTGATGATTCCCGGGCCGCCGCTGCTACAGAGCTCTGCACTTTCTTGGCCCATTAACAATAGACATGTCAAATGTGATGCTGATAAGTCTTTATCGGACATGAACTCAAAACTGTCTCCTCGATTTGTCTTTCACCGATGAAAAATTCAGCAGGAGATTCCTAGAGTCAGATGTGTTCACAAAAACGCAGAAATTCCGAAAGTGTTCAGGTGAGGTGTTGTGCAGCAGGCGGTCACAGGCTGTAATGTGTATATTCTGTTGAGGAGATCACATGTTTTTGCTTAGAGCAACACGTCGGCTCTTATCGCCAAAAACTCTCTTGACTTCTTCATGGGCGTCTTCTACATGCATGGCACCGCTTTTTTCATCCAGAGTGTTTCGTTTTCTCCCTGTTGTTTTTGTTTGTTGCTACAAACATAATCGGCACCCCCCACTCGCCAGCGGGGGGAATCCTGCGGAGAATCTCCTGCTGTGCTCTCACATCAGCTCAATCAGACATTACCCAGCGGTTTCACCAGAGTGCAAGTGGGATAAAAAGTTGAAAGGTCTGGAGCCTCTCACTCGGAGAGATGCGTTCTCACGTAAAGCCCCTGGAGTGGTCTGGAATCCGTGGGTTTATGCAGCAGGTGGCCCCAGCTGGATTCACATGGGGCCCCTAACATAGATGCTGCAGGCCGTAACCAAATAGGTGATACAGTAGTGATGCTTCCAGACGAATAGTGTTCTGTGACTGATATTCCCATGAGGCCCGAAGGAATTTTCTCCTCCTGTATAAGCAGAAGAGATCCGTCGGACCAGATTCATTGATGCCGGTAATAGGGCAATCTGGCCATAAGGTATAATCAATATGTGGTCTGCAATCATGCACTGTGTATCTGTCCTTTGTGCATAGCGGCACATGCATGTGGCCCTTTGTGACCCCAAACACTTATCTTTACATTGCAATTACCACTCTCTCCATTCTTCTTCCCCTCTTCCCACATCCGCCCCTGTTGCACTCGCAGCGATGATCCTAATGAAAAGTCATCTCGCCCCTTTTTCAGTCTGTTTATCTGCCCGTTAATCACTTAAAACAAAAGAATAACATGTCCACATCCAGCAAATCCATATCTACTTCTTCTTCTAAATCGCCTCCCTCGCTTTATGGGTCCATCGGGCGGATGTCGCGGATGATCCCGACAGATCATAGAGGTTAATAACATTCCACATGATTACCCACAAGCCCCAGGCTAGGAGCATTCAGATGCCCACGTTCCACATTGCAAATAATAATTGTTATTGCCACAGCAGTGTCCTATTGGCCACTCAGGTGATAGGTCAGCCGTTATCTCATCTCTCCCACAGCGAGGAGCGAAAGAAAGACTTGTGCGGTTCCTAACACCTACTCAAAGTGTTATTCATGTCTTTTCATGGTATTTCGTTTTTTGTGTCTTTTCCCTGTTTTTTTGGGGGGGGGACGTAGACTCTCAGAAAACCAAACCCTTTCTGATGAATGCAACCTTTCTTTCCCCCCTTGTCCATGAGATCCGCTCTCATCATGATGTTGAGTATCTGTGGGTGTAGTGCTTCATGCTGAGTAGGGTTATGTCACCTTGTCGTTAGCCAAGGGAGCTGTTGTAGGATTACATATTTATCTCGTTCTCACAAATATAAGTAGCCACACACACACACACACACACACAAACACACAAACACGCACACACACGTGCTCCCTTACATACGCTTCCTCACTCAGCGGCACTTCGTAATCCCGATATTTCTGTCAAGATCACTGTTGACCATTTCCAAAAATAAACTGTGAACATGGAGAGTAAGATTTAGAGATGGGAGATAACATTGGTGCTATGAGCTAATCAGGAATTGTACTTACAGTGCAGTGCCCCTTCTAAAAGTGCTTTCTTGGAATAGGCTGATTTTTTTGGACTGTGTTAACGCTCTGGAGCTACTTCAAAATTATTCCTTGTTATTAAGAACTCCTCAAACATTTCTACAATATAGTTTTACGGTTTGTTATTGTTTTTGTGCAGGACGTTGTATTCACAGATTTTCTATAAACAGTCCATGAGGTGCAGAGTGAAGTTAGAAAACTTTGTGTTCATCCTACCTGGTTTATCTGCAGTGAAGATTTTAAAGTATAAGTTATTCATGGAACTAAAGTTTGAATGATTTACTGAACTTCGCTTATTTTTTTTCAAGACATTAAATGTTGGCGATTTCAGAGGTTCTGTAATAGACAGTATCTTCAGACCAAAGTTTACAATGTTTTCAAAATAAAAGCTTGGAATTGTGCTTAGTACAAAGCAGTACTGCAATTAAATGAACAATGTGGTTTCGCTAAAGAGGAGGTGATGCTAAAAATGTTGTTGCCATGGCAGGGGTCCACTGTGAAACCTTTTGTGAACCACTTCTGTAAGTCCGATTTGGTGAAATATAAATAATCAGATTATCAAAATGGTTTGACCCAGTTGCCATCCACCGCTGCGGTTAGAGGACTTAGAAGAAGACGTGTTCTACTCGGTTCACAGACTCAGTGACTCCTATCACGCTGCCCCGCCTCAACGGACTGCTTGAGCATCGGCCGACTTTTTATGTTTTATTATGGAAGATATTGAGTTTCCAAATGGCGCCAAATTCGACACTGCACTTCCTCATGCTATTTGCGATTCACATTCCAAGTATGCAGCCGATAAGATGAACAGTTTGCGAGAAATTCGTTACACATAGAGACAGAAAGACGTTTGGGGAATAAGATGGTAGATAAAAGGCAAGAGTGACATAAAAAAGGTAATTTTTATAGCAAAAATAAATATGAAGGCCAGATCATGATATAAGTCCGAATTTTTGCTCATCGAACTGGTAAACCATTTCACTTTTTAACAGAATAGATACAGATTAGATAAAGTGGCGATCTTTTATGCTGTGAACTAAAGTGATTTAATACACTCAAGAAAGCAAGATGCACTCTTTGTGAGTGTGTGGGAAGATTTTTGATCTCGTCAGATGGAGCTGCAAAGAGTTCCATTCGTGTAAAGATTGAAAGTAAAAGGAGAAGTGAGAGAACAACAGGCTAACAATGCAACTGTGATGGAATCTGAAGGCTGTTTCCATGTCTGTATCACGTGTGTGCTTGCACTGTGCACGCTGGCCTGTACAGTTTTGTGTGTTTGAATATGTGTGTTTGTGCGCATTCATCTGTTTGATCTTCGGTGTTAAAAAACACAAAGAAGCTTGGTACTGTAGCAGCCCATGGGACACAACCGAAATAGATGGCATTCATACACTCTGTACCCCCCCACCACCACCAACACCACCACCCTTTAAACTCCCGGCCCCCCCATCCCCCTACACACACGTACTACCACCATCACTTCCTCACCAACTCACACACACACACACAAACACACACACACACACACACACACACACACACACACACACACTCACACACACACACACACACACACACACACACTAACTCCCACTTCCCTCATTCTCTCTCACATTATATCATGTGGGCATGATCCAAAATAAAACAGTGAATAACGGCTGGATTTGAAAAGCAGCAGCAGAGAAAGGCGGATATTCTCTTTCTCTCGCGTTATGAAATGGATGGATAGGAAGCTGGTGCAAGATAAGACAAAAACCCAAGGCTGTTATTTGTAAAAAAATATAGGAGAAAGCCCTGCAGGGATGAATATGTTCTCCCAGCTCTGAGGATGTTATATGAGCCCCCTCTGAGTCTCCGCGAGTCAGTCTGCGATGACTTAAAGATCCCTCACATCCTTACATCACTGGACGTACTCAAGTTGCTTCTGTAAAAGCAGCTTTCCCCTCTGACACACACCCAACCCACACCTCCATATGCTCCAACTTATACACATGGTTCACAACAGCCAGTGATGAGCTGTCCAAAACACCCGGAACACCAAACGAGGAATGAAAGGAATAGAAAAGCTCACGGAGGTTTGTGGTCCGGGAGACGTAGTGCTGCGAATGCATCCCGAGGGCCTCCTCTCCTCGATACGGCTCACCTGGACACCCGCCCTGCAGCACACTGGCAACAGCCCTGCGAGAGGAGAGGAGAGGAGAGAGGGGAGCGGATGAAGAAGGGAGAATAAAGGATGGGTTAGTGGGGCAGACATTAGGAAGTGTGCATAACACGGTTAATTGAATTATTCAGTCGGGCTGCACTGCTGCACATGCAGGTGCAACCTCTATGGTGAAATTGTGAGGGGCAGCTGAGTGGAAAAAAACATGATGAATGGGGCAGATTTTTTTTTTCCTGGTATTCTTTTTTCCTGCAGCCTTTGCCCATATCTACGCTTCACTATGTCAGTACACTGTATAAAAGCTTTTTCAGTGATGAAGAATAAACAATGGAGGGCAATGCTGCCTTGGTGAAAGAAACCGCCCCCCTTTTGTTGAGAGTAGCTCACGTAATGTTATATCACAACGACCAGGTACAGTGTGGAGTGGAGGAAGGCATGCAGCATCCACTCCTGCTCCTTTTTCTCGACATAGAAGATGTAATTAGTTGCACTGGTTGCCCAGAAACAACAGGCTGCATGCATGCTGTGAGATGTAACACCCACAATGCATTTAAAGAGCAAGCTGTAGCTTTATAATGATGCGGTAGGTTTATTCTCAGACATATAGAGAGAGGTGGAGAAAAGAAGGAGACAATTGCGCGCACCAGATCTCTGCGTGCGTAGGCTACTACTGCAAGTGTCTTTGTAAACAAGCGCACTGAGAGAAGAAGAGGGGGAGAGAGAGCGAGAGAGGGAGAAAGAGAGAGGCTCACCTGGACATGTTTTCTCTCTGGGGCCGGTGCGCCTTTTCCAGCCCCAATTTGGTGAAAATCCCCACCAGAGCCATAATGGCCACTACTCCACATATGATGTAGACGATTAAGTTCGTCTTGTCTTTGGTGCTGTCGTGCAAATTGTTCGCTTTTTTGTAAGGGGTCTGGCCGGTCTTCATCCACACCGGCGTGTCGTAGTTCTTACAGGTGCTCTGGTCCAGGCGCGAGTGCTTGTAGGAGCAGCAGAAGCGGAAGCCACAGGTGCCGCAGCAGTACAGATAGTTGCCCGTCTTGCAGATGAACGGCGGGTCCCACTGTCCCATCACGTCGTAGTAGCCCCGGCACCTGTCCTCGGTGTGCGGCGTCTCCTCGGACACGCTGTCCTCCTCGCGGGTACCGTTAGAGGTGGCGATCATGACGAAGCCCCCGAGCAGCCCCGGCTCCCCGTCGGCCTTGCACACCAGAGCCATAAGTTTGAGCAACAAGAAGCCGAGGAGAAAGACTTTCCCCCTCATCGCGCCTTCTCCTCCTTTCAACTTCACGCAGAGACGAAAAGACTTGGGGAGATGGAAAAAGGCGCACGGTCATGATACGCTGAAAAGTCCAGAAACATACATCCAAATAGCGCCGTCATGCGCGCCGATGAAGATCTTAACTAACATATCACCATCCCCGTACAAAAACAAACAAAAAAATTAAATGAAAAAAGAAAGAAAAATCACTCAGACTTAAATAGATCTCCAAGTAACGGCTCTCCAAGTCGCGCTTTCGGCTGCGCAACCTACGCGTCTTTCCAGAGAGGCATTGTTTGCAGGCGTTTTCATCAAGAGTGCACCACTTTACACGTCCATCGGTGCGCTATTACGCACGGGAGGAGCAGGCACTGAGACGCAAGCCGCACCGAGAATGAGAGCGCAGTGAGCGACCAAAGAGAGCCGAGGGTGGGAGAGCCTGGTGCGCTAAAGGAGAGGTGGAGGAGGAGGAGGAGGAGAAGGAGGAGGGATACAGGATGGAGGATGGAGAAGGGAGGGGGAGAGAGAGAGAGAGAGAGAGAGAGAGAGAGAGAGAGAGAGAGAGAGAGAGAGAGAGAGAGAGAGAGAGAGAGAGACTATATTATGAAATATTACGAGAAAACCCCTCAGAATACGCACATTACTATATTCTGTTTCACCGTCGAGGAAAGGCTTTGGGTTTCGTTGGGTCCAATTTACGCATTTTCAGTCGTAGGTTGCAGTATTTCTAGACCACAAGTAGCTTAAAGGGTTACAATGGTTCATCCTTTCAAAGCGGGAAGAGAAAAAAAATTGTCGTTCACCAAAAAATGTGGCCCCAGGACTTTCTCCAAACGTTCTTTAGGCCATTTATTAACCACATCCAGTACTAAGTTCAAATGTATCCTCACCAAAATAAGACGATGTCAAATGAACTATATCAAATCGGGGAATGTCTCTCCCTTAAAATTAAGAAAGGCTAATTGGATGTGTAAGTAAAACACACAGTGGAGACAGGTTTTTGTGACGATCTTGAATTCTCCGAGTGCCGTTTAATTTTCTACTTCAAAATCATAAAGATCTGACAAAAGTATGTTGATTAATGTTGTGACTAAGAAGAACTTATTTTTGTTTGACAATCTTGATGTAAGTAAAATGAACAATCCATCCTCATTCACATATTTGAATGGTCTCGGTGGATCACCTCTGTCCATGGTGCTGAAAGGTTTGCCGCCCCGGGCCACAGGCCTTGCTGCTGAGCAGGTGGGTTCACACTGTCCATGATCATAGTGTTTTCTGGAGTTTTTAAAAAGCCTGCCACATGTTTCACTTCAGCTTATGAGGTTTCTGCTTGTGGAGAGTGTTTCTTCAGTGAGAAGGGCAAAGAGGAAGAGTAACAATGCAGCTGTATTCAAGTCTGTGAGAAAAATAATAGAATGATCTGCTCTGGACTTATTTTCATATCCTAAAGCACATTCAGTCACCACTCCAGAGCAGTCGTGTATCCAGGATTCTTTTTTAAAGCATAAAAGGGACACGGTTTACACAGAGGGGACAATTACATGTCCAACATCCATGTTCTGATTCAGTATGGTTTACATTTAAAGGTATAGTTCACCCTATGGTGTCATCAAAGTGTCAATAAGATGTCCTCGGATATCCTCCTTCTGGATCACAGCGGACATTTTGAATACATGTTGAAAATTGTTCCTCATTTACATTCCAAAAAGCTTAGAAAATATATATATATTTTTAAACATATATATATTTTTAAATTGTCATATTTATTGTTAACATTTGAAGTGAGTGACTAGATTTTCAAAGGAAAAAAAGACAGGACAGAGGGAGGCACATCCGGGGCCAATGAGATTTTCTGACTTTTCCATGTTCCACCCCGGGATCCGCCCCTGCTTCATACTCGTTAAATCATGCCTTACTATATTATAGGGAATATGATAATAATGATATGGCATGTTATTTAGATTTTATCCTTTTTTATGCAAATGGTAAAAATAATTAATAATAATTGTTATTAGAATTATAGTTGTATTATAATGGTATTCAAACTAGTGTAGTCTTAGAATTTGATCCATGTGGTCTAAACGGAGCATTACATATATTGAATTAAATCCAAAATTAACCATGTGTTTAACGTATTGATATTACATAATAATATTGATTAAATACAGTTGATACCCATAATCTTTACAATAAATGTCTGATTAGTATTTATTTTCAGTTTAATCCTCTTTATGGAGGGAGGATCAATAATGTGTTTCACCTTCTTACTTTGTTTGCACAACACATACGAATCATATTGATGTGTGCTGGACTTTTGTCATATTGCTGTCGATGAAAGTAAGTGTGTGTGAGTGTTGGTTTGTGTTTGTGTTGGTTGCAACCTCATTGGGAGCCGCTGCAGTCACACACACAGATACATTCACACACACAAACGCACGCACGCACGCACGCACGCACGCACGCACACACACACACACACACAGACACACACAGACACACACACACACACTCACACACACACACACACACACACACACACACACACACACACAGACTAACACACACACTCACACACACAGGCTGAGTAGTCGATCCCCGAGAGTCGCCGGCGTTCAGCTAACAGAGCAGCTGGAGCAGCAGGACACAGGAGCGGTTAACTTGTCCGGAAGAGGCCGCTGACAGGAGCACAGGCGGCGGCACAGTTCGCTCGGGCTGCTCGGGAACCGGCGGGTGCTATGGCCGACAGCGTGGACACCTTCCTAAGGGCCAAACACCGCACCTTCAGCGGACTGACTGAAGGTAGCCCACCGCGTTAGCGCCTGTACTTTTAGCCAACTTACAGGCTAACGCTCCGGCTAACGATCCACTGTTATACAAGTTGTTGCTGCGGGTCAGGGTCCAGGCGGACGGCTGACCGCTGCCGTGTTCCGGCAGCTTTGTTTTCAAAACAGCTTCTTCAATAACACTTTGTATATCAGGGCTGCTTTGCTAGCTTGTGTTTGTAAACTGTTGTGTGTCAACATTGAACTAAAGAGGTTAATTCCCTCTAGTTGTTGTTGTTGATTCAGAAATGTGGCGGAGACTGAGCACGGGCGGTAGTTTTAGGTAAACAATTGTGGAATAGTTCCTTGGCTGCTAACTCGCACTAGACAGTCACGTTTTTAAAGTGCAGAGCTGAAACCTCTGATGTTGTTGTTGTCGTCCCACGAGCTGTTGTTATTGTGGCTGTGGTGTGAGTATATTAGCTCGGGAGGAGGCTTCACTAAGCTGTGTGCTTCAGTCCTGCAGCCAAACTTATTCAAGGATTAACTCGCAGGCCTCATTGGTTGTACACGTTCCTCAGAACCTTGTGTAATAAACCTGCTATTACACAGGAGCCCCGAGGGAAGAGATTGAAATGCTCAGTAGTTTTTATTAAATGCCTTAAAAATGAACCACTCTGGCCCCTATGTGCTTTCATCTCAAATTATGATTTGTTTTCTTTGGAGCGCACCATCTGCCCCCTGAGAAACGACTCTCCGATTATGTTTGAAGTTGTGCGATTATGTTTGAAGTTGGAACAGACAACACAAGGCTGCTGCCTCTTATCTGCTGTCATGGGAGCTTTGTTCACTCCTCCAGGTCCTTGTGGTTTTTTTTTTTTATTATTTTGTATTATTAGTATTTCACTGTCATTTGTTGTGCAAAAGCTTCAAATAACGATGGCCAATCACTCTCATGAGGGACCAACCCGAGTGGGGGGTGGACCATAGCCCGGATATAAAGATGGACCAATGCGTCTCAACTACTTCCCTCCGTACACGAAGTCAAAATATCCTGGATACGAACGCCTGCCATCTTTCACATTTGGAGTCCGTTCAGTAGCGATCAGGGGATGGAGCTATGTGTACATGCTCAAAAGTCGCTCACACCCATCAGATGCAGACACACAAAGAGTGACGCACAACTTCTCGTGTGAGAGAGAGAACTGCGTTGTCATGTCAGAGATCTCTTGACCAATTATGGGAAGTTTCAAAGAAATCATCATGAAACTGGGAAAGGCCAAATTAAAATATGGCGGGCCTCCAGTCTTGGTTCTCTCCAGAAGTAAATGTTGATAGACTCACAGACCCGTGAGCTGTGAGGAAGTTAGAAAACTTCCTTTTACTAGTACAGTGGTCACGGCAGCTGCCTTGAGTACAGAATTCATCAGCCGTCCTCGATGTGTAGTTAAGATCCAGGCCAGGGTAGTTTGGACTGAAGGCAATCTCGAGTCATTTGGTTGAAAAGATGATGATAATCGTAAAAGCAGAAAGTGCTTTCATAAAATATCAATTACACAGAGGGGACGATGATCATCTGGTTCCCAGGAGCAAGGCCGCCTTTGTTGCTCTTTCTTTTCCTATCTTTGCACAAGTTTCTCCGGAGGACAGAATTATCATAAACTCAACTGGGAGGGGGATACATGGAGAGCATGTTAAACAGCCAGCAGCCCCCGCTGAGTGAAGGGATTTGTGCACAATGCACATGCAGTCTCTCCTCTGTGACAGCAGTTGATAACCACAGTATTTGCCTCCACACCCTGAGTGTGGCGGAAAGCTGTTGTTTACACCTGCTCTTAGCATCTGCTCCGAGCGTCTCTCTCCATTTTCCAAGTCACTTTGCCAAGCCGTCTTCCGGTGTCCTTCACATCGCACCTTGTCATTACCATCAGCCGAGCAGCGTTGAGTGTCTGCTTCCGTTCGCTAAGCGCGGCGCAGTTTTCCCTTTTTTAATGAAGATTAGAGGCTGATTAGATTGTAGGGTCTCTCTCTGTTGCATAATGTTAGGATTATGTAAAACACTTTGCTGTTCATTCTCCTGCATGTGTCTGTTTGTTAATTATTGAGCATTGGTTACCCCCCCACACACCTTAATCGAAGTGCTTTAAAAAAAAAAAAATCAAGTGTTGATTCCAGGAATGAATTTGAGGTGGTTTCCACATGAAGCGCTCACAGCAGGCCGTACACCGCTGAATGACTAATGCTGCGATCACAGCTAATCCTTTGCAGCTTTTTGTTTTTTTCTGCTTATTAATATGAGCAGTGTTCTGTGTGAGCGTCCTATGACCTGAACATATGGAAATGAAAGTGTTCAGATGCTGCCAGAACGTGAAGTTAGTACCAGTTAGATTCGTGAAATCGGTCGGCTTCTATAGGGAAAATGATGTCATTTACAGATTAACCGATTTTCATTAACTGAGTGTGCGGGTGTACGTTAAGAAGCCTTTGAAAAAAAAGTACTATGCATTTCCATTAATAGGTAAGATAATTAAAGCTGCATTGGTTTGTTGATTCATTAATTAAATTGAGATTAACTTAATCAACAGCTTTTTTAAGCAATAGAACAAAACCTTTGATGTTTGAAGCTTCTCAAATGTAAAGACATGAGATGGTGATGAATTTTTGACCATCCTCACGTATACCGTATATGCCACCATATATTATGTATAGGGTTTATTGTATCTCTACAGGAGAATAGCGCCTGTTTACTTCCACAGATACTCCCTTCTCTCTCTAAGCAGAGCCCGAGGTCAGGCTATAGATAAAGGACTAACCAACAGTGCATTGTAGTGTCTACGCTGAGGGACTTTCATATCTAACTCAGATGTGCCAGACATAGAGGCACCAACTTCCACTCTCACCAACTTTAACTCTTTTGCAGATTTTACCAGTGGCAAGACGTAAGGACACAATGTGATTTAGGAATGCATACTTTAGGCCTAACTATCCAATAGGATGCGAAAACCTACATGTAAAATAGAGAGTGACAGCAATTCTAGCCATTCGTGGATGTGCTGTTAGAATGGGTGATGCAAGTAGAGGGAGCTATAGCTGGATGCTGTGGGAGACATCCTCAGACTTGGGGGTGACTGTTGCTCATTACTCTGTTAGCGTCATTTTATTGTTCCACCTTCTGCATAAGACATCAGCTGCTGCCTAACATTAAGGTTATGTGACATGAAATATAGAATTGGTTGACCTCAGTTTATCCCAATGAGTGACACCGTTCCCATTGCACAATAGTTTGGTCCTGTGTCAATTATGAAATTGCTTTGAATTGCTTTGTGTACTTGATATTAACCAGAGTGTCTGTCTCTGTTGACACAGCTATTACCTTGACGTCTGCCGTCCTTCTTTCCAGATGCAGAGCGAGAGTGGAAGGGACCATTTTATTTCATTCAGGCCGCAGACCCCCAGCTCGGGCTGATGAAGGCCTGGAAGGACGGGGACTGCGACGGAGGAGGGGACGAATGGTCCGAGGAGGTGGAGCTCACCAAGCAGGCTGTGGAGGCCGTTAACCAACTCAGACCTAGGCCGAGGTTTATGGTGCTGTGCGGGGACTTGGTCCACGCCATGCCAGGTAGGGATTTAGATTTTTGTTGTTTAATTTTGTTCAGAGAGTGAAGAGCAATCTTTACACGTGCAGCTCCCAACAGAAAAGGGAAGCGCCAAGTTTAGGTCCTGCTCTTGTGATGAAACACTGCTTGAAAGATGTTCCCACAGTCCCACAGCCGGATAGACAGTAAAAGCCAAAAATATTGGCATCAAACATGGTAGCTTCCATTTATCGGCCTGTTGTCGGAGGACAAAATGTGAGCTCTCAGATGCCAGTTGTGTGAGCTTCAACTCTGTCCAGGCTCTTTTTGTCAATCCAGCAGTCGCCCCATGAGTGTTATCTCATGGCATCTGCTCCCCCACGCAGACTCATGCAAATGCTGCACTTATCTCAAAGTGTCTAAAAGGGGGCCCATACATTAACTCTTCAGATACATTTCCTTGCAACTGGTTTTAGGCCTTGTTTGTATTGAGCAAAAGGTGTTTAGTGGAGTTATCCGTCAGCAAAACAAGTCATAACCCTTTGTTGTTTTCGTCATCAAATATAGCAACTAACTTTATGGTAACTCTCCCATTGCCCCACAGTCGCCTCGAAAAAAACACATTTTAATTCACTAGATACAGATTTTTTTGTGGAGATATTGCACACATTCATAAATATTTGTTCCCTAAAAATGCCTGAATTTTACATCAAGATCATTGACTCATTCTCTGAGGATTCAACTAAAATTTAGAAAAACACTGTGTCATAAAAAGAAAGTGCAACTAATTTCTGGTAATACCCCCGATCCAGATTGGCGCGGAAATTCAAAATTGGGTCATGCCCCATTCCCCCTAACAAACAAACAAATGTAGATGAAAACTTGACCTCCTGAGATCAAGAGGCTGTTTACTATACACAGGTTTTTCTTTACATGTATCACATTCCCTGATAATCAAGGGTTCTGTTAACACTGACAAGTGATCTGATGTATGTCGGCCACAGTATAGATGGGGGGCTTTTACTGCAGATTCAGGCAGGAAGCCATCTGTGCCCCCTCATCAGCACATCATCAGCTGGTCTCCAATTACACCTTACATTACAGCGTTCTATTTAGAAACCCAGCTCCATACGTCTAAACGCTAAATGGACTGCTGCATTTATAAAGCACTTTTCTAGTCTTAATGGCCACTCAACATGCTTTATATGTCAAGTCACATTCACTCATTCACACAGGGATTCTATGTGCAGCGCTTTTCCTATCGCACGTCATTCTCACTCACTCAGCACAGGCCTCCAGGACAAGTTAGGGTTCAGTATCCCGCCCAAGGTCACAAGTGGACGATAGGAGCTAGTTGTATTGGCGGGGCTAAATTCAATTAGCTGGTTATTCACTTAAATCAAAATGACTTATTAGTTATTATTTCAACCTATATTATTTCAGGATGCATAGAGGTCAGACTCATCAGCGGTTTTGAACCTGGCTCTCCTAACTCTGCTAGGTTTTAGTGTGTGACCTGCCCAGTATGAAAAGACTGGTGAGGCCAGGGGAACTGATCTGAAACTATTATGCCATTGTGTCAAATACATTTCTCATTACAGTAAAACGTGACATGAATGTTTGTGACTCAAATTGCGCAACCTTTCTGTCAATTAGAATTCCAAATAGGGACACAATGTGTGCAGTGTAATCGTAGTCAATATTTATTTTTTAGCCTTAGGCAGAATTGATTATTTGTGTTCCCACTGCTGCAGGTTAGGGAGGTTTGTGACCTGAAAAAACAATGTACGGATGCATCTCTTGAAATGGTCGCTATCAATTGACCAAAATTCGCAATAGAACCAAAAAGAAACACCTCTTATAGACATGGTGTTTTATTATATGGAATAATTAAAAGTGCCATATTCTGTATAGCTCTAGCTGTCAGGAAAGAGTCAATATGCAGAAGGTATTTTCAAACCTGCCTCATATTTTGTCCATTACCACACATGTTGTTATCAGAATCCGAGTGAGGTTCCCTACATTCATAAAAAAGAATGGAACATGTCTGATATAATGAATTCTTCGCTGCAACCTGAGATAGTCCTAATGTTTTTAATGCAGTCCCTGAATGATCCCAGCTTAGGGTTGTCTCAGCTGCAGAATATTTCTCATTGAGGTAAATTTGAAAATTACTCTTCTCTGTTTCCAAGCCAAGAGTCGGTAAACAACATGCTCCCCAATGTCAGCTGGTGATATTTATCTATGAAAAAGCACAGGCCTTCTGGCTATTCTGATTTCAGTTATTGATCAAACCAGCATTACTTTATGTTCTAAAAATCTGTAAAACAGCACCTCGTCTGTTATCCAGCTTCAGCTAAGAGGTAAAGGAAAAGTTGTAGTTCTAGTTGTCTTTGTTGACATCAGACCCCCCCCCCCCCCTCCCCCATGACAGCATTCAATATTTATCTATAAAAAGCACCTGGAAGCCTTCAAGCTGTTTGCGTGACGGCAAGATTTAGCTTTGTTGAAATGGTTCAGCGGATCAATCCTGGGTGCAGACGGAGAATACGGTGCTTGTGTATTCAATCATTTAGTCTGTAAATAAGTTCTATAGCAGCAGTGTATGCTGGTTCCTCACAGTCTTTGAATTTGACTTGTTGGATGTCTCGCCGCCAGGACAGCAGCTGCTTTTCTCAAATTCGTCAGATGCTTTCCCTGTGCAGCCTGACAAATACATTTTCAGAATGGAGCCGTGTTTGAAAATAGCTGGACACCTCCAGAAACGGCTGGCCAAGTAAACAGAATAAAACCATTTTGCTGCTCATTTCCTACCTTATTTGGAGCTGACATGGTGTGTTCGGCTCAGGCTGTGCTGCCTTCTGCCTGCCTCGCTCTGTGACTAGAAATATGATGATCAATGCTAACATGTAAACTTAAACCTGCCGATCCTACCTTTTAGAGTAGAATTCATTTTAAAGCTATAGACAACAGTCGAAGACATTGACTGTAGCTGTTAGCCGACATTAGAGACAAATGGATGCTGTTATTGGAGGAACTGTAATGAAATGAGTAACTACTACGCGGTGGGAGCTTTCCTCAATGTCCAGGTGCCTGATTCTATAATAGTGTAAACGGAATGGGCTGGCAGGACCCACTGCAGAATTAATGTTCAGCACAAAGAGCCGCGAGCCGCCAACCAGTGCAAACTACCTTTGCATGACAATTAGAGAGCTTGCATGAGGTGCCTGCCTGGCTGCCTGGCCTCGAGGAACAGGCAGAGAGATAAGAAAAAAACATCAGCAGACGAAGCTGCCACTTTCTCCATCTCTGCACGTCTTCTCTGCCAGCGCGTCCGTTTGGATCATGCTGAACGTGTCCCTGAGTTTGTACATGATGTGAACATAATAATGTAAGAGAGTCTAGATTTGGTGCAGCATGTCGTCTGAATGTCCTTGGCCCCTGTTTCTCAAATTTAACTCAAGGCAAACTGTTCCTGTGCACCACAGATTTGGCTGGGCTTAGTCACAGGGCAGCTATTTCCCCCCTGTTCCTTTCTTTTGGGTCACAGTGACCACCAGTTCTAGCTGCACAGGCACAGTGGTGAACACTCCTGGAGCTGCCTCCCCCTATCCTCCAAAGAGTCCAAGCTACCTTATCCTCTCCATGATTGCAACATTTAGACCAAAACATGGCTGCCATCCATTTCCCACCCCGCACGGCTCCACCCCCCCTCCCCCCCAGTCTCTCTCTAATCAGTCGCATTTATAGGTCACAGCAAGATCTATTTCAGATGCACAGTGGGACAGTGGATAGTGTAACCATGGGGTTTAAGCGGCAAGGCCTTGGGGACCTTCAAGCGTTGCGGCGTCAGCCCTGGTTACTGTCAGCCCGAGCGGAGCAGGTTGTGTCTGCCATCTTCATTACTTGCCTTGTCCGTCACTCGCCTGGCAACTGGGCCGCTGCACGGTTTGGGAGCTGGGAGGAGACATTAGGAGCTGCTCCTGCCGTCTCTCGGCTGACATTTCCCCTTAGACAGTTTATTTACAATACAGAATGAATGGGTGGCGGCCAGGGGAAGCTGGCTGTCAACCGGCATTGTCAACACCGCTGCCTGTCGGCGACGGGAAATTGGCGACTGTATTTCTGTTCCCACGGATTTCACTCTCCATCTGTCCTCTCCGTCGCTCGCACATTTTCTTTTCCTTTCTCTATCCCTCTCTCTCTCCTCTCACATCTATCTGTTCTCCTAAGTAAACAGCTGCAGTCTTGTGCCTCGTGCCTTATTTTGACAGGCTTCATTTGCGAGTCTGACGCCCTACCCAAACACACTCCCTTATTCATGCCTCTGATGAATTTATTTGAAGCAGCGTCAGTGTGAATTAAATCTGGTGTTGAGGAAGCAGAAGTTCTTTGAGTTCTTGTAATTGTTCCGGAGTGAACGTGAAAAAACAATGGGATCTTTGTTTTCATTAGTAAGGGGTTTGTTCCACTTTAGATCTTAATTTGAAGTCAGGGAAAGTGAAGGCTGACTAAATATAAACAATCCCTGTTCTTATCAAAGAATTGTTAGTGAAGCAGTGATCAGAAGCACTCGGGCGCATAAGACGGAGAGAGGAACCCCAACGGACCTCATTTGCATCACATCACAGAGGTCCACCAGGATCTATTCCCCACTAAACAGGTCCTGATTCCTGAAAGAAATCCTGGCCAGAATTTGCTCCAACAAAATGTTGTCCGGAGTTTAAATGACAAAAAGTTCTTGATCCAAATTCACTGTCTCCTCTCCGGTCCACGCTAACCCTCAAGAGACGCCCTCCCGTCTCAAGGACTTCCTTCAATCTCGCCATTCGTCCTCTCCCTATCTCTGCCTCTCCCTCCCTCACTTTTGCTCTCTTGTGTCTTTCTCTCACTTATTTTCAAAGCTAACAAATGAAGGCGATAAAGAGCAAGGAGGGGAGCGGCGGCAGAGGGAGCGAGGGGGGGGGGGGGTGCGAGTTAGAGAGCTGATTAGATTAGAGAAACATGCTGGACTTAACACTCTCCTAATGAGCACTACAAAGGATTCAAGCAGTGTCTCTGGGGGTTCATGAGGGATGTTACGCATGATACAGCAGGAGAAGTGTTCAAGTGTGTGCGCACTAGCGTGTGTGTGTGTGTGTGCGCGCTCACATGTGGGTAAAGCTGACAGGTGACGTAGAGGTTACCTTGGGACTTTCCTGTCCCCTCACTGTAATTGTGGAAACCTGTTAAATTGCCATTGAAGGCAGTGAAAAAAAAATGTCTCCCTCTGTGGGATTCCGAGGCAGATGTGATTATGAATGATTGACCGCCTTGGGAGAATTCGTTTTTGGGACACATTTTGGATATTTTTTTGGAGGAAGGTGGGATGATCTGTGTGTGTGTTTATCTAATGGTTCATGTAGTGGGCTAATAGGTTTCTAAGTGGGGTTGGGTTTGCCAGTAGTATATACGTAAGTGTAGAAATGTCTCTCTGTTACCACTTTCACACCTTTTTTTTTTTAGAGACCCAGGAGATACACAGCTCAAATGTCAGTGTGAAGACATCCTCTTAGACCCTGTAAGACAACCCTAGTAAGTGTCAGGCTGGATCTATCCATCTTCTTCTGCCAGCTCTTTGTCCGGTTTGTGGTGGCAGCATGAAAAGGTAGACAAAACGTCCCTTTCCCAAGCCATGAGTTCCAGATCCTTCCAGGCCAGAGCAGACATTTGTCCTGGGGGCTCTTCTAAGTTAGACACGGCCAGAAAACCTTCCAAAGGAAGAGGTCATCCAGAGCTCATGGCTTTAGGTGAATGTGGGAACGAATTGATTGATAAAGACCTTCATCTTCAGGCTTGGCTTCCTCTTCGTCATAACATTCTGGTTACAGATTACTGTCTTCAAATAAACAATGTCAAGGACTGGCTTGGTGTGAGGATATGAAGGCACAACAGACAAGCACTGCACAAGATTGTTGACATTTGTCCATTTCTCTTTTGGAAGACGTAATTATCAGTCGATGATGAAATACATTTATTACAAAAGGATGTTAATGTCATAGAGCTGACAATAGGTCTAATATTTAATGAACCCCATATTGTTTGTTGTGAAAACCATGTCCGTCAGGTTGAACAAGGCTGAGAACCGAGCATGTGGCTGGACCATGTGACCTGCTGACAGCATTATCATCAAGGATTAACTCTGCATAATGCATAATGCTTTCTGTTTGAGCTGTGTGTATTCCTACAGGCATGATGACTCAGGTGCCGAAAGTAATTGAAACAAGTCGCACTCCCTGATATCACATAATAGTAACCGAGTCATCTTGAAAGACATTCGTATTTACAGGACCGGTCCCGCTGTTGCAGTCGAGCCAAAAAGAAAGCGAAGCCTGCCGGAGAGTCTTGATGTTTACGGTCACAGAGCGTGTTTTTGCTGAAATTGGTCTCATGCACGATTGATCTCATTATACCGAAATAATACTAGGTTGTAGGTTTGGATGGAGTTACTGACTGCATCTCAGCCACCGCCTTGTCATAACCTGCAGGCCAGTGCAACATCAGCGCGAGCTGCCAAGCGCCATTGGTTGCTTGAGTCGCAAATACGCCGGTGCACGCACATTGAAAATACAGTTGAAGGTGAAAATGTATGCGACAGCAAGACCCCGCGCACTGGGGCCTGTGTGCGGTGTCGACAGCCAGTCTTTAGAGGTAATTGAGAGAAGTGCTTACAGTGTTGGACAAGCTCAACGAAAACCTGCCAAAGTCCCCTGTCAGGGTTTGAGAATCACAGTGTTGCAATCTCATTAAATGAACAAGGCCTCTCAGTCGGCTCCAGAGAGAGCGGCGAGCAGCTTCTGTTTTTTGTGTGTTTTTTTCCACGTCCCCCTCTCTCTACATAAATTGCTCATTTCAAAAGAGGATAGCAGGTTGGGTGAATAAGGACATGTTGGTTGTTTCCTGATTTCTGCTTGTTTATGTGCTGAGCACATCTGCAACATGTATTCCTATTTTGGGTGTTTGCTCCTCTTGTTTTAATACATAAGTCATTTCAATTTCAGTTGACGCTGTCTGTCACCTTAATTGCAGAATGATGAGCATACAGTGCCAAATGGTTGAGCATATGTTTCAGCCTTGTCGTGCTGTGGGATGATTCCTGGACCTCGGCTATGACCGGCAGGTAGCTGGACATGTAAGGAAGCAGAAGGCAGCACAGTGACCCTTCTACTGTGTGAACCTACTAGTGCTATTTATCCACATTTTCTCATCTAAAGATTTTTTCAGTTCTCAGCCACTGAGTAGCTGTGCTGGACCAGATGAGAAGGTCAGGTGCCTTGCTCAAGGTCACGTTGAAGGTGTCAAAAAGAGGGGAAAGGGCTTCTCACTCACTTCTCCTTCTATCTCTGAGCTTGTTGAATACTGGCAGAAACAAACTTCACTCAAATAAATTGACTAGATGTGAATAAATGGATACATGTGTTATGTGTTGATAACTACCAGCAGCAACAATTGCCTCAGCTTTTGCAAAAAAACACCCTTTGTTCTCCTGATCTCCATCCGAGCTTCATTAATGAGGCGGCCATTGTTTGCATGTAACTGAGGCAGCGTTAGAATATTGTGTATGTGGAATAATGAGTCCACAGCATTGTGGCCTCAGCTGTCATCACTTTCAAGATTCTGCTTCACACACTCTCAACTCCCGAGAGATCAACTTAGATGTCGGGTTTTTATCAGACCTTCACCTCACATCCCCTCCACGAAATGTTTGCTTTGACAATTTATGTAATTATTACGTCTTTTAATAATGTCTTATTATCAAACGGTTTTTTTAGAGAACATTTAAAAATGTTTATTTCAAAGATGGTTTCTGTCATTTGAGGTAGTTCTTATCCCACTGATGTTTGTTATCATCCAAAAAGTTTGGTTTAACTAGTTATTGTTTTTGCTATAAAAACGGCTTGAAAAATGCCGATTGAGAGCTCAGACTGACTCAAGACTGTTCGAGTCCGTATGTCGGCGGTACCTTGATACCACTGCGCCACACCACAATGACTACTGTGCAGACTCTTATTCACAGTCTATGATTGAGACACATCCTAAATCCACACAAATCCATCTTGAATGTTTCATGTCACTATTGACCGCTGATGGTGATCTATTACCATTTTATAGCTCGTCTGAGAAACACTACTTGTTACCCGTGAGGAAATTAATACACTTCACGCAGTTAAACATTCACTGAATACCAATGCAGTCTTAAAAGTGTCACACAGAAACGGTTTTACATAACATAAAGGAGTCCCTCAGCATCTGAGTGCATGTTTGTGTTGTATTGACAGTTTGAAGTCTGCCAGGGAAGCTTATTTTATAAGTGACAGACAGGTGAAAACGATGCTTTGCCTTTTTTCTGGGTGCGTTTTAAACTCTGCACTCTCTCACTCTGCCCTGCACAAGCTGTTCTGTCAGAAAGAAGGCTCCTAAAGTAATGAGTCCTTTCAAACATCCAAGGAAACGTTTGCTCCAAAAGTAGGCCAGTAAAATAATTACTAATGAGCAGAAATAAGGGGGAGAGGAGAAGAAGGAATAACTTGAGAGCAGGGGCCGATAGGTTTGTTTGATATACATTGTAAATCATAAATATATTAGAGTCTTGCCCATTCTCTGCCCTGAACACATGCTGGGACTGAATTAATTTCACTCCCTCCCTTCTTATCTTTGTGAACTCAAGGCTTAGTAGCATATGGCTGATTTGAACACAGTGAACAGCTTAAACATATTGTAGAGATCTTGTAAAACAAGCAGCCTCGTGTATCCGAGACCAATGGATCTCACAAGTGCACCGCGGAGCTGTGGCCCGTGCACGGATCAGTTGGGTTGGCCGAGCCGACCGGGGGGGGTCCACCAGAACACTACTCATCGTGTCGGTTACCATGGTGATGTAAAGTCGAGCAGAGCAGAGCATTGATCATTCTCTGTGCTGTCATCATTATCATCCAAATAATCCCCCCTTCCCTGAGGCCACTCTCACCTCTACTACCCTTCACACACAAACTCTGAAACTATGCATCCACATCTGTATGAATTTATCTCTATCTCTCTCTGTCTCATTCTGATGTAATCCAAGTTGGATGTTATTGTTATCGAGCATCTGCTTTTACGAGTCGATTTTGTTTTGTTTTCCAATGTGCGCTGTAACCACCACCTCATTTGTCACAAGGACATAATCTGATCTCTCTTTCCCCCCCCCCCCCCCCCCCCTCCAGACACGCCGTTCAGAGAAGGTCAGGAGAGAGACCTGAAGGTGGCCTTGAAGGGGACCGATCCCTCCATCCCTCTGGTGTTTGTCAGTGGGAACCATGACCTGGGCAACACACCCACCCCGAGTACGGTGGAGCAGTACTGCAGTGCATGGGGGGACGACTATTTCAGCTTCTGGGTAAGCAGACACCTCAGACATTGAAGGAGACACATCCAAGTTCATAACTTTAATTTGTGGTATTACTTCAAAAGGTTTTTCATACTCCTGTGTGCAGGAAACACATCAGTCTCCTCATACTGTCCATTGCTGCAGCACCTCTCCTCTCCTTTTCAATTTCTTTGAAGCCCCCCTCCCGATAAAGTCCAGCCTTATTTGAGCCTTATTCAAGCACCAGACGCTGAGACGTCTGGTGCTTGATTTTCACATCAGCATTGTGTTAAGCAGCAAACTTGATGGAGATTTACTGTGTCTGCCTAATCAAAAAATCTGAAGTGCAGCCATTCATTAGAGGGGTGATTGTCTGGCTCAAAAGGATATCAAGGCTTATTCTTTCTGATAAAGCAGTTTATGATTCATGCAACTATTGCTTCTTTTATTAGTTCCTGGTCCTTTCTACATAGCTGCCCACTTGAGAAAAGGCCCGAGCCCCCTTTAACATCAGGGCCCTCTTCGCTTTGTTGCCATTAATATGCATCTATATCTGATGTTAGTGTAATTTTCCAACTAAGATGATTCTTCACTGATTTTCTGTGCAATTTTGCAGCAGTGAACATGATAGGAAAAACCATTGCATTTTGCAGAAATGTCAAGTTGGTTAAAAAAAAGGTAGTTAATAAATACCTTACCTTTCTTACAACTGTACAAACTGTTATACCTAGTTAGAAAAACGAATCAAATATAGGTAACTAACGTCTAGCACACCTTACTGTCCTGTGGTCTCAGGTGGGCGGCGTCCTCTGCCTGGTTCTGAACTCCCAGCTCTTCTACGATGCCTCAGCCTGCCCTCAACAGAAGGAGGCCCAGGAGATATGGCTGGAGGAGCAGCTGAGCGGAGCCTCCTCCTCAACGGTAAGACAGCATCTACGACATGGTTCTATTCTCGTCTGATTTATGAAGGCGTTCAGTGTGATAATGTCTCCTTTTGCGGTGTCTGGACGCCGCGGTTTAGGTAATTGCCTCTCGTCTGCGGCCATGTGACGCAACAACTGAATTTTGTCTCGGGACTTTGGCGATGCTCTCACCCCTCACGTCTGCCTCTGTGTTCAGGAACCGAAACCCAAACACGTCCTGGTGTTCCAGCACATTCCGCTGTATCTAAAGAGCCCTGATGAGGAGGACGACTACTTCAACCTGCAGAGGGCCGTCAGGCAAAACCTGCTGGACAGGTTCAAGAAGGCAGGTAAGAGATCAGGGAAGCACAAATCCTGGGCCTATGACTCCTTTTCCTTTGGTTACTTTGGCTTTAAATGAGTCAACTTACAGGGAATGAGCAAATTTGTATGCGGTATTTAGTTCAAGGGCACTTAAACATGGTACACCTTCTATCTGCTTTCTCTTTTGATGCCAGTTTTGTGATTATTTGCCCTCAATCAGAAGTCACTGAAGAGACCATTCGGTTTTCATTTTTTGAAGAGTCGAGCAGCTGTGTCATCCAGAACCCTGAAATATCAGCAGCATTTTCTGTGATCATTGGATTCAAGCGACTGTGAAGTGGTCTTAAATTTCTCGTCTTTATAATTCTTGGCTTATATTCCTCTTAAACCTGCTCATTTCAAGCATATCTACCTAATGCAGAGTTAAGATCCCAGCCCGGAGGATTAATATGCCATTAGCCAGATGCACAGGAGGAGCTTTTGTCACACGCACAAACAACACAAGCGTAATTAAATTACCGAATCCATTGACATCCTATAAGAAGAATAATTCCATAATTAAAATTCTCTGTTGCGAGCTTAGAGGAGTGTAATACAAGGGTACCTCTCACAAGGACAATAAGTCTGGAAGGAGGCAACAGCTAAACCCATACACACACACACATACATCCAGTCACATGCACATCACTCAATGCAGCCTTTTCTGCACAGCTGATTGACGGGACCTCTCATACGGTCTCATGCCTCGCTCCTCAATCATGCATCAAGGTGACTGGCAGGAAGATGGTATTAATTTCATTATCCAACCATTATTCCTGCATGTACTTAACCATGTTGGCCCGTTTCGGTGTGATGACCCTTTCTCTCATAATTGATTGCTCCTCTAAGGGAACACTGGTTAAAGATTTAAAGGGCAGTCCATATAGGCTTTACATGTGGAGGGACGGAGTGTGTTACTGTATGCGCTGAACATGCATGTGCAAGTGTCCTCTCTCATTCACGACTCTTGTTCACACCAGTTCTTGTCCACAATTATAAATTCAGAGTACACATCTGAGATGTACTGTATGAACTTTACACACACGTACATGGTTGTTAATAATTGATGCTGCTCACTGTAAAGCTTGCGTACATTACATGATTCTCTCATGTTGGCATGCATTTACATTTATGTGTGGTATGTACAGTATACGGCACTTCCTACTACAGCCAGAGAAAGGATGTGATTTCTGTGATTTACTGCGTCTACAGTGTGAGCCGTCATCATTTGTTCATCAAGTTTGTGAATCCTTTATGTCCAGTCCTATCCCATAGATAACAATGGTCACGGTACAAAGTCACAGGAAAGTTATCCTAAGCTTTGGCATTTTTATGGGAATAAATTAAGAACTAAGATACTAAGGTCTCTATTTTAACGATGGTTTAAAGTGCATTGAAAGTGCATTCAGGACGTGTGCAAATCCACTTTTGGGGGTTTAACTTTGTTGCGCCAGCCACATGGTTTAAAAGTCTCAAACTAATCATGCCAGTGCTTTTGGGGTAACATGCAATAAAGGACTCAGAGACAAAGGGAATGAGAGCCATCCCCCATTCCCTATAAAAGCCAGGGGCTGTTGCACATTGATGGATTAGTATTATAATGCAGATTCGCGAAGACTACCAATTTCATCTGCTCATGTGTGATGTGCATGATCACGTCGCTGGTGTGTGTGTCATGCAGAGTGTACATGCGTGGCGTGCACTGTCTATGTAGGTGTATATTCAGATTTTGATAATAAGCTTTGTGAAATACTGCAGGATTGCCATTTCAGAAGATAGACTGTGTATAAAGATGGAAGACATGACAGCTCCGCAAAAGTGAAGCTAAAGCATCTTATATTGCCGCGTGGTGGCTGGCTGCAGTAGAGGTCATAAATCTTGGCTCCTTTAAGGATGGACAGATTTGGGCTAAAATGTCAATGTATGCGTCAAATCAACAAATATGTTTTTTGTCATTTGCTTGGTAAGTTTAGCTCTAATTAGTTATTTGATGCTGATATTTTGGCTTGAGTTCTAGATAGTTGGAAGAAGAGGAGAAAAGTCCATCTTAATGTGCAGACTATGCTTCATGAGTTTTTGTTGGTCAAACACATAATTGCCTTTCCATATCTCCAGATGACAATGTACCAACAATGGTCTGACCACAATGGGCACAAGTGTATTTGCTATTTAAACAATGTGGGCACTGAAAGGGGAGATTACTGTCTTTCCAATCACAGGAAATCTCCGAGCAGTGAGAAAAAAAGTTCCTGATGACTATTGAAAAAAAGCATTTCTGCACAGCACAGCTTTAGCTCCTCACAAATCAGCTAAATGTATAAAATCTGAGTTATCTGATGACTCCAGTAGAATTGCATAAAAAAGAATACAACCAGTTATTGTTGAATAATAAAGGCACTGTCTCTTAGTTCTCTCCTCCCCCTCGGGATCTCGCTCCTGCTGCCTCTGCTCTCTCCTTGATCCCCGACGAGGAGTAACACGGTGATGACTGATGCTCTAAAATCTGTTCCCTGAATCTACTGGAGTCTGTCCTGCAGGCATGTTTGTAAAAGGGACTGTGATCAGCTCTGTCTGTGATAGAGTCGCAACTGTACATCATTACCTGATACACTGGAATCATTAATGTCTCTGCCAGGGCAGGACATGACTCATGGTCCTTTTCCAACAACAGGAAAATCATCTTCACGCACCCAATTTAAAGAATAATTTGGTCTGTAACCTCAATCTTAGATTCCCTGAAAGATTAGTGACAGAAAATATGCAGTGATAAAAAAAAATGATTTATGCTTTGTATTTGGTAAAGGAAAATATTTTTAGATTTTGAGCCATGCTTACGGCATCTCGCTGTGAAGGGAAATGTCAGTTGTTTGGTAGTTTGCTCCACCATTTTGTTCTAGAATCCTCCACCACCACAAGGGTTGACTTTTTTTTTTTTTTTTCTGAAATAGCTCAGCAACAATATGATTGATTGCAGCCCAGAGGATGAATCTGAATGAATTTGATGATACCCTGAGTTTTCATCCAGCTTCACCAACAGGTTGAGCATTTTATTTTTCCAGTGAAATACAAACAATTTGGCACAGTCATTCATGGTTCCCAGAGAATTCTCCAAATTGCCATGATATATCCAACTTATTTTTCCTATTTCTTTAGTGACTGATTCCATTTGATCACAGTCAAATGAAAGTACTAAGTTGTCCATTTATATGATTTATGACCAAATACCTACAACACCGTCTTATTATCTTCAGCTGTTCTCTTTTAATTCCTGAGTAGATTAACATGCAAAATTTTGATAATGAACATAATAAACACTTCATTGTTAACATTGCCCGTGAGCATTTGACCATGCCTTTCTTCACCAAGATATTTATATTTTTGAAGAAATTATCTGGGAATTCAAAAAATTATATTTTTGTACCCACATTTTCATATTTTAATTAGAAAATCCACTGATCAATAGTACCAACTCATCACAGAAACTAAATGGCAGAGAGCGTACCTCCAACAATACTGATTGGAGTTTTTGCATAATCCTGCAGACAGTCAGACACACATAAAGTTCCTTAACCTCCTTGGTAGTGGTAAATAGCATTGTGAATGGAAAGTGCTGTGTGTGGGTGCACATGCCTGCTGGCGTGCGTGCATGCAATTGTGTGAACTGCTCATGTAAAAGCAAAAAGGTTTCATGAGACAAATATTTACTAGTCCATTTTCCATTTATGTTATAGCTGGAAAAACTAAGGACTGCATGAAGCAGAAGTTCCCTGCAGGGCAGGCGAGCGCCTGGTAAAAATATCCCTTCAGAGAGACTGGGGGCCTTTTTATAGAAGAAAAAAATAAAGACGAGTGAAGAATTGCACAACACTCGGATATGTTATTTACTGCACATTGAAGAAAAACAGAGATCCAGGGAATAAGGATGTGTGTTGTTTGCCTTCCTGTCTGTGAGGCTGTGATTCCTCTCATCCATGGTAAATGATGTCTCTTCTGGACATCCATTGGTGATGGTAATTTTTTCCCCCTCCTTGCGTTGCTTTATGCACGCATCAACTCCCTCCGCTATCTGTCCTCACCGCTGTACCCTGTGATCCTCCATCCTCCAGATGTTTTCTTTTACTCTGGTGATCATTTCTGTCATTACAGTAAAGGGCACCATCATTAACCTCACACACACTCTCACACACACACTCCTGTATCCAGTCTTATTCTCAGAATGATTCAAGTCTGTGTCGGAAAAAGTTAAGCATCGATGCAGAGGGAGCATGAATAGCCTTTTTCGAATAAGATTTCCATTAAAGGAAGCAGCTGACAGGGATAAGTCTTCATCGTTGTTTGTGAAGCTCGCTCTCATGTCTTTTGGCCTGGGAGACAAATTAAAGCCGCCGCTGAAGGAGTACACATTTTATACTGTAAAAAAAGTACTGGGCTTTATTGCTAGGCTGGAAAATGCTTTACGACACCCTAACCGTGTTTCTGTCTACCAGTAATGCATGGATGTTGTTTTGGGGGGGGGGGGGAACGAAGAAAGAAAACACTTCCCGAATATTCCTCTTTGTTGGCACCTCTAAAGTTCTTACTGGAGCCGAGCGGAACAGCAGTCTGGCAAGAACAAAGAGGTAAAATTGGACGACTTTCCGCATTCTTTGTCGGGTAATTCAAAGTGTACCGAAAAGCATCCTTGTAATTGGATCACTGGATGTTACACAAATGTTTCCCTGGCATCACATCAGTCCTCGCGCTGCGAGAACGTACACACACACAGCTCTGTGGGACTGACTGGAGTTCTACAGACACTCCTTTTTCTTAGTGTCATTGAACGTACAGCGGCTGGGGATTTTGCTCCGCGTTTGCTGTCGCTTGCTTCCTGCAGCCCCCCCCCACCCCACCACTACTGACACATGATTGAAATAGAGACTATACAGTCGTCCCCTGCTGACAAAGAAATACACGTAATTGATATCTCCTCACTGAGGTATTTTTCACCACTCGCGCCTATTCTCACACAATTTGGGTGTGAGGGGGAGATGTTTGTATAATTGTGTGTGCAAGACTGTTTATTTTGCACATTTCCTAGACCTGTCTATGCCCCTCTGCATATAAATCGCTGTGCAGCGGTGCATTTTCTGCACATGATATATTTTACAGTGAGCACCCGTGTGTTATCTCAGCAACGCAGCAGCACATGGGAAAGGTGTGACACCAATTAGTCTTCCTCTGGCTCATCGGAGCGAGCGGTTCCCACCCTGGGATCTGTTGACTGCAATCCAGCTCATATTAATGACCCACTGTCACTGTGTGATGACCCCCTCTTGGGCAAGTCAAGTATCACGCAAACCTTTTTTAATTGCGTAAGCAATTACAACGGTTTGTGATATTAAATCTCGCTCTCTTGTGTCGTAATATATTTTGAGTTTAAACCCGGCACCTGATTGGAAAGGGACGTTCTTGAGTGACTTCGGGTCTTTGTCTCGAGTCAACATGGAACCTGGACAACAAAATTAATTGTTTGTAACTTCTTCTAAGACTTTTTAGTGAGTTCGTTATAGTCAGTTTGTTTAATAACAATCACACAAACACCCTGGAGGACGTCCTTTACTGTTGTTATGGGTTCTCTTTTCACTGTCAGTCCCTTAGTAATAGTTAATAATGCTGTCCTGGGCTTTATTGCCCTACCTGTGTCAGTCTGTATGAACGTGACTTAGCCAGCACTTACTGCAAAATGCTGGAACAAAGACGTGCACTTGTTTTAGGTCGCTTGAAGAACGGGTTTTGTGCACATTCAGAGTCTCCTCAGAGTGGATTAAATGCCCATGGCTAGGGACTGGTGTCTCCTCTTCAAGAGACGAGCCGAGTAGCTGAAATCCCATCAGTGCTCTCAGCCTGTCCTCTCCTCATAGACGGACTGGAGTAATTAGATTTCTCTGCCCCCCTTTCCACCTCTTCCCAAGGTTTATTCCCTACCTTCAGCACACGTACAAACAAGGACGAATGAACACGTGCACAGATAGACGGATACACAGTCCCTCCGGCTTGTGTTCGCCTCCAAACCCTGTTTGTGTAAAATGAAAATAACAACATGAGAGCGGTCCAGAAATTCATCGAGATTCCCAAAATTGCTTGCGGCGGTGGAGTTATACGTACAGTAGCTAATTAGAGGCGAAGATAAACCATATGCTGCTCCGCATCCTCCCTCCATCTCTCCCTCTGTGTCTCTCACTCGTCCTCGCTCTCTTGCTGCCGGTTGTCTTTATCAGCGAGGATCCTCCTCTGTTCGAAAGCGAAGACACATTTATCACCCGCTGGGGATTTGATAAGAGGCTACGGCTAAGCCTTTAACCCCATTGTTTTAATGATGAGGCTGAATAATGCTTTTTTGCTTTTCCTGTATCTCGCTCTTTTATCCCATCGTTGTCTAGCTCTCTTTCTGCAACCAAAAGGTGGGGGTTAGTGGGGACCAGTCACTGGGCTTTCAGGCTGAATACAGGGGGCTGTATTATCTGTGGATGATGGCACACGACCCAGGAAGGACAGTCTAAATAGTAAAGTAAACATTACAGGCGATTCTTACAGTTAAGCTAATGTGCATGCATCTGATTGGCCATCGCAGCATCGTGCCGGATGACATCCAGTGTGTTATAGCTGCAGCCTCACTGAATGAGTGAATGAGGGCCTTTGTGTACTGATCCGTAATCTGTTCATGCTCGAAAGAATGGGAATGGTGGAGTGGGTGATAGCCATGAATTAATCCACCAACACTTCCTCCTCATTTACCGTTTTATTGATTTAGCTGGAAATGTGGGTCCTGCCTTGTTTCAGCTGGATCCGAAGTAGTTTCTTCTACTCTTATAATCAGGGTCTTAAAACCTGCAATTGCTCATCTAGTCAGATACCCAATCTTGTTGACTTATTTTTAGCGGATTTTAATCAAACTTTTTGCTAATTTCAGAGTGTTTCATTCAGGCCACGCTCTTGTGTTTTTTGCAACATTTAACCTGATTTAATTGTTGCTTCTTACCTTGATAAATAAGGGTTTGTAGAAAACACATTTGTCTGTCAAAGTCTGTGGATGTATAAAGGCTTTGGAATAAGCACCGGAACTCAAACATGAAATCATAGGCCAGGCAAGTATTTTTGTATAGCCGATTATCATACACAGAGGTCGTTCAATGTGCTGTACAGAAAAAGTGGCCAGTGTAGTGGCTATTTGCCTCTTAATTATGCGTCTTGTGGACAACAAGAAAGAGTTTGAAATCAGTGCTCAGACCAAAGAATTTGAGTTTAGTCAGAACTCGAGCAGCAGTTTTCTGTCTGGAGAAAATAAGTCTTGTTTGGACAGAAATTCTCTCATCTTAGCTTTATTATCGAAATCCCAAAAAGATTTAGTTAAAGCTTTCATTCAGTCATTGAAATTCACATCACCATCCATAATTACACCAAGATTTTTAGCTTGGCTTGATGGCTTTAATGCTCCAATTGGGCACTGAGTTGGGACTTTCCTCCTTTTTTCCCAAATATAAGTATCTCTGTACTGTCTTTCATTTAATTGAAGGAGGTCAGGGTATCCAGATAGTCTCATATCATTACGAAAGATCCCCAGCCCTATAAATAATTGTGACCCAACCATACTGCTCCTTTTATGAACTTGGTCAACATTGGATTCAGCTTTCTCACGTGACGATGAATAAATGGTCATATAACCCAGTGATTCATCTGTGACTTCTTAACTTTGTGAAGGCCTGTTAACGCGTTATAGCTTGGTGAATTCAGGATGATTAGGCACCACATTGGGTACCAAATGGCCAAAATACTTGCATGCTCAAAGTTGAATGGATAACATGCTGCCATTTGCCAGTTCTCTTTGTGGTTCTCTGTGTGTGTATGCGTATATATGTGTGTGTGTATGTGTGTGTGCATGTGTGTGTATGTGTGTAATTGGAGGAAAGGGGTGAAATGCAGTGCTGTGACTGATCGCTGGAAGTGATTTATGAGGAGCCGGGGCTGCAACATGCCTCACCAGACTAAATCATTTTGTATCCATCCCCCCTGTCATGTAAATTATCAACAGGCACCGTTTCATGATGAATTATTTCCTAGACCTGCACTTTAATGACAAACGCCCTTCGATACGAGCGTGCACGTTCCACTCCCACACACAGACAGGAGACAGCTCTGTTCAGAGGAACATTAGGAGATTGTGTCGGAGGAGGAAGAGGGAGACAAGGTGTGACGGAAAATGGCCACTCCTGGAAGTAATCACCAATTGGAGGAGGTTCAGTGGCGAGATAGAAAGTTAGCTTGCAATTAGCAAATCCAATCTTGTTACCGGCAAATCAGTGACGGCGAGATGAAAGGGAGTTGATGGAGAGTGGGATGAGAAAGAAGGGGAGGATGGACTGAAGGGACGGGCTCGAACATCCAACATGATTAGATGTGGACGGACGTTTCTTTAGTTCTTTTATTCTTTTATTCCTTTATTCTGTGGACAACATCGGCGTCGGCCATTAGCATTTAAATAGTAAAAAGCTGTTTCAATCAGACCCACCAATAAACCGGAAAACGGCTCAGATGACTTCAGCAAATCAAAAGCACAGGGAAAAACACCGGCTGGCATTGGAGGGGACTCCCCTCTCCTTTCGGTGAATTTTTCTCTGCCACCGCTGATCAGAATTCAATTTGACTCTGGGTAATTCCCCCCCCCCCCCCCCGATTCCATTCAATATGTTTTCATCACTCTGCCTGCTTACTCCTTGCATTTTCTCCCTCCCTCCCTCCTTCCCTCCTCTCCACCCCCCACACCTCTGTCTGTCAAAGCAAAGGCCAGTCCCCAGATGGGAGTCTTTATCACAAAGAAAAGCACAAAAGAACCAGCAGTGTCTCAGGGCCTGACAGGTAAATGGGATTTCCGCAGAGACAGGACGTGAAATGATCAGCACAGAGAGCGGGGGGCACACACACTCTGCAAGGAAACAAAAGGGGAGGAATACAGCAAAGCACAGAGAAGAGACCGAAACGTGGGTAAATTTGGCTCGACGTTCCGTTACTGAAGGTGATACTGATATTTAACACACTCCTTGTCGCTCGTCTGTTCAGTAGGGAAAGCCAGACATTTTAAAGGTTATGTGGAAGGAGAAGGATTTCCTTCTTGACATAGCTCTATTGCCTGATCCGCTGCACTAACACTAGCACGGATAAGGGTTTACATCCCACCACGCCACCCGCACTGATTGTACCACGACGCACTTTGGGTAACAATGTACAGAAAGTGATGGGAGCTGCCGTTGTGAGGCAAAGGGAAATGGGTTGCGTATCACATTTCGTCATTGTCAAATCATGTCTATTTACCCAGAAGGGGGCCGGCTATCATTATCGCGGAGGCGGCAGAAGCCCACAGCAGTGCATGTCTACAAGCTGTCACGTTTTCACTCCAACAGAGAACTACTGCAGGTGGTCGCATCATAGACTTATAAAAAAGGGACCACATGGCAGCTCTCCAAAAGTAAATCCATAGTGTCTCTATAGCACTACTGTGCAGATTCTGGCTTGAGAGGCACAAAATGGCAGTGTTCATATCCTGGATATTTTGCCTTCATTTCTGGGCAGCGGGACGAAGTGGAGATGCATCGTCCATCTTTCACACACCGTGTATGGTTCGCACCTGCAGGGTTGAAGGTTGGCCTTATTGTGAAAACAGCTGCTCTGGTGTTTCATGACAAAGAGCACCTACGGATTATTGGCCCCTTAACGGATTAAGGAAAGTGCATTATCTCCTCTGACAGCAGGCAGCAAGATGCAGCAAGCATGGGACCACTTCAACACCAGCCAGGTCAACTAAGACAATGATGCTGTGTTGATTTGAACCTGGTTTAAGTGGTTCAAGTGCCCACGTTAACCCCACAACTACTTCTCCAGGCCCCATTCAAAATAAGTAGCAAGCTATCTCTCTCCCATTTGCATTCGAGTCTGTGGCTGCCTGTGGACACAGACTTCTCTCTGCCGTTAATTTAGCTGCTACTGCTGCTGCCATGATTAAATATGCATGTCACAGACCACCACCCTTCTTTTTTTGTCACACCAGAGCAAGTGCCTGACCTGATTTCAACCCATGTCCTGAAAGAGGGTCACCAATTTGGATATAACCCTGATCACTCTTTTGGTTTTACCAATCAATAGCCGCAGTGACGTCTTTGAAGCAATGCGAGGGTGTTTTGGGTGTTTTCATTTGTTTATCTAGTGTTTCATTTTGTGTATTTTTCAGTTCTACGGTGGCAATCTACGCCTCTACCCCTCACTTTGAAAGAATGCCTTCCCCCATATATTTTCTGGCAGACTATTTTAGAGGTCAGCTTAATCCTCCGTCTGCTCGGCAAAGAAGACGGCTTTCTCGACTTCTTTATTCCATCTTTCTTTTTTTTTTTCAATTGTTTATCTTTTATACATACAGACAATGTTTGGGAAATTGAAAAGGCTTTTCTCTCCGAGCCGGCCCATCTCTCTTCGCACAGATGTGTTTTCAGCCGGCGAGGACCCAGGTGGAGTGGTTTGACTTCTGAAGCCTGTGTAATGATGCCGCTCTAAAAGGGACAGGGTGTTATCGCTGGGCCTGTGCTAAATTGTTTCTATGAAATCAGTTTTACTCCATAAGGTCCACTGGGACAAGCCAGCGGAGCGAGACAATCCATTTACATGACATGAAAATTGTGTGTTGGTTCAGTCCACTTCAATTCACAGCTATACTTAAGGCCTTGAAAGGAAGCCTGTCGTCTGCAATAACGACCGACCAGAGATCCTTTCTGCTCCATAGACATTAGAGAGGTTTGCAAAGGGAAATTGTAACATTTGAATAGTGCTTATTGTTGCAGCAAATGATAGTTATTAGTTGTTCATGGAGACTTTTTTGTTTATATAGTGTACATTTGGAGCCATATTATTGAATGAATAGTTGGAAACTCTGTTGCTTTTGTTGGTGTTTTCTGTCTTGATAAGATCAACATGCATCTCATGTCTATATGGTTTAAAAGTCGGAAACAGTGGAATAGTCTTGATCGCCCCTCGGTGGCTGACTTCAGTATAAGTCATAAACCCTCCCTCCTCCATGTTAGCAGATCTGACATGGACTAACCTAAAAAGTCAAATTATGCATCAAATTCATTTTTTCTCAAAGACGGGCTCTGTCATATGTCCCACTGATTTACTGTATGTTCAAGCTTTTATTTTTTCTGGTAAGTTTGGTTTCAGTTACTTATTCGATGCTTTATAAACAAGGTGAAACATTATGATGTACAGCTGAGACGGGCGATCGGCGGCGTGTGTGCATTGGTTGGTCCTCGATACCGTAGCTTCATCAGCCAATCAAAGCCAGATTTACACAAAGTCTTGTTTATTCAACTCAAACAGAAGTGTCACAAGACCAATTTGAGTTTCTACCAGGGTTAATGCTCATGACACCATTGACATCTGTTTATAATTTCTAATGTTAAACAGACTCAATCAGTAAAGTAATAGTAGAAAGGAAAGTCATTTAATAGCAGGGCCTTTTGTGACTTAGACCTTTTAAAGCTACAACTTTGGATGCATCATAAGTATGTGATATCCATATGGGAGAATCTCACTGCTGCTGCGTGGTGGCATCGTGCGGCGTCTGTGTGGGATGTGGATCATCAGAGACATGGCGACAGAACTCAGACGCACTGACACGTGTATACATATGCACACTCACACACTCCCACACACTATATTTGGGGGAATGATTAATCATGGCATCTTTGGGAGTTTTAGAGGAGGTTCAGAAAAAACATTTCAGCTTGAAGCAGTTCTTTTTACTCTCCCGGTGGTTTTCGGTCGTCATCGTTATTACAGGATTCATTCTTGTCTATCACTTCTTTACCATCGAGGCATCAGCGTCTTGCTCCCACTTCCTTTTACGCCCTAGAGGTGGCAAAGAAGTCTCAACCCTCTTGTGGATTGTGTACAGATCCGACAATTCCACAATCGGCATTGCCTGCTGAACCATCAGGTGATCCCATCAAACATGTCCTCAGGCTCACACTGATGTTGCTTGTTTCCAGACGCAGAGACTGAATAATATCAGATGAGCTCTGGAACTCCCACAGGACAGATAAAAATGCGTGACAGTCAGTGCTGAAGAACAACACTATAGTACACAAAACACAAACACACACATTATACTGTATGCTACAACCCCTCCATTGAAGTGATGATTGCTATAATCGATGTGTGGCCTGGCTCAGGGTTAAGCAAATACATTCAGAGAAGATGTGTCATAGAACTCCTTTTTATAATCTACTTTGACAGTCATAAATGGAGCCACGCCGGTGAGCTGGTTCAGGCAGTCAACTCGAGCTGCGCTACGCCAATCATGTGACATACATCATGTGACATACAGTACCTCACTCTCCACAACCATCTATAATACACACCCACCTCATCAGGTGGTCGATTTAAGCAGAGAGACATTTCCCATCGTCCCCTTTGCCCGCACTGCTGCAGCAGTTTTGCTACCGGTTGCTTCAGCCCCTCCACCACCCCAGCATCCACCTGTAGGCTGCAACGGGGGTTTAATGTATTTGCTGATCACTCCAATCATTGTGTAATCAAGTGGGGGAGTGATTAAGTTGGAGCCTAGGTGCCAAACAATAAACAGTCTACTGCTGCAATAAATGTTTGAATGTGAGTTGTCTGACTGACCTGAAAAAAGACACAAATAGATAAACCAAAGGAATGCACAACAAGAATTTCCTAAATCGCTGTAAAAGTGCAACAACAGCAATTTAAAAAATAAATCAATCTAGGAATGAATAACGATTCCTGAAAAAGTTCACATGCCGTAATAATTGGAAAAACACATGTAACGCAAATAGATAAATTTGTGTTCGATAATAATAGCTTTTGGCTAAATAACAGGAGGGTGGACTTCACTCTCTGCTGTCGCTGGTTTTAATTGTGAATGAATTTAGCCTGGACACATACTGGCTCAAATCATCAGTTTCAATCTACGGGAGATTAATAATGTATTGGTCCAACATGTGCAATCGTTGTCCTCACGTAGCTCAAGAGATTAATATAAATTTAGGTCACATTTGTATTCTGGTGCTGTTTGATTATGCAGAGCGGTCGACTTGATCATCCTGAGCAATTTCATGGAAAGTGAAGTCGGAGTAGAACCAGTGGAGAAAGCGTTTTTTTGGAGGGATCCTCCTTGTCTTTGTTTCGCAGATTTCTGGGACAGGCCGATGTCTTTTTCATGCACAGGCTGCAATTTATCCGCTTATGTCGCCAGTTTTCATTATTTTTTTTTGGCTGGATGTGTCTGTGGAGACGAGACAGCCAGCAGCCAGACTCCCCTCACTAGAAACACATGCAGTTAGAAAATAGAGAGCAGCTGGGTTTCTCTGCCAAAAACCTGCCTAAGATCCTCTTACCTCTACACATGCGTGCACAGTTGATAGAGTAAGCTCACACATATACTAAATAAGAATTCAGCACCTGCAGTCATAGCATCATGTGACTAACTGTAGCTCGTGCGGTGCCTGTTTGGGCTGAATGGGCTGTTTGCCTGTACTACGTTAATGCTCATTAGCCGACTTCAGAGTTCTTCCTGTCATTCGTGAGTCCTCGTCAAATAGTTCTGCTATCACTTTTTTTTTTTTATTTGCACACGAGGTTGTGTGCAGAGGTTTTTATAAATAGTCTATGGTTCAGAGTAATGTTAGAAAACTTTGTGTTCATCATACCTGGTTTATCTACGATGACGATTTCAGCTTTATTACTGCCCACGTTTGTGGCTTATGAATACCTTTGAATCATTTACTAAATTTTTTTTTATACATTGCATATTGGCTATTTCAGAGATCTGTTAAAACAACAGACACAATCTTCGAACCCAAGTACAATGTTTTTCAAAATAAAAGCTCTGCAATGTAGCTTTATATAAAGTGTTAAAGCACCAAAATGAACATTGTGCTTTTACTTCGACGATCAATTACTGTAGAGATAGCGATTCTAGATCAGCAGCCACAATTCTGTAAATTCCTGTGTCAGTCCAATATGGTGAAATAAAGAGAGGACAAATTATTAATAACAAGATATTATTGGTCACCAGTTGCCGACCAGTGCTGGAGTTGGTCCAAGAATGTAGAAGACATGCTGGACTCCGAAGACTGATGACACACTCCCCCCTCCCCTGTTTATTCAAATGTTATTAATATTGAACATACCGAGTGATACCTACTTCTCTGAAAGTCATAAACGTTTTTCCCCATAATGTAAAGAACCGGATTCACAAGCTCAGACATATTTCTCAGTCCCTACGCAGAAAATAACAACTCATTTTGCAGCCTCCATTCAAAGTGGAGCTTGTTTGCCGTGTCATTTCAAGTGTGTAGTCGTTTCAGCTGTAGTGACACCGCGTCTGTGCCGCAGGGCCGAGCGACACCAGCTCTGTTCTGTTAACCATGTCGTTTGTAATTGAAAATAAATTGAAAATTGTGCCTCCCCTAATGAAAGTTCCCTGGGTTTTTCTAAATATTTTACAACTGGAAGGCTCAAGACTCAAGAGTATTCTCTCTTTCATTCTTTCTCTAGGTCTTTTTATTTACGTGTTTCTTTATTTCTCCTTTCTGTCTGTCTCTCTTTCTTTCTCTCTTTCTGTTTCTTTCTTTCTTTCTGCCTACTTTGTCTTCTTTAGTTTTTTCTTTCTTTATCCATGTCTTGCCTTTCCTGTCCAGAAAACAGTTTGTCCAGCTGGTCTGGACTTGTGCAGTCCTAATTAATTCTATATATATGATAAACCAATAGTGATGATATTATGCTGATGCTAAGTGCATTAAAAGAACATTTTAATCTTTGTATCATATAGGAAGAGCCTGAGCTGCAGGTTCTTGTTTTAAAACCACACCAGTGGCTGTGAGGCGAGTTATTTAAAGCCTTAAATCGTCTGCTGGAGCAGACATTGACTCACTGGTATTGATCTCTAATCCTTTTGTATATACTGTGTTTTGGTCATTTCCTGCTGGGGGCTGTTAACAGTTCTGCCCGGTGCCCTTTCAGTTAGGAATACATGACAGATACAGGGTGAGACATGGTGTGAAATACATGGCATCTTAACTCTCACTTAATATTCTGACATTTGCCGGTTGTTTTTACTCTGGGTCTGGCAGGAAAAATCTCCAGAGTTCAGCTACGGTGTGAATAGCACGGCATCTTAAACAGCATGTGGCTTATTTATGGGGATATCCTGATTTTAGATAAACGACAAAAACCAAATCAAGACAAGTTAAAGCTTTTGTTTTCTCCCATGCAATGCTCCGCTTTGTGTCGTTTCTCCACTGTACCAATTCACCACATGCACTTCTCTCTCCACCGCAGGGGTGAAGGCGGTCTTCTCCGGCCATTACCACCGAAACGCTGGAGGTTGCCACGATGGCCTGGACATGGTCGTGAGCTCGGCCATTGGCTGCCAGCTCGGCAAAGACACCCACGGCATCAGGGTGGTGGTGGTGACGGCAGAAGGTGTCATCCATCGCTACCACAGCCTGGAGCAGCTTAGTGCGGGGGGCATGGACCAGGACCTCAGGAAGCTCCTTCAGGCCTGATGAAGTAGCATAAACCGGAACCGCTTGGCTTTGTTTCTTTTTTAATCACTGGCTTTATGTGGATCCTACAGATTTTAGGCCCTGTCCTTAGGGGCATACTACAGGGGTTTTGGAGATTAGGGCTAAGTCAACTCGGTCAACAGATAAGAAAGCAATTTGTATGAATGTTGAATTTGACCAATGGCCCAGTCTACAGAAAACTGACAGAAATGATACAGCATCTTATGATTAAATGAAATTGGGTTGACGTTCCCTCCACTGAATGTTTTCCTTGGATTATCTCTCGGCAGAATGGATGTTATTATCCCTTCTCCCGCTGCCCGCTGCCCTGACAGGGCCACACAGAGATCAGCCAATGTGTTCTGAGACTGTCGGCTCTTCCGTGGAGAGGCTCCACCTTTCTGCACAGTCCTCCTCCATCTGACGTAGCATTGCGCCCTCCGACACCCTGTCTGCCTGCCTGTGTGTCCGTCTGTCCGTCCGTCTGCAGTGTAACAAGTTCAAGACAATATGCTCCGGTGTCGTCAGATGTTGCCAGTGTAACTCTAAATGTATCCAACCTGTTCCATCTCAAAAGGAAGAGTCCACCCTGAGAGTTTGATCGGGGGCCTCATTTATAAAGCAGTGCGTAGGATCCATAATTAAAAGTGTAAGTTGGCCTAATAGCTGAAAATTATATAAAACCATGCACATGCACACCTATATAAAACCTCTATGCATTTTAACGATCCCATTCCAAACAGCAGGCATTATTAAATTCAAAGACAGCTGTGATATCCCGACTCTATTCAATTTAACAGGATTATTTTATTCCCTCAAGGGTCTTTTATGAGCACAGTTAATATTACACTATGTTACCTGTCAGCTAAGTGTGGTGAGGACTTGTGTTTTGGGATGTTTCAGTTCCTCCTTTCGGGGTCGGTCTGTCTGATACGGGACTCGGCTCGGCACAAAGACCTGAGATCACAGATCTGAAGAATCCATACGACTTGTTTCCTCTTAATCCTTCCATTCACGTATACTCATTACCAGTGCATCCATCGCGACAGCGTTACACAATAAGAGTGTCAGCGCAGTGTTTATGTTCACAGCAATCGGGCCGATTACTTCACACATCAGTGGGATCCTATCGTCCTCTCTCATTTGGAAACGAAACCGTAAAAGGTAGACACTATCTTTCTTTTTTTTTAAGCGGCCTCAAGTACACTTTGTGCGCTTTGTGCATTCCGTGCGCCTGACAGCACAGTTATGTTCACTGCAGGGATTTTACACACACTATGCAAACTAAAGTCGTCCCTATTGATACAAAGTGTTTAAAAACTACTCATCGTGTTTTCCGCAAATGAAGGATTTTATGACACTGCTGGTTTAATGTTTATGATAAAGTGGATCTACAATCTGCTTCAATTCACCAAGTCGCCACGTTCCCGTCTCCAAAAGGCTTGTACGTATCTGGGTCAGAGTTGGACCCAGTCGCACACGATGGGTCTGACAGATGTGCACAGAATGGTTACAAGTGAGGCCCCAGTAGAACAAGAGGAGGTGTGGACACACGCTCCAGCTTTTCAGTGTTGAACGATTTTACCTCAATTGATCCTGAAGTATCCAGCTCCAATCATAGGTGGCTTTAACAGGGACACTGACTATTGGCGTTGAAGAGAAGCATCGGTAAAAACATGTTCGGGCTGAAACAGGTTTAGGCAGACAGAGTGTTGATGTTCTGTTGTAATGAGGCTCTGCGGGGAGCAGCTGTGCAGTCAGGGAGCAGGATGACCGCTGCATCACTACAGGAAAGGGAAAAACAGGAATTTGAATCACTACAGGTTTCTTCGGAAATGTCTAAACGCCACTATTCCCCCTGACTCCGGAGACTGTCCACCCTGTTGGAGTTTTATTTACAGAACATTGACACCGGTGTTTCATGAAAAGAGAGACAGTTTTTTTTTTTTTAAACAAAACCTGTTTCAATGCCAATGTTTAATTTGTTATCAATGCCAATATTTAGTGTCACTGTTCTAACCCCCGTACGGTCAGTCTTTCTACTATTTGCCTGGTTGGCCATCCTATGCAAGCTAATCGCACCACAATAGTGTGTGTTGTGTGTGTGTGTGTATTTTAATGTTTAGCCCGGTACATGGTTTGACTAAAAGACGTGGCCCTGACTCCTGACCTCTCATCCAACTGTGAGCTGTTGGTCTGTAGCTACTCACGCAGCCCTGAGTTCAATGTCCAGCCTCAATAGTGCTGATGCGAGTCTTCCGATTTTAGTTGGCTAACTAGCGATGTTATTCTTAAGCAATATAAAATGTGAAAAAATTGACAATGTCGTTTTTTTTTTTTACGGATTTTCAAGTTACAATCCTTAAGATTTCACTCCTGGTTGAAGAAGAAATATATCTGTGGCAATATTTATAATAAAAAATGACTCAAATGTTTGCTGTCTTATTGAAGCATTTTTTGCTAAAGCCGCTGTTGGTTTTATCCTCGATGACAAACACGTGACCTTTTCATAATAAAACGCACCCCGTGTTTTGCCTGTCGATGCCACAGACGGTATATAAAGATGTGTTTCGACTTCCTCTCACTATCCAGAAATGAACACTGTAACCGCAATATTAATGTGGACGGGATTTCATTTTGAAAAAAGGGGAAAAAACATCTTCAAAAAAAATCTTTGCAGTAGAGTAGACAAGGCCTGAAACTAAAGGATTGTAACTTTCACGTCTTTTTCCTCTGTTGTGTGTTTGCCCAAATGAAAGTGTTTCATGTCAAACCTCAGATCAATTATTTTTACTCCATCACAAATATATTTCTCTGTAGTGTTGCCACATCCATTCAGTTTCCCTCAGCTTCTTGTTTATGAAGGCGTTGATCAAACCAACAGAGGGTTTCCCTCACCGTTATGAAAATGTTTCTTAAAGGTTCCAATCACCTATTTTAATGATGCTTCACAATTAAATCACACCTAATGAGTTTAACGTGCACACGTGTGAGATCCTGACACACACTGTCAAACTGAGGGCCTGGTGTCGGGCTGATACAATGTGACCCTACTGTGGAGGGCTCAGTGTTTAGTCACAGCTCCCACAGCCGAACTCCCAGTCTTTACAATTTCTGCAACAAAATGACTTTCCTCTGTGAGTCCTAAATGACTCTACTCCATTACACTTTCCACACACACACACACACTCTCTCGCGCTCGCCCTGACCGACTGGGAATGTAAGAGAGTTGTCATGGCAACCCTTTAGCAACACATCTGTGTGTGTCTCGGAGAGATACCGCGAGTGTCGGGGGGAGGAAGTGTGTGAGTGTGCGTGCGTGCACACGTCCGTCCCTGATATGGTGGCTACCATAGGTGATTTTCCATCAGCGACGCAATCGCTGACCTCATTTCACACTGACAGATTCTGTCCATTTTCCAAAAAGTCGGCATGTGATGAAAAGGGGGAGGGGGAGGGGGGGGTGGTCTGACAGAAATGGATAATGACTGTGATGTGTGAAAGACGACTCAGTCCATCTCCTTCATTTCCGGTCTGAGAAGGAACCTTATGTCCTCATCTATTTTTATGTCCTCACAATTGCCGAGCTCAGTACCATTGTGGTGTTTCTTCTGTGTGTCTGAGCATTTGTTTCAGTCCATATCTCACACGCTCTTGACCCTTTCCTGCGTTGAAATGTAATGAATTACCATACTGAGCCCCATGACTGTGACACCTCTGGCTGTATTTTTATAATAAAGGTTGATTTTATCTAATGATTCTGTGTCGTTGCGTCTGCTTGTCCTCTTCAGCACTTTAGAAGAACACGACTCGTACTGTCAAGAGGCGTCATGTGCATCAGCACTCAGAACAAGAGTGAACTCGCTGTTCGTGTTATACGTTGATACTATGGGGGGGGGACTAATGCTCATGTGGATCTACAGTCCCCACAATGCCTTGGGGGATGCTTGAGCCCTGTTTCTTTTAAGTAATTTTGTTAACATTCTGACAAAAGAGCAGAAATATTACTTTCATTTGAAAATGCTTAACTTTTGTGTTACCACTGTAACAGTAGTTTTTTAAGTTGGTAGAGAATTTTCTTTTTTCAGTGTAGAGTGGACTTGAGCTAGTCCACAGCCACATCAGCTACAGATTGTTCCCTCCGCCAAGGAGTTTGTTTTTGTCTGTGTTTCTTTGTTTGATGGTGAACGGGATTATTTAATAGCTACTGAAACGATCTCATCAAACTCTGTTGCAGGATACCACATGATTAAAGGAAGAACCCAATACATTCTGGCGCAGATTTTTTAAGAATGCGAGATGGGGAGTTTTTCAGTTTTTCGAGGGAATAATGATGGACCCTGATGAAAGAAATCAGGCATGTTTAGGGACCGCTCTTTATGAGTGTTCGCAATTTGAGGGAAGATCTAAATTAAAATCTAGATCCTGTTCACTTTTATGTGGTTTCAGAAGGGTAATAAGCGGAAATTCATTCTAGTTGTATTGCCAGGTCTAATTAGGTTTCTCACAATAGCAGCTTTTTCTAAAGCACCTTGTGAAACCCCGTTTAGAGGAATACTGTTAGTTTTCGGCCTCTTCAGAACACAGAAACATGTCAGGCTCCACAAGAAGCCTCCTCAGCTCTGCTGGCTGAACGGACGATGACAACTCTGACATGTATCCATCATTACGAAGTTCGTTCTTTTTGAAACTTTGGTAAATGAACAGATGTGGCTCACAGAGGACTTTTAGGCTCAAAACAAGGTGTAAATGACCTTGGTCCGAGTCGAATTTAATTGTCGGGGCTTACCGACACTTGGATGAATGATTTACGTTTGTATCTGTTGTTTTTTTTATATTTGAAGGAGGGATCCCCAGTTACTTTTAATACAATTTTACAATCTTAATACAATTACAATTGTATTAACTTTGGCTCCAACGCTGTTTACCCCTGAGACTCCATCAGTGTTTTGTGGACACTTCACCCACCCTTCCATCGACATAGTGATTTGAATTTTGCGGTGAACCATCCCTTCAAGGAGTTTTCCACACTTTTCTTTCGGGAGATGACTTCTATAACATTATAAACATTTCTTGTCCCTGCATCCAATCAAAGGAATCTTTCACACCAGCAACAGTATTTTGCTAATGGGGCTTTCCTTCTTTCTGAGCCAGGTCGACCAGCAAACCAATCGGAATGCGTGTTGTTGACTACATCACAGTTTGAGGCAGTCGTAGAAGAGGAACAACTTCATAGTTTATTTGTCCAAAGCCATTGCTCACAGTTTTTGCTTAGTGTGTGTGTGTGTGTGTGTGTGTGTGTGTGTGTGTGTGTGTGTGTGTGTGTGTGTGTGTGTGTGTGTGTGTGTGTGTGTGTGTGTGTGCGCATGTTTAAAGGACATGATGAAGCCAACTTGAAGCTAGGATCAAGCGAAAGGCATCGAAACTCCTGCCAAAGAAAAGGAAAGAACCGAATGTGCAGAGCTGGGAGTGTTTCCCACCAATCGGGACCTTTGTCAAATTAAATACTGAACAAAAAAAATATTATCTTGGTGGCAGCTGTTGCAGTAGTTCCTCAAACTGGCAGGAAGCGTCCTGAAGCAGCTGTGGTGCCTGAACCTAGCAATGAAACTCACCTAGTTCTCCCGTCTTTGTAAGTGTTAAGTGTTCCCATTTCGTCTTTTTTTCATGTTTTAAATGAGCATCTGGTCGTCATCGCTTGATGTTATTCCAGTCTCTCTTTCCCGAGGCACAATTAGTTTCTCCTTGCTAAATCCTGTCGCACACTTAATGTGCAATCCGCTCCCAAATTATTTTCCATTTCATGTTGTTGCTTCCTGTCTCTGTTGATGTGGCCTTTAGTCTTGTATTTTTTTTGCTGCAGAGTTGTGATGCCTCGTGCCATTTCTCTGAACGACCATGACGTCTCATTTTCTAGTTTTTCGGCAAACAATCGATACTACAATAATAATAAAAAAGTCATCACAAGATGGCAGCTGCCTTAAGGTCAGCGAGGTGACCTTTGCTCCCTGCCCTCGCTCCTGCGGGAGAGACTTATTCTACCGTGACAGATGAAAGCTACTTCCTGTTTATTGATCCAGAACACTGTCGCAGTGTCCTCCAGTGCTCACAGACATAGAAGTACAGATATACACACACAAACACACACACACAGACACACACCTAGACACACAACCGTCTCTTTCATCAGCTGCCAGGGTGTAAAATCCCCAACACTGATGTTTTTTCCTAAGCGTTTTTCCTCATACAAGAGCGCACTTCAAGCATGTGTGGGAGACTGGGGTCATAGATCGGCAGCTTTTAAACACACACGAGAGGCCTGATGCGCAGCTTGATGGCATGAAGGGGATGTTAACATTTCAAAAGTGCTGGTTTAAATCACCAGAGACACAAACAAGTGCTTTTCCTGTGTTCGCTTGACTGTTTTGGTTCCTGGAGGAGTCCGAGGAGCTGTGGTTACACGGTGGAGAGGCAGCAGCAGTCATCAGGTCTTCTCGGCTGGTGTCAGTGGAGAACTTGGGGTAAAGCGACTGGTGCAAAAAGCAGTGGAGAACGGCACCTTTCAAAGTTTTCAACCTCACAACAATGACAGCCCAGGCAGCTCCTGTTGTTGGAAAATCTTTACACAATTCAAATCGTCTGCAGGATAATGCTGGAGGACTTAATTCCACTTTTTGTTTGGTTCACTCAAATTACTTCACGCCAGTCTGGAAGGACTCACAGTAAATGGGAGATTTATGCAGTAAACAATGTCACCACTGAGAGCTTTATCAAAAATTATACCCAAACTCAGAATTGCTTTCTAAACGGATTTGTGTAGTTATGGCATAATTCTGTGATATGATTATCAGCTTAAGTGGAAGCGTATACTTGAATGTCATTGCGGCGGCTCTGCTCCCAAGACGTCACAGTGTTTATTATGAAGCAGTAAATCTCAATACATGGCAGCTTGAGTTAGAAAACCTGAGGTAAGCTTATATTTGTTCAGGTGGAGACATATGATGACATATTTCCCAGTGTGTAATTGACTTTGCATGTTTTAGGGACAATAAATGGGGAAGAGAAATTGGAGATTTTGCAAAGTAAGTCATGATATGAAATCATAATATTAAGTTCCCTCATGAAACCACATTTAAAGTCACTGTGAAAACTAATGAACAACATTTCTTATTCAAGTTTCATGGTAATCCGTCCTGTAGATTTAGCATATTCCTGCTAATTAACAAACAAACATGATGAGAATAAAGTCAAAGTTGTAATGTGTGGTATGTGACATTTTGGAGGGGACAAAGATGTGTTAAAATGAGGAATGAGGAACATCTCGTTAAATTATACCTTAGTGTTGTAGTTTCACAAATAAATAAATACTTAAGCGTTTTCAAAGTATCAAAACTTTGAAAAGATTGAGTAGAGAAGATTGTGTGTATTCTGAAGAGAGAACCACATGAACTTGGAGGAAATCGCCTCTTTAGTTGAGGAAATGTTTGTTGGTGGTTGACTCGAGAGTTTTTGATAGTTTATCCAGAAACAATGTGATTGGTTCACGATTTTGGATCCAGAGGGAGTGGTTTGAAACATTATAACTTTTTGGGGCCCAAGCACTGACAGTGGGAGGCCCTATTGAAATTGTAATGATAATCATTATTATTATTATTATTATTATTATTATTATTCAGGCAAATGAATTGGCTTTTTGAGGGCTTTAACATGCTCAAATTCTTACCAAAATTGGCAGAAAGTTAGAAAGTGGTGAAAATTTACTTTCCACTTGAATTGCAATTATTTTGGAAATATTTCGACCTTCTCGAATTCTCGAAATGCCTTTTTACTTCTTTTTGGGCCTCCAACCATTTGTCTATTTAGCTGCTAAATACTATGTATGTTCACAAGCTTGGCACTAACTTAGTGAATTTTAAAGCCACTCAAATCTTATGTCAACTGGGCAAACACTGTCTCCTGAGGGCATGATGGAAGGTTTAAAGACAGCTACTAAAGGAACCTTAGTGAGAGACTGTTTATTCCATGTCAATTTCCAAACTAGGAATGAACATAAAAGCAGAAAAAAAATAGAATTGTAGAATATCACCAGAGAAAGTCCATTACATGTAATGCAATGAATAAAAAATGTATGTACAAGGACAATGACACACATACAGGCACATGCAGTTCTATCTCTCTCACACACACACACACACACACATTGGGCCAGGCTCCAGTACCACCACCCTGTCATTTCACCACACAGTCCACAGGTGTTGGGGGGGAAGCAAATGAAAGTTGGCGTATTGAATCATGGCCTGACGTCAGGGTGCCACCCCTCCTGGCTGCGGGCCCGCTGACATAGCAAGCCATCTGGGCAGCAGAGAGCCGGCGACAGGCCCATCCATCGCTGTGCCCTGTCCTCTGGGCTGGCAGCCAGCGAGACAGACTGGGAGAGCTGGCGAGGACCAGCGCTCCTCGCTCGCTCGCCAATCTGGAGCATGTTTTGATGATTCTAGCATTCAGTGAGGTCAGAAATGCCCGTGATTCACTGTATTTAATGCAGCGGGGTGGATTCAGCCACATTGACTGACATGGTCACAGATGTATCCCAACTGTTGCCTTAATAATATAAATAATACCTTATATTTTCACATAAATATGTATTTTTTATTGTCCCTCAACAGATAATTAAGAAATTGCTGTGATATCTACATAGGTTATTTTACAAACCTTAATCTGAAGTCAATGCAGCATTGACGAATGAAAACCAATGGATTCGTAAATTCAAAATCTACGAACCTTTTTTTCTCCTGCTTTCCAAAGCATTTTCTTTTCTCCATCACACGCAACAATCCCGGCAATAAGCCTGTGAGGGAGATACTGCTAATGGAAGGGTGACGTAGAAGTGACAGCGAAAGGGACGTAGGAGGGTTTAAATACCTTTCGGCTATAGGTTAATCATGGTTGACAGAGAATTCCGTGCACATAACTTAGTGAGTTCACTGTTCATAATTGGTAGGTGGAGACAGCGTGGGATGAGAAAATTAAAATGGTAATTGTCTTGCTGCAATTACCATTTTTTTTTTGTTAAATGTCACACTGGAGCGTCCAGTCCACCATTATTGTTAGTTACGACCATAGACTGTACATAAAGATGGACGACACAGCTCCACTTTCTCCCAGTATCCAGAGAAGAAGCCAAAACATCCAGACTGCTGCCGTTCTAGCGCAGTAGCGAGTGGAGCCTTGGAACCAAGGTACAATCTGGGGAGAGACGTTGGTCTAGTGGCAGAAACTTGGACTATGGGCAGAGAAGGTCTCTGGTTCGTCTCTGGTTCGACTCCACGGAGAAACAACAAAAAGACGAACCTGGATTGATCTGTCCAAAAATCCAAGAGGATTCTCCCTACCCTGTCAAGTGCCCCTGAGCAAGGCACCTTACTCCCCCAACATCTGCTCCCCGAGGGCAATACATGGTCGCTCACTGCTCTGTGTGTTGTTGAGATATCTATGTTTCTCTGTATCTTGTGACTATATTTTACCTATATCCTGTGAATAAATATTAGCTGCATAATCTAGATAATCAATAATGCTTATGCTACAACTGTTTCTTTTCTTGGGATGATGTCTATCTTTTTGACTCAGACACAGGGTTTGCACAACAGGCACAGGTTCTCAGGAAGAGAGAGGTCATGCCAGAATTAATACAAAGAGGTGTTTCATGAAACGTGGTGAGAAAAAGATATGAAATCCTCCTCTCTGTCTAATCTGTCTCTCTCTGATGTAGCAGGCTCCCTGTTGGCCAAGGCCACAGTAGTGGGACACCTGGTCAGTTGAAAGTGATGTGCTTGCAAAAAACTGCACTTTGAGGAAACAGTATACATCTGGCCAATAAATGAATTCTCTCAAAGAAAAAGAACCGCCTCTGTGCTGCCCCCTTTGTCTGTATAAATACTGTGGACTTAGGATGTGGGGGGCTTCTTCTCGACATGATCCAATGAACCTGGTGACGTGTCCGGCAGAACCCCAGAGACTCTCTGTAAGTATTTCATTGTTTTACAATAAATGTTCAATTTCCAGAACTTCATGTATAAGTGTCTAATTATTCCTTCTCAAATCCTGGATCAACAAACACGCTTGTCCAATCGCCGGAGGCGAGGTCAAATTTAGTGCCTGGCGACGACAGTGTCCTGCACAAGATGGGTCAAAAGCAGAGATTAAATTTCCCTACCTGCATGAGTGTTCCTTTGCATGTCTGTGCATGTGTTTGGGACAAATAAATGCATCTTAATCAATACACTGGCTTGACCGATCATGAGTGTAATAAAAAAAAAAAAACTCACTGGAAAAAATAAACGCTTCAACAAAAAGTGTGATCTGAGCTACCTGAAATGAAAACTTCCTTGCCTCGCCCTTTCCATCAACAGGATCCCACGCACAGATGTATTATTACCAGCGGCTGTGGGGCCTGTGAAGATTACAAAAAAACAAGTTGTGTGTATCTGTTTCCTCAGATGAAAAAAATAATTTAAACACACTTTTAGTATGGACTCACTGTTGTCGTGATTTCTACAGTGTCCTGGATTGCTTGTTTTTAAATGTTGGGTACAAATCAACCGCTGTTATCAGTTTGGTCCAAAACACATTTATACTTGTAATTAAACTAAATATATTCATCTTTTGGATCCTTATTATTTCTGGCTGACAGCTACGGGCTCTAATAATCAGATGACTTACTCCACGGCTCTTATAACACCTAACTTGACTTGTAAACAACCTTCACGTCAACATCCAGCAACCGCCTTAATTACAACCAGGAAATTCAAAAATGTCCTAAAAGCTCAGAATCGACACACAGACCCTTCATGCCTCCTTCGACACCAATATTTCACGATATTTCATCCCAGATTTATCGAGCATACTGCCACATGAATAGACCACCACACTGTCAATTCACAGTAGCCTCACACAGGCAACTGTGCAATCGTACAGCCAGTAATGTGAACACTCGCAAGTTGGGCCCATGAGTGTCTTTCCATCTCCGCTATCCACCCAGTATGACGTGAGCACAACAACAGGAAGTGAGCCATATGTCCGTAACAGTCAGTGGTTCCATGAGTCGTCAGTGTGTGGCTCTGGACGTGCCCACAGCACAGGAAGAGATACTGTTCAGTGTCTACCAACCAGAACTTTGGGAAACGCGTGGAAGTCCATCTTTGCTTCATAAAACATCTGAAAACAAGAATTGAATACTTCCGCAGCATGTGTGCGTCTAAAACGATGACACCACCTGTCCCCTGTCCCATCTCTCTGCAGAAATCCCTTTCCCATCATGCCTCACTCTGTTGTTGGAGCAGACAAATTGGTGGACAAACTTTTTTCTTCTGTCTGTTCTCTTTTTAGTCACACACACAACAGAAGGCTCCCTGTGACATTTACCCACAATACCGTTCTTCACACCACCACCGACTGGACTCCCACTCTCCCGAAGTGAAGATGGAGGTTTGTTTTCTAAAGTTTTTTTGGACGTTTCGACACGTCTAGCCACACACAGACAAAAAGAATGGCCGAACGCTGTAATTCACATTACGTTGTGTTACGTGTCGGTGGCAAATTGGCATGAAGAGAAGTGTCATATAAACTGCTGGCTGCCTCTGAATTGTGAAACATCCACTATGATTGAGGCTATGCGCAAATATTTTTTAACCAAACGCCAGAAATCAACACCTTTCACCAAAGTTTATAAATAAACCCAAAATATGTTGGCTCCGTAAACCGAGCGTTGTGCCGATGTGCACCCCTTTTCGCGTAACGTGTGTCCATCCGATGTGGGAACTTGACGCGGTCTCCTGCGATTCCTGTGATCACAACACCACAGTTATACGGTAAAGTTAGACCCGTTGCCAAAAGGATGCCACCCACTGAAGAGCACCAGGAGCCAATGTTAAAGATGTCCGCACTTTCACACATAACTGTATTTATATTAACATGAACAAATGGAGCCTTCAATTTTTGCTCCACAGTTACAAGCCCATCCACTGAAACCACATAGCTAGAGCCAACAGAACTCCACTGTGGTCTCCATCAGGGTCACATTATTTCAATCAAACCACTATTTGCATTATTAAAAGGTGAATTGAATCCGTCCCAAAAACATTTGACTTGCAAGATATTTGTTGACATTTCACACACCTTTTAATTTGCTTACATACAAGTCAATTAAGGCATAATGGCAAAATATAAACCATGATTTCAATAAAGAAACCTAACCTAAAAACACCTCAGTAACAAATGTAATTTCCTCTGATCTTAGACACATTAGCAATGTAGCTCTAAGGATGCCAAGGTTGGTATATGGGTCATTCTGTCCAATAGGGCCACACTGAAAATGCAATCTAAAACAAATTTCCATCTATGGATTGCCATTAAATTTGCTACAGACATTCATACTCCCCAGAGGATTTGATGGTGACATGACTTTTCCTCTCATGCCAGATCACACAGTTGTATTTGCGGATTTTAGTGAAATGTTTATTGAATAAATTGCAATCAATTACACTATAGACATTTATATTCATTAATCAACTCTGATGATACCTTCACTTTTTCTCTAGGGCTATTGTCAAGTCAGTCCTTCTGCCTGACATCAGTGTTCTAGCATTATCACTCATATGTATCAATTCACTTCCCCAATCACACAAGCTCTTTTGAGAGTGTGATGTCACATTGCAATATGCACTGCATTAAGATTGAATGTTGCACACAAAACGTTTGGGTAAAATGTTTGATACTTTTTACCCTCAATGGTTTCCAAAAGTAAAGGAGGACCACAAAGGTATTATCAAACTCTTGAAGATTTAAGTTTCCTCTTTTGGAGGTTGCAGACTCAAAGGAAGTGGCCTTCTTCGGCGCATAGACTGGGAATACTGAGCCGAAATGAGACAGTCTGGTCTACGGAGGATTTCTTAGATCTGTGTCACCTGCTTACTGGCCTTACTGCTATCAGGACAGCTGTTCAGTTGAGTTGAAACCTGATACGTAGATTAAAGTATCAACATTGGACGTCACATCGTTATCTCGCCATTATATCGGTGAAAACAAGTTCCATCACTGAAGTGCCACGAATCCTGGGATTGTTTGGCCCTCGAAGGATCCACCCGTTCGGTTCCTTTGATTCTCAGGGATGGAAGAACGCAGTTGTTTGGAGGAACCTTTTGAAATGGTAGAGCCGGCTAATCACGTCGCTGTGACGCAATCGATCTTCAAATGCAGCCTCTGAAGGATGCAGCCCCTGGGACCCAGGTGGTACTACATGTGAGTACTGACTGAAGTATCCAAATCCAGACACAGCAAGCATTATCATGTTAGCAAGCTGAAGTTAGCATTAACCTGGTTATTTTACTCTTAATATTACCGTGTAGAACCTATTCAACACAAGCTTAAGTGTGATATTGTTCTTTTAAGGAGATTACTTTGCCTTCATCTACAGAAAAGGGTCAACATCGTTTTCGGATTTATGTGCTTTGTCGGTTTTGGCGACTATCCAAATCGTTATTTATACTATGAAATGTAATCTGATATTTTTAGTTTGCTCATCATTCTGTTCCTGATGCGTGTGAAATAGCATTGAAGCTGCAACAGAGTAATTATCTATAATCCCACAGCATGTTCTGTGGCTCCTGTTTGAACCAATAGGCATGATGGATTCATGACATAACACAAGTAAACAACATGACAAATTAAAAGGAAAACGGAGCCAGATACCGAAATGTCCCCCTTCCACTTCTCCCTTCTATAAAGCCAAAAAATCCTACATGGATTTGTCCCATACTCCCAGAAGATGGGTCGCGTCATTAACCAGAGATATTGTCCTATTGATTTATTTATCTTTTCATCCTTTTTCATCAACAGCAGACCTGGGTGTATTGATGACTTCAAATGGGGTTGTGCTTCATGAGAAGGGCCCATGGGAGCAATCCCCCACTCGTGGTATTCACAACCTCAGAAGTGACTGAATGCACTAAGCTTATTTTTTTAGTTTTTATTAAATAGTTTTCTAAAACGTCTGAAGAAAGGGATGATATTTTCCTTTATCGTTAGGCCTTTTCGTTATGGCTCAGCTCACCTAGCCTCTGTGGTAAGGCGCTGATGGTAATGTCCACATTAGCGTCAATTTTTCCGATGCCTAATAGCTGCTTGGACAGTGAACGCACCGTGCACACGACTTCCCACCTAGTAACCCAGCAGCTCACGAGTTCCACTTGAAGGCAGCACATTTTGCGTAATGGTAGTTGGAGTATGCCCTGCTGACTTTGGAAGTTCAGTTTTCCTGCAGGCCATCGCCGGCCGACTTCTTCGAGCCAGAAGAATAATTTGCAGTGTGACACAGTGGCCACTTCCCACTGTCAACGCAACTGTTTCCCCTCATGGCTGCGTCGCTTCAATAAGACCCCCGAGGAGCAGCCGAGTGTAACAGCTGCATAGACGGCGCATGAACATGGCCCCAAACCGCCTGCTATCCCCGGAGAGGAGACAGCACACACACACACACGCACATGAACACACACAAACACAACACACACACAATCACACATTACCGCAATTACACAACGCACAAACATTCTGAGAAGCGTGCATGCACAGGTGAAGATGACATACATTATATTTACTATATACACTCTGATGCTGGCTAGTGTGGTACATTTTCCTCATACAAACACACACAAACACACACACACACACATACACACACACACACACACACACACACACACACACACACACACACACACATACAGAGTGTGAAGTTAGGTTGATATTCTGCCTGTCAGTCACCGCTCGCTTAGCATGCTTTAGCACATGACAGCCCATCTGCATGCCATTACTGTGGGTTTCAACACTAATGGAAGCCTTTTCACCGAGCAATAAACTGTGGGGGAACATTAGCAGCCAAGATGCAGGCTAACAACATACTAAACTGACGGGTGCAGACACGCTGCGTATCGCTGAGAGTGCCTCGGGGGCACGGCGGAGCGACACGAGGCAACAATCACTCTAAATATTAATATTCCTCAGTTTCGCAGGGAAGGATGAAAAAGAGGAGGAGGAGGAAGAAAGCCCAGGCTTAATGTAGGAACGCACTCGCCCCTTATATCCTGAGGAGAACCTCAATCAAGAGGAACACGTAGAAAACACAAGGGGGACGGGACACACCTAGGTGGTTATACATACGCTCACACACATAATGAATTACCCAATACCAAGAAGTACATGTTACTCTCTCTTTCCATATGCAAGAATACTGTACAGATCTACAGCTTCATAACGCCACGCAGAAGGGGAGGGGGGGGGGGGGTGATCGTCCCTGAGTCTACCTCAGTCTGCCCTCCACCTTCTCTACTCTTCTCATCTCATCTCATCTCATTATATACCGACCCACTGTCCATCCCTTTACTGGCTATACCAGCCCCATGCACAGACTTTACCACTTACATATTCTTATATACTTATATTGTTTTGTTTGAACACTTGAACACTTTCCTACTGGACACTGACACAATCATTGCATTCTGTACCATAGGGTCAGACCCATTCCTGTATCTGTAATATGTTCTCCCTATGTATATGTGATTTATGTATGTATGTCGATGAGGTGTATAAGTGTATAACTGCTGGATGACATAAGTTTCCCACAGGATTAATAAAGTATCTATCTATCTATCTATCTATCTATCTATCTATCTATCTATCTATCTATCTATCTATCTATCTATCTATCTATCTATCTATCTATCTATCTATCTATCTATCATGTATACACACTAACACCTATATATATATATATATATATATATGAATAGAACACCTTGGGTTTCGAAATAGGTAGAGGTAGCCCTGATTTCCGAACAGCGTTTGAAATCATGTTATTTTGTTGTTATTTTTTTTATGGATACAACCTTCTCATGTAGCGGTCGCAGTGATTGCATTTGTCTAGGGGCGGGGCCAAGGGGACACTGGCCCCAGCTGAAATCTGATTGAAGTGCCCCTGTCCTATCTGTAGTTTTTTCAAAACCAACAATAATAACAATAATAGATGAATAATTCAAGGCGGCTGGCTGACAGACTGGAGATATATGATGAATTCAAATTTACACACAGCTTTTTTGAAGTGCACCATGTTCAAACACGTGTTCAGCGGTGCTCAAAGCTACGGAGCTCCCACTGAAGGATGAAAGACTTAAACGTGCACCTGACTGAATCAGAAGCCGTGCATGAATGTAGAGCAGATAATAGGCTCCTCTGTGTAAATTGTGTCCCATTCAAGGCCCCGGTTATAAAACAATCCTAGATCCACCACTGATTTAAGGAGCGTTTCAGTGAAGATGTGCATTGTTATGCCGCTTTCCAACGATTGTCTGCTTCAGGCTTTTCCACCTCACCTCTGGCCATGACCGTTCTGAAACACTTCAGAGTTGCTTGTGCAAAGCATTGTATGAACAGGTTCGTTTTGAGCAAACTGACACGGAAAAATCATTTTCAGTGGCTCTGGAAAGCCATTACTTTGATTAGTTTGAGCCTTTGTTGAGTTGTAGCCACTTTGGCAGATTACCGTCCTGCTATCTCTGTAGCACTTTGAGTTGTGGACTTTTATTTTTAGCACAAGAATTCAATTACCCAAGTTTGTTCCAGCATTTATATGATGGATGAAAAAAGAAAATTGTTTTACAACATTACTTCAATTGGTGACCCACACCAGGTTTGAGGTACCGTAACTAAATGTATAACTTTAATTTGAATTTGACTATTTTTAACACGCAATTATAAACAAATTAAGACTGTAAACACTCGCAGGTGGTTGATTCATTTACAGTGATGCCTCCGGATTGCCCCTCATATGTTTAGGGCCGTGATTGCATGACTTTTACATGTTGACATTCGAATTTAATCCGCGCTTGTAATTATCCACCACAAGCAAGAAATAGAAGCGGAGCGATTAAAACCGGGAAATCCAATCAAACATGCCTCTTATGACGGTGAACATTCCCTGATGAGGTGGTGGCTCCACGTTTGCGATATGATGCAGTTACAATTACCCCCCCGCACACGTCCACGCACACGTGCTGCTACACAGGCCCACTCTGGCGCACGCAAACACACGCATACACCAACACAACAGTACTAATTAATCCAGATATCTTTTCCCACACAGGATATCCTTGGCTTTCATCCCCTCCTCAATTAGAGAGGAACTTCCTACTGTTGTGTTAGTATTTGGATTAGGAGGAATTATGGGGGGAATGCTAATGTTTGGAATCCTCCTTTCGCCTTTGAGTGCATCACCTGCTTGACAGCCATCTGGCTTTTATAGAGAGAGGTGTGTGTGAGCGTGTACGGGAAGAAGTGTTTATGCAGCAGAACTTTCACCGTGTGGCTCCATCTGCGCTTTAACACACGGCCTTCATGCAGGCCTCGGATCACTCCCCCCCGACTGCCCTTCTTCTTGTTCTCCTGACCAGAGATAGGTCAAAATGAGAGTAAGCGATTCTTCAGATGTTTTCTGTGTGAACTCTGATCCTGTCTCTCATGTCCTCTCGGAGTCAAACATCATAGCTCTAAACCTGATTGTCGATAATCACATAGAAAAACGATGTACAACCTCCCATTTTCTCTCTTAGCGGCTAAGCCTGGCTGACCTGAATACAAATCAGCCATATACTAAGGGTCTGCTCACATGTTAACTCGTTAAATGAAGAATAAAGTGCTTTCAGTGCATTGCTACAACGGCTCCTGTAGCTGACTCCTCAAGGCTCTCACTGTTGAATCACTCGTATATAGATAGAGACAAGATTAATTGGGAACTACACACCCACACGGGTCCTTTCAGTCATTCTGAGTTAGACTTGTGGTTCAGCTATTCAGCTATTATTGTGTGAAGACACCAGACTCCAAGTCAAATAAAACACGTACAACTTAAAGCTGCTTTCAGACATACTTATGTAACTACGGATAATCTCCTGATAATCTCTGGAGTGTCTGTATCTGAGTAAAAAAATAAAAAAGATTCCTCGGAAACAGAATAAATATTTTACATCCTTCCTCTGACTGCTGCGCCACCCCTCACCTGAGAAAAGAATCTCCCGCTGTGTTTTAAAAATGTAATATATATAAACCAATCCTAACACATTGCAAAAAGGAATATTGATGTAGTTAGTTTGTGTTTGATGAGACAATGAGACATGTATATTTATCCTTTTTACATTTTATCCGAGTCTGAAAGATTACTCTCCGTTTAAAAACATATTACTGAAGCATATATATAGTGTCTTTGTGTATATTTTCCGTTACACAACTTTTTTTGTGGGTTTATGACGTACAAGTTCCTAAAGAGGTAAGAAAATCAAATGGTTACACACACAAACACACACACACACACAAGACGTTGGCCACTCCAGGACACCACTGGTAGAGATTAAGTCAGCCTTGGAGCTGCCTTGATCTCTGCCCCTCCTGTTTGGTTCTCTCTTGTTCCTCCTCGCTCCTCTGTCTGTGGTCGAGGAAGAGCAGCATCACGGCTTCGAGGTGTGCCGCTCGATAACGGGCCCTCGGCTCTGTCAGGATTTAGGGTTTATTGGTTTATAGAGAGAGAAAAAAAAAGTGTGTCCGCAACATCAAACGGATGCAACAGACTATGCCGGGTTGAAAAAAAATGACTGCGGTTCTCCTATGATCGGCCATGAGAGTGAGTGAGATATGCAAATGTCTCCTGAAAACTCTGCATGTGAGTCCCTCTGCAGTGTGGCTATTCCTCTGTTTGCGGATGATTCTGAATCACACAAACACACAATCCCTGATTCACTCAATATCTTTTTTCGACAATATTCTCACTTAGCAGGCCTTATATGTTTCCTTAATTTTCTCTCTCACACACACACACGCACACACACACACACACACACACACGCAGGTCTTTAGTGCCTCACTGACAGCCACTCCCGCCTGTAACATGTCTCCCCTGTCACCTACTGACACCATCCTCCAAAACCTCCAGCCTGTCAGCCGCCCTTGAATTATTCATCTAATTTGCCCGTTTGCCTAAGAGAGCCGTTGTATTACTTTTCCAAACATTACGGGCAAGAAAGATTTGTTTATCTGTCTCTGTGTGTCTCACTCCTTCACTTCCCCGTAATGGTCTTTGCCTCTCCCCTCTCATCTCCCCCCAGCTCCCCCCCTCTCCTCTTTTCCCTTTTGTCATCTTTTCTCACAAACGCGACGTTCCCCCCCCTCTTTATTGGCATCCGTTGTCACGGCGATTCGCTGAAGTGGATGTGACAGTCAGCCGGCGTTGTTCATGCCTCGTATAAAAGCCATACATTTTGCCTCAAAATAATTTTTCCCATCAAATTTCTTCTGCCTCTTTTGCATGCTGTGTTGGACCGTGAGGGAGAGTGTTTTTCCTCCCTGTTATAATGTTCAGTCCATTGTTTTGTCAGTGATAATATATGCAAATTGCCGACGTGGAAAAGAAAAAACATAGGCCTCTTTGCTTCTGGTAATCAGCTCCCACCATTACGTAAACAGAGAAGTGACTTGCACGCGTGTCATTACAGTCAAGCATCACAGAGGATGCTTGACTGGTGCTGCTTGACCCCGGCTCCGAGTGGCAAAAAATGCTCCTCTCCCTCATCTATATTTCAGTGCGCCGGGGGTGTTCATGCAATAATCTCAATTTGCGAACATGCAGCCGCGTCACTCGGCCATTACCGGGCACCATAATCTTTGGTCACATTCCACTACGGTGCTGAGGGAACAAGGGTCATGACAGCCGATCATAACACATCCTGCCTAAAGCAGCCGTCCTCTGTGCCGCCGGAGGACTTTTATTTTTGCTGAAACTCAGCTCAGCCGGCACCATTTTCTTTTTTAGCATCGTGACTGCTCTTAGCGCTAAAAGGCTTTTCAGTGAGTCATGCGTTTCACAATGTGACCCCCCCCCCCCGAGTTGGCTGCTTTAACCTCAGGTGCAATCAAAGAGTTTTTTGGTGCTTGGCCCATTACACTTACAATATGGCGCTGTGCATATGTGATATTATTCATAACAAATTGCAGTGTTTGGAATGGGCTGTTGGCTTGTACTGTGGTGCTGCTGCTGATTCCAGTAATAGTGAACCTGCATTAATTTAGCCGGTGCGAGTAAAGACCTGCTCCTGTTCACCTGTTTTTTCAAATTTCGGAGGAGCTCGAATCGCGGAACCCAGACCCCTGAATTGGAGAATCAGTTGGCGTGATCATCCCAGCGCCATCACTTATGTGGCATCCCAGCCACTGCTGCTGATCGCCAGATTTTCTTTATATTGAGCGTATCCAAAATTGCACGGAATTCAACACTGCGCTTCCTCGGCCCCTTAACAATTAACATGCCAAGTGTGAAGCAGATGAGATAAGCGGTTTTCGAGATATGCGTTCCACAGAGAGAAAACAGATGTCCTCTTCTGGCAATGGTAAAGGAGACAATCACCTTTTTTAAGCAGGTTTTATATAAAACACTGTATACCGTCTAATTAGGGTGTAAAAGAGAAGTAACTAGTTTACCAGTAGAGTGAATAGTCCAGCTCTTTATCACCCAACAAAAACCTGGAGGTTCCTGCTCCCTGATGAGAAAAGGGAATACATTTCTTATCATCTTATAAACACTGAGATTGATGGGAAGTTGACTTCCAGAGTTATGTCATCCGAAGCGGGATACCCCCATGACAAAACTAAGTGTATTTCCCCAAAATGTTGAGCTGCCCCTTCAAAGAGTGCGCCTATTAACCTCCAGAGGCTTCTTGCTTGGCCCTCGGAGCCTGGTTGGCTCCAAGGCTTAGCCCTCCATTTACAACAAACCCTGGTGCATCTCTCTTTTCCTAATGAGGGCTGGAGGGATGTTATCGGGCCTTCAGCTCTTTTTCTCTTCTCTCTCTCTCTCTCTCTCTCTCTCTCGCACTCATTTCCCTCCTACACTGCAGTCAGGCAGGCAGTGTTAAGTATCTCATCTTGTTTTATCCTCCAGCCTGCCATCAATTTCAAGCTGTTCTCCTCTCATTTACAGCTGTGCCACACCATCCACGGTACCAGGATGCACATCAGCTGCCAAAGTGTGCACTTTTCCTCCTGCCGCTCGGTGCAAAGAGGAGCGGGTGGACGTTTTTTTTTTTCTGGCCTCAATCCTTCACGGGCCAACCGTCCGTGGAGACATGCTGGTTCCTCCAAGCACATTTATGCATCATGTGATTCAATTTCATGTACCACCGACCTGTAATAATAGAGGGATCAATTTTGTGTAGCCTTTCTTTCCCCATTTCAGTTTGTTGTGAGCCCTAAAGGTGTCGTGTTACCGCTCCATCCCAACTGCCTGCTTCACGTTCTCATCCCAGCATGAGGCCGCTTATTGACTTCCAGAGGAGGAGGGATGGACACAAATGTTCTCATGCACACTGCAACACAGGCAAGACGTCTGAGATGCAGGGGTTTGCAAAACAAGTGCTCCGCTGCTCCCTATTGGCTTCTGCATGACAGTGCATCACTTTAATCCTCCAGTCACTTTTGTCTATGTGTTTAGTTTAGCTGTAACACAGTGAAGACACTTGATATGTAAGATTGCATTCTTAGGAAGGACCATAAAGGAACTGTAAAGACAATGAGTAGTTGTAAGTGTTGCACCATGTTTCTTCACTGCCTTTTGGGAACCTATTTCCAGTTGTAGGATGTAACAACGTACTTTTACTTTATTAATGTACTTAAGAATTTTTTTTATATATCTGTACTTTGCTTTTAAGTCGATTTATTGTCGGGTATTTTTCACCTTTTTACATTTGCTTATGTTTGTCAGTTAGCAGGATAACGCAAACACAACTCAACCAATTGCTATGGAATTTTGGGAAACATGGGATGTGACCCAAGGTGATTTTGGTGGGGATCTAGATAAGGGGACGGAGTCCAACAATTTGTCACTTTCTTTATCATTGTGAGATTCATTCATTCATACATCTTCACTTTAAAAATAATCTGGTTTGTTAAGTGGAATGATATTTATGAGTGTGAGAAACTTGTTGCAGATTCAAATGAAATTATTACTGACATTCAGTATTTCTCAGTATTTAGTGACCTGGGAGGTGTCCACAGACACAGGTTAGGTGGAGTGACGTCTGTCCACTAACCCATATCAACTTGTCGACTAGATCAAATAAGTCACCAAGATCCAGATCAACCAGAAGAAATGCTCACAAACTCAAAACTGAAAGCATCTTAAAGAGTCTCCTCACATCATTCACAGTCATTCAGACCCATTCACTCTGGTGGCCCTAGTGCCTCCTGTTTTCTGCAAGCGTTGCTGTGCTCATCTTGAGCCACCAGAGGACAGCAGAGCCCAGCTACGCACACAAGGATTCAACTGTATGTGTATTTTCCTAAATTGATATAACCTTTGTGTTAAGATATTGCTCTAAACCCATTTTTGTTCTCTACAGGATTCCTCTGTAACATCCAGACCTAGCAAAGCCCCCCCAGCCTCCACAGCTCAACAGGCCAAAAAGAGACCTTGTTCTCCCTCACCAGGAACATTAAGTTAGAAGTTCAGGCCTGAGGAGAAACAAGCTCAAGGTTTGAAACCCACCTACCCCAAAAACTCCACTACAGGTGTCTTGCCCACTAAGAAAAGTGTGAGCCTCGTTAGCAGACCTGGCTTTTCAGCTCCCACAGCTCAACAGGCCACTAAGAGACCTCGTTCTCCCTCAGCAGAATCTACTTCTCAGAAGTACAGGCCTGAGGAGAAAGGTGTAAAAGAGGCAAAGACCACCTCCCCTGGAAAGTCCCCTGAAGGTGTCTCGCCAACTCATTCCTCCCCTAAGACTCTACCTCCTGACTAGATGTCTGACTTGCCTAGCGAACTCTCACAACCATGAAACCATGAAAATCTCATTGTGTGAAATCTACGGTGGCCCTGAGAGCTCAACGCACAGCAACTCAAGAAAACACGTGCAAGTGGAGAGAACACAAGCAAAGTAAGAAAACTTCTTCATAAATTTCATGACACAACAAAACACATTACAGAAACGTGCAGCAAACACAGAAACATGCATTTCTCGTTTTGCTGCACGTTTCTGTAATTGCTGTGCGTTGAGCTCTCAGGGCCACCCAAGATGTAACATTGGGGGTTTCTTGCTCCTCACCCAGAGAGAAAAAAAAAAGTTTGCTTTTGCATATTATTACAGTGTTGTTATTCAAATGAAAGAATTATTATTTTTTTTGCTATTCTATGTTGTAATATTTGAGCTGGGATGATTTGTGCAGAAATAATAGGGGACTCTGTCGTCTCTTACCGTCCAGAAATGAAGTAAAAAAAAATCACGGCCACGAATGCATTTTGCATTTGGACCCAGAGTCTGTGCAGTAACATGAAGGGCAGTATACTTTGAAACTTGTCTTAAAATAAAATTGTAAACATGATTATTCTGTATTGTTTGAGCTGGGTTGATTTGAGCATAGATATCAGGGGATGTTGTCATCTCTAATGAAGAACTTCCAAAACACGATATTTCATCCTGCCAACTTTGAATTAGGTTTGCCAGATTCACATGTCGGTTAAACCACACGTGCAGATTTGATTGAACTAAATGTTGTCAGTTGTTTTAGGGTCTTTCAGCAGATTAATGTTATTTTCAAGGATATAATTGATGATAAAATTAGTGTAGGAGAACAGTGAAGGTTCTTGTAATTTGGACTATACATACATTTTAAGTATTTCACAAGCAAATCTCTATACAAACATGATCAGTACCTCACCAGTAGCACATGTCCCAACCCCACATCTCCCTTGTGAGAAAAGTACCCATAATGCTAAATGCTTGGCAATCAATCAAAGGTGATCCTGGAATAGTGAGTCTGCTGCACATGCAAAGTATTCGGAAAGATGTATAAAAAAGGAATAAAGGTGCTATTCAAAACATAAAAAATATTTTGAACAGGCTATGTATATATCTGAACAAAAGAGGACTAAAATTGGACATATATTAATATAATTGAGAGAAATACAGAAGGGGATGCTCATTTTCATTTTGCGATATAACATGAATATAAAAAAGTATGCAGGTTACCACTATATGTATCCACTGTGAATACAAATAACTAATAAAATCAAAGTGCGTCGGCAGTGAAACCTCTCACAGGCCATAACAAATAGCATGGTGTCATTTATCCCTGCTATAACACTCCGGGTCAAAGGGTGGCGCTGTTGGTCTTACATTTTGACACTTACTAGCCACTAGACCGGAAGTGCAATTTCAAGACACTGAATAGCAGAAGTGGACGCTCCGTGTTTGGCTCCCTCGAGATGGTCTGCAGCGGCTTCAGCTGACGTCTATCACCGGTGCTGTGCGACTGCGGTGCGGTACAGGCTCCAGCATGGCGGGCCCGCTGCTGGAGTTCGAGACCGAGATGTTCCTGAGTCTGTTCGGCTGTGACGGGCTGCTGGTGGCGGCGGAGGGGATGGGGATGGACCGCATCCTGCTGCAGTTCATGCGGGTTCACTCGGAGAAGGACAGCCTGGTCCTCCTGCTCAACACGACCAGCCCCGAGCAGGTGAGCCCCGCAAGGGGTTAGCGTAGCCTGCTAGTCCGCTCTATGCTAGGTGATGGGGGGCAGCAACGGAGCTAATGTTATGTGATGGAAGCGACTAACCAGTATAACAAAGGACTGGAGAAAAGAAAGTACCGGTGATTCAGTGACAGACTGTATGATAACAACACATAACCATCAAGTCACAACAATCAATTGTAGTCAAATGCATAGCTCTGGTTTTAAACTCAATGCAGCGCAATGAATAACACAAAGTTACAAGGGAATAAAAGGGGGGCCCGGTTTCTGTCGGTGATGGCTCCCTGGCCACGGCACCTGTTTAACGAACACACCTTCCAAACTCGTCCTGCCTTCTCAGGAGTATTTCACGGAGCAGCTGCGGGTTGAGGGCGTGACCCACCTGCCCAGGACGGTGACCAGCGACGTCCAGAGCGCGGAGCGTTACACCGTTTACACCGAGGGAGGAGTGCTGTTTGTCACCAGTCGAATCCTGGTGGTCGACTTCCTCACTGACCGCATCCCTGCCCATCTCATTTCAGGTTAGAGGACCAAGCGATCGTGGCTGAAATGACTTTGATTGTTTACTGTTTGCCCTCTACAAAATCATAGTACGTCAGTTATTGCTAAAATCTTAATGGAGGATTAATAATTGATACAAGTAAAGTTAATGATTCAATCGGCCCTGGTTGGGTCCATTGAGATTTTTTAACTGCTAACAGTGCTGTATATGTTATTTAAAAAAAACAGAACATGTGGGAATCCTTAGGTGACACTAGACACTTCAGCTTTAATCATAACCAGTAGAGAAACACAATCACTTTTTTTTACCACATTTATAAAACAAAATTTAAATGTATGGGTTGATCATGGCTCATAACGCCACCCAGTGTTTCAAACCGTCTTTGAAAAAGTGAAAACCCTCTAATCTGAATCTGAAAAGCTGAACTCATTTTCAAATTCTGAAACTTAACCAAGAAACCAGAACATTTTCAACTATACGAGACGTCCCTCATCCTCTCCTGCCCCTTGAGTGTCTTGCTCACACACACACACACACACACACACACACACACACAAAAACAGGTGGCAAGGCATTTTTTTTATTTCCAGGGAGAGACACATGCGCCAATACTTTCATATATGCAGTATTTAAATGTGCCAGTATATTATCACAACAATGTATCTATTGTTACACGATACAGGTGGTTATATTTTCTTCTCTTACAGGCATCCTGGTGTTCCGTGCCCATAAAATCATCGAGTCTTGTCAGGAGGCCTTCATCCTTCGTCTGTTCAGGCAGAAGAACAAGACGGGATTCATCAAGGCCTTCACTGATAAGGCCACAGCCTTCTCCTCAGGCTTCTGCCAGGTGGAGCGTGTGATGAGGAACCTCTTCGTCAAGAAGCTCTATCTGTGGCCCAGGTATGGTGTGACACATATGTCATAGCAGGGAAGTGGAGTTGTTCCCGCCATCTTTCTTTACCGTTGCTCTATATACCTGCATCATTCAACAGGTTCCAGGCCTCAGTAAACACAGCACTGGACAGGCATAAACCAGAGGTGGTGGAGCTCCATGTGACGCTGACGCCAGCTATGAGGGCCATTCAGAGCTCCATCCTGGACATTATGAGCGCCTGTCTGAAGGAGCTGAAACGCTACAACCCTACACTGGAGGCTGAGGACCTCTCACTGGAGAACACGCTTGGAAATGGTTTTGAAAAGGTCTGTTACTGTGTCCCTGAAATGTGACATATTAATCTGTCTTGCCACCAAGTTAGCCTCCAGGCGATATAGTGAATTTAATATAAATATACTCAAGTGGTTGAACGTAATAGTTTGACTTTGACCTTCTCTTACACATCCCAGACCATCCGTCATTACCTGGACCCCCTGTGGCACCAACTGGGAGCCAAGACCAAGGCCCTGGTCCAGGATCTGAAGGTGTTGAGGGTTCTCCTGCTCTACCTCACACAGTACGACTGTGTCACCTTCCTCAATCTGCTTGAGTCGCTCCGCTCCAGCCAAAAGATCTTTGGCTCCAATTCAGGTAAACTAAACTATTTACCAGGAGCCTCTTGGAGTATATAGTTTAAGTGTAAAAAGGCATCATGAGAAACAGTTTATCCCTGTTTGATTCTATGACTTTATTGTTGTATCAGGCTGGCTGTTCCTGGACTCGAGCACTTCCATGTTCATGAATGCCAGGGGTCGTGTGTACCGCATGAGTGAGAGCAAGAAGAAACTCAAAGTCGGGGCAGAGGCTGAGAAACAGAAGTTATCCTCGACCTCAGGTGACCGACGTGTGAACAGATCTCTGACAATGTGCTCCTAAGACTAAATATCTGTTGAGTTAACACTTGGTGTTTGTGTGTGCGTGTGTTTCAGATTTTAAAAGAGTCCTGGTGCTGGAGAAGAGCCCAAAGTGGGAGGCTCTAACTGAGGTGCTGCAGGAGATTGAGAGAGAGAACAAGAGCTCTGAACATGAACCAGGTTAGAGTTCTACTTACTGCTACTATTAATCACATGATAATTTAGATAACTGCGTAATCTACATTTATGTTAAGTATACCATTAATGTAATATCTTAATTAGTAAATACCAGTCCAGGTTACTTGGAAGGTGGAACTGCAACAAGCAACAGAAACATTTTGTCTGATTCCTTTCATTTAGGAATGTAATGCTTTCAGGCCTGTCATTTAATTGATAGAAAATCGGTGCAATTAAAATGTCAATGTTAGAAAATGTCTATTCAGATGTAGTTGAATCCTAATAACATATGTTTAACAAGTCCAAATATTCACCATTAAAAGGATCTGTTGACATTTGTCTTGTACAGTGTATCTGACCAACTGCGCAACATGTCGCCTACAGGTCGGGTCTTGATCTGTGCCAGTGATGACCGGACTTGTGCGCAGCTGCAGCAGTACATCAGGCGCGGCTCTGAGGAGCTGCTCAACAGACTGTACGCTCGCACAATCGGTAAAAGGGACCCTGCTGCTGGCGCTGCCCTGGAGCTCGACTCTCACAAAAAGGGCAATGGCTGGCCCAAGAGAGGAGCCAAGGGGAAAGAGCCTGCTCAGAGAAAAAACACAAAGTCCACAAAGAGTAAAAGCCGACCATCTCTGACCCTGACCCAGATGGTCGGGAAGGGGGAGACGGTGGAGGCAGCAGCGATGGGCAGCAGTGGAGACGAGGAGGAATTGTCGGAGGACGAAGAAGGCGAGGAAGGGCAACTGAAGCTGGATTTGTCATCTGACGCTTACTATGGTGTCCTGAAGGAGCCGCTGACTGTCATCCACCCACTCAAAGGCCTCACTGACCCTCACAGCTTGACGCGGGTGCTGCACGAGGTGGAGCCCGGTTTTGTGGTCCTGTACGACGCTGAAGTGAGTTTTGTGCGACAACTTGAGATCTACAAAGCCACTCGGCCTGGAAAAGCACTCCGGGTGTATTTCCTCATCTACGGAGGGTCGACAGAAGAACAGAAGTACCTCACAGCACTGTCCAGGGAAAAGAAAGCATTTGAACACCTCATCAGGTCAGAACAGTTTCTTCACTTTGTTTTTTTTCGTTTATTTTAGGTTTCTCCACAGGAGGTCATCACTGGTGCTTCTGTGTGTAATTTTGCAGGGAAAAAGCTACCATGGTCATACCAGAGGAGAGGGAGGGACGAGAAGACACCAACCTCGATCTTGCTAGAAATTTAGAACCTGCTAACGCCACCACCAACACCCGCAAAGCAGGTATGACTCTTTCAGTTCACTACATTTCTCAGAGAGGCTGTAAGTCACTCAGCGTTCACAATGCTGAGACAAAGTGTTTATGATGATCAGTTAATGCGGGAGCTGCATAAAAATTAGGACACTTGTATTATTTTAATGAACAATAATAACACATTTTGGAACTTCTTCAACTGCAATTGACGGCTAACTTTAACTGGATTTAAGGCCATTCAATAAATCAGATATTGTTTTTAAGACATAACTAATCCATTATTACTAACTTTTAAAATCTGTGATCCTTACTGCCTAATGGTTTCCAAGTCACGTTCCAAACTTGTACACATCACTGTATCCGGCCTACACATCAAATACGCAGAATCTTCGAAAATGAAATCAAATCTTGTAAAATTAAAAAATGTATGAACTTTTTTGCCTCGCAGTTGCAGTCTCTCACCTGTAGATGGTGCTGTAGCCGCCTCATCATGCTCAGTACCCACCGCCTCTGACATGTTTTTCTACTGATTGATTCTCTTTGAATAAGTGTCTTATGTTTCCATTTCCTGTTTCCAATGACCAGGAGGCCAGGAGCAGCCCAAGGAGCCCTCACGAGTCATTGTGGACATGCGTGAGTTCCGCAGTGAACTCCCTTCCTTGCTGCACCGCCGTGGTCTGGACATCGAGCCTGTCACCCTAGAAGTCGGTGACTACATCCTGACCCCGGACACATGCGTGGAGCGCAAGAGCATCAGTGATCTGATTGGCTCTTTGCAGAGCGGCCGTCTCTACACCCAATGTCTCTCCATGACCCGTTATTACAAAAAGCCAGTGCTGCTCATTGAGTTTGACCCAGCTAAACCATTTTCCTTAATGGCTCGGTCAGATTTCCGGCATGAGATCTCATCTAATGACGTCTCTTCAAAACTCACCTTGCTCACTTTGCATTTCCCCCGCCTGCGAATACTCTGGTGTCCCTCCCCACATGTCACAGCTGACCTCTTCCTGGAGCTGAAGCAAGGCCGCCTGGAACCGGACGCTGCAGCAGCTCAGGCAGTCACAGCCGAGTCGGACACCGTGGCTGAATCAGCAGGCCTCTACAACCCAGGTCCTTATGACTTCCTGTTGAAAATGCCTGGGGTTAATACAAAAAACTATAGGGCCCTGATAAGAAATGCCGACAGCCTGGCAGATTTAGCCAAACTCAGCAAGGAAAAGCTCGCAGAAATACTGGGAAATGCGAACAGCGCGAAGATACTGTACGAGTTTCTGCATAATGTTGCTGATGTTCCTGCTCCAGTGCAGAGGAAAAAAAAGACATAGGAATAATATGTTTCTTAACACCAGGATTATATAAGCTGGATGAAAGTTACATTTCAGCATATTATATTAATGTGCAGAATGAATCAATGTAATGCAGGTTTCTCTCTCTTTGTATTTAGGAAAACAATCTAAATATATGCAAGATATGGAACTTTTATCATTCTTACAAAGTTGTGGAAAAATGGGTATTTTTGATAAATAAAATCTTAATGAATTTTGTAATTATTGATATCCTCATTTCAAAACAAAACTTTGGACTCTTACTTTGTTTACATTTTTTATTCGCAAGTTTGATTTCTCGAAAATCTTAATAAAATGTCATTTAAAAGTTCTCTCTTATCTTGTGTAGTACTGTCTATCATCACAACTTGTGGAATTATGACAGAAGCAAAGGAAAACATACTAAAAGTAAGGGAACTATAGTTGAAATCACAACCTCTCTCACTGTGCTGTTGCTTTTGTGCACAAGTTTTGAATGTTCAACATGGGAAGTTGTATTTTGCAGTCACTTGAGAACAAAGGAGTAATCATGTTTTGCTTTGTTTGCAAAGCTCTTTAAAATGTTATTTTGCAACCGCAGTACTTAACCTACAAACATAAATTAAGTTTTTACAGAAAAGAAACGGATGGATGGATCATGGAGAGGTGAATGCAGGGGCGGACTGGCCATCGGGAATACCGGGGACATCCCCGGTGGGCCGATGGCCGAAAATATAAATCCAACGGCCCATCACTATGATGTACCGGCCCACGCCCATCATCGCATCAGCCCTACAATGATTGAAACAGCGGCACAAGCGTAATTTTCTCCAAGAGCTATACCTATCTATTTGCACTGACTGCTTTTATACTGCTACTCGCAATCGGTCTTCACACTCATGGTGACTATTTTTCGATTTTTTGTTAAGTGTCTTTTAATATGTGTTTTACAGACTTCGGAAGTCCAAAGTAAGAAAAGATCTCCACCTTATTAATAAACACCTCTAAATTGGTTCTTACACAGCCGAAGTGTAGAGAATTTGGATTTGCATACATACACGCAACGCGGCACCCAGTTATACGCATGCGCACAACCCATGAGGCCCAGCTCTTCGTTGCCTTCGTTGTTTTGGAGAGTGCGAGAGCATGCCGTCGGCACCAAAACGAAAAGGTGGAGCTGAAAAGCTAAGAGATAAAAAGAAAAAATGTCTGGAGAAAGGTGCCTCAAAACATTTAAAAATATCAAATTTCTTTGGAAAACCACCGACTGGTGACAGTGAAAAGGTAAGATAACCCTAACCCCATAGACCGTTATGATCTGGTAAAATAAGCAAGCTGGTGTTGTTGTCAACATCTAGATTATCTATTTTAACATGTTAGCCGTAGTCACTGGCTTACAATTGATGAGCAAGCTATCCATGGTGGTAGTTGTAAATAGGACAATCTTATAATTTCTATTAACCTGTGACAAATAAGTTAACCAACTAGTTTGTTATGCTAAAATCTAAAATTATAAATAATGTTTATATGTTATCTAGATTGTTAATATGTTATGTAGAGGCGTTGACTTGGCCAAGTATAGCATGCATTTCACAACATATTAAACAAAATGTTAATATGTTATCTAGATTGATGATTCAGCTGCTGGAAGCAGCAGCCAGGGGCATGAGAGCCAAGATAAGAGCCAGGCATGTGTCCATCCAGGCAAATTGGTGGATCCAAATGTTATTAAAAAACAAACATACATATATGATGTAATTTCTTTGTAATCATCCAAAATAATGTTAAGTGTATGGGTATTTTTCCCAGAAGGCCACTGACTGTTCGATACGCGCGATCCATTGAGTGGGCAACGCGGCTACTTAGTGGGCCGCGCGCCGTGTATTGAGTGGGCCGGTCTGACAGAAACTCCCGGGCCACTTTTTTCCCCCAGTCCGCCCCTGGGTGAATGGATTTGATTGAGCCCAAACTGGGAAGTTGTGAAAAAATAAACATATAAAGGGTCCACTTCAAAAAGATTACATACTATCATATAAAGTATTCATAAGTCAGACTTAAGATAAATTCTGATCAGTACAGTGATCCCTGCCCTCCGCCACGCCCCCTCCACGCTTCCTGTCCGGCCGCGTCATGACGTCGCCAAGCATCCGAACCTAGACCCAGTCGCAGCCATTTTACTCCGTGAAATAAACTTCAATCTCGGAGCCGGAGGAGAAGAAACACAACAACAAGTGCAGCAGCTCGGCGGGAGACCATGGACACGTCGCTGTGAACCAGAGCTCGGGCGGATCCGGGTTTCAAGTCCTCGCACTTCGGTAAGGACCCGACTCCCCGGGGCGCCGCTGTCTTGTTTTTAGCATGTTAGCCCGTGTTAGCTAAGCCGAGCTATCTGGCGGAAAAATGTGAGGGAGGCTGCTGTCGAGCAGCGTTCGTGATGTGACAGGGACACAGCACGCCGGGGCCGGAGCACAGGAGCGTGCACGGCGAGTATCAGACTGTACTTTATCTTCAGACGTGTTTGTTGGTGCCAGAGACGAAGGCCAGGGAGGCGCCCCATCGGGGTTTTTATCACTGGCGCTGACTGCAACTCACTCACCTGTCAGATTTCAACTAGCTAACCTGGGGTAGCTCATCCCTCCGCAACCCGCCCTCCTCCACTGAGAAAGCATGAGCTCACTCAGTAACACTCCCCTGTTGCTGCTTTTCTAACCTGCTGGTATGTGTGTGTGTGTGTGTGTGTGTGTGTGTGTGTGTGTGTGTGTGTTTTGTGTGTGTTTGTTTGTCTGTCTGTGTGTGTGTCCCAGTTGTTTGTTGTCGGACTGAATGCCGTCTGAATGCTGAGTGAGGCGGCGCTGCAGCAGATCCTCGCAGGTCTCGGTCCGTGTGAATCCCTCACACAGATCCAGGCAGGATGTGGTGGTTTTCAGACTGGAACCCAGTCCGGCCACAGCGCCTGCCATTGAAAAGTGTGAAATAACAGAGTCCACCGTGCAAACGGCTGGATGGCAAACTAATCATCCTCGCGAGGCAGTGAGCCACGGGTCCCTGTGTGTTTTCTACCTCCCAGTGCAGTATTGGTTTGCTGGAAGCCTGCCTGCTCAGATCACGTCAGACCAGGCTCTCCGTGCCTCCCCCTGTGGCAAATTACATTCAAATAAAACCTAATATCACAATGTACACAGAAGTGTCCTTGTTTAAATATAGGGCCTAATACTCCTATGTTATGATACTGGACTGTTTTCCCCCTTGCAGCGATTGTTGAAATCTGACCCGTACAGAAAGGAAGGAGGTACTGACATGCTGTAGTTATCCTTCTCGCAGAAAACCTGCAACCGAGCATGCTGGGCCTTGACTTCACATCTGAGACACTACTGTACATCACAAGCCTGCGACACACTTTATTGCAGGCAGCAGAATCTAACTTGTGTTCTTTCGCCTTATAGGTGAGGTTGAAGTTTGTCTGCGTGGCTTGTGAAACTGTCCCTCTTTTCCTAGGTGTGGCTGTGCTATTGTTTTGTTTTTTTTGACTGCAAGCCATTAAAACCATGTGTGTGTTTTTGTTTGGTCTGTTTTGTACTAGTTTTGTACTGTTTCAAGGGGATCTAGTCAACAAAGTCCACAAAGGCAGCCAGGCAGGAAACAACACGACATGTGTGTCTGTGGGAACAGAGCGGAGCGCCGACTCTAGTGAATGAGCCGCAGCGATGACATCACCTCTGTCTTATCTCTGGATAGAAGCAGACTTGTTTTTTTGGACAAGACATGGTCTATTTAAGGCCACGAAAAAATGCAGACTCAAACCGTAGTTTGGCACAGTTTGATTCTCAGGCTGTTTGTGTTTTGTGTGTCTGAGTTTTTGTGTATCTGTATGGGAGGGGTGGCTTGATATCCTAAAGAAAAAAAATACTGTTATTAATGCACCATTATTAATGTTGTGCCTGGAAAAGGTGCTTGGTCAGTGCTGACAAAATACAGACAGAGAATAAGAAATTAGCACATTCACCCAGGTGTCATGTTAGTGCCGATTGAAAACCTGCGTCCACTGCAGTCCTGTGAATATTGCATCCATTCCCAATGCAGACAAAATCCAGATGTTGGTGAGTGTTAAGGTATGTTTTTTTTACCCGTTCTTAACATTCCTGTCTGCTTTAGATTTCATGTTGTGAGGTTAAATGAGTAGCTTTTTTCTTTTCTGTGATTCTCAGTCGCCCAGACTAAAGGGGCGTGTTGTTGTTAGACAAAGCCTTTGTTTTATAGGTTGGCCTATTTGTTTCATTTTACAATTGTGCAACATCTCAGTGTTTGATCACAAGATGTCATGGTGTGTGTATGTCTTTCAAACAGAAACCAGTCCTTTGACAGGTCACTGGTTTATCAGCTCTTAATCCCGAAGCTGCACATTCCAGGTATCTCCTGTCAGTTGCGTGTGTGTGTGCATGCATGTGTGAGTGCTTGTGGACTCTTTATCACTGAAAGTCTTCACAGCCCGGCCTATGTGGAGTAAAGTTGACTCAGGACCTCTTCTTGTCAGTATGGAAAGAGACTGGAGACGGGAACTAAAGTCTTCTCTTTCCTTGTTTCTGTGGAAGATTTGTAGCTCTGTGGTTGTAATGGTTCCTACTCCCTCGGATGGCTGTGCCATTGTTGGGCTTGTTTTTCTGAAAACAGGATTACAATATAATCGGCTCGGTCTCTGACTATTGTCTTTAACATCTCAAGTGCTATCTCCCTTAAAAATAACTCAGCCGCTCAGTCCGAAACGGCTGAGCGGCTTGTTCCGAAAGCCATCCGCAAGATGTTCCCAGTTAAACTTCATAAAGCCTGTCCACTGCACCAAATATGCCAGGGTCTTTATAAGGCCGTGAGATAGAGTGAGAATAGCCTCGGGGTGGAGGGCACACGCACCCACATACAGTTGTCAGCCTGCAAAAATGTCGACTCAAATAATAACCTGGCTGAACTCAATCAAACATGAATGAAACTTGAGGCCGGTGATTATTTCCAGGTCAGAGAAGCCAACATGGTTAATTTGGGTTGGTCCGAGATGCCCGTGACTTATTGAGCTCCAAACTAAGCATCGGTAATGTGGAGAAATAGCTTCAAACCCTCTTCACAGTGCAGTCGGTTGGGTAATGGCTGCTTTAATGTCCCACAACTAAAATGTCTCCAAAGGGGGGTGTATTTTTAGCCCGTCCATTGAGAGCACAGGGATCTGAGGAATGGCATCATCTGATGGCCGTTTGGTGGAATATCAAAGCGAGGTTCCGGGGGTTTTCAGGTCCTTGTATCCTCCCTGCTCCATGTGCATTGGCCAGTTTATGTGATGACAAAATCTGACCAGTTATGCCAGGTTTCTATGGCAGTTTGGCAGAGTTCGAAAAATTATTCTCCCCCCATACACACACTGATTAAAAACTTTGCTGCCTCTGGCTACATCCACATTTCAATGTTTTTGTTTTAAAACGCATCACTGTTGCAATGTGTATGCTTGTCATCCACCTCATTTGTTTCCTGATTGGTTCTTATTAGTCACGACTAAATGGCGAGCAGTGAAGCCATACAGTTGTACACACTTTAAGTCAGTATCAGTTGCACCTCGTTGTCGGTCCATGAAAAGAAATCCCTGATCATACTTTTCACTACTGATGTTTCTTGTTTTTTAGTATTTTCTGTAAAGCTGGGCAAAGACTTTATGATTTAAACCCCTTTTTTTCTATTTCTTAGTCGTATGACTCTTTCTAGAGCAGCAATTTATTGATTCTGACAGAAGCTTCGATTGATTTCTGACATTTTGAAAGTTTTTGCCGGAAAAATTCATGCTCTCCTAGTAGATTCCTCAAATCCTGTGCCTATTTTCCGGACTACGCCTGCTTGAAGTGGCAAACATGGTGGAAGTGAACTGGACTGAAGAACTGAACCGCTACGACGAGAGATTAAACGTTTGACTTAATCACATGACGTAGCCTCTATAAGGGGCTTTAGTTTGACACACTGTGGTGTACACGCTTCTAATTACTAGTCAATAAAAAACATATGGGGCCCTATCCTGCAAAAGCGTAGTTAAATGTCCATTGCGGAGAGAGCATGTCGTGCGCATTTGGCAAACTGTTGACAGGATACGCCTGGCACAACTTGAAAGAAGGAAAAATTGTAATCTATTCGATATGTTATTAAACTACACTTGTCTTTCCCTTCAAGGAGAATGCGCACCGCACAACAGTGTAGTGTCATTTGAGGACTGGCTGCAACAATCTCAGAGAGGGGAGGGGTGTCTTTCACAGGGTGTACACCTGCACACACATGCAGTTCGCTCTCAAGTGCTACAGAGCCTGAGTGACAGGTACATAGCAGTGAGAGAGAAGTTCACTCCTGTGTGAGAGAACTACCACTCCGGGTACGCAAACATCTGCTGAAGCTACGAGGTCTGCCTGTCTGTCTGCTTGGAAAATAAAGACCTGATGTACGTCAGTGTGAAAAGGAGGGACTGAACCAGCACAAGGCAAACAGCACTGCAGACAGCTCTCAGTCAATGGAGCCAAACAATAAATTGGAGATCTCTTATGTTATTATGAGAGGTGTGTATTTTTTTTGTCTCATTATGAAGCTTTGATGGGTCAAATTAGAATTGGGCGGGCCGACACAGTCTAGATAATTAATGGGAAACACTGGTTTGTACGTATTAGTTTTGATGTTGCCTCTGACACCTGTAGCTGTGTTGTTGTTATTTCAAGATCAGTTCTCTGTTCAGATGCAGTGAACAGCTGTTTGCTCTGATGGCATTTCATGCGGCGATGACTTTCGCAACCCATCCATATGAATCATGTGTCGATGGAACCAGCTGACAGGTTGTTGGCAACATTATCAGCAACACAGAAGGCTGTGGCTGTCGGAGAAGGGATGGGTGCTCTGGTTGACATAAGCGTGGGATTCTGCAATGCCCCAGCGTGCCACTTGTGCCCAGTACTAAATGCCAAACAAACACACCCAGGGGCAGAATAATAAAGCACTCCCCCGACCGGTCATGTGACATATCTGCCGATTGTCCCAGAAATGTTTATGGCTGTGGTATCGTGTTTATGGTGGTAACCTCTGTGGGGAAAAGTAAAACTGTACTACATTAGAGCGTAACCATAAGTAGCAGATGTCCACCCTCGTTGTACTTTGATGACACACATAGTGCTGGTTGCAGCCATGCTGTTAAAGGAATCCTCACGCAGCACCCAGCATCTGGCTGTGCTCTTTGCATCTGCCATGACAGCGCCGATGTTTGTCCCACAACGCCTCGTCAGCCGTGACAGTTGTTTGCTACTTCCTCTCTCTCTCTCTCTTTCACTGCTCCCCCTCTCCTTACACCCACCCTCACCTCATTCCTCCCTTTCCCTTTGCTCCTGATAAGTAATCACACACAGCATGTATTTCTCTGTCTGTTGGAATCTTTCCAACACTTTCTTTCGCTGGAATATATTCAAAGAGACGTTCTAATGCCGTTTAGCCTACTGACCATGTATGGAAGGGATGATTGCTATCATTGTTGTATGGCCCATTGCTCGTGTTTTAATTGAAAACACTTGTGCCAACACACAATACGGTACATGTCCCCGTTTTACTCGTGAGACTTTCGGATTGGGAAATATGGCCAATCTGGGTGCAGCGGGCATAATGTAACTGCCCTTCAGAGATTGCATGTTTCTGTTTAGAGCACATTCACAGCGGCGTTGGCTCTTGACACCACATCTCCGCCTGCGTCTTCTAGGCGTTTTTTCATCCTTAGAAATTTGTGTTTTTTAAAAGACATCAACCCCCTTGACTCGCTGGCAGTGGATCTCCTGCTGTGTTATCACATCGGCACTACCGGAGTGCAGACTTTGTACAAGGGGGCCATGTGTGAGGTGTCTGTAGAAACTTGGACAATTGCATTCACACATACACCTCCAGATGTCCAGAGTTCAGTGCATGTCTGAAAGCAGCTTTACTTTTACTTAAATCATCCAAAATCCATCCGACATACTTTTTTTGGGAGGCGCTTATTTTGTTACTTTAAAAGTCCTAGGCAAAAATCTCTTCTTTGAAACGAGACGTGTACATGAAAAAAATAAAAAGGATTAATGACAAAAAAATGTGGGAACAATCAAATTATTAGAAGCATAAAATTGTAAAAGAAGCATTTAAGTCATTGCAGTTCTTAAAGATTGTAGTCAGGGAATAACTGACATAAACAAATATTGCTTAACCCATAATGTACTACAAAACCAGTCTCTGCCTCTCTGCCTCTCTGCCTCAGACGGCAGTGTGATACTACCTTACAGCTCTGAAGTAGTCAGCAGTTTGAAGCACCTAGGGTTTCTATCGTCCGTGCATGAAGGACCCACTTCTTTTGTCACAGAGACGGCTGCAGGTTTTCCTAGCAACCTGTGGACATCAGCGTTCAGCCCCTGATGCCGCCTCGAGTGTGGGCTAGCTTCATTCAGACAGTTTGAAGTGGCACTTCTCTGTCTATCTTCAAACGCACCTATTCAAGGAACAATGTATGCTGCTAGCAGTGCCCTGTGTGTATGTTGAATTTAATAAGGCTTGTGTTCGCTCCATTTTTTTAAAGTAGTTTTTTTCAGAGAGAGGAACTGTCAGACATTTCTAGACCAATCGGGTGAGAGATGACGCCTGATCATAGCATGAAGTAGGACATGATATACATTCTGCTGCATTTTTGTCAACAGCACATGGGTCTTGAAAATGGATTTGACATAAAACCTCTTCTTCAACCTAAGCTAATTCTATTCTAAGAGTTTCCCTCCCATCATGTGTCTGTAACACTTTATCAACAGGCCCACTCACTGTGTTTTCTAAAGGTTGGAATTAACTTATTATTATTCATTTGTCAGCTATTTTCTCAGTCCCCCGTGTGGTTGCGGTTGCCGCTTGGCCATGTACAGTCAAGCACAAAACAAATAGGACTGAGGTTGTCATTGAGGTTGTCATCGATCTGAATTTATATTCGTGTTCCTGTTTTCGTCATCTCCCTTCTTCTGTATTTTGCTCTTCTTTTAAACCAATCCTGACAAACGTCCTTTTAAAGACCTGTAAATATGATTGTATCAGTTGATTTCGATCAAATTAAACACCTTTCTTCTCTCTTTTCTTTTAATTAAATTAATTAATTTCACCGTCTCACTTTCTCCCTCTCCCAATGAAATCCGACCTGACAGCGGAGTACATCCCTCAGTCAGGGTCAATGTAAGCAGAGTCCCCTTTCAAACAGCCTTGACATGGCCTAAGTAATTCAAAGGAGGCACACAAAGCATTTCCTGTCATTGAAATCTGTTAAAGTTACATCTGACAGAGCTGAGACTTACATTATTAAAGAAGCTGCTGATGGTTCAGTGAGCTTGAACTGACACTTTGTCTTCCGAAGTTTTGAAGCTGTGGTCAGATTCAGCGTGCACCGGTTCACATTACCAGTATATGCTAAGTAGTTTCTTAACTTCCATTTGCACTGATTTATATTCATTTTTCGCCACACTTTTTTTTTTTTTTTTTTACCAGAGGAGTATTATCAACCATGGTAGTTGGGGTAGGTCATGTTTAGTGAAAACGGGAAACCCTGTTTCTTCTTTAACTTGTCATTGATTTAAGAAACATCCTGTACTCTTCGGTGAATGGAGAAACTGCACCATATATGATCATGTACTTTTTAAGGGATAGAAAAGAAAAGAAACACATAATAAAACGGAGTGTTAATGACTTGTTGTGTTTGGATACCTTACATGAGGGTCCAGCAACCAGAGCGAACCACATTTATTTGTGTTGTTGCCAAATGTGTTCCTATGCCGTCTAATGCCTTTGGCACTTATAGCCTCTGCAGGGAGGAATAATGGCAGCCATAGGAACACAGTTGTTCTCAGCCAAAAGCAACACATCAGGACGGTTAGTAAAGAGTGCTTAGGTCCTGGAATGGATGGTGCGGGTGCTACTGGAGAGCGATAAATAGCCTACATGTTGAGACTGAGCAGTCTGTCATCCTCTGGTTAAGAGGCTGTTGGGAAGCCATGGATACTAAACTGTTTGTTTTGCGACCCAAAATGTTTCCTTACCCTCTGTTTGAAACAACCAGCAACGTCATATTCCAGATTATGAAGCCCGTCTGAACAGAGGGAACATTCAGGCCCAAACTGGCGTTGTTTCTCATGAGCAGCGGTTTGAAGTGATTATTCAGTGTAATAGCCAACCCAGCTCGTTTAATGAATAATTTGGGCAAGCAACTGAGCTCTTCCAGATGGCCGAAACGAAATGCCACTCGTCTCATTTCAGCAGTTGGGTGAAGTGGTCATACCAACTGGATGATTATTCTGAATCACTGTTCACGAGGAGCACACAAAGTTTCCCAGAGTGATGTATTCCTCCTGTGCAAGTTGTTCAGTGAGAGGAGAAGAGCATTATCATCAGTCCCCTTCTAACGCCTCGTTCTCTTCTTGTATCCACGCAGGTAGCAGCGAGACGTAACATAAAGGGACGGTGACTCACACCCCAGTTGCTTGTCTGGGACCCTCGTCAACCCTGCACCCCTCCTGAGGCGGGATGGAGCCCCAGGCTTCTGAGTGGCAGCTTGGACCAGAGGGGGACTGTAGGATGTTGAGTCTGCTAGTGCCCAGTCCCCAGAGCGAGGCGGTGACCCATGAGATGGAGGAGCTGACTCTGCAGCCCGCACAGAACCTACCTCCGCTCAGTGAGCGCAAAAATGGTGAGTACATAGAAAAAGACACATAAACCGATCTTTCCGGCTGGGTCAAAACAAATATTTAGTTTTTTTCCCCCTCGTCACTCAAGTGGGCTCCCCTCCCAAAAGAATTATGATGTGTAATAACATATTGATATTTGTCTTTTTTACAACACTCTTCCAGCTTGATGACGTATGACTATTCTCCCTGTTTAGCCTCAAATGCCCTTCACACAGAGATGGCCTACACAGTTTTCATTAATGCGAGTGCATCTACTCCCTAATAAGTTCCGAATGAAGCATAAAACCACGAGTCCTCAGCTCCTCAAACTTGCAGCAGCTTCTCCTCTGCACTTAAAACCCAAATTATCGTCATCATGTTAGCCAGCCTGTGTGCTTCTCATCACCCTTACGACACTGCTGTTGTTTTATGCATTCACCATGGACCATGCCAGCCACTGATGGATGGGTACGTCATCATCAGACTTTAGGAGCGGGTTAGATTTGGGCTCGCATTTGCCAGTTCTTAATCATGGCTTAGATGGCGTAATGATACTGATCACTGTGCTCAGAAAAATAGCTGCAGATGCAGTCCCCAAACAAAGGGCATTTAGCCAGAGCTGTTCCAGACTAAACATGCAAAATCCTACTCCTCTGCTGCTGGAGTGTAGCTGGGGCCGAAACTGATCACAGGTTTCAGGGTTGTATGCCCACATTCCCTTGAATACCAAGTTCTACCGGATAGCTGCTCAATTACTTTAGGTTGATATGTCGCTTATTATGCACCCGGCTGCTCCATATCTCACCTGAATAATGCAGAGGATTTGTAGCTGTTGTGAATGCGTCCGTGCATGTGTGAAAAGCAAACTGTGGGTAAAGTCAGGAGCCATTTCATCGGATTTATTGATTGAACAGGAGTACGTGTAGATTTTTTTTATGTGTTGTCATCTCTGCAGTTGTATGTTTTTTGCAGGAAAAGTTCACTATGACAAAAGATTATGTAATCACATGTCTTACCCTGGAGGATACATGTATTCAGTTAATGTGTAACACATCAGCGTATCTGTGGTGATAATGAATGGACAACAAAGTAATTCAGGCCAGCTATTTCCTGTCTGAGCAAGAGATTGTCTTTTACTGTAAGCTATGATGTGTCACCTCCTGTGAATGGAGAAGTATCTTGACACATGACCCATGTTTGATTTGAGCAAATCCAAACATTCGACTTCCAGTTCCTAACCATGGCTCAGATGGCGTACTGATACTTCTGTGGAATGTTATCAGTAGTAGAACCCACACATCATCTCAGCATTTATCATTTCCCCTCCAGTGAGAAGACACACAAAGCTCATACTTTCCAACAGCTAAAGGCTGGCGCATGCTTCTGCGCTTTCAGGGACACGCAAGCGCAAGAGCCCCTTGCTCTATTCAGTCGACGAGTGTACGAAGCTGTGGAGGAAGATCAGGCACAAATTTGTCCACCAGAAAAAGCCTATGAGGAGCAGCAGTGGCGATGTAAATAATCAGTCGACTACGACTGCCACACACAAAGAAGGCGTCTCTAAGGTCGTCTTCGACAAAAATAGTTACTCCACCTAGTGTTCTGGCAGTGAATTGCTTTGCAACACGCGCAACCCTTCAAGAACCATAAATTAAAACTAGTCCGTCGACACAACTGCGTGAAAAGCCGCAGAACCAATGCGTCGGCCTTGAACCATCCCTAGCACTTCCACAACCGAAGAGCCCCTTCTGCCGTGTTGGTTTTAACATGCAGGTGTCAATCTGTCACCCATCATGACAAGTGTGACTGTAGAGGACCACACTGGCTTTCTGTGGGGCAGGAGGCTTGGGAAGTATGGAGGGAGAGAAAAAGTGCTTCTCTGACAACAGAAGATGATGATGTTTGGACTCAGGACTGAGTTTGTATTGGGAGTGAGAGTCTGGTCAGTAAGTGGAAGTCTGTGAACTCCATGTCGGTAACAGTAGGGAAAATCTATGAAGGTGATTTAGGAAAGAGGGAATTGAAAAAATACTAGTGACTTTCTCCTTAGTTGAGGAATTTTGCCTAAACCTTTAACACTAAATACAGTGACATTTCTTCTAACTCTCTACAATAATCGACTGAATTTATTTCTGAAAACGTTGAATATGTTGTGATTCCTGGATGGTCTTCTGATACTTTGTGATAAACTGATATTTTTGTTGTTGTTGTTTTGTTGGGGGATGTTTTTAAATCTCCCTCCCTATTATTTATATTCAAGCCTGTGTTCCCAATGTGGACCTACTTGCCAAACGGGCTGATGTGTACGTGGCTGCCTGCATGTGAATAAACGGCTCAGTCTTATCATTCACTACTCTCTACAGCCGGATGAGGTCAAAGGTCAGCTTGTGTTTGTGAGGCAGAAAGGTGCTTCCTGAAGGAATCAAGGAGAATGCCACTGACTGGAAGTTTCTATATGAATCACCTTAAACAAACATGTCCCCCCTGGATTCTTCTCTTAACTGTTAACTAAGTGTAGCTGGGGCCGAAACTGATAACAGCTCTCAGGGTTGTATACACACTTTCCCTTAAATACCAAATTCACTAGAGGCTATGACGTGTCACCTCCTGTGAATGGAGAAACATCTTTGCCCATCTTTTATTAAGGCAAATCTACTTGTTGTACTTAATTAACTTTATTATAAGCTCCCTTACAAAGTCGCATACAAAGCTCTGAATTACCTGTGTTGCTGCCAAACACTTAACATCTAATGTTGTTACATTTTACATCTGTACTGAGTCAGATACTCGATTCTTCCTCTGTGGTAACAAGGAACAAGTGTTGACTTCCGCATCTGGTAGCATGGTTTGCCCACAGCCAGAAAATTGCAATCTCAAACAGAGCTGAGCGAGAGGGAGGTCAGAGTAGAATGGGAGGAGGGGGGGCTGTGGACTAGTTGTAAAAAAGATATAGAGGACGGACCCATTGTTGCCTCTCTTTCATTGTTAAATGTGATGTGGATTTGCATCATTGATTATGTGTCAGTGTCTATAGTCTGGGCATAATACAAAGGCTGTCAAACTGGATTCAAGCATTGCCTGTATGGAGGTAGAGACACTAAGCACCTGCTGCTATAGGTTCAGAGCAGGTGAGAACTCCTCTTCTTTGTTTTTATAATGACGCTGTTGTATTAACTCGGCTGCTCCTGCTTGTCCTGGAGATCTGGAAACGTTGCAGGTTAATCAGCCATGGGAGGTACCAGCTCGATCTCTACATTTAAAACCCCTGATTTTAACAGATCTAAATGAAAAGATTGAATGAATGTAGGGCCAATATACAACTTTGTCCGCTAGCTGTCAAACAATCAAAACAATTGAAACGAAACAATTGGGTCGCTTGGTTTCCTTATGCGTCGGCTCTCTACTGGAAGAGCTTTCACAACAGAATGCACAGTAAACAATAATGAATGATTGTGATACATTACGACAGACCAATATAAACAGTGGAATGGAAACACAGCCAACTAGTGTTTTTCCTTCATCATATGTCTTTTGCCCCGAAGTTATAGCCAAGTATAAAGCCACAGGTAATGTGGATTTGACGCAACCAAAATGGAACGTCCTGTTCCCTTGAATAAACTTTTTAATCTGAGAAGGACGTTGTTTGGAACAATTTATTTGCACACAAAGTTCCATTATTGTGAACACGATATCCTCAGGAGGGATACAACCACAGCGCGGTAATTCTAGTCTTTTATAAAAAAAATTATCTTTTTCTTTCAGTCCTGCAGTTGAGGCTTCAGCAAAGGCGAACCCGGGAGCAGCTGGTGGACCAGGGCATCATGCCACGTGAGTCTCAGCACTTCTCCACAATTCACCTAAAAGCTCATGTGGACTGGACAGGATTATAAAAACAAGCAATGATAACTGAGATAATAAACATATTAACTCTGTTTGTTTTAATCTGGATCACATTTGTTGTCAATGATATACTTCAATTACGTGTGTCGCAGCTCTCAAGAGCCCGGCAGCATTCCATGGGCAGATCCGCAGCTTGGAGAGAGCCAGGGTAAGGGCTCACAGTTAAAAAAGGAAGCGCTAAATATGAACTTGCAACCAATAAGCGAGGTAACTTACTGTTCTGTCCCGACTTATTTTAAAGACTGAGAATTTCCTGAAGCACAAGATCCGCAGTCGTCCAGAGAGAGCGGAGCTGGTCAGGATGCACATACTACAAGGTACTGATAATTGTGCCCTTCACAGTATGTAAACTGTATGTAAAACAGGTTTTATGTAGTGTTTCCTGTTGAGCTTTTAAAGCTGCCATCTTCACAAGGTAGCATAACAATGTTCCTCCTACTGTACATATGTTTAACAGTGGTGGGTCATGCAGGAAACAACATGGCTGCCACATTTAAAAGAAGCTTCCAAATTAAAATACTGAAAACAGGACATCTTTAAGCTGACACTATACAGAACGTTGTCCAATTTACACTGTGTGACATTTCCCAGAGACCGGGGCAGAGCCCTCGCTGCAGGCCACCCAGTTGAGGCTGAAGAGGGCCCGTCTGGCTGACAACCTGAACGAGAAGATCGCCCAGAGACCCGGCCCGTTGGAGCTGGTGGAGAAGAACATCCTGCCAGTGGATTCCAGCGTTAAGCAAGCCATCATTGGTGAGGGTAATGGCAGCAGATATCTTACAACATTCCCACCTCAATAAGACACATGATACAGGGGATTATAGATAGAGAAATAAAGTATTGGTTTGTCTTCATTTGTCTCTCAGTGGGCGAGGTGAATTACCCGAAGGTGTTGGATGAAGACAGCTGCGATCCCCTGTCCCCAGAGCAGCCAGCCAGCCAGGAGTCGCAAACCTCTGTCCCCTCACCCGCGGAGAGCAAAGCCCCAGAGACTCCATCTCCTGCTCCTGCTCCTGCTCCTGCTCCAGCTCCTGCTCCAGCTCCAGCTCCTGCTCCTGCTCCTGCTCCTGCTCCAGCTCCAGCACCTCTACCACTATCAAGCACTATATTTCAGGTTAGATAATCCTGTTGTGTCGTGGTTTGGTCACCTGTATGCGAAGATTAAAGCCAAACTGTGATGGAGGTAGACCAGGGAAACCAAATCTCAGGCGCTCACAGACCCAGCTCCAGGAGTTGTTTAAAAAAAAAACTCTTACCCCTACTACCATTATGCATCTCAATTGAAACAAAGGAGGAACAAAATGACTCATTGAGCTGAGCATGCACACAATGCTTTGTATTTGGTATTTAATATTTATTTTTAATTGCCACATGTAAACTTTTACTTAATTGTTTACTCTTGTTACTAAACATTATTTTGTATTTTACTGAAACGTTTTTGTCTTTTTAATTCAGGCCCTCCCAGTTGCTACAAAAGCACCATCAGACTTTATGAAAGTGGTCTCTACCAGTGAGTTTCTGGCCACCCGCCCAGCTGCTCCCTCGAAACCAGGACCAACACTGGTGAAAGTGAGGGCAAGGATTTCTCCCACCTCTCTGTACACAATAATGCCTCAATGCTGTTGGCCAAAACTGTATGTTAAGCATTTCCCTCCCACCACAGCAAAGCCAGCCGAAGTCAGCCTCAGAGAAGAGTCGCAGTAAGAAGGGCAAAGAGCCAAAGTCCAGGATTAAGAAGCTGAAATACCACCAGTATGTTCCTCCGGACCAGAAGCAGGAGGCCAGTGAAGAACCCATGGACTCGTCTTATGCCCGACTACTGCAGCAGCAGCAGCTGTTCCTCCAGCTGCAGATCATCAGCCAGCAACAGCAGCACTACAACTACCAGACTATACTACCAGCACCACTCAAGTATGTATACAAAACACTTCAACTACAAACTATGACTGCCATCGCCGAAATGTGAAGAAAAGAGATCATGTTGTCTTTTTAAGTATCTCGTGGTCTTGTTCATACGTGAGGAAAAGATGGAGTGTGAGATGGACAGGTGGGTCGATGCCACAGCAATGTGATCTTTGTTGTCGACCGTTGTACATGAGCTCCAAGGCAAAACTTTTGATTTACCTGTCGATCTACATTCTAACCTTCACCTGAATCACAAGCTCTGGGTAGCAGCAGCAGTAGTAGTTTGTTTGGCTCACCTCCATGATTCTTAGTTTAAAATTGGCTGAAAGCAAGCCAAGCCAAACTGTCAGTTTCAAGAATCCAGAGGGCCATTTGCTTGTTTCCAATAACTACCCTGTGTCTAATCACATTAATGAATAACAGGATATTGTTTTACCAGCTGCTGTTTTCTCAAATGTCCTCTCTGCTGCCGCACGGCATGGCTCTCCTCCGTACTGTGGTTTGGTTGACTGCCTTTGTTAGTGAGGCACAGGGCACAGGATGGATGGTCCGCTCATATGGGAGCTGATTTCCTCTTTGTTTCCTCTCGTTCCAATTCTCTAAACAACAATATTCTTTTGTTCTATATCCCTCTTTCTTCCCCCTTCCTCTTCCTCTCTCTAGTTCTCATTCGTGTTAATGATTTCCTCAAATAACAATGACTTCAACTTTTTTCCCTGTACTTCTCTGTCTCTCTGTAGACCTATGGCAGAGGGTCAGAGCAGCGCTGGCAGCAGCCTGCCAACCTCCATCATGGTGTCTCTGCCCACTGCCCCCCCACCTCCCCCTCTGCCTTCTGCAGCTCGGCCAAACAACTCGCTGTCCAATCGCAAGCCAGGAGTCTTGCCTGCCAACCTAGAGGAGATGAAGGTCCGTGGAAACATAGTTGTATTTTTGTAGCAGCAAACTTTTTTTTGCATGTAGCTTGAAACATTATACTCCAGCGGTTTAAAAAGTATTGTCATAATAATAGGCTGAAAGAGGGGCTGACACCTCAGTCTTAACAGGTCTGCTTAGCTGATGTAACCAAACTGTATCAGGTTAATTGTAGAGCCATCTGACAACTCCACGTAGGATAATCAAATAGCCGCAGAGTGGTTAAAGAAACCACAAAAAACATGTTTTGTTATGTGTAAAGTGTCTGTGTGTCTGTGTTAGAAATGAGCCTTTAACCTATTCAATTTCTTTTTCACAGCTAAACATTTCTCACACCAGCACAACACAGAAATAGGATTATTTGCTTTCTCGATCAGAGTGAGAGCAGAGGATTGAAACCAATCTCTTGTCTGTATAGTAAATATGAAAAAAGGATGAATCTGGCTCTGTCTGAACAGACTAACGGTGTGACTGCTAACGTTTCTAAAGCTCAGGGATGAATGCGTCATATATCTTTAGTTTAGTCTGTACACAAAGCAAAGTGTTAAAACAATAAGTTGCAGTTTTCTGGAGGTCATGTGGTCTTTTTTTTATCCAAATGTTTTCAGACATTCACTGAACTCCATATATTTCCCAGAAATGATCCTAAGGGGTTGTATGTGAAACTCAAATGTCAGAGTCAGAGGCTCAGGAAGTTCTCATTCTTTTGTGCATTTATTAATAGAGCAAGAATGATGACAGGACAGGAAGGAAACATATATAGAACATACATGTACAAGATTGGACAACCAGGGACAATAACCTCAAAAGAGTGGTTAGGGTTGCTGCCTCTCCACGTCATCTTAATACTATAGATTTTTTATAGATTTACAGATTCTGATTAAACATGATAGACATATTTACTTAAAACAGTTCCTACCAGATTAACTTATTCCTCCAAAACTTATCCATGGTTCTGATCGGATCCTATCCATATCTTTGAAGGTGGCGGAGCTGAAACTGGAGCTGAAGCTGCGAGGCCTTCCTGTGTCAGGAACAAAGACTGACCTGATGGAGAGACTTAAGCCATTCCAGGACAATCTCCGCACCTCAGCTCCCACCAACATTCCTCAACAGACCACCACCACCTCCACCCCCATGGACGTCACCACTGCCACCACCACCTGCACCAGCCCTGCCATTGTCTTCCCAGTACAGCAGGTGACTCTAGAGAGCATGAGATCCACGCCGCCAGTCTCACCCAACCCCAGTGAGCCCTCCACCCTCCAGCAGGATGTGGGCATGTCTGCGGCACATTCCGAAGTACAAGTGATGAGCTCTGGCACAGCAGGACGACAGTCCTCACCGCTCTTGTCTTTTCACATCCCGGAGGAAAAGGACAGGAGGCTCCATGAGAAGGAGCGGCAGATAGAGGAGTTGATGAGGAAGCTGGAGCAGGAGCAGAGGTTGGTGGAGGAGCTGAAGAATCAGCTGCAGGTGGAGAAGAGAGGCATGGGGGGCTGTAGTGCCGACTCTACCTCTGTATCTCCCAAACTTACCTCTGTCCCTGCCTTGAATACCGTTGCTACTGTCCTGAATTCTAATTTAGTAAAAATGGAGAGTACGGTCCTGTCAAACTGTTCATCCACTAACGCCACCATCCAGAACTCTGTCTTGGGCTCCCCGGCTCTCACAAGCCCCCTCCCGACCGTGGTGAAGCTGGAGGATCTGACTGTTTCTGGTGGCAAGCCGCTGCAACTGCAGAGTCCAACCCAGCTCATCACGAAGATCCAGCCCCAAGTAAGCCCCAGCCCGCAGCTGCTCCCTCAGTCACAGAGAAGTCCCAAACTCCAGACTCAGTCTCAGACCACTACTCCCAGCCTGCAGCAGTTCTTCATCAGCCACACAGGTGGAGTCTCCCAAATGCTGACTGGCCAGGCTGGGACTCAGATCCTGCTCCCGGTCTCACTACCCAAAAACGCTACTGCAATCCAGCTGCCAAACACCACTGTCAGCCTGCAGGTAAGACCAGAGTGACCTTAGACTCTTATATATTGGGTTTATGTGAAACGGTGGGCATGCTGGCGTGATCTGGATGTGTAGACTCAGGGTTCTGTTCTGCTTCCCTCCGCATCTCAGCCTGTCCTCCAGGCCACAGTCTCAAATCCAGGCCTGGTACAGACGGCGGTTCCTCAGCCGCAGAGCTTTCAGATGGAGACGGCACCCGGCCAGCAGTTACCAAACCACAACCCGCTGCTACAGGTCAGTTAAACTGTTCCTGTCCAAGTTCTTGAAATTATGAGAAGCTGTAGATGACTGTAACTAAGGATTATTTGTATATCGTCTACTACAGAAATGTGTGTTTTGTCAAACATAATACAGCAGCTAAATTTGTTTTTGTCTATAATAAGAACATTTATGACAGATATGATTGTGTCTTGTTTCATTTGAAGGGGTTTTTGTGTCTTTTTTTCTATCTCCTCTCTCTGTCTTGCTGTGCTGTTATGATGACATCAAATCACATGGTACATTACAAACTAATATCACATGTTCTCTGTGTCTTGACAGACTCTGACAGTGTGCAATAGTTCTACTGGATTAGAGAACCAGGGTCGGCCTGAGATGAATCCCCAGCGTTTCCTCAGGAGCTCCCCAGAGAACAGGGTCTCTCCCCGGGCCTCACCCAACCAGCACATCTCCAATGGACCCCTTCATAAGGTATAAGTGCAGGGTCATTAAAAGAGGGCAGGGGGTTCACTTTGGTTCAACCTATAATAGCTTTTGATTTACTATTTCATTGAACAATTTTCAACAAGAGATGCTTCACAAACCTCCGACCTTAACCCTTTGTTCTCCATCTCCCTGTGGCTCCTCCAGTCTCCCTCTTCCAAGCCTGCCTTCATCCTCCAGCCCACCTCTCTTATCAGTCAGCCTCCCAAATCAAGAGAGCCTCCCCGCTACGAGGAAGCTGTCAAGCAGAGCCGCAACATGCACATCAACAATGTCTCACAGGTTAGCTACGCATTATTTATTTTTTGTTTGTTTTTTAGTTTTTCCGCATTGCCGATTGCTTCACTTGTCTGTGTACTAGCCTCAAGTCTCTTGACCCTATTGACTGTCTTCTCAGGTTCCTACTGCAACCAGCCAGCAAATGGATGACTTGTTCGACATCCTCATAGAGAGTGGAGGTAATTTGACAGTACACAACAAGCTGTTGAAAGTTTAAAACATAAAAGTCTCTGTATCTCTATAGTGTCCTCATTGTAGATTATCTGTCTTTTGAATTTTAATGTAAACTTTCACGAGGTGCTGAATAAAATGATAATTTGAAGACAACTACTAATCCGTGTTTTAATTCTTTTTGCCTGTTCTTTGTTTCCTGTCCAGAAATGACACCTTTTATCCAGCAGGACCCCTCAGTGTCTCTTGGGAAGAGCCAGCCCATCACGGCCAGTATCACCACCCTGCCTGTGAACACAGTGCTCTCCAGACCACCTCCACCGATCCATATGGCCCCTCCGCCCACCCTGAGCCTCTCCGTGGACCCCAGCATGCCGAGCCTCTCCTCTCTGGCCACAGACAACCAGCTGGAGGCCTTCCTGGAGGGGACGCTGGCTGGAACGTCGCCGGCATCGGACCTGCGCACACAGGGTCTGATAGAGGAGCTTCAGGCCCAGCTGATGGAACAGCAATCCTACTCCCCCATGGACACATCCGACCTGTCTTTCTGCGATTCCTCCTCACCCACTTCCTCGTTCAACATGGGCCTGTCTGACCCGGCACTGGACAATATGGAGTGGATGGACCTCACCATGCCCCCGGGTCCTGGGGGGGCACTCACACCGCTGGGGATCCCAACTGACTTCCTGGATTCCCATGACCTGCAGCTGCACTGGGACTGAGGGAGGGTGATGGAGGAGAGGCGGCTGAGCAGCTGAGCCAAGAGTGAAAGATTGATGGATGAAGAGAAGAAGAAGAAAAAAGGAAATTTCCAGCACATTAAGGCTGACTTTAAACATTTTAAATAAGGAAACAAAAGGAGGAGAAAACATGACATTCACTCTTTAACAGCTCATCCATACATCGGTTATATTCCCACTATACTAGAGGAGGACACACTGTACAGGCAGTGCACTGATCAAGCTGAGCTACAAGCAGGAGTTTGCACAGCTTTTAAAAAAGAGGACTACTTTGACCGAACAGCCGGAAAACAATATCATCACTAAAGTGATAATAGGATCTTAACGTGATGAGACTTTTATTCATGATTTAGCAGAAATTAAGAGACAGAGCCAAATGAAGACTGGTAGCATGGACTGTTTGTAAATACTGTTAAAACCACATTAACAACATTTTGTC